>NW_024962252.1:27360763-28097367 GCF_019238085.1 Lagopus leucura
AGCCCCCGCCCGGCGCTGACCTGCGGCTGCGGGGGTGAAACGCCGTGCGAAGGGGCTCGGGGCGCGGCTGGCGGCTCGGCGTGCTGAGGAGCTGCCCCCCTTCTCCGCTCCCTCGGCGTGTCCGGACAGTATGCTGGAGCTGGCGTAAAATGGCGGCCGCTCGAGCGCTCACGCCGCTGCTGGCACCAACCCCAGCCCCTTCCACTCGGCTCGGGGGGGCGGGGGGGGGAGGGTGGGGGGGGAAGCGAGGAGGAGGCGCCGCGCGCGCTGGCGCAGCCCCAAACCCGGGGTCTCCCAGGCAGCTCCGCAAGGGTTATCGCCTCGCCCCGCCCGCCGGGCTGCCCGCGCGCGCGCGCTCCCGCCCCGCCGTCCCCTCCCTCCCCCGCGCGCCCCGCGGAGCACCGCCCCCTCCCGCCGAGGCGGGCGCACGCGGGGCTCGCGCACGCGTAGACTGCGCGCTGCCGAGAGGGGAGGCGGCGGCGGCGGTACGCGCCGAGGCGGGGGTCGGCGGGGCGCTCCCGGCGTCATCCGCACCTCCTTTGCACCTGTGCGGAAACCGCTCAGAAAAAAGGAAAAAAATAAAATAAAATAAAAATAGTGGAAAAAGGCGGTGCGTGACGGAGCGCCGCGCCGGGCGGGACACGATTGGGTGAGCGGCCGTTCCCACGGTGCGCAGGTGGCACAAAGGGGAGCGCCGCGGCCGGAGGCGGGGAGTCCCGGCCCGCGGCGGGGGACGGAGAAGACAAAGCCACGCAGACAAAGGGAGGGAAGAGCGGAGCTTTGTGTGGCTGCCGGCCAGCCCGCAGCCCGGCATCCAGCCCACGGCGGCCAACGGGGAGGCGGCGCGCTCCGGCCCCTCAGGAGCGCGACCGGGAGCCGCCCCGCCTCAGGAGGGCACCGGTCCGTCCCCCTCAGGCGGCTGTCCCCGCATCACCGCATCGCCTCTGGCCCTCCTTCAACCTCCTCGGGCGCGCTCTTCCACCCGCTCCTCCAACGGGCGTTCCTCAGAGCCGGGAGCTCCCCGAGAGGAGCCCCGCGGGCACCGCCGCTATTCGTAGAGGCGAAGCCGTGAAATGAAGCGTCACCGAGCCCCTCAGAGCGTGTGCTCATTTCGCGTTTTACTTCCTAATGTTCCTCTAATGTTCCTAACGCTGACACGGAAAGCACATCTAGCCACGTTTAGGGCGTTGTCAGATGTACGTCCCTGATGTGGGAGCCTCCTGAATTGCAGTTCCCGACAGCCCTAGCTCGCAAACCTTACAGAAGCCAACCCCATAAACTCTGCCAGACCTGCAACTCCAGAAAAAGACAAAATACAGGCAGGAAGGCACGCTAGGTGTTACTCACTTCCTCCAAGGCATCACATCGACAAAGAACTACTGCCTCACAGCCCAGCCCGTCACATTCAGCATCTCCAGTACACCAAACCACCTCAAAACCATACAGAGGAGCAAGCAGAAACAGCAGACAAATTCACTGTCATGAGATATTCACAAGCTGCTGTGTACGTACGCAAACCAAAGCTGCTATCCAGCGATACAGGAGCAAAATCTCTTCAAGCTCTTGATGCCACAGGAACTCATTAAAACCTTTACCACTCCACACATTAAAACAAACAAACAAAACTGTCCAAAATAAACCTGTCTGAAAACATTCAGTAAAAAGAAATATTTTTTTTTTAGTGAAAAGTTGCTGTGCTGTTAATCATATACCGAAAGGGAGCTTATAAGCAGGAGGGAGAACAACTTTACAAGATCTGATAGGTGATAGGTGAAGGGGGAATGGTTGTAAGCTAAAGCAGGATAGATTTCAGTTACATTTTAGGAAGAAATATTTTACTCAGAAGGCAGTGAGGCACTGGCACAGCTGCCCAGAGCTGTGGATACCCCATCCCTGAGGGTGTTACAGGCCAGGCTGGATGGCACCTGGGCAGTCTAAGCTGGCTGGGGTCAGCCTTGCTCACAGCAAGGGGTTGGAAATGGTCCCTTTCAACCCAAGGCATTCTGTGATTTCATTACATTCTTTATAAAAATATTTTGTGCCCTTCAGAAATGAAGAGCTTTTAAAAAGACAGCTTTCAGATTGGTAATACTGATAGGTACCTACAAAAACAAATTGATAGACCATTTTTTTCCACTAATACTGCATCCAAGCATTTTATTGTCAGATGTTTCCAGAAGCTGAGGTGTTTACACGTGAGCCAGAGGCATATCTATATTTCATAAATGGATTAATTCACTGAATGGACTAGTAAAATTTTCTGACAGTGGAGCGGACTAACTACAAATGGCAGACTGCCGAGAAAGAAATGCACATTGTCGGGATCATTTTAGAGGAAAAACACACCTTTATGCTTTTTCCTTTTCCTTCTTAAAATGGAAATTTAAAAATGGTTAGGACAAGCACAGATTTGCACCCCTACTTAAAATCCTAGCTGACCAAGAGCCAGTTACAGCTACTTGACAGGGTGATTTTTTTATTATTATTATTATTTTTTTTTATTATTATTTATTTATTTTACACAGAAAGGAGAAAGAGTCTGACAGGCAGTTCCTATAAATATAGCCCATGTATTAGCCTCAGTATCACTAGGATGAAGACTTTGACTTCTCACTATAAACAGATTGTGAGAACTCCTAACTGTTACTGAGATACAAGCTCCCCGTCCTTGCTTCTAGAGCAACTGCAACTGCAGCAGAGCTCCTCTGAAGTCACAGCTGGAGAGCTGACCCTCCCCAGTACTGCAACCTGTGACCATAAGGGGGTCAAATACAGAGTTGTATGGACGAAGCATTGAAAAATAAACTTGACCATATGATTAAAACTATTTTTTGGCTTTTAGCTACTGAAAAACCCAGGACTCAGCTGCAGTGGGTTTCTTGCCTTCAGCTTCTACAATGCTTATTAAGATGGCACAACATTATCTTCTGCGCGCACATAAAATTGAGGCTTATCCAAATAATTGTTTAAAAGCAAGCTCCAGAATACACTGGCTACAATTAGAGGGGTCAACCACCAGTCATACAGCAAATATCACTCCTAGCTGTAAGTTGCCTGTTCTACACCTGTTACTGAACAGACACTCTTGGAGAACCTTCTGATTTAATGTGTGTGTGTGTGTGTGTGTGTGTGTGTGTGTATACGTATATGTTTACATACGTATATGTTGAAAGCCTTGAAACAACGTTTGTGAACTTTCTCCCGTTTGCTTTCTGCTTCTCTGCTATAAGAGTGCCAGTGAAACAATACTGGACTGTTAATTATTTGAAGCATGTGTTTCATTCCTTCTGTCCAACACTAAATACTTTTTTTTCTTTACATTCAACGTGTCCTCCACACACACACACAGGTACATCCTGCCCCCAATCAAACATTCCAGAGCTAACATCAAGAAAGAAAGGCACAACAGAAACTGCAAAAGGTACATTAGTTCACATTCCACTAATACCTTTAGCTTTTTTCTAATTTAAATTACAAGTTTTTAAGTAATTTATCAGTCATGGGCTCAAGAGCTATCACTGTAGAATTCAGTGTCTTTCACAGCATGCCACAGATTAAGACATGCAAATATTGAGAGATGTGGAGTAGGAGAGCACTCTATTTTAGCACACTCACAGAACAGCAAAATTGCTTCTCTGTGTATGGGGAATGCAAACTCAAAGCCATCTCAAGCTACTATCACTCAGAAAACAGATGCTGAGACTTGTTACAAGGAACTATATGTGCCCTTTGCTTAGCAGCAAAAGAGAAAAGTGTTAGGAGGTATTCAGGAAGGATAAGGAACGAGCCAGCAGATTACTGTACTGTTTTATAGACCCACGTTGGGCCAGCCTTTTCAACACCATGTGCAGGTCTAATTCTCCACTTACAAAAAGACAGAATAGGAAGCTGCATAGAAAAGCATAACAAGGATGCTCAAGAGGTGGATTTCACTAAGTTGACTAGGGATCCTCAACATGGCCAAGAGACAATCAAGGAACATAATACAGTTCTACAAAGCCACAGAAGCACCATGGAGAGAACTAGGGAATAACTGTACACCCCTTTTTCTAAATGGACCAGATGGACCTGGTAAATAGCAAGCTCAGAAGAGCTACTTCTGCACCCATGTAACTACAGTGGGGAGTTCAGTGTCACATGAAATCACAGCCACCAAGAAGTTTGTAGCTGAACAGAAGAAATTCCCATCTAAAATTATTATAATGCAAAGATCACTCTAATTTAAATTCTGCAGCAACGTTCAGTGTAGGCTGTGAGAGCATACCAAAAGTACCATCGTATCCGTGCATGCCCTGTTTTTGCCTATTTCCCTTTGCAAATGCCCATTACCAGCGACTGAATACTGCTCGCAACTCTTCAGTCTGACTGTACACTGTGCCACTGCAACATGCTGGACATGCAGTTGCTCAGCAGTTTCTTTCATCCCAAACCCTCCCCACTTCTTGCAGAACTGTACATGCCAATGTTCCTCTTCCTCCAGATTCCCTCTAATCACATATTCCTCATCCCACTACAGATCTAACAAATCACAGATTTCTCTCTCTCAAATAGCTCCTAAGCTTATAAAAGGTGAGGGAGCTATGGGAACAAACCACCCAGTCTGAAGAGAAGTGTTGCTTTACTATTGCTGTGGGTACAAAAATGAGTTTGACTACAACTGCTTTTTTGGTCCTCTTTCTCTTACCTACCATCTGGTGCTTTAAGGCCTGGGTCAGTATCTGGCAAAGCTTAAAGGAAAGATTAAACATCAAGCAAAGTGAAAGCACTTGCCTCCTCCACTCCAGTATTATTCAATATTGGACAGAGGGGCTGAATTAAACAGATTCCATCCCATCCAAGTACTCTTTGCCTCACAAGGACTTAGAGTCCTGTACAGAGCATTCCTCCTAGGTATCTGAATTGAAGCATCTTGAAGTCACTGCAGGACAGCAGTGCTGTCCTGTTCACTCACGCAGGGGGAGGCAGCCAAGTGCTGAAGCTGCAATTTGTGAAGTAGAGCTGTAAGCTGCGTCAATGCAGAACAAACAGCCTGATGTAAGTCTTCCTCCACTCTAAGTACTGACCAGACCTGCCTATCACTTCCCTGTACAGTAGCATCCAAACATTCCTGGTCTGGGCTAGCAGTTGTCAGGTTCCAGTATCTGGCACACATTATAAAAAAAAAAAAAAAAAAAGACTAAATGGAGAAACAACAGGATGGAGATCACTGGGATCATCCAAGGTTGCTGTGAACAGCACAGCTTGGCTCCCATAGCTCAGTTCTCAATTACATCAATTTCTAAGCCATGCCCAAATATTCCAGGTGAATGCTAGCTGGCCCAGGGACTACATTAACCCTCCAGTGGCATAGATGGTCAGATGCCAACATTTGGACTCATGTGGCAGAGCTATCTGACTAGCAAGGATTGCTGATTACCCAGGAGGGAAAGTGCCTGATGCAGCAGTTGTAACACAGCTTTAAGGTTAAGCGTTCCATACTATTTAATATGTAAGCAAACAACCTAAAAATCCTTTCAAGCATGGGTGAGCCCAAATAATCTTGCATCTTCAAGGACCCTGTAAGATCAGACTTTTTTTCTTTACATTCCTTGCCAGGTACAAGGCAGGTATAAATGCAGTATATAAACGCTATCAGAATCTCAGGCTCTGCTTGCTGCTTTCCAGTAGTCTTTTGGAAGAACTACTCTATGCTGGTGAATGCCGAGTTGGATCTTAGCTATCTTGGCTGGCAGACATAACTGAGTTTAATCTTTCCAGCTTATGCAGAGCAGACCAGGTATTTCTTCATAGTTTTGCACAGGGAAGTGCAGACAACATAACCTGTTCTCAAACCTGAACAAATCCTGTAATTTAATATGGGAATAACTATTACTGCTCCATTATGCTAGAAGCAGTGCTCTAGTTCCTTAGGTAAACCTTAATTTTACTTAGCAACTGGGCACTAGAAAAATTAAAACTGCTGTTTAAAGTTTTCACCCCTCTTTGATCTGCAGGGGACATGAGGAATATTATTCTTCCAGTCTGCCTCCAGAAAATAAACATAGAAGTCTCTTTGATCCTGCAAAAAAAATATAATTTTGGTGGGTTTTTTACTTTTGATCTTAAAAGGTAGCAGCAAACAAAGAATTACAGCGAAGTTTCATTTTCAAAACTTAATCTACAAATGTCAATTAGAAATAAAAATCATACTTGATTATCACTACTCAAACAGGTGACTGATAAAAGTAGACCTGTTTTCATTCAAAAAAAACCCAAAACACTTCCAACATCTCCAGGGTTCTCCTCTTTGAGTACTGTACTAGAGGACAGCAATGCAGGAGTCAATGTGGTTGTGAAAATACACATTTCTGCTGCTAATAAATTTATTATAAATATTAATATATAGAATAAAATATTAAGATAATTTATTATGTGCTAATAAATCAACTTTTATTTCCTGCAGGATCAATACAGGTATCTGAGCACATCCAGAAAACCAACTGTTAAAATCACAGCTTAAAGTTAAATGCAGGAACCTCTTAAATTCTCGTAACATTCCAGTTCAGGTGTTTTTACATTTTACTGCCACATCCACTGTGAAGTTTTATTTCTCTCTCAGGTATATATTATGACAAAAATCTTACTCATTTATACTAACAGGTAAATGCCTGTGATTTAGTAACAACATCTTTTTTCCCCCCAATTTCTTTAAATTTCTATTGAAAGATCAATCCAAGTTGGTAAATTAAATGCATGGAAGCCATTTACCAATTTCAGAGTAACAGTACTGATACAGATCTGCTGAGGTGAGAGGAGGCTGGAAGCAATGTGCACAAGAATTTTTTCGTTGGAAAAGATTATGCAACTCTTCCAGTCCAAGGACACAATGGGAAAAAAAACAAACAAACCAGAACCAGAAATGTGCAAGGAGTGATACTGAAATGGAAACATATTTATAATGCACATTTTATGTAAATACCTACCAAAGCAAAACATGAGACATTACAGCTTAGCTGTTCACCTGCTTTCTATAGCTCAGAAGAGACCACAGAATCATTAAGGTTAGAGATGACCTCTAAGACCACCAAGTCCAATGGTTAACCCACCCGCACCATGCCCACTACCCACATCCCTCAGCGCCACATCCACACCCCCAAAGATGGCGACTCCACCACTTCTCTCGGCAGCCTGTGCCACTGCCTCACCACTCTTGAGAATTTTTCCTGATGTCCAACCTGAGTCTCCCTAGCACAGCTGAAGACCATTACCTACTGTCCTATCTCTAGATACCACAGTGTTTCTTCTACCCTCTGGCTGACAGTTAACAGCGTTGATAACCCACTACTATTTTCTCTTGGGCTCTTTTTCACTCCCCAGTTGCTAGCCAGATCTCTTATGCAAGCAGTCTATCCCCCCCCCCCCAGTTAATATAAAGGTTTTTTCCATACAAAAAGGAACACTGTCTCAGACAGCCACAAAAAGCAAATTAATTTCATGGATAATTTTCTGCAGTTTGGCCCAAAACAGAAAATCTTCCGCACTATTATTTTATCTTAATGGCCAAATTTCTGAGAGAAGTTTGATATGAAATACAGACAGATGAGGAAATTTTTTTAAACCTCCTCATCATATTGCTAATGGAAGCTCAAGCAGAAGCTCAGAATGCTTGCTTTCAGGCAAGATGCCAATTTCCTCCTGGTAACTATTTTGTTGCTGCTAGAGCAGTATCTTCACAGATCATCTCTGCTTTTCTAATAATGGAGGTGCCTCCTTCACCCAGCCAGACCTCAGAACATTCAAGGTGAAAAGTGCCGAATTCAGAGCCTAGTTGTGGAGAACTGAGATTTTTCTGAATCAGAAGTTTACAGTTGATATTTTGCCTTGTTATATTCCAAGAAGGTATTTATTTAAAAGAAAACTCACTTTTCCCTTTTCTAGCTACTTCATTGCCTGGAACTTTCACATATGGGGAGCCCAATATCAGTCCTGAAGTGGAAATGTTTCTCTCCTACATCTGAAGCAACCTGAAGTCCAAATGGCCATCATTCTTCACACATTTGCAGTTTACCAAATCAGCAACTTACTTGTAGGCTCTGTTCATGACTTCTTGAAGAGCAAATCACAGCTGTCAAATCAACTACAGGAACTAGTCTTTTGCAGCCCAACAGTTGTTGGAGTATTATTATAAGTTACAGACAAAAAAAATTTCCTAGTGACTTTTCTTTCCTTTGCTGAAGTCTCATATTGAAGGCCTATAGTTATCTTTTGTAATTTTATATTTTTGCCTTGGTTCTTAGCACATTTGTTGCATAATTTCTGGGAAAAGCAATATGGGCCAGATTGACATATAGGATAAAAGGGGAAAAGGATCTTCAGATAGGGACAGTGCTGAAGACAATCCCAATTTTGGCCAAGAGTAAGAAAGTTCACACAGAGAGAGCTCAAAGCTCCAATAGATGTACTGTGATATCTGAAAGAACTATAAGTTAGGAATAAATATATATATACTTTTTGTCAGCTTAAGAGCCCCTTCCTAATTGAGAATCAATAAATTTTCATGTTTCCTGGTCATACTTTGGCAGTAAAGTTGTTAACTGGAACATCCAAACTGATCCTTCAGGAAAAGCAGCATTTCTTTCAGAACTTAAGGCCAAGACACTTCCTGGAGTGCTATCTCAGAGAAAAAGAAAACCTCTTTGTAGACCATTTTCTTCTCTTTTTGGGTAAGTGAAGATTCAAGTCTCATGATAAGCAGTGATCCCAGACACTGACAAGTTTCCTCAGCTTGAAACTGAAGCTAACAGGCTTTTTTCTTTTAAAGTTGGTCAGGTAAAAGGCATCACAAAGTCAACAGTCCTTACCCAACAGCTCAGCAGTAACATACTGCTCATAAGAACCTCCATATAGCTGTGTCCAGAGGTAACTAAAAGTAAAACCTGAAACCAAAAGGGCCAAAGAAGAACATCACCACAGTATAATTCAGAATTGCTGCCCTAAGATTGCAAGCACTACTGCGCATCTCATTTAACAAATGAGGGTAGAAAGCTAGTCTAGTCTTACTACTTGAGGCATAGTAGTATGGAGTTTGAGTGCAAAATCCTCATTCACATGACCATCTTTTTGATTCCGTTGGTGGAAAATCTTCATTTAGTATTGTACATTTTACTCCTCCAATGTTAGACTTGAGAGTTTTAGAATATCTACATGCTGTGATTACTAGTCTTACAAGCAAAAGGTACCTTTTTCTCCAATATGCTGTGCCATAAGAACTACTGGTTGCCACATTCAGACAGATTTAAGAGATTTAAATGTACTTACCAGTGCCAGAATTATTAAATATTTTCCATATTAAAAACTACTAACTCATAGAGGGAAGTCATGCTACTTCTACTCATCATGGCAGCTTTTTTTAAGGCAAAAAACACAGCAAAAAGACTCTGAAATCAATGGTGCCAAAATGTCTTCATGTAGAGGTTCCTTCACATAGAAAAGAGGCTTTCAGTGGCCATATTGCCTGCAAACCAAATTAGCAGAAACTACGATCAGCACCAACTTAACCGGCAGAAGTTCAAGGGCACAGAAACTAAAATTAACTATTTTTGATAACTGTTAAGAGTAGTTCAAGAATAATCAAGAAAAATCCAGATACTGTTACTTCTCATGAAGTTTCTGAAGGAACATCCTCAGCACTGTGATGCCCTAACAAAAATGCTATTTTAAGATGTTCTGAAGGTAACTCCTATTCTTGCTGCTCAACTTCTTACAGTGTGGTTAGTACTGTTGAACAGGAAGGTGGGGGAGCACCAGTTCCCACAAACCAAACCTTGTTAATAAGAGCAAATTGGTAACTTAACCAAGTACTGTGGCTGCGTATTATTCCTCTCCAGTGACCTTTAGATGATCTAAAAATACAATCTTTACTTTTCACTCAGCCTACCAGCTTCAAAATAAGTTCTAAGTATTTGAGTCTATTAATCTGTTAGCTTCTTCTCACATTCACAAAATAACTCAGGTTTACTTTAGGTCAGCCTGTAATAATAATTCTCTACCTACAAGCCTTAAACTAGTACTGTCATTGCCGAGACAATGTTCCTTCAGTTACAGGGAGCTTCAATCCTAAGTAAAAATAGTACTGACTTATTACAAGCCTGAAGTATGGCTCAGAGCTACTTAAGGTGAGAACACACATCAGTAGACTGAATTTTTATCTCCACTGCAGTTCCAGCAGTAACGCTGATCTAGCATCAGTCTTAGCCAGTCTCCAGTTACTGCAGTTTTCACTAGTGTAAGAGTTGAAAGCAAGACCAATATTAAAGTCTCTTCAAAGAAAAACAAATAAGCTGTTCCTTTAGTCCTCCCCTAGCTCCTCTCATCTATTTCCCTGCTGTTGCAATCATATGCACTACTTTATGCATTTTACAACTGATATAGCATTCACATTTTACATCTTTTTAAACGGAGATCGGCCCTAATTGCCAAGTAATGCTCAAATGGAATTAACATGTCCTTAGGAAATTCCCAAGCAAACCGCTGGAAAAGATCTCTATCCTTCTGTTTCTTACACTGGTCATCCTCAGATAGAATACTGAGCAAGGCAGATTTTGTCTTACTCAATACAGTCATTCTTTTGAGCATAAAATACTACTTTGTCTTGCAGAGCCTACAGGAAGTTTCAAACAATGGCTGAGGAGTACTGTTTTCACAGCCCTGATAGCCTAACTCAACATCTACTAAAAAGCCACATCAGGTTTGAAAGAAAACGGCATTATTTTAGTTTTTCAGTTTACATCCTCTACGAAAAGCAGACAGTTAATAACAGACAAGCAAAAATACTTGTCATACTGGTTCTAATGAGAATTACAGAATTGAAGTCACTGGCCACATACAAACACATAGCATATACAGGCTTCTATGTGTACTCTGCTCACCTGTAATATCCACTTGCTGAATTAATTCACTGCAACTCAGATTGTCCTCAACTGTGGTGAAAACATGGTATCCCAAACTGAGGGTTAAATATGGTCTCCAATGTTAAAAAAAAACATCTTTCCTTGGACAAAGTCTAACATTGCTCAAACTGCTGTGACAGGTCAACTGTCTTAAGTGAATGAGTCTCTCTCCTCAAAAACTCACTGCTGAGCTTCCACCTTTGGAACTTAGCAGCTGTTAATTCAATTGCAATGTCCATCTGTGACAGTACAACTCATAACCAACATTTATATAGCAAGTCTGGATTATTGAGAGTTTGCCTGAAAGAGAAGGCAGCAATGCCACCAAAGCAGGCAGCATGCTTCTCTGTAGACTGGTTATCTTGACAGGACATTTTCTGTTCACTTGTGTTCTTAACTCACATTGCAGCACGGGTACTTTGCAAAAGTAACTGTAGCTCACTTGGTCCTGTTTATGATTTACTGTCTCCGCAAGCAAGACAAATTCTCCAGACAAAACGTTCTGCCTTAAGCATGACTTCTCACTTAAATGGTAGCAAAGCATTTATGCACAGCTACTCTTCTACTCCACTGAAGCTCCAAGACACTCATCTAAACACAACACTCACTTAACTCAGGAGAATGCTGACCTCTTGCCCAGTTACTAAGACCAACACAGCAATATGCCAGGACAAAGTTTGTCTAACCACTGATTTTGGGAATCACAGCCCAATACCCATGTGATAAATTAAGCACTAATGACAGTGCAAGATTTTAATAACTATTTAAAACACAAACTGCAAAAGGGCTTTCGTGCTATTTACTGCAACATCTGAAATCAAAGTTTTAAATCCAGCAAGGTATTCTGTGCAACTGAACTTTAACATACCTTTCAAATTCATTAATGCCAACTTCATAATTATATACAAGTATCACACACACACAAAAACGTACAAATTCTAAATCCACGAGTAGTTTGCAACATTACCCCCTACCACCGTGAGCAAGCTCACAAATGTTATACCTATCATTTGACAATTTGTGTGATGCTCCAACATCATAACCATTAGTCTCATTCTGAAGAGTGTTAAGATAGTCTCATGGTTAAAAAACTTGTTCAGATCTTTTGTAACACATTTTTCTTTGGTTACCCATATTCTGCATCCCAGTGAGCGTTTATTATCTAGATTTGCAGTTAACACATCCATCATGTCATTTTCTGGGCTTAGTGAGGCACATTTTTTTATGAGGAATAGCTTCTCAAAATTGGCTTCCACCATCCCAAGCACAAATGTAATACAGTTCTTTGGCCCCTTTTATCTATTACTGTCAATCCTAGATTGGAACATCCTCAGTATTTTAGATCAAGATTGAAGTACTTTAGGTACTCAAGTATCATCCATAATCCTGAAACTGTCTCTAGCTTTTTGACATCAATTAGAAGAGCAACTCATCCTCACCAGTTTCACTACATGCCCACATAGGAGCTCCTCAAAAGCTTCAGATGCTTTGTATTAGCTTCAGCCAGACAGGCACCGTTACAGTCAAAACATACTGCAAATAAAAGCTTGCCCTGGACTGTTAAACAAGCTATATAAAAACCCTTTTGGAATAGCTAATATACTACTTACCAAATATTGCTGCCCTATTATCCGTTTCTGGTTTTCAACACACTTCTTCCCCTCCAGAAGACACGGTGAGTCTTAAGACTGCCAACTTTTGACTCACCATCTCAACAGCTTCACTAAACATTGTCAACAGCGTCAACTACATAAGAACCAGAGAATTGAAGGGGTTGAAAGGGACTTCTGGGGAATGATCAAGACCCATCTGGCCCTGCTTAAGCAGGTTCCCCACAGTAAGTTGCACAGACAGATCTTGATAAATCCCAGGAGACACCACAATCTCTCTGGGCAGCCTGTTCCAGTGCTCTGTGTCTTTCACAGTGAAGTTCTTCCTCCTGTTCCAATTTTTGTCCATTACCCCTTGTTCAGTGGTGTGCACACCACTGAGAAGAGCTGAAAATGCAATGGACCTAAGATAGGAGACTGATTCCTCCGCACTTCTGAAGTATATAACTGCCAGGGGAGCTTACATTGTCCAGGAGCCAGTGTGTGGAATGTCACATGTTCAGCATGCTTTGTACCAGTACAATAAGGCCACATTGCCTCTGCAACCTTTCGAAAATATGAGCTGTCAGGAAACACCCTAAGTGACTACAGAACTGATGTTCAACAGCTAGTTAAGTTTTCCACATCCTCATCTTTATTCAAGAGCATATACAAAACAGTACAGAAATACCTACCCTTCTCAGCAACATTAATAGATAATGAATCCTGACGAAAGCCATCAAGAGATGTTTTTTTGTAGTAAAATTCTGCAGCTTCTGATGATACACTCAATAGACCAATTTACATAGCTACCTCACTGAGAAGCAGTCTCCAACCAGGCAAAGCAGCTGGTTATTACTTACTGAATAACCAAAGCAGGTTATGCAGTAAGCCAAGCCACTCCTGGACTTCAGTCACACCATTAATGTACATTTTTGTAGTCAAACTTATTTCTGATCTTCCCAACGCTTCAGATGCTGCTACTTCATGTTCTGCACTACTATAATAGTGCACTGATAGAAAAATGGACCTTCCAGGTATTTGGTGTTTAGAAATAAGTGTATTTCATGAAGTTCTTTTAGATTTCCTGAAGGAAGTAAACTGCTAGCCTCCAATGCTGTCATTTTTGGCTGCAAACTACATGATTGTTTCTGTATTTTGGTACATTCCAAAAATCATTCAGTAACCACAGCACTTCTGATCATTGGCTACCACGCAGTTGTCACATTCCCTCCTTTATAATGCATTCCTGAGAATGCAGTACAAGAGCCACACCTTAAGGTAGATTGCATCTTCTGTGCATAATTTGTCTTTAAAGGCAACTTACTCAGTTAATCAACTTACAGTCCCTTTCTTCCTTGGTGGAAAAGAGATGATCTGCTTAATACAACAAATACAATGTTAACATGTTACTGTGTGGTTAGTGACTGCTGCAAGCAAATGTTCCAATGCTTATACTCCCACGCTGGGAACAGATAACACTGCCAATGTCTTCTTCGGTGGGCACAGTTCCAGTTCCAATACTGGTTTTTTCATGCTAAATTGGCAGCTCATGAAAACTCCCCTTTCCTTCTCACCCCGACTAGAAGCAGAAGAAAATGAAAGCTTTAGTCCATGGTTTTTCTGTAACCACAACTTCCCTCACACCACCTGAAATTTCAAGTGTTTCTTTTTACAAGTGGTTCATGCTGATGCTTCCACACCACCTTATCTACTTCCTTCCGTCTCCTACATGACATCTTCAAGAAGCACTCAGCAATTTGAATTTATGTATCAATGCTGCACAGTCTACTTGCAACTTCCATTGCTTTGAATTACAGGTGCTCAGTATCAAAAAGTCTGCATACCTTTACATTTCATAAGAGCCAATAATTTGTTTCTTTTTCATATATGGAAGCTCACCACTTATTTCCCTACTGCTACGTTTATCCTTCCCAAAGAGGGCAGTTTGATGTTTTGGAAAAAGTGTTATTTTAAATATGCAGAGACAGTAATTTTGGTTCACGTGCAGTTTTTTATAACAGTGTCTGCTAAACAATTTCAACAACTGTTTCAGCAGGATTTTAAAAGCATGGTCCCAATCCAAGCGAGAACATCTCTCCAGGTGTTACACTTTCTTCCAGTTACAGATCCACATTTGTCAAGCAGCACTGACAAAAACGTTCCAACTCACTGGAAAAAGGAGAACAAGGTCTAAATAAAATGGTTCATTTGAGGAGGAAGAAACTTAAACTTGCAAATAAGCACAGAATTGTATATTTTTTTTTACTTTTTTTTTTTTTTTTTTTTTTGCAAAAGCACCTAAAACTGCACAGAACTTGTAATACTTTTCAGTAAGTTCAAATCTAGCATTCTGATCTCATCTCAGATGCCGGATCCGTAGGTTTTTCAGCAAAGAATTCAGGTTCGGGATAGGATCATCATAGATGAGATGCAGAAACTGTACCACAAAAGGAAATCTAATGCATGATGCGCTTTTCTTCTTTGATAGCGTTGCTGATTGCAATGAAAAAGTTTAACATTCTTCATCCTTTCACACATAAATAAGGTAAGTATTTAAAACTTCACAAGTAGATTTTAAGGTTAGCTAAGGTTAGGCACAACTACTGGCACATGCAGTCCCTTGGGTAGTCAGTGATCTTATACTCAGTAGACATACACAGAAAGTAGGAAGTTACAATACAGACCTACTGTATCAGTTATTGAAGCGTATTAGCAACTGTCACAGCACTAAAAATTTCTTACTTGTAAACACAGACTTA
Organism: Lagopus leucura; assembly: GCF_019238085.1. Classification (NCBI taxonomy): domain Eukaryota; kingdom Metazoa; phylum Chordata; class Aves; order Galliformes; family Phasianidae; genus Lagopus; species Lagopus leucura. Next base: position 27,376,043 of record NW_024962252.1, read on the forward strand.
CTTCAGACAATCATAAAATGCTTGGAAGCTTTTTAATTACATACCTGAACAAATTAGAAGCATTTGTTCGTACAGTTGTGACCGTTTTCCTGCTGGAAAAGAGACTTTTATTAGTTCAGAAATGTTTTCTTCCATCACTCAAAACACAGCATACTATTTGGTCTCTCATTACTAAGCATGTGGTGGACTAACACCAGTACTTACTAAGCTTCAGAAAACGTAACCTACAAGTGTTCTCGCACCAAAGTAAGTTTCTTTTTACATGTCTTGCCTGGACACTACTTAACTTTGCTATAAGCTGTGACAGACAACTGATCTGTTAAGTCTAAGCCTCCCCCTACCGTAATCAAACAATTTCTGAAAATATTAGTGAGAATATGGTTCTCAGCTGGTAGCAAAACACTGAAAGCCCAAATCAACCAACAAGCGTTATATTAAAAAACTATTCTTCTATGCAGGACACCTGAAGTAACAGGAGAATTAAGCATGGTATCTTGAGCTGGAACTGATGAAACTTATAATTAAAGCCAATATAGGTGATGAAACACTTCAGCATTTCCCACGATGCGCATACAGAAACTCTACTGTATTGCAGATAAGCCATCTGCAGTAATTGTTTACATGTCACCTTGTACTTTTACATGGGGTTGACATGATAATGCAGTTTTAAGTACAGTCATTCAGTTTGCCAAGTTTTCAAGGCCTGAAAGAACTACCAAATCTATCATCTTTATAGTTTCATTACAGTATCATTTTATAGTTTTATCTGTCATGACACAATAATCTAATCTTAAAAGTCAGACACATGCATTTTTATAATTTAATTCTATCATTTCTATCATACCTTCAAGAAGCAACCTTCAAGCATCCCTGCAAAGACAAAAATTGCATCAATTAGTTTTATTAACAAGGTTTGCTACTTTCAGCTTTCCTCTAGACTCCTGTCTAAACAAGACATTATTTTACAGGTAGCACTTCCACACAAAAAAGCTTCATTCCTTTATTTAAACTTTACATACTGAGACAAAACCCATTCTTTAAAAGAAACTGCTAGTAGCAGTCTTTAAATGCCTTTCTTTAGGAGAGGAGTGAAATAAAATTATAGATGTGTAGTTGGAGACAGCAAAATTAGAACCTCACACTTCTAGATTTTGACTTTTTACATAAAAGCTGAATTTGTATAGAAATTGTGCTTCAAACCCCACATTTCACTGAGAAAGACTAAATTCAGAAAACAGAGAAGAACGAAGACCTTGTGCTCAGCTACCAAAACACCTGAAGCACAATGAGCATTCTTGTGCACATCTTCTTCCTGCTGCAAGTAAATTTAGACTAGCCTTTCCGAATTACTTCAACACTAGAGCTGAAACATCTTTAATTCATTACAATTCACCTCTAACCATTAACTTTAGCAATCCTTAATGCCCACATCAGAATACATCCTAAGTTAACAGTGCTTTTGAAAGAGTCATAGTCCAAGTGTCATCAGCTAACTCAAAACCCAGCAAGGCTTCATTTTCTTACCAGGGCACTTTCAATATTTGGCAAGTTTCTCATTTTTACACTCCAAAACAAGATACTTGAAATTACATAGATCTAAGCTTGTCCTCTCCCTTATTTTAAAGGTGCTACCACCTGCTGAGCAACAGCACATCCATAAGCAATTTCAGTCGTGCACCAAAACCCGTATTCACAATATTGAGCTTGTACATGGGGACAGAATAGAAGTAAAACTAGCAGAGAGTGAGTGACAGAAAGATTAAATGACTTTTGAAAGAAAAGTGGTTTTGACTCAGAAGCCAGATCCGTATGAAGTTTTTCATCAACAAATCAGGTATGGCAACTTCATCACAATCCACCACTTCAGTAACTGTACTGGAAAGGGAATACCCTGGGCTTTAATAGGGAATACATCAACAAAAAATGTCAGCAGTTTATCACTAAGTATTACCTCTATCTCTTGCAGAATAGTTGCAGAATATCTTTCACCACAATGCTCAACTTTTCCATTATTAAAACCTGTTCATATGCCATCCTAGATAGAAACAAAGCAAGCAATTAGAATATGTTCATTCAATAACATAACCCAAGTGGGATGACTAAGTTTTAGTCTTGGGAATCACCCTTTCTCCCCATTTTTACTTTCCAGGCACAGCCAACGGCTGTAGGCATTTGAGTTTGACAAGTTAAATTGAACAGATCCTAATATTGTTTCTTAGCATTTTCAAAAAATGAGAGTATAGACTATACTCCTAAAAAATGAGTAATACATTTTAATAGGAAACTTAAAACTAGATTTGTCTGTTTATACTGACAAAGAACTTCCAGCTGTCAACTTCATTTTCTTCATCTCAACTCTTATATTAACTTTATCATAAAGTGTATACTGACAGATAATTATAAGTCACCTTGAGATAATCTTTTGTCATATTTACAATATAAATCTTAGACATATTTTACCAGGTCCTTCACAAGCTGTTTGAAATAATGCAAACTATTCACCCACCTTCCTAGCCTACACATCTCAACATAGATCATGTCAAATAACATGCCTGAAGTACACTAATATCTCATTTCTGAGCTCATGACAATGTTACTAATTTGATTACAAGTTTGTTGCTAAGCCATTTAAAAAGTTAATTTATCTCCACAGATCATTCAAAACATACACAGCTTTCAGGAAAATCCACTTGTGTGTACCAAATACTCTTCTAGTTCCAATGGTGCTTCCATGGCGGGCTAAAATCAAAATTAAACAAAAATTAGTTCAAGTAGAAAATCAGTTACAAAGATCTAAGCACCATCTCATATAATACCATGTCAGGAAGTGATCAGCAGGAAATAAAATTTCTTTTCATACAAAACAAAATTATCAATATTAGTGTACAATTGTCTGCCAAGAACTTGCAGTTGAAATTCCATACGCAGTAGAAAAAAGGTGGCCTGAAATCATTTCAGACCATTTTTTTTTAGGATGAAGAACCAAGTCACTTAAACTTCTGTTTTACGTTACACATTTATTCACAGTGTTAGTCCTAGTATTTGTAGATTCCTTCCAACTGAACTATTGCACTGTTCATAGTTTACAGGATCAGCAGTTACATTCAAATATGGCCACGTATGTGGGTTCACATTAGCTCCAATACAAGTCCAATGCAAGACAGTTAACAGTTACTAAATTACACTGATCTCAAAGATGGTGCATTGATCAAGCGATCTATCGTGTAGGCCCTCATACTTAATGAAGTGGTACAGAAAAGATGATAATTAAAAACATGTGACCTCAGTACTGGTCTTAACTCACATAATTACTCATCATTTTAAAGGCAACCATGAAAATGCAACGTCCTGCAACTGGTTTTCTGTTTTGTTCCACTCAACAGCCATAAAAACATGACAATCTCCAGCACCTCACACATTCTATACTTTTGTCAGACAAAAGTGTGGAAACTGAAATGGAAACATTTACATGCAGGGCTATTCCTATAGCAAAAAAACAACTATTACCTTAATGCTTCTGCACAACATATTGGACACCACTGAAAGTTTCTGCTTCATACCTAAAAATAAACAGCAGACAAGTTTACCATTTGAAAGAAGCAGATACTTAGTAGCAGATCCCTTTATAACACACATTAAGACTTTCTGAAGTCACAGAAACAATGAAATGTTAAGTACTCAAGCCTTATTTTGCAGTTTTTTTCAGAAGGCAGCAAGAAATACAGCCATTTAAGTAACAAGGAAACAACAAGTTATATTCATTCACAAAGCAAAGCAAATATTTGTTCCGTTACGTACATTTCAAATACATTCCATTTTTCAACGAAGATGTTTATTACTGCACACCTGCAGATGAAACAAACAAAGGCTGCAGACTGTGGATAGATCACTAAACTTGGCTTCGCTTCAGATGAAAGCAATTAAAGTATACTTATTGCACCCAATAACCACGGTGTACTAACAGCTAGTAAAGATACAAGAATTTCACTGCTCAGTAATCTAACACCTGACTCGGGATATCATTAGATGAGCCATCACAAGGCAGAGCGATTGCCTCTTACATGAATACAGCCACCTTCTAATCGCTGCTCTCAGATAAGCCTACTTCTCTCTTTTGCTTACAATTCCTGCTCTTCCAGGACAACTACTGCTCAATGACAGCAGCATTCCCATAGAGGAAGGCGCATCTCAGGCTAAAGATTTTTAAAAATATGCATTTCCATAAAGCTTCTTTTATTCTGCTCTCACTGTCTAGCAACAAATGCAAGCCTCAACGGTTAAAGCGTTCATCTGGTGATTCACGAAGCACACAATCCTATGACGAAGTAAAAGGGCCACTGACTTCTTCACAGACGCTCTAACCTCATGTCAGAATACCTCTCTCCCGTCGCTCTGTGTGTCGGCGTGAGAATAGGTAATCAACAACTAAACGTAACGAAGGGCCGCCCCGCTTTTCACTTTTCACTAACGAAGGGGCGAATTCCGACCCTAACGCCTTACGGCTGCCGGCGCAGGCGGGCAGCGATCACCCAGCAGCCCCCGAGGGCACCTCCACGGCCGCCAGCCTCAGCTCAAAATGGCGCGGGCCACGCAGCACCCCGCCGGGCACCGCCCGCACCGGGGCAAAATGGGACCCCGCCGCCCACGCGGCCGCCGCCTCCACAAACTACGCGTCCCAGCGTGCCCCGCGCCTCTTCCGGCAGGGAGCCGGGCCTACCATTTTCCCGCCTCCCTGCCCGTGGGGCGCGAGGCACGCCGGGACCTGCAGTTCGCCCCTCCGTCCCTTCGCCGCCGCGGCGCTTTACCCCCTGGGCTGCGGCCTCACGGCGGTTGCCACCCCGCAGCGCCCGCACCCTGTACGTGCCGCCCCACGAAGCGAGCCTCGCCGCCTGCTCCAGCTTCAAACAAACACGCGGCATCGCGACACGGTGCCCCCCGGATGTCCAAACGCGAACCAACAAGCCCGAGTGTCCCCCAGCACAAACTGCACAGCGCCGCACTCATCCGCCCTGCCGACCCCTTACCGCCACCGCCACCGCTCCACAGGAAAAGAGGGGGCGGGGGGCGCTCGCGGCCTTTATGTGGACTTAGAGGGGTGGGAACGAGGCTAGCCCCGCCCATCGCCCCGCGAGCCGGGGGTGGAGCCTGTGAGGGCCGGGCGTAGGAATGCGTTTTCCTCGCCCGGCGCGCGCCCCCGCTCGGAGGGGCCGGCGGTTGTTGCCCCGCCTCTCGCTCGGCCCTCAGCCCGGGGGCGGGGCTGCGGCTGGTGGCGTGGTTCCCTTAGCGCCGCGCTCGGGGTAAGGAGCGCTGGAAGAGGCGGAGTTTCGTGTGTCGGCCGGCTGTTGTTGGGGATCTCACCTCACAGGGATTTTGCATAAAACACAGAACGAATAGAGGCAGAAACCAAACGCAGCTCCACATCATGAGCTTATTATAATGCATCTGCTGAATTCTTGTTTGCTTTTGTCTGTGTTCTGATAGTGTTTGCTAGGACTTCAGCTAGCTGAACTATTCTATAGCTCTGCCTAAGCGTTTCAGCTTTCCTTTGTCTCTAATTAGATCTTCCTGGAATCGCACCGCTCGCCCGCCCTTTCCCTTTTTGGAAATAGCACGCACTGCTTTACCACGTACAGCATTCCGAGTCGGCGGAGCTGACAAATCGTCTGGTGCTCACAGCGGGTGGAACGCTTTCTGGCACGTCTATTGCTTCCTTCTGCAGTCTGTCACTGGAGGGTCAGATCACTGCTCCACGGTGAAGCCGAGGGCGGGCTTGCTCCAATGCCAGACAGAAAGCTGCTTGGTTTGCAGCTGGATGGCCTCATGTGCTGATGTGGCAGTGCTAGCGAAATCATTGTGAATGGGCTGCAGTGGGGGTGGCAGGAGCACTGGAACCCAGGCGGTGTTAAAACTGCTGTGAAACCGCATCCTAAATTGTAGCACCGTAGAATCATTACGGTTGGAAAAGACCTCGAAGATCACCTTAGAGTTCAATCATCAGCCCACCCCCACCATGCCCACTAACCACATCCACACGGTTCTTGAGCACCTCCAGGAACTGTGACTCCACCACCTCTTGGGCAGCCTGTGCCACTGCATCACCACTCTTTCTGAAAAGAAATTTTTCCTAATATCCAATCTGAATCTCCATTGGTGCAACTTAAGACTGTTACCTCTTGTCCTATCTCTGTTACCCAGGAGAAGCAGCTGAGTCCTGCCTCACTTCATCCTCCCTTCAGATAGTTGTAGAGAGCGATAAAGTCTTCCTTGAGCCTTCTCTTCTCCAGTCTAAACAATCCAGTTCCCTCAACTGCTCCGCATAAGACTTGTGCTCCAGACTCTTCACTAGCAATGTTGCCTTTCTTTGGGCACACACTTTGTGAAGGGAACCACACTAGCTTCTGTAATCTGGCAGAAAAAAACTTGTTATCTCAGTTAGATTTTAGTGGACAAGTTTAGTGATAGTGCCTGAATGCAAACTGTACACAAACTTTTTATTCCAAGAGAAATACAGCTCATATTTCTCAGCATCACGTAAATCTGCTAGTCACTGGTCAGGCTTCTGGGTCAAGGGAAGTACAGTTTAATGGAGATGAGCAATAATTACAATTGCAAGGCAGAAAAGTGTTAACAACAACAAGAAGCCTGCAATTCTACGTCATATTTTAAGTTAAGTTTCCTTCTTAGCTGCTTTGCTTTCCCTTCCTTCAGACTTCCCCATCTTGAAGGTACACCCCAAGTGTTTGGATAACAGTGCAGGCTGTAGAATAACACCTGAACCTCAAACTCTGTTCTGCAGCAAAATCCAAAAGCTAGTTGGAGCTACGAGTGTGACTGCAGCAAGGCTTAATTTATAACGAGCCCATCCCAATTTGGCTCACCCCACACCTATGCCTATATGCACACTGTTACCTCTGGAAAGGAGAGTGCTGGTTCTGAGATGCTGGTGGCACACTGTATTACCTCGTTTGAGGCACAAATTTATGCCTGGTGGTAAGGGCACTGCTAGGAAGTTTCAGCTCGAGGTAACTTTCTCCAAGTTATCTTTTCTTACTTTAAATGATTTTTTTTTCTTGTTATTTCTCCCCCCGCTTCCCTTATGTTCCTATTTTGAATCTAGCTTCCTGGATTTTCTCCTGTAGCTTTGCAACTTCGATGACTCACACCTCTTGGTTTACTTTGGGGTTGTTACCAGCGCATCCTTTGGGATACTGAGTTCCCCTCCCTTCTCAGCTCCCCAGCAGGAAGTCTATTGTGCACAGCTTTAATTTTTTCCTTCTCAGAACTGATAGTACTCGCTGTGAAGTTCTGAGCTGACTTTACCCTATTTTGCACTGTGTATCATAAAAATTGTGAGTTGTGAAAATGTCATTTTGGCCCTGGTAATTATTGGCTATAATTTTTTACAGAGAGAAGAATTTTTAATATAAATTTCTCAATGGTTTCTCTTCAAAATTGTAGTCACCTTACTGTAACAGAAAAATGAGTATGTTTTGTTCATAACTGAGATCATAAAAATGTTAGACTGGCTGCATAGAGTCAGAGCATAGGGCCACCCCCCAGTATCCTGCCTCCAACTCTAGACAGAAGTAAATAATAAAGGGGAAGGGAGCAGGGACAGATCAAGCACATCACAGGAATCCTTCTCTGAATATGTGCTCAGCTTCTGGGAATACCAAACTCCTCCCAGAGTATGGTGGTTTTCTGTGTGTGTAAATGTAACAACTGTCCAATCCTCAATAAATTTGCCTTCCATAAACTTGTGAAACCTTCTGTGCAGCTTGTATAAAATTTTAGCATCCACAGTATTATTGGCAAGGAGTACCACGGCTTAATTACCAAATCACAGAGTTGCAGGGCTTGGAAAAGACCTTAAGAGATCAACAAGTCCAACCCCCCTGCTAAAGCAGGTACCCTAAATAGGTCACACAGGTGGGCATCCAGACAGTTCTTGAATATCTTCATGGTAGGAGACTCCCAATTAGTGCTGTGTGAAAGTGCGCATCCTTTAGTTTGCTTTGTACCTACTATCTATTACCTGACTGCCCAGTTTTAGAAGTCCTGAGTGTGACTATCCCCTTTTATACAGTGACTGTATAAAACACCATGAGGGACACCTCTACACACAGCAAGTCTTCTCACAGAGGCTGCAGAAACCTCATTTGCTTACTCATTCCTCATATGGAAATCAATTTCTACCCTTGACCTTACTTTTGTTGTTCTTTTCCAATGTTTTTCTCATTTCTCTTTGAGATTTGGTCTGAAAGCGCATTAAAGAAGCAAGCACAATATGGGCTTATAGAGTGTGTGTTGATCATAGAATGGCCTGGGTAGAAAAGGACCCCAATGATCATCTAGTTTCAACCCCCTGCTATAGGCAGGGTCACCAACCACCACACCAGGCTGCCCAGAGCCACATCCAGCCTGGCCTTGAATGCCTCCAGGGATGGGGCATCCACAATTTCCTTGGGTAACCCGTTCCAGTGCTTCACCACCCTTTGTGAAAAACTTCCCCCTAATACCTAACCTAAATCTCCCTCAGTTTAAAACCACTCCCCCTTGTCCTATCACCCTCTTAAACAGTCATTCCCCCTCCTGTTTATAAGCTCCCTTCAAGTACTGGAAGGCCACAATGAGGTCTCTCCAGAGCCTTCTGTTTTCCAAGCTAAACAAGCCCGGTTCCCTCAACCTTTCCTCACAGGAGAGGTACTCCAGCCCTCTGATCATTTTAGTGCCCTCCTCTGGACCTGCTCCAACAGCTCCATGTCCTTCCTGTACTGGGGGCCCCAGGCCTGGACGCAGCACTGCAGATGGAGCCTCACAAGAGCTGAGTAGAAGGGGACAATCACCTCCCTCTCCCTGCTGGCCACCCCTTTTTTAATGCAGCCCAGAACACAGTTGGCCTTCTGGGCTGCAAGCGCACACTGCTGGCTCACATCCAGCTTCCTGTCCACCAGGACCCCCAATTCCTTCTCTTTAAGATCTCCTTAAGGAGATCTTTCCCCAGTCTGTATAAGTACCTGGGATTGCCCCGACTCAAGTGCAGCACCCTGCACTTGGCCTTGTTGAACCCCATTAGGTTTTCATGGGCAACCTTGTCCCCAAGCACTTCCCAAACTTTGGCTTTTTTTTTTTTTTTTTTTTTTTTTTTTGCTATTAGTATTTATGGAGATGACAGTTCCACAGAGCTCTCTGTCATTGCTGCACCATCTTTAATACCAAAGCAACTTCAAGAGAGGGTTCGCACGCTGCAGTCCATCAGTAAATCAATTAGCATTTCATCTGGGTGCCTCTACAACACTATCTGGTCATACTGAAACTGCAGCATCTTCAAGAAGCTTGAAGCAACTTCTGCAATGAGTGCCTCATAAGTGATAAGTGGTCGGGAGGAGGAAATTCCCCCAGATCTTCAGTGCTGAACACAGAAATGAAATGATCTTACGCCTTCAAAATAGTGTCTTCCATTTATCTTCTTATCACCTGTGAGGATCTAATGTGCACAGATGTACATTCTGGTTTTGTTTTCAATAAGCATTTTCATTTTTAGGCAGGTCCCCTTTCTAAATTTGAGTCCACCTGTGGTGGACTTTTAGTTGCTCCTGCAAAGATAGAGTGTCTAAATGTACAGTGGTTGCTCATACAGAAACTTTTGTTTTACTGACAACCTGATTAGTTTATTTGTGGCTAAAATTAACAGTAAAGAGCTTTATACAGCAACACAACCAAAACCAAACCCTCTGCAGGAAGTTACTTAAAAGTAGCAATAAAGATGATAAATTTAGACAGCCAGACTAGTTAATACTAACTGTTTTGATTAGCTGTTTTTTTCTCTCTTGGCCAAGATAAGTCCATGTGCTAGCTCCAGAAACACAAGATTGTAACTACTTTATTGGTTAACAAAAATTTCATTATTTTGATGATATGGCCAAAAATACTTCGGGGATGTTCTACAGTGAGGCTTTGTTAGTACTTGGGACCATCATCTTTCTCTCCTTGTTCAAATTATACACTAATTGTATGTTATTGAAAGACAAAATACTTTAACTGCTGGATGGGTGCTGTTTATCTTATTGAATTTTTCTTCTTCTTAAAAGATGAAATGAATAGATGAAAGTGTTGAAGGGGGAATGCTGCAGAAAGAATGGGGAAGAGCAACCTGCTATTTAACATTCTTATAATATTCCTAGGGCTCAGCTGTTAATTAATATTTGTAATCACTTCATCCATTAACAGGGAACAAGACTAAAAAGTCTTTTATTTCATACAGCCTTGAAAAGCTGTCAGTCTTGCTCTTCCCATTCCTTATCAAGAGGCTGCCTCCTGGAAGACAAGTCTGCTGAGCTATTTGATTTTTTTTTTTTTTTTTTAATTCAAAACTGTTTTTAAGATTGCAACCTTTCAAAGTCTTGCTTACAAGTAAAATGTCTGATAATCACACCATGTAAAAAAAAAAAAATCAGGAAGAACAACACGTATTTACCTTACCCTTGCTAAAGCTAAGTATCATGTGAAGTATTACAACAAAGTAAAAGTTGTAAAACTGCATTCCACCATCTGGGTTTGAATCTGGGCATGGTAAGTACAGATTGCTTGGTAAGAAGGAGGCACTCCCTTTGAAGGGGAGATTTCTTGGAAACGTAACTATCTGGAACGCTCCATCTGATAAAGTAAGAAAAGAAAACATGCCTACACATTATTGTGCTCATAGCACGCATATTGAAACACAAGTATTAGTTAAATAGTAAGGACGTAGGAAATATAAAGCTGTGACGGGGAGGATCAGTTGTGTAGGGAAAGGTTCTTCACCAGAAAGCAGTGGGAATGGCATAGGCTGCCCAGGGCAGTGGGTATAGCCCCAATATGCTGGAGTTCAAGGAGTATTTGGACAATGCTCTCAGATCTGGGGTTTGAATTTTGGATGGTGCTGTGTGGAGATGGGAGTTGGACTCAGTGATCCTTGTGTGTCCCTTCCAAATTAGGATCTTCAAAGCCAAAAGAAACAGCATTATCTGCAGTGCTAATATATTCTTTTTAGTAGATTTAATTTTGTATCACTTTGGATGATGCATAAATCTTTCCTGGTGTTCCTCAAGTCTTTTTTATTGTAGAATTGTCTCCATGTTTTCTTGCTCTTGAAAGTAGCATGTTTTCCAGGACTGGACAGTATGTTAGCAGGCTCTGTATGCATAGATTGCTCTTCTAGTTGCTCAGGTCTTCATGCAGAGGGAAGAGATCAAACAACATGTTATAACAGCGTATTTTAACTCATATAGGTCAGCTGACCTCTTGAGCTGCTGCTGAAAGATGTGACCTTGTTCTTCACTCCCTCTCTGTCATCACTACAGTTTAATCATCGTGGTTTTACAAGCAACTGCTGAGGGTGATAAAAAAAAAAACTTTTTTTTTTCTTCTTTTTTTTCAGCTTTAGTTTTCTAGCAAATCAGCCACCTGAACTGTCTCATACCGTGACCATCTAACCACTAGATTTAACAGAAGGGAAGTGGTGGAGGCACACACTCTCAGCTGGGGAAGATTTGAGCAGAGTGGTCTTTCTTGAGAGGCAGCTCTAAATATGATGTGAATCCTCTCTTTCAATCTCTCCAAAACACAGTGTAGGACCTATTCAACTGTTCCTGAATATAAGAATTAAAATAAATGCTTGTGGTTTAAGAAGTCTGTTCTTCTACTGTATGTTAGTCTCCTATTTGCTCTTGTACTGTAAGAAATAAATAGTATGTCTCTGAATGCAATTAAATTATACAGGCAGTTGATATTTAGAGCAGTACAGCTTATGGCTGGCATTACTTAAGAGCAAGATAATCATGATAATTATCCCTAGGATTTGTAAGGTAAGTCTGTCTGGTTGTTGGAAGTGGGAGGTTGTATAACTTGAAGAAAAGGTAAATTAATGTGTTGCTGATGTCCAAAAAGGAAACATAGCACTGCAAATTTGTATTGCCTAGACAAGCACACTACCTTGTCCTAATATTCCTCTCTTGTGTCCTAAAAGATGAACAGGAGAATGAAACAAGGCCATCCACTTTCCTGGCCCTAAGTTCTACCTACAGTTTGCAGGCTAAGTATGATATAATTGTTGCGCAGAGAGCACTCCCATCAGCATCCCTTGGAATCCCCAAGCTGTGCCCTCTTGGGAGTCAAAGGTGGATGATGAGGAAATGTACCTATTGCTAATCTCTGCTCCTTCTCAACAAATGTTGCTAGGGGAGCTTTCAGAGTGGTCAGCAATTGGATCTGCAAGCAGGTCACACAGGATGAACAGCTGGATCGTCAGGGTTGGTATCCACTTAAGGACAGGGTAGAAGCCTGGGGTCCTTGTGCAAGGTAGAAAACATTTGGCTGCTGCCAGATCTTGGAAGAGGCAAGCAGCTCAGTGCTTGTGGTGTTGTATAGGGAGATTGGGATACTGGGCAGGAGCCAACATAATTCTACAACTGTTGTGTGGCCTTGGCTAGCACTGGCTGTCCTGCACCAGTGTGGTTTCCAGAATGCAAAGTGCTAGTTGCAAACATGCATGTTGAGTAATGCCATCCTTCCTGCCAGGCAATGCCAGGTGATGAAGTTTCTTTCTTGTTGAAGGCTGTGCACCACAGCAAGTAGGACGTTGGTACTGGGAGTGCCTACTTGCTTTTACCGTATTCATCTCCCCCTAGACCATCTATGGGAGATACAATCCAAGATCCTCTGACAGGAGCCTTAAGAGTCTTGAGGTGACCTCTTCTAGCTGTGGACATCCCATTTAGCTCATCTGGAAATTCCTGACATTCTGCCTGTATGGGAAAGACTCCAGCAGCAGCTTTTTGTTGGCCTATTGGTCAGTAAATTATTGCCCTTGTGTGTGTGTGTGTGTGTGTGCGTGGGTGCGCGCGCGGGGGGGAAAGTAAAGTGATACATTCTGTGGGACAAGGCAAGTAGCTGAAACCTTAACAGAATGCATGAGCACCCCTGCTTGCAGTGTCCATCTGAGACATGGCCTGACCCCCAGCCAAGCCCATGTTTGATGCCGCATTGGATAAATTTCCCCCGCTCTGTGATTTTGAATGGGGTGAACATTAAGATAATTCTACTGTAAACACAAGAGGGCACCCCCTCCTCGCTTTTAAATGGCTTACTGCATTTGTACAAGAAAGTTATTGGCAGAACAAGCCATATTTAAGAAATGCTCTCTTGACTTGGTCCTTTCTCCAAAACAGAATGGAGAAAGAACAAAATGTATTTTACCCTTGATCTCTGTGAAATACAACAATACTTGTGCTTTTATGGTAAACAGAGTTGCACTAGTGCTAGGGAACTGCAGTTTCTTTGTGGGAATTTCAAGTGCAATTTCTTGTGGAAGCAGAAACAAAGAGGGTACTTCTTTTGTCTACTACAGAAATTTCATTAGGAGAAACTACAAAAAGGGAGATTGTGATTAAGAACTGTTATCCTTGTTAACATTTGCATATATTGAATATCAGTGCACGGTTCACATAGACGTCCTTTCCACACCCACTCAGTTCTCTCTGTCTGATGTGATGTCTGGTAAGTGTTCTGCATGCTCCAGGAAGCTACACAATGTATTTTATCCAAGGGCCTCAGCTATTGGTATCAAAGTCTCATTTGAACGCACAGAAAGTGCATAACAGCTCTTTAACGCACAATAAGTGAAAATCTAGGGTTGCAAAACAGAATTCCCGGACATTTTAAAACACAGATCAGAAAATGCAGTCACTTTTCTTTAAAGGAAATATGAACACAGGAAACCCTAGTAGTATACAATCCACTGTGCTATTACCTCAGCTTGAATGTTAAAATTTTCTCTCTCTCTTCTTCACACAGAGGAAGTTCTCTGGTATGATCTAAAGCATTTCCACGAGGAAACAAAATAACATTCAATTGCCATTTTTCCAACTACAAAAAGACAAATCAGAATGCAAGAGTGAAGAAACTATTTCTATTGCTCATTGTGAACTTCATCACCAATTCCTTAAACAATATTCCCTTTGGCTGCAAGGTCTGATGTCTCTCACAGCATTCTCAGTCTGGAATGCTGAAAATAAGAAAGAATCACATACTCTAATGCTTCCTCTAAATGCATCCTCTGAAATTACTTGACAGTGCTTTAGGGGAAAATTTGTGAGACTCAAATTATATCAAGTACTGAAACAGTAGCTCCTGGGAGTGGTTATGTGCTGGAATTAAATGCAAGTCAGTTTCTGCTGTGGTCTCTTGAACTGCATTTTATCTTCATGACACTACTTTTTCTTTTATGGCCTGGCAGATCCATAAACTCATTCCTGATTACACTATGAAGCAGACAGTGAGGTATGGTGTGAAAAGATCAAAAGCAGATATTGTGCTTGTAACGTAACTTTGTAGAAAAACATTGAGTCTAACTGAATTTTCAGTTATTGGTTGCGTCTCCAAAGGATTTAAAAATGCATACTTTTAACTTGGAACAGAGTGGGACAGTGACAGATTTATATGAATCAAAGTGTTCATTTCTTTTCTAAGCAGGATCTTTTCCTCTGAAATAGAAAGTGATTTACAGGTATGGATATTTCCGAAATGAGGAACATGAAAGTTGACTTTTAGCTCTACTAATGAGCCAGACTGAAGAGGCCAGCTGCTCTATAGAAGGCTACCTCTGCCAGCACTCAGAAGTTGTTCCCCAGGAAGGGTCAGCGATGACTATTAATACAGAAGAAACCAATCTGATACATTAGGAAGCCTCCCATGGACATTTTTTTTTTCTCCCCTTTCTCCCTCCCTCCCACATTAATAAATGTGTATTCACACATTTGACAAAGATTAGACATGAAGAGGAACACATAGAAAATATGTAGATAGCTCCAAAAGTAATGCCTCTTATTTATTTCCATGGAAACTACAATAGATTCAAAGAACACTATAGCACTATTTCATAAAGCAAAGTCTCAGCAACAAAACACTGTTTTTCAACTTAGTCATCACCATTAGCTATGCATTTTCTCCTACAATGTACAAGAGTCTGCCTGCCATGCTCATAAACTTTTGCACCAGAGGAGATGACTCTGCACTACACCATCACTGCTGTTTCAGTAGTGCTGAAATGCATCGGCCACCACCTCAGTGTGCTCTCAGCCACTGTTTGGCTTCCATAAGCAGCCAGCAGATGTCAGTGAATGTCAGCAGGTGTGACTTGCGGCCCCCCCCCCCCCCCACACCCACACAGAGGAATTCATTGACACACCTTTGCTTCCATAAAATCAATGAATATACAGATATTATAATTATGAAATAAACAAGAGAGTTTAGCTAAGCAGGTTATTATATCAAAAAGAGAATAAATAAGAGTGCTTACCCTTGTCCTAGGCTTGCTGTAAAACTCCAAAGGAGGGATCTCCAGAAGTGATCTTTCCCTACTGGTGGTCAGCTCTTAAATGGGTCCAGGAGAGTGTAGCCAGGCTCCAGCCCTTCCAGCAGCACAGGTGAATTGCCTTCACCTGTGCTCCCAGGGCTGATTCATTGCTCGCCTCAGGTGATCAATCAGAGGTTCAGGCTGTGATTCAGCAGTTCCCGTTCAGCTTCATATACACTTTATGCGCTGACACCGTTTTGTAGAACTGCCCTTCTGCTGTCATCTGTCACATGGCAACCAAATGTAATGGAATATTGGTGGGAAAGTTCAGCCTCTACTGCCGTACCAGCAGCATCTGCCTCTGACATCATGGGTCAACATAATAAAATAGGAGGCATTGCTTTTGGAGCAGCCCTTGTAGAATTGCTTGAAATCTAATATGCAGGTTGTGAATCTGGCTGTGTATGAGAAAGTACTTATTTATTACAAGAATTTGTTACCTGTAATTACCTACTTCTACTTATATCTATTGTAATAGGAGGATAGATAATATAGGATAGCTGTTGATGAAGCTCACACATCCACTCCTTCATGGCAGACAGACCTAGCAAAGTTTGCTGTCTTATGACAGTGATGCAACGTGCTCTGGCAGATCTGGCAGAGCGTTTGCACTGATTGATGACTACACCACAGGTAACAAGGCTGACTGATGCTGGCATTTTCTTTAGGGAAGTATTGCTGTGGTCTCTGGAAATTCCAAGAAAACTTGCAGGAACATAGCAGGAGATGATAATCCTACATAAAGTTAGGTTAAAATTGGTCAGTGAGTAAACACAGGTATCAAGGAAAGATCAGGCACTCAGGATGATTGCATAAGCCTTGTTGTTTTGGAAAAGCAAATCAATTCTTACTGGATACTCTTCTTTTTGATTCATTGAATCAAGACAATTAAGAAATAATTTTATAATCTTTTAATGTTTATTTTTCATAGGATAGGATAGGATAGGATAGGATAGGATAGGATAGGATAGTTCCGTTCCGTTCCTTTGGAAAGGATCTGAAAAGATCATAGAATCATAGGTCATCAGGTCATTAAAGATTGTCAGGTCCAACTTCCTGACCTCTTCAAGGCTAACCAAAAACTAAAGTGTATTAATGACAGCATTGTCCATTTGTCCAAATACCCCTCGAACCTTAACTGTCACAGGACATTTCTATAGGAATCCTGTTTCAGTTGTTGATCACATCCACAGTAAATAAATTTTTTGGAATAGCAGAGTTTTTGTCTTCTTCTGGTGCCCTAAAGGTCCAAAGTAGAAATGACATTCATCTTACATTCTTTCTGCAACCCAGACTCAGAGGGTGCAGTCATCCTGAAACTGCTGTGTCAGGTCCAATGCATGGAATAACACGGCTGAAGGATCTTTGTAGTGACTGAACACAATATGCAGCCATTATGGATTCTACTGCTTTCACACCAGCTTCTGCTTTCATGACACCTTCAAGGTGCAATGAGAATGAAGTAAAACAGGTGAAAGAGTGTTACAACCAAAAATGCTATCTGGGAGCTTTTTTGCTCTGTCTTTGGGTTGTAAATGGAAAACTGTTGTTGTCCAGGGATAGCTGGTCCCAACAACCTAGACTTGGTAACTTCAATTTTTTGCTAAGCAGTTGCAAGTTCTCTACCATTAATTAGACTGCAGTTTCAGATGTTCTTAAACAGTACTGGAAGCAATAACCAGTGAGAAAACCTGTGAAATGTTGAGCACCAAAAATATTTGATTGATTATATCAGGTTTGTAAGTAAAATAATGAAGTGATTTTACTCATAGTATTAGTGTATGCCTGCTTATAGAGTTCCTGAAACTAGATTTTAAGTACAGTCTTGAGTCTTATCTACACTTGGGAACATGAGACAAATTTAATTCCAGGTTCTTTGATGGCCACCTGCCCAGATAACCCGATGACAGTTAATGACAGTGCACCTCTCTCAAACAGCATGGAAAATATCCAGCAAGCAAAGACCACTGAAGACAAACTGCTTTAAAACAATTCAAATAATGCAGAGCATTCGTGTCTGTTCAGAAATTCAAGGATCAATTCAAGGTGGAAAATCAGCAAGAAGGATTGAATGGATAATTATGAAGCAATGAACGCAGATAAAACTTGGAGCAATAATGCTCATTAATGGAATGAAAATGTGATTTGTGTGGTTTGAATAGAATGGGAATGAAGCAGGAAGACGAGACAAAAATGTTCCGTCTTACAAACATATTAACTTCTGCACCTATTCCCAGCATGAGTTCTTCAACTGACTTTAGTGGAACTTTAACTGAAATTTGCATCATCAAGAACACCTGAATGGAGGCAACAGAATAATTTAGGTGAATAAAAGCTGAAAAACACGAGGTATTACTCAAGCTATCTGCAACAGATGGTGCACAGCAAAGCGTCTGAAGAGATTTGGAGTTCCTTAAATTCCAGAAGTAACTATAAATTCCACTGAACAGAAGTTTAGTTTGAAAACACAACTACGCAGTGAGATGGTCTTAGAGCATTTTAGCCATTTTATCCAAATCCTCACTTTTTAAGGATTTTAATGCTTTTAAAATCTGTCTATAAGAAAACAAATAGATTTGGACATCAAGGGGTGTCCAAGATTTTGGACATTTTGGGCAAATTGGACATTTGGGCAAAATGACTTTAAAATACACTTGTTAGTTAAAAATTTGCAAAAGTAAAAAAAAGAAAGATTGTAACTATTAACATAGTGAGACAGCATTCATGCACATCTGTCTTGATAAGACAGTGTATAAGATTGTAATTCATAGAAACAAAATATTCACTAACTTACCTATTAATTAATATGAATGCCTCCCCATGTTATGTGACCAGTCAGGTTTTGCATGCAGTGCTACCAAGTCAGCCAATGAAGCCAAAAGAAGAGGCATAGCTCTTGGTTTTGTGAAGTGCTCTGAGCATTTGCTGTGGAAGGCTGCAGAGACTGCCTTGGTAGGGAACATTGTTGTAGGAGTAAAAAGGAGTCTTAGAGAAAAACAGATTTTATAGTTGCTAGAAAAGAAAGTGACATGCTTTTGCATCTGATTTATTGTTCCCTGTCTCATACAGTAAAAAAGTTGCAGAGGATAACAGGTGGTGCAGTGCTGTAAGACACTCAAAGCTGAAGGATTTGTGCATTGAGGTTAGGATGCAGATATCTCATTACAGTGATTAGCATAATGCAGTGAATATTTTATTCTGTTTTGCACAGAATGTGTTCTGCATGTCATATGTTTACATTTTGCATAATTTATATTTTTATAATATATGTAAGTGTATGCTGTGTAAGTATATGCTATATAATTTACATCCGGATGACATTAGCTTCACAGAGACCTTCTGCTGGCTGCAAGCATTCACCATGATCAGGTATCTCTCCTCCATCTCTCCTCAGTGTGCCAAGGAAGACAGTGCAGGTTAAAACCATTTCTTGGGGGTCTCCCCATAGGCAGTGCTAGAGGACCATCAATAATTTCAGCTCTCCAAGCACCCAGAGCGGTAACAAGAATTCTAAGTAGAAATTAAATCACCTTTATTGCCTATGAAAACATTAGCTTTACCCATTCAGAAGATAAGTGAGATGTTTTTGATTAAAGATATACTGACTGATTCTGCCATTGGTCAGTCAGTATATTTGATTCAGAGAAAGTGCAGATTTTAGCAGTTACTCCAGATTAAAAAAATGTTGTATTTCATCATTAAAGTGTTTTATAGCATTCAAAAAGCATAAAGCAGCCTTTCTGTGGTTCTCTACTAACATCAGAAATAGCAAAGTTTAAAATTTGGGATGTAAGTAATTACAGCTACAATCTTTACTCGGTTTTTACTCAGACAGTAAACTTCAGTAGATTCATAACATAGAAGATACAGTTTTTAGTGCCCAAGGGACTTTATTACATTTTTGTTCCCCCCCCTTTTTTTTTCTTTATGTCAAATGACAAGCATTGTAATTGCAGAACTTATTAAGCTTAGTGAACAATTAAAATACATTAAAATGCATTAGAGTTTATTGCTTTTTTATTGATATAATTACTACAGTCATAAATTAGTCTTGAAAAGGTCAGGTGTTTTGCTTAGCAGAAAAATATATCATTTGCAAAAGAATTCTACCATCAACTCAGTCAATCCAGTTAACTTTCAAACCTGGCCAGCAGGTTTCCCATGGCAGGACTCTCAATTTGTTTTTATTGACTTCTCTGCAGCACATTGTTCCCGTCCTTTCTCAGATCCACGTTTCAGAACAGTCGGAGGGTCTGCTATGCCTGCAGAGAGATTGTCCCCAGTGCCATGGAATGCTGAGAGATGGAGCAAGTTCTCTCTGGGATGTCTCCTGTGTTGGCGTGAAGATGGCTGGGGACCACTAGCCAAGTGCTGTGCTTTTCTGCTCAATCACAGATCACCCCTACACGCCAACATCAGCTCTGGTTTCTGCAATAGCATTTCAGAAAGTGCTTGCACTGCTGAGCTAGATGTTGCTGCAGTGGCCACAGAACTGTGCCTTGCCACACTTGGACAATTTCTATGCAATACTAACTTCTGACATGACATGATACCTGTACATCCAGTGTCTACACGTGGTGCTTTCAACACAAGCAAACCAAAAAACCCAATGGATAGAGGCTGCATTTTGGACTACTGTATTGGGCTATTGAGCTGGTAAGAGAAGCACAGAGTTATTAATTCCCATGCCTAGATGTAACGCAGTTATTAAATTAAGTGGATAACTTCTTCCTTGACGAAACATGGAGAGCCCGTCAGGGAAGTTCCAGGTTGAATAATAGGAAAAACTTATTCAGCAAAAGAGTGGTGAGGCACGGGCTGCCCACGGAGATGGTGGAGTCACTGTCCCTGGAGGTGTTCAAGAACCGTGTGAGTGTGACACTGAGGGACATGGTTAGTGGGCATGGTGGGGGGAGATGGACAGTTGGACTAGGTGACCTTAGAGGCCTTTTCTATGATTCCATGATTATGGGAAGAAAGGGGAAGAAACAGTTTGCATACACTGTGCCCTTTTAACTGCACAGTTTTTCATATTTTTTCACATACTTGAACCAAAACAGAAAACCTGTGGCTTCAGAACCCAAATATCAACAAGCTAAATCGCGGAATGTTGTTCAAAACCTCCCACCTCCTCAGTACTTTATTAGATCTATGCAAGACAGACAATTCACACACAGCCTTCAGGTACTAAGGTGCCAGCTTTGAGCTAGGCAAATATGTTACTGGTAAATGGTGGGATGCACTGGGTGAACTCTCAGCAGACATGGGGCAGGAGGAAGCACTCACAGAAACAAAATTAAGCGCAGGTGGTTTGATCTATTTGGCTGGTAAGGAAGACTTTTTTTTTTTTTTAATTTATTTACTTTTCAGAGGGAAGAGAGAAAAACAGAATTTGGGACTTAGAGATCTAGGAGTCAAACCTGTAAGCCTGATCTTTGCGTGTCAGGATTGCTTTTTTTAGTACAGACCATAAGCTTTGTATTGAATTGCAAGGGAGTAGGTCTGTTGTTCTGTCTGAGCTTTTCTTGACATATCTGTAGCTTTGTTTTACTTGGTTTAGCTGTGGCAGCAATTTCTCTAGTTGATCATGTGTCTGTGGTTAATTTATTTTGCTCATTTGTCTTTGTGTGGTACAACCACAGTTCTGTACAGATAGTGCAATAAGCAGTTATTCTATCTAGAGTGAGATATTTATGTCTCTAACATAATGACGCAGTGCAGAGAAATACAGCCCTAGTGATGGCAGAGGCCTTGAGAGGTGGAAAAGTGGGATGCTTACAGAGGATGGAGTGGGATGGAATGGTAAATTGGAACACGGCCTGGAACTGCAATGTGAATGTGGCTGTCAGCAGCTCCCTGGCAGGCAAATAAAGAAATACAGGCCTGGAGCTGGACAAAACCAGTGGCAGGGTAACAGGTAAAACAACGAAATAGCATGTTCTTGCTGCAAAAGTAATGTCTAAAATCTCACAGTTCTCTTATCGGTGATGAGCTGCCCTGGAAACATGAGGACAACCACACAGCACCCTCAACCCCTGCAAGGTAGGAAAAGAATTACCTGAGACCCTCATATGGCAAAGACTTTGAGTTAAAATGTCAGTGTCTCAAGGTCATTTCACACTTTGCAGTGAGGATAATGGTCTGCAGTGGTGCAGACATACCAGCTAGTAGCACCAGAATAGTGCAGTAGGGTATAGCTTAGAATTTGCGTGCTTGCTACTAGAAGAATACAGTGGCTGTAAATTGACTTAGTAATTCACACTTATTTTGTGTAAGCTAAGCTTTGCATTGGTTTACAAGCTGTGATGTGTTAATTTTTTATGCAGCTCTATACATTGTTTACAAAATGCAAACACCTTCTGTTATCAGTTGCTCAACATCTGTTTCAGAAATGCTTCCATAAATGAATATCCCCCATTACTGCCCTTTCTGAATTTCCTCAGGGAAAGGTGATAGAATGTAGCTTATCTCTGACATCAAAAGAGATTTTCTTTATAGGTCTAGAAATGCTGAGCACTCACGAGTTATTGCTGCTGGCTGGTTTGTTAGTCTGCACGATTTACAGCAGCCCTGCTGCTCTGCGGTAACAAACGTGCTATCCCTTCCAAGGCACAGTTTCTTACATTGTTGATGAACACAGGCTGTGCTGATTCCTCACTGGGTCTGACCATCATACAAATAAGGGCTGATACATATAGCAAATCTCAGATCTTCATGTCTCATGTGCTTGCATTTTACGTTGCTCTAAGGGCATCCCCTCATTGTGGTAGGATTATCCTCCTGTGGTCTCAGGAAAAGGCTAGTGTGTGATTAATTTGATCAGGTCATTTTCTTTTGAGGGATATATTTTTCTTGTGCCTGGTTATTGCAGGTGTCTGTATTCCTTGCAAGCAACAAGCCAAGTTTCTTCTCTGATACTTAGCTCAAACAAAGGCAGGACCTATGCTTCTGTAATTCAGAGTCCATCTTGTGGGGAAATGTGGAGGACAAGAAGCAGCAGGAGATGGGCAGACAATGTATGAGGAAATCTCCTTCTGTACTCCCCAAATAAGAGCAGTGCAAGTGCTCAGTGCTCAAAGCTGTTAATTTTCTCTCTGTGCATTATTTCCGAGGTTTCATGATGGACAAAAGCCAAACTATTGTCAGGATGTTATTCTCCCTGCTGTTGGAGTGTGTTCCCATCTCCTCATGTCTCAGCGCTGACTCTGCCATGCCTCAGCCAAATCTTCCGGTCAGTAAGATTAGTTTCTAGCCAGATCAGCAAGCAGCTCTCAGCTCTCTGCCAGTGTCACCTGCCTTGGTACGGGTGTTTGGCTGGTACACAGGCAGATATTCAGCCCCACACCATGCCATAGTGTAGGACTATGGCAATGGGCAACTGTGCATCCTGTCAGTATTTTAGAAATTATATATTAGATTATTATAAGTATAGATATTATTATATTATTATATGTATAGATATTATTATTTATACATATAGATATTATTATATGTATTAGGTATTATACGTATTGGATAAAAATTACGGGAGCTAGAAACACAGGATGAAATTCTTCATCATAACCAGTGGAACCACTGAAGCCTAATTTTTTGCAAATTTGCACCTGACAAAGCCGATTCCCTCTCATTACAGTATCTCCAGATCCTCCATGTTCCTTCTCACAGTTCCGCTGTGTTTTCATAGCAATCTTGATCACTTATTTGAAAGAACTCAAAGAACACTAAATATCAGTATATTAAATTATCTTTAAAAACCTCATATGAGCGTGAAGGATAGCAGTGAGTTGCTGTGCTATAGCTACTTCCACTCTAGCACACTGACAAGAGCAGACAGAGTACCTTGTGACTTTTTTCTGAAAGTATTCACGTTAGATACAAAGGGTGCTCATATTGCTGAATGGTAGGAACCAATAAACGTGTTCCTAAAAGGAAATGTTTAGCTAAAATGTGTTGAATAGATCTCAACTCAGCCTTTGCAATATAATGTTTTTGCTTAAAGTAGCCTGTGTGGAAACTTGATATAACTTTGCAGTAGAGTCATGGATTTGTCTAAATTAATGGCATTTCTTTATGCATTTTCCATAAGCTTCCATTGATTTGATGTTATGCTTACATGTTAATGCTTTGTTAAATGTATTCCTTAACTCGTTTTTTCCCATGGTAATACATTGTCCCTAACAGTAATGTGTATAGGCAGCAGAGAGATACAATTCCAGAAATGCTCCTGAGAACTGTTACACAGTTCTCATGCATCATAAGATAGGTGACAGTGTGTGCGTGCAACTTAAAATGGGTCTTTGTTCCCAAATACTGTGACAGCACGACTTAGTTGCAACTAATCCCAGGCCCCAGGGATTGAGGGAAGGCTTGGAGCAAGGATGACTTATCTTGGATGGAAGATCAGTCTGGAAAACATCTAAGCAAAATGCACAGACATAAATCCATGGGCCCTAGTGGGATGCGTTTACAAGTCCAGAGGGAGCTGGATACGTGCACACTGAAATAAAAGCTGTGATTAGCTCTGTAACCTCAATTTTTAAAATTTAGCATGGGAGAGACTTATAAAATGGGTACCACTGCCATTCCAGTTGATTTTCCTTTCTTGTACAAAAGGACATCCAAACCATTCATCATATTTTTCCTGAAAAACCAGAGCTTTCAGCCCATTAAGTTGAGATATATTAAAAGAGGAATAGCTACATGTGAATATGGAAATCTGTAGCAATTTGGAAACTGATTAAGAGTGTGTCATATTCCCTTGCCTTGAGGGAAGTAACATCCATCAGAGGGGCAGAGAAGAAGCCTGGGGAAGGTTGAAAGGTTAGTCAGTTAATTTGTTATGTTGCTATATCATATCAGAGACCTTAGGTTTCTCTAGCTTCCTCTCATTTTTCTGTTTGCGTCTGCAATAATTTCATGCTGTTATTTTGGTAAAACAGTCATAAAGTATATCTCAGAATTGAAAGGATGTGAAACAACAGCAGGAGTCAAGTTCGATCAGCTACAATCTGTTTCTGATGAAAAACTCATCCTCTTTTCATTAAAGCTAATTACAGGTGGAGTGCTACTCTGAGTACCTTTGATCTTTGAAGATTTGCCTCCTAATCTTGAAACTATAGCATCGCTTCATTTTACAATACGTTATTTTTATGCCCTTGAAGAGAAATGGAACAAAGTGTTGTTGGTCACTGTGAATTCCTTCCTGGCTCACTGAAAGAATAACGTGTCACCTCGGCGTACGTACTGCTGCCATTTCGGAAGATCGTTGCTGTACGCTTCACTTTAGTCGTTCTGCTGCTCCCGTTTTGTCTCCTCTAGGGGGCAATTTAACACAAGCTATTTCTAACGAGGCGTACCGACTGGCAAGAAAGGATGCTCCACCGTTGATAATGGAGGCTGAAGAACTCATTTCCATTTAAAAGGCCTGGCCAAGCTGAAATAAGTTTCTGTGGCTGCCTGTCACAGCTTTGTAAGGGGGCTGCTGAGAATAGCAAAGTGTCAAAGAGTCTCTGAGCTCCCAGGCTCACATCTGCTTTCTCCAGAGACAAAGAAGGTCAAACGAAGCTTTCTTAAATTCTTCCTTTTCTAGATCTGACCTTTTTCTGTATTGCTTTTTTTCCATTTCCACCTGAAAGAAATACATTACCATGAGCACATCAGTGCACTATTGCTTTTTGCTTCATGATGGTCTTAAAGGGAAGACAGAGCTTGTGGCTAGGGCATTCAACAAGCAACACTGGGACATTTCTGCTTTCTCAGGCAGCGTCCTGCCTGCCCTTGAGAAAGCTTCATCATCTCTGTGCTTCAGTTCCCACAAGCAAAAAGAGGACAGCAAACAGCTACATCTGATTAAAACTGTTTTTCATAGACCTCTGCAGACTCCCTAGAAGAGGGCTTCGGTAGGGCTTTGCATCGGCAGGAGATGGCAGTCTCCTTAATGGAAAAAAAAAAGTGCATAAATATTAATTTAATGGCCCTAATCTCAGAAACAATTTGCAATAGAACAGTTAATTACCCTGTAGTGTCACTGTGTGTTGACTGAGTTTGGCCCTATTAATTTTTTCCTCATGTACGTGCTTTGTATTTCCATACTACTTTAACCTTATGTTCTGTATTTTTACAAGGTTAATATATTTTTCTTATGAAGTAAATGTTGTAGAAATAATGTAAGTAAATAAACTCATACTAGTATAAATCCTCAGAGCTCAGATTCTTCAGAATTGAGAATTTATCCATCTGTTTTCAAAAGGAAAAGAAGAATGTTTACTAGAGAATGCTCTGAATTAGAGTGTAAATGTTATTTTGGAAAGCTGGGCACACTGCTTAGGAAGGCAGCTGAATGCACCATCCTTCCCTGTGATTTCCCACTTATGAATGTTCAAAGCTTACATCAAATGCTTGCCTGTTTGGAAAATCCAATCATGAAGCAACATTTGAAAACCAAAGAGGGAGAGCCCCTGTGCTCTCAGGGACATTCAGAGATTGATAAAAGCAATTGGTAGCCAGCAAGTAAAGACTGAAGTAGTTCTAAGTGCATTTTGACTGGGGTAGTACAAACTGCAGAAATGCACAGTCCCTAATACTGCCAACATAACTGGCAGTGTAGAAAATCTCTTGAAACAAGCTGACTCTTGTTATTAAAGATTACCTAGAGCATCAAAATCCATTAAATTCCCATCTTTCATTTTCAGACCCTGTTGTTTAAAATAATGAAAACGTAATTTATGCTACTTACATGAAAGAAGAAGAAAGGGAGAAGGGGTAAATATTATCTGTAAACTGTGCAAAGTAGAAATTCTCTGACCTGAAACAACTTCAGAACAGTATCTGTGTAGCTTGTTCCAATGTAGCCTTTTAATGAGGATCAGAATGGCAAACTAAAACTACGTAATTTGTAATATCACATCCCAACAACCATAGAATCCTTAGAATTGGAAGGACCATCTTAAAGACCATCTAGTCCAACTGCCCTGAAATGAACAGGGACATCCACAGCTAGATCAGGTTGTCCAGGGCCTGATCCAGCCTTGCCCTGATAGTCTTCAGGCATGGGGCATCCACCACCTCTCCGAGCAACCTGTTCCACTGCTTCATCACCCTCACAGTAAAAGACTTTTTCCTTATACCCAAACTAAATCTACTGTCTTTAAGCTTGAAACCATTTCCCCTTGTTCTATCACCACAGACCCTCCTAAAGAGTCTGTCCTCTTCTTTCCTGTTCCTCCTGTTTAGACACGGAAAGGCCACTTTCAGGTCACCTCCAAGCCTTCTCTTCTCCAGGCTGAATAGCCCCAGCTCTCTCAGCCTGTCCTCATAGGAGAGGTGTTCCATCCCTTGAATCGTTTTTGTGGCCCTCCTCTGGATGTGCTCCAACAGGTCCATGTCTCTCCTGTACTGAGGACTTCACATCTGGACACAGTACTCCAGGTGAGTGGAGGAACAGGAATACAGAAGTGCTGGCCACACCTCTTTGGATGCAGCCCAAGATACGTTTGGCTTTCTTGACTGTAAGGACACATTTCTGGCTCATGTCCAGCTTCCCATCTACCAGTAGTATCCCCAGGTCTTTTTTGGCAATCCTTTCATCCCCCAGCTTGTATTGGTAGTGAAAGCATTTGTTTGGTACTGAAGGCATTTGTTGCTCTTTATAGATCAAACCAATCTGAATGTTTGATAGAGATTCACCCTACCCTACTCAATAGCTCTAGTAACACCATCAAACCAAGGACACCATGGTCTTCATCTTCCAGACAATGATCCTCATCTAATGCAGAGCTGAAGCAGCTGGTACACGGTGACCTTCAAAAGCCCTTCCTTGGAATCTTTCACATAAAGAAGGGACATAAAGAAGGCTCTGTATGATACTTCCTGGACTGGAGCTCAGACTGGATAACCTCCAGAGGTGTCTTCTAACCTAACCCATTCTGTGATTCTAGTTACCAGTGGTTCTTGACACAGAAGACACAGCTGTGAGGTTGAGCCTGCGGCTTGGTCTGGCAGCTGTCACTCAGGAACTGGTGAAATGGATATGGGTACCATGGGAGCAGGGTATCATAGTGGAATTAGCATTTCCTACTCGTTTACTCTGCCACCAGTAAGTTTTTCCTACTACATCTTGTTCCATTTGTGAGAAACAGCACTAATACCCGCATTTTTTTACCTCCTTCTTAGTCTCTTCCGCTTGATATTTGTAAAAGTCACGAGTCTGAAAGAGGTCAGAAAAGCATTTTAAATATGCTCTGTTTTTTTCCTGAAGTCAGGTGGTATTGCTATCCCAGCAGCAGTGTACAGCATCATGATATGCTTCATGGTGAAATACATAGCTGGAATATAAATCTCCAAAGGAAAAAGAGAAAATAGAATCAAGACCATATAAAAAATCTTTGAATAGCAACTCCCTGATATTTTAAAAGGTGTACTGATAGAGGTGAGCGGTCATGGGAAAAGTGGGGCAATCTGAACAATCCTGGCATTTGGAAGCAAGGCAGAAAATGTCAAAACAGCTGAAGGGGGGAGGAGACGCAATAAAACAGGATTGTAATTAATCTAGAAGCACAATCAATTAAGTAAATCACACATTTATTCTAAACATGACTCATTAATTGTCATGAATACTCTTAGCCAATTAATCAATCAATTAATCAGTCTTTGGTAGTAGATCCAGCTTTCCCAGCAGAGTAGGTAATATTGAACTTAGCTGTCCAAACAGATGAAGCTGAACTGCTGCAGACTTGAATGATGGTGAGGGGAGCTGGGGGACAAGTCTGAAGAGCTGGCTTTGGTACGCATCAGTGAGCAGCAGAAACTGAAGAGTGATTGGTGCCTCTGGGAGAAGACTGTCTTCCACCTACCTGCAGTTGCCACCACCATATCCATTCTCCAGCCTGGCAGCAGCAGTACAGCTAAGCTTGGTTCTGGCATGGGCAAAAAAGGAAGATAACCTGCTTGTTTTGTTGTCAGAGCAGCAATTGCCATAAATATCATTCTGTTTTGCTTGTTCCTTGGGTAAGTCCCAGTAATAATAGCACTAACTATTCTTCTGAGTATCCAGAGTATGAGGTAGAGATCAATAATTAGTTAAGAAGTCTAAGAAGAATTGATTAAAAAGTCTTTCCATTAGGAAAAATGAGTGGAAAGGCAAAGCAATGGCTAAAAAAAGAGAAACTGAACATCCAATTGTAAGGAGTTTCCAGCATTTGTATATTGAGCTATGTTCACTGGAAGGTTTATATTTGCTGTGACTGCTAACTTGACTACATGGGCATGCACTGCATAAATGTTACACCTGGTATGTGGTAATAAGTGCTAGACTAAACTGGGCATTTTTCTTTAGATATTAGGTCAATAATTAGCTTTTCACATGCTAATTTTGTTTGCTTCACCCCCTCCCCCCTTTTTTTCAAGCTGTTATGTAGTCTATGGGGAAAATAATCTTTCACAACAGCATATGTGTTGACATTTATTGGCGAATAATGCCTTTCAGAGATTTCCTAGATTTCTATATGGGATCTTTAAATTCAGGAGCATTAGGACTTGAAATGAATCTGTTTATTGTAGATACCTACTATTATAGAACGGGTTTCTGTGAGGTGGCTCCCAGAAGTGGAGACTGGAGCATTGGCAGCAGTGGGGATGATGGAACAGTGCAGTGTCTTGAGCTGACCTTTAGTTCTGGGGAGATGTTAGTATTTTCCAGTGCAATTTAAATAGCAAGGATTTGTTTAATTTACAAGAGCTACCCTACTCTGAAAAGATTGTTTCCCCCCCCCCCAGGCATATTAGGGGGTTTTTGGTCACTCTCCTTCTAGCTGTAACACTGGGGATCAATTTAAGATTTCTTAATATGAGTGATTATCATTTAGTGGATCAAACAGACACAGACAGAGTTACTGAGGCTTTTAAAATGTTTTTATAACTCTACTTTGAGAATGTGTTGTAATATTAAGGGAATGATGTTTACAGACTCTTGGCCCTTATAGCTCCCACTAATCATACAACCCATAATTGTCAAAGGTAAAGGAAAGTTTTACATCACTAAAACAGGAACTGACCAAACTGGTGGTGAAATTAGCACTTCGGAACAATGTCGTCTTCAAAAGCCCAGACACAGTGGGATGAATTACAGGAATGGTTTGCAACTTTGAGCTCTTTGGCTCTTAATTAAATGCTTCATACCAGGAATAACCATTTAATGGGAACTGTCATATTAAAATCAAGCTATCTATCTGTGTAATTCGCTATGTTAGACAGTATGATTGATCTGGCTTTGACACTGTTTAATGTTTGATGCTGCAGAAAGAGGCAGACCTTCTGTAATGCTGATTATACCTAGATTTTAGTTTTCAAAGTCATTTTTTCCCCACAGTTTTTACAACTGACTGATCTGTACCCTTGATACAAAAAGCTATATTTTCTCTCTAAATTTGAATTCCTGTCACATCACCCAACACCTCTTGAGGACAGTAGAAATCTGTCTGTTGATGTTAGAGGTTACTCAATCAGTTGCTAATTGAAACTGTCAGTATTTCACATACAGAGCTCAGACTTGGCAGTGTTTATTAATATCACAAGTGGTGCTACGAGTAAGTACATGGAGTATCCTGAATACTTTAACCTCTTAAAAAATCCTACCAATATGAATTTTTGCAGGAGGACCAGCCTGCTTTGTACATCTTCAAAGGCGCCAATTAAATCCAGTCTTCACAACTTCATAGAAAACCAAATTATGTGAAATCAACTCAGTAATAGAGGTAAGCATGGTAATAGGTTTGATTTGAAACAGAGGTCAGTGGTGTCCTCTTAATAACACATAAATGGCATACCAAAAATAATGCAACAACTTGAATGTATCAAACAAGTGTGGGAAAGCATCAACACTGACAAGGTAATAAACTGCCTCCTGGCATTACGTTGTGCTCTACAGAAACCAAGTTTTGGGAGAAAATGCCTGAGTTACATGCTTTTCTCTTTTATGTGGGAACAGCTGGACTGACTACCAGAGTTATGGAAGTCATCTGGAATCAGAATTTTACATGTGAACAAGTTGAAAATTTTAATTAGACTTTTAAAGATCACCAATCTTTGTGTGCCATAAACTTGGTAGTCTGCTTGCTCTATAAACTAATTTCAAATATGACACCTTTGGTATATTTGTCAAAAAAATGTAGTGTTATTCACATGTATGACTTCAAGCATGAATTTATTAAACTCAGCTTCACTGTCTATCGGGTAGTCTTCTCAGCTGCAGAGTGAGAAATGGGATATTGAACATTTAAAAGTTAATGTGATCCTTTTGCTGTCAGACTTCAGCTAAGTCTGGAAAAGAAGTCTTGGAGAGTAGGCAAGAAAGCTCAGCACTTTGCATAAAGTCAGAGCCATATGCTTTCATTTGAAATGACATAATTCTTCTATGTTGAATCCTGGATCAGAGATTTGTTCACATTTCGAATACATATGACTGTATTTGTCGATGACAAAGCATTACTGGCATTAATTAAACTTCCCCATGTACTTTTTAAAAAGTAGATACATTTATACAGAGCTAGATAAGGTCTTGAACCTCATCAGGAAAGCCCTACTTCCGTCCAGTAGTTTTCCATTGAGTGTTAGTGATACAAAGATACCATGGATTAGGAATGAACATAGGTCTGGAGATGTAAGTGTGCAAATAAAATCACTCTTGTTTATAGGCACTGCTCATATCTCTGTTTTCCCAAGATGAAACAAAGCCTCCACCTCACCAAGCTCACAAGTGGAATAGACAAAAGGAAATAGAAAGAAAGGAGGTCGAAGAGATGAAGCAGAAGTTCTGGCTAGAGCAGTAGGCTCAGAAGTGCTTCCCATGTGATCACATCCTCCATCTTATCTCCAGCTTTGTCAGGTTAGCACAAATCACAGAGACACCTGCAATATTCTTCTTCCCACTGCCATGAAATATGATAGTGGGTACATGAGCAGGCCAGCTACACCTGAGACTATCAGGCATACTATGGTCCCAAGGTCCACTCTCTGTGCCTGAGATGAACCCCCCCCCCGGACATGTCTGTGCTACATAGTCTCCTAAGCCCTTAGGGCAGGGTGGCCACATCTCGGCCACGTAGTGTTAGACCCCACCCGTGCTACTTCCTAAGCTGTGCCTGAGCAGTTTTTGGAAAGTGGTCCAGGACAAAAGTGTGCCAGGGACAGGCAGTGTGTAGCTGAGAGCCCATCATGGTGCCAGAAACAATGCACTGAGAGAGGTGCATGATGAGAGGACTTTAGGTAGTGAAGGTGCTGCTCTTTCTTGGTTGGCTGTTATTATTATCCCAAATAAGAATTAGAGATCGCTTAATACACTCCAAGCTTATTTTGAGGGAGCTGCTAAACAGAAGACCTGAGGAAGGCAAAGACTAGAGAGGGACAAGATCTGAGAGGGATGATAGTGCTCGAGAGAGGTGTCTGACTCAAAGCACAGATGCTCTGGGAAAAAAAAATGGATTTAATCATACCCAATCACCAACCAATCACACCTGTTTGTCAGAGCTTCTCCAATGATTGCCCTCAAAAGTCAGAAAAAATTTGAAGAGGGCCAGTGCTTCAAAACTCAAGGACTTTGTGCGTCTTTGTTGAGCCCAAATCACACAAAGGAAAATAAATGCAAATACAACTCAGTGCTTGGCAGATGCTCCACATCTGAAAATTCTCTTTTGTTTTCAAATGCACCTTGGTGGGAATTGTTTGCCACATCAATCTTTCAAATAACTCAGGATTAGGTTATTATCATCATTATTTTACTTTTTTTTCCTTCACATTGGCTTGCCATAAATTATTAAGCTGTCTCTTCTCCTAAACTGCTCCAGCTGTGTATTGTAGAGTTGCATTCTATGTCAAACTTGTAATAAGATACACAGCTAGACAAAGCCTTGCCTATCTGAATGTAAATCTTTTATGAGCTTACTAGTGTGAGTTTACTTTTGAACACGAGCTTGTATTTGAGGTGTTACGAGTTTCACAATGTGTTCATTTCAAACATTGCTATGCTAAATGAAACTAGTACTCACTTTACAGAAAATAGTGAGGATTTAGTGTAGGACAGCTAGTTTTCCCTAAGAATAGATGTACACTCTTAGAAATAAAACTGGGTTAATTTCAGTCTGACTCAGTGAAAGTGCCCAGACTTATCAGACAATCTGTGCAACAGAATTACAAACTTCATTTTGCTATGTTTACAGACTTCATCAGACTCCCACCAGTTTTTATGAGATGGCACTCTTTTGTGTTAGCTGCCATGGCGTGTGCCTGTCTCCATTGCACTGCTTTATTGCTTCACAGGCACTGAAGCATAATACCTCCCATCCGTGTGTGCTCTGCTAGGGAGTCATTGCTCAAGGCACCTGCATAGTTGAATGTTTTCTTTATTTGGCAGTAAGTGGAGAAAAAACATTGTATTGATGTCCTTGATGAGAAACTACTGACACATCTTTATGTGTGTCACTCTGGCTTTGTAAGAGGCAACACAATCCCACTGAATTTAAATAAATAAAGCAATTTAATAGGCAGCTTTTTAACAGTGATATAATCCATTCATGTTTTATGTTTTACCTCATTTTTTTCTAATTTGTAAACAGAAGAATTGTAGGACTTGGGGTTAAAACTAGTCAGCTCAGATATGCATTCATTACTGGATGTATGACATCCACGGTTACCCAAGATAATACAGTATTACATTTACATGAACACGTGACCTAATTGCTTTATCACTTAAATAATGGAATCTTTTCCCAGATCTCTAATAAATTAATACATCCTCTACAGAGTACCACAATTTATGTCTGTATTGAACACTATATGCTTATTTTGAAATGAAATATTAACAAGTCCAAAATGACTAAAAAGAAAACACATCTTTTTTTCAAATTAATGAAGTATTTCTTGATTTTATTTTTTTTTTCTGCTGCAAAGCCAGGAATCAGATCTTAATACGTCAGTTTAATAGTTTTTTTCTTTCACTGATACGCTCTGATCCGTGCTTTGCTCTAAGTGAGGTGATTTTTTGGCAGAGAAACCTGAAGCTGATTCCACCTGTAAGCTGAGTAACAATTGGCTGCAATTTTATATGTTCTCATTCCAGTTTATTTTCTGTGTAAGTTTCTCTGGCTTCAGATCAAGGAATGAGGGTAAATAAGCAGATATCTAAGTGCTCTGCTGAATTAGTGCCTCAAGGGTACAGCTACTGCTGACATAACATCATTGACTTCTGTGAGACTATGGCACTACGTTGGTCTAATGATCCAAGCAGTATGGGCTACTTCAGGCATTCTGTGGGCACAGTGCAAAATGAAGCTGATTTTCAGTATTCTGTCAAATGTGCTGTCACATTCAAATACTCTGCCATGGTCAGATATAAATAGCATCTGCAGTTTTGTACTTCTACACTGTGAATGCAGAACATGGAAATTGATGAAGGTGCCTGACTCTGTGAAAAGATGATATGCTAGAAGAAACGGAGGATAGGAGAACAAATATCCTTGAAGAAATACTTGGATTTTACAGCTTTTCATCTTCCTCAGTTGAATGCCTAACAACTGGAAGGATTTTTATTTTGTGGATTGTCCAAGTAAACAGCCAGTTTAAAACTTCAAATATTGACAGCTGCTAAATGCATGTTGTGCTCATAGTAAGATGGCATTGTTCAGAGAAATTTGTTCCCACATTATCAGGAAGGGATCAGGCTAAGGGTTAACAGCTCTTCCAAAAGCACTGTAGCCACCTGAACAACATCAAGTTAAGAAAGGCAATACAATAGATTTACTGCAGTTTTAGTCAAGACTGAGATCACAGAATCACCAAGGTTGGGAAAGCCCTCTGTTCTGCACAGAAAGAAGCAAAATTGCTTCTGAGAGGTTCTTGGTGATACTAGGCAAAGTATTCATGGGTAGACTAATAGTCACACTCAGAAAGACCTGAACTCACTCCCACTGGCAAAAGGACCCTCTGGCAATACAGCACATCTTCTCAAGGAAGCAGCCTAGGCCCAAGAGATGCTCTCCATTCAGTGGCTGCCCTTACATGAGCAAAGAGTGACTCCATTCTACTCTTCATTAAGTATCCTCCACTATGAAAATGTACAGCTCATTTCAGCCACGTTTCCTCTCTTTTAATCAGTTGTTCATCTAATGAGGATATTTCTCCTCGTCTAAGAACAACTTTGTTTATTTGAGAGTTACTGGGGAGAAACTAATTATTAAATCATTTTGCATTCATCTTTCCCTGTGAGCGTAGCTTTCTTCATTTTCAAATTTATTCACAGAATCTCAGAATGGCCAGGGTTAGAAGGGACCTCAAGGATCATGAATCTCCAGCCCCCCTGCCACATGCAGGGCCACCAACCTCCACATTTAATACTAGTCCAGGCTGCCCAGGGCCCCATCCAACTTGACCCTGAACATCTCCAGGGATGGGGCATCCACAGCCTCTCTGGGCAGCCTCTTCCAGCACCTCACCTCTCTCATAGTAAAGAACTTCCCCTGACATCCAACCTAAATTTTCCCTCCCTCAACTCAAAACCATTTCCTCTTGTCCTGCTGTCCCCCTGTTCCCTTATTCATTTGTCTCTTTATGATTTCTTAGTGATTTTCCAGCTCTTACATTCAAATTCCTTATATGTAGATTCCTTATAATGATCCTCATAAATGTTCAGTGTTCTTGAGAATGAGAAGGATTTCTCTCTTTCCCAAGCTACAAACTGGAACGAATTCTATTAAGGACTTGCACTGCTCATATATTGCAGGTATTAATGCCTATTAGCTGCTAGATATGCTTACATCTGTCTTCTTGTCAGTATACAGACATGCCATTGGATTTTCCTTTGTTGATCTGAAGTCCTGCAACTGCTGTTGCTTTCTCTGTATTTTCTATGTCTCTTTAAATATTTGATGCAGATAATTTCCATTTGCTATACTCCTAGTATTCCCGAAGATTACCTCTTTTCAACAACCACATACAGGAGTACAGAGTTTTAATTGCATATCTCTGGTTTCACCTAACTTAGTTTGAAATTTGCTCCCAAGAACATTTTTATATCCTCTTTCTAAAATCACAGATACATAATTAAACCATCCCAGCTGGTTTGATGGAGATTTGAAATATCTCTGAAACAGGGTGGCAGAGTCCAGGGCAGCCCTCTGGGAGGGAAGGGAAGGTTGGTCCTTCCCTGGGTAGCATTAGGATTTGCTCGGGGCCAAAAGGACCTCAGAGTTGTCCTGAGCAAAGTGCTGATGCTGTGATGGAGCAGGAGATAAAGAAAACATGGTACAAAAACATAGAGGGACCATTGCCAAGTTGGCAATTTGGATATAAAGATATCCTGCTTAGAGAAAGAGTAGAAGAGCATTTGGCTCTGTGGATGTGATCCACACATCAATACCAATTGTTTTTAGGGCTGGGGAGTGGTCCACACCTACCTTATTCACTGCCCCAGGTTTTGCCTGTCTCACTGATGACAAAAAGGGAAAATGTCTTCATTTGGGCAGAGTTTGCTGCAATTCAGAAAATCCCTAAGTCAACTTAAGCAGACAAACCGGAAACAGGGGCCAGCTGTGCAGACATAGTGGATTAGGAGGTAAGTCTTATGTTAACTTTTTTTTAATTTCTACTGATCCCGACTGAGTCCTACAGGTTTTCTCTGCAGAAGAAGCTGATAAATTGAATTTATTTTAGACTGACTTTTTGAGCTTAAAATCTTTGTACGCTCCCTTGGAGAGTTCAACCTTGTACAGATCCACTTCAAAGCTCCAGCTAACTTGCGTTCCTGCTCCAACATATTACACAGCCATTCAAGCACCAGAGTTTCTCTGCAACAGTGCTTTCTGTGGAATCGGCATTCTCTGCATTTCAGCTCTTTTTCTTCAATGAGAGCATTTGAAACCTGTATCTTCTCAATCTAGATTTCAATTAATTTGTTACACTAATCTAGGTTATTCAGTTTTTCACTGCTTATTCAAACATCTGCTGTTCTGCATGACACTTGTTTTGATGTTACAGTCAATTTTGCAGCAAATTCCTTGGCCTCTGCTTAGTTTATCAACTGTGCCAAATGCCAGGGCTGCATTTTATCCTCTGTATGAATGATAGACTTACTTACCTGGCTCTTTGTATGAAAGCATGCTTTCCATGAAAATTCATTTGCATTGATGTCAATAACCACACCACATTCCTCTTTTATGCATGGTTTATGTGCCCTTTAATCTCCTACTACTGTCCAGTGATCTCCAGAGCCTTCTAATCTGCTCCCTGCACTTTATTCCCAAGTACCTTCTGCTTTCTGTGCCATGCCATTGCTTGATCATTTGACATCCCTGAAACCTCTTTTTTTTTTTTTTTTTTTGGCCTAACTCTCCTCACCCAGAGCTGCTGATTCTGCAACCTTCACTTGCTGCACTGTCCAGAAGCTGTGGGTAAGGACTGCAATGTGCAGATGGGGCACTAGACCAAGAGCCGAGGAGGAACATAAGCTGGCCTTAAGAATCATCTGTGTCCTCCTGAAATCCAGCTCTTCTCACTGCCTGAAGGTGGCTGTCAGCAACACTGTCTTCTCAAAATGTCCCTTTGAGCTGTTCCACAAATCCCACTTACAGTGCAGTGTGAAATCCTGAAACCACTGTCGCCACTAATAAAAGACATGGAGTCATGTACCAGCTGTAAGAGCAAACTGAGGAACAACCCAAAGCATCCCAGCTGGAGCCGTGTGTGGTTCCATGTGTGAAACCCTGCTCTGTTGGCCCAGAGCTACCTAACCAGCTGCCCCTCTATCGAGTGGGTGCCAGGTCATGCAGTGCTGCTTCTTTGCCAGGCTCAAGACCCAACTAGACCATTTCTTTTGATTCAGACCATGTTACTGAGGCAAAGCTGTTCTCTGGAAAGCTCATGCCATGACACTGGCAAGCAGAGTGTACAGAAGGGAGCAGAAACTGCCAGGATGCTGTAGCCAAACTGCCTGAGCTGCAGCCTCAATTTGTCCCTTCTCTCCCCCTGCAGTTTGTAAGAGCTGCTTTCTTCAGTTTGACTCCAGCATAAATCTCTTCCTAGCTAAAGATGCTGAGTTTTGACAAATTTGTGATCAGAGATGAGGTTAACTCCCCACAAGCATGCATATCTTTCTAATCAAGGGTGGTTTTGCCTTGCTTTGAAAGGAGTTTTAAAGCAAAACGCTGCAGATGAGCCCCGTGTTCTGCTGAAATGTGGTAAATTCATGTTTATTCACTTAAAACCTGTCTTCTCAAAAGTCATTTTCTTCTAAAATTGTTAATGCATTTTGTTAGCTGTTGGGAATTTAATGCTGTCATTTTCCTTGGCTTGCTGGGAAGGTTACATGTCACTTATAATCTACACAATATGTTGTTTAAAAGGCATAAATGCTGTTTCATTATTATAGGGAGTTTGGAGAAACAGTACGGCTGAGAAAATTAGCAGTAGATAGCCTCTGGAGATTTATTTAGCTAAAGGATTTTGTGAGCTCCTTTTGATGAGCTTCATTAGCAGTGTTGCATGCTTAGTTACACCTCCATATCTGCCTGCTGATCCCAAACTGTGAAAACGTAGAAAGGTTACAGTGCAGCCCCAAGTTGTTGCAAAAGTCAGTGTATCTGATCCTGCATGGGACAAACCTGCTCAGGGAGCACACAATCACTGCAGGTTTGTTAGTATTACACATCAGGGAACATGTGTAATGAATGCATGTATCTCCACTTATTTATGTCTATTCCAGATGAAAAAAGGGCAGTGAAGAGCTGGTTTAGCTGTGTCAACTGCACCTGTGGGATTTGGCATTCTCTGTACAGGAAGACAGTGCTAGGTATGTTTACAACTCATAGCAGCAATGCAAGTCATTGCAGTCTTCTTTTTTGTATCCATACCACTTAAAAGTGCACATACACCACTACCTGATCAAAACCAGTGTATACAGAACTACTGTTCAAAGTCTTTGAAAATACTGTTGAACAATGCAATCATTATAATTGAGCATCAGTCCAAATTCCTAGCAATTAGCTATTCTGACAGCAGGATGCTTCATTTTAGCTCACAATACAGGTAACATGTTCAGAAGTTTGATGTAGATTCAGACAATTAAAATTGAAAAACAATAAAGTTGTTCCAGCAATACATTATATCACAGATAAAAGCCCACGCTTAGCACACTGCTATAACATTAACTC
Organism: Lagopus leucura; assembly: GCF_019238085.1. Classification (NCBI taxonomy): domain Eukaryota; kingdom Metazoa; phylum Chordata; class Aves; order Galliformes; family Phasianidae; genus Lagopus; species Lagopus leucura. Next base: position 27,414,629 of record NW_024962252.1, read on the forward strand.
AATCAGACACACTACAGGAAAGCTCATTAAGTTCTGGAGCCAGCAACAATAAACCATTAGCATTTTCTGCTTAGGGCTAAAAGAAGAATGGAGATGAGAGACCTCATATTCAAAGTGAACTTGTGAGGAAAACAAAAAGGATCATGTTAGGATAAGGTAAGGACATGCCACAACTTGGAATGCTCAAAGTCATGCATACAGTCAACTTTTGTAATTTTTGTAATTACATTATAATAGGTTATTCAAATGTATGAAACTGCATTCCTTATTCTGAAGCATGTAATATGTCAAAGTTAGGAGAAGTTTGTACACCAACCACATGGACAGTCTTTGGTTCTGTCACTGGGAACTATACAGAACTAGTGAGGCCACATTTGTAGTGCCGTATCCATTTCTGCACTCCCCTGTACAAGAGAGACATGGGCTACTGGATAGAGTCCACTGAAGGTCCGCTAAGATGATGAAGGGCCTGGAGCACCTCTTCTACAAGGGAAGGCCAAGAGAGCTGATACTGTTCAGCCTGGAGAGGGCTTAGGCAAAATCTCATCGGTGTTGATAAATAACTGAAGGGAGAGTGTAAAGAGGATGCAGCCAGGTTTTTCTCAATGGTGCACAGGGAGAGGAGAAGAAACAGCACCCAGAAACTTAAACATGAGACTCGCCATCTAAATATTAGGAAACACTTGTCTACTGTGAGGATGACCGTGCATTGGCACAGGCTGCCCAGAGAGGTTATGGAATCTGTCTCCTTGGAGACCTTCAGAAACTGGCTCTTATTCATCTTGCCATCAGTCAGAACCCCCAGATCACTTTCCACAGGGCTGTTTTGCAGCTTATTGTCACTTCGTCTGTGTATATATATCCATGGTGGATCCATCCCACATGTAGAATACAGCACTTGCTCTTGTTAAACTACATAGAGTTGGTGATTGCCCACCCTCCAATTTGTCAAGATCTCTCAGCAAGGTCCCTCTGCCCTCAGGGTAGTCAGTAGTTCTTCCCAGTTTAGTGCTGTATGCAAACCTAGTATAACTTCAAGTCCTCTGTTCAAATAATTGATCAAAACATAGAGAACTGGCCTTAAAATGGAGCCCAGCCTGCAGAAACCCACTAGTGGTTGGCCACTGGCCCGATGTAACCCTGTTTACTATCACCCTTTGAACCTGACTCATCAGCCAGTGGTCTACTTATTTTATCATCTTATGAATTCTATGTTTGTACATCAAGGGCCTGAACCAAGCCCACTGAATCTGATGAAGTCTTATGGACTTCAGGGGGCTTTGGATCAGGCTACTTAAAAATATCTAACTTTTGATGCCCTGAAAGTTATGGATATTAGGTTTATTTTCAGTTAAGAAATTATCTGCTTTAGTTCTTCAAAATTCACGCAAGTCCACAGTAAGCCTTTTGAGTGATGCACAGAAAGTTCATAAAACATCTACTGTGTCAGCCTAGAATAATTACTAAGGCTTTGAACAAAAAATAATTACTTTGCTTTACACCTTGCCAGCAAGGAGCTAGTGCTTGTAAAAAGGCAGAAGAATTTTTTTTTGTTGTTTGTTTGTATTAATAGCTGAGAAACTTTACCAGTTTGTTCATGATTACAAGGATCTGAATTCTGTTGTACCCTGCAGTGAAATGAAATAGCATGTCTAGAGTTTCAAATTGCCAGCTGACATGAAACTGAGGCTGGAACATAATACAATTCTGTGATTAGAAAACATTTCTTTTTTATTTGAAGAAATTGCATAAGTCATGAGGAATAAAAAGTTCTTTCAGTGAAATTTTTGTCATCTGATTGTGAGTTACTGTAACAGCTGCTTCGCAGGATGCCATTTACTGAGCACTACTTTGAATTGGCTGCTCACAATTGCTGCTATCTTGGTTCATAATCAGAAGGAATCTTGTAGTGTTAAAAATCCTAATTTCACGTTGCCATTAAAACTACATCTGAAATAACTCCAGCTCTTTCTGTTTAAAGTTTCTGACTTGTTGTGGTCATATCTCCCCATAAAGACAAGAATCACAGCCGTATCAAAAGAAATCAGTTTCGAGAGGAACCTTTCACAACTGAAAATGATATATGCCAAGAAGTCTCCTCATATATAGCAGATTTTCTCTATAATTTATTAGCACGTGTTGCAGCATAGCCAGTTTTTGCCCTACTTGGAACACAGCCTTTCTAGCTGAGTAGAATACAGATCAACTCTTTGCTCATCATATTATTTTCTACACATTTTAAACGCTTCTGCAGTCAGCTGACTGACTGCAACCGCTATAAAAATCCCAACTCTTTGTGTATCTCCAAGAACCTGTTATAAAACCTAACCCTAAGCTTTTGTGACATAATGTCCCTGTGAAAGAGTCAATGAAGTTCTTTCAGTGGGAGAGAAATGACTTCTTGTTGCTTCTTCCTGTTGTGCTTCTCAGGTTTTTTACAAATATTCAACCAGATCAGGAGGAAGGGGCTTTTGTCTTAGGGGCGTGAGACTCCAGACATCCCTGTTCACTTGTCTGCTGTGAAATGACAATTTGTTCTCTACAACTCATGAAGATCAACTGGATCTAGCAGAGGTCCCTCAGTGTCTTCCTGTGCTATCTGTGTATCTGTGTTCCAGCTCACTTGCACACAATAAGCTTCTGTGCAAGGTTTCATTTCATCTCCTTTCATCTCACTTAAGAATTTTTTAGAACACCATTCTCAAATTACAAGTTTGTTTGTTTGTTTGTTTTAAATAAGCAATTTGAATCATTGTGGTAGTAGACATTTCATATTAGAAAATGTTATTAAAATAATTTGGAAGAATATGTTGAAAATATGTTTCCCTTAATATCACTAAGAATAAAAAATCTACCATAGGCTGAGAAAGATTTTGGTCCTGAAGTTTACTTCAGAGCAGGAACTACAAAAGGAAAGGGAGTATGATTTGCTCGTAAATTTCAGAAAGCTCTGTATAATTCATATGTATGATTTGCTGAGTGAAGGACTGGTTGAATGGCTGGGCTCAGAGTCGCAGTGAGTGAAATTTAATTCAGCTGGTAAATGTTCACCAGTGTCAGTCTTCAGAGCTCAGTACTGGGACCAGGTTTGTTTACATTTTTATCAGTGATCTGGATGAGGGGATTGAGAGCACCTTCAGTAAATTTGCAGGTGATACCAAGTTAGGTTGGACTGTCAACATGCTTGAGGGCAGGAGGGCTTTGCCTCCTGTACTGAGGACTCCACATCTGGACACAGCACTCCAGGTGAGGCCACACCAGCACCCTATTTTTATGAAAAGCTCAATGAAGTCTAAGGCAGTGGAGTGACATTTGGAGTTGTTATGAGAACATTTTACTTGCTGCAGATTATTGCTATGTCTGAATTTAAGGAGTGATGGCCCTATGACTGACTTTCTTACCGTGTTATGGCAGAACACATAGTACCAATCTATAAGACCTTTCCACTGTGTATGTATGCTTGAAACCACACAGATGTATTAATTAGATATTGAGAAATCAGTGCTTTGAAAATACATACCTCATGTCTTTTCTCAAGTGTAAACATTATTTCAGGTTTTGGCTTTGATCACCACTTTCCTCAAAAACAAGCTGTTTCATTAATGCTTGAAGAAAACTGTATTTCTAGGAAGACTTGAAGATGTTTGAGAAAGCAACCACTCTTTCTGTTTCACCCAGGGGATATAGATCAGTCCAAAATATGTCAGCTAATGCTTGTAGCATCTGGTGATTTAAACAGCCATAGTCATCAGAGCATAAAAAGAGTTTTGCTTGGCTGGAAATGATAGTAGAGCTATGCAATTCTGAAGGATTCCTCTATTAAAACTGCTTACTGAAGCACAAAAGTTTGGGGCTGCTATATGATTAAAGGAGGTCACTGAGTTCATTTGGAGTTGGCAACCTGAAGAGGGCAAATTTAATTCCTTTCCATTACAATCACAACGATGTGAAAGTTGGGGATGGCCTTGACTGCAGTGACCCTGGACAGCTGTTGAGTGGGGCAGGGAGATGGTGACAAAGGAAAAGGTCCAAGTACACAATTCCTTTCTCACCTTGGGCTTTACAAAGACTGCCCTTCAGGCATCCTACATCCCCAAGACTTGAAAAGTATTCTTGGAATGACTGTTGCATTAAATAGCTTTGCACTTTGTGGAATTATACTCTGTACGAGCCATCACTGTCTGCTTCTCTTCTGTGGCTCATCTGCACAAGGGTGAGTAGCTGATTCTCGGTGGATGTCTGAGGACAGTCCTGGTTACAATGCACAGTAGCCCACAAATGCCAGTGTGATCAGGTCAATGTGCTCCATGGGCTACTGGAAATCTGACAGCTGACAGGACATCCCTGGAGAGAAGATGTGTGAGATAGGATCTTTCTCACTACTATTCCAAGAAAAGCAATTGAAAAACAGTACTTTCCCCTCCCCCCCTTCCAGGAAAATGAATAATTTGTTTTTCCCTCTTTTGTTGGCACTTCACATGTACACACCTGTGTGTATCTAATTAAGCAGGAACCATACAGAAATGACATTGTCAAGGCAGTAACCTTTCAGCTTTAGAGAAAAAAACATCTCCAAGGTAAAAATTGCTTGGTAATTGTAGGGGAGCTGTCATGAAGCCACAGAGACAAGATTATGTCACTCTTTCTTAACTCCCCAGATCTTCTGAAATTCTGTAAAATTGTGCATCTGGGTGTTCACCTTACCCGGTTTGGTTCTCAGCCCGTGTTGTTTTGCACCAACATAAGAGAGATTGCTCCCCTGTGTGATAAAAATACACATTTTTAATGGGCTTTCAGTTTGCTGCTTAGCTGTTTTATTACATATTTATTGAATTTACATCAAGAAAAAGGAGAATAAAAATAATTAATTGCTGAAAGATTTAACTGCAGGAGGAAGATGCTTTCAGTCTAATTTAATCAGCTTTACAAAGAGCTGGGCAAAAATAGATGTTTTCTTTGGAAAAACAGGCCTGAAAATAATGTCACTGGTACAGGTTTATAAAGAGTGACACCTTTTTGAACTATCTTTAAGAGGATGTTACTGCACAAATAACAACACTGTTCTAAGCTCTGCATAGCTGTATGACAAAAAAAAAAAAAAAAAAAAAAGTTAATTTCAGGAAAATAGGAAAAACAAACTTGAAGACGTCAAGAAAAGAAGGGAGAAATTTTTTTTCCCTGGGAAATTTATCACCCTAAAGGAGATTTTACTTCCAGAAGTCCTGTTCTGACAGTAGTATGGGATTTAGAGATCCTTGCTGCTGCTGGGAGATAGAATGCAAAATTAATATTTCACCAAGGGAAGCCTTTGGCAAAGCTCAGCATGGCTGTAGATACATATTTGCTGCACATGTTGTTTGAACCCTATTTTTGCTACTGGTGCTGGGCTCAGTCCAGACCAATGCTCTCTGCTCGGTGGGGCAATGATGCAGATCAGAACAGAACCTACTCCCTAATTGTTCTTTCTTTTTCATTTTTTCTTAATATTAAGTTTTATGTGGGTCTTTCACAATGTAAAAAGTGAAGTGTGAAATGAATCATCATGTTGGGTTATGGGAAAGAGGCTGATAATTCAAAATATGTAATAATTGGTTATAAACCATTTATATCACACCAGCAATTTTTTATTTTTTAGCTGTTACATTACTCCAAATGTTCAATATCTTTTGAAGGAATGAATATTTTGGAGGCTGAATTAACCTCTCAGAAGTCATTTTACTCTGGCAGGTGACAGCCTGTTGAAACATATTCATCAGAATCACATTCTCTGTCTTTGGCTGTGGAAGATGAAAATCACTCACCATCACTGCCACACTTCTGACCTGAAACTCAGACACAATCCCTTCACTAGGTCAGCAAGATGCAACAGTCAGTTGCTCAGAGCTGAGCATGCAAACCAAAATGCAAGTGAGCTGCTTTGCATGTCTTCGTTTAGCGTCTAGCTTTCTTACATGGCTTTAATACCTCTAAAAAGTCAGAGCCTGGGGCCTGGAGTATCTCCCCTATGAAGAAAGGCTAAGTGAACTGGGTCTATTTAGCCTTGAGAAAAGATGACTGAGAGGGGATCTGATCCAGGTTTATAAATATCTGAGGTGTGGGGGCCGTAGTGGTGAGGCCAGTCTCTTTTCAGTGGTGAGTGGAGACAGGACAAGGGGAAACGTCCGGAAACTGCAGTACAGGAAGTTCCACACAAATGTGCACAAGAACTTCTTTACAGTGAGGTGACGGAGCACTGGAACAGGCTGCCCAGGGAGGTGGTGGAGTCTCCTTCTCTGGAGATGTTCAAGACCTGCCTGGATGCCTACCTGTGCGACCTGCTGTAGGGAACCTGCTTTGGCAGGGGGGTTGGACTCGATGATCTCTGGAGGTCCCTTCCAACCCCTACAATTCTGTGATTCTGTGATCTGTAGATGCAGTTGTAGTTTCTGGATGTGAATATTTGAGCAACCATCTAGCCCTTATAGATACTACTGTGATGTCAGTGGCAGGGGATGAACTGCTATGGGCTGTTAGTGACTCACTTTTTCTCTGGAAGGGTGACAGAACTGTCAGATTTCAGTAGGTATCAGACCTGTATGAACATCTCATTTTGATTCTTCAGTGAGCTTCAGACTGTTTTTTGTTAAACTTGTAAGTTATGTGACAGAATATATTGCAGAATGACATTAATGAATACTTGAAAGAATCCCCTGATAAATAATGTTTATTACCACCAAAATAGATCATTTATGTTTTATTTGGGCCATTAGTTTTGTTTTGCCAGAAAGCTGAAATTTGCTTGGGACTAGTAGAAAAAAATTGCAACATTAATTGATGTAGCTGTGTGCACAAGCCTTGACAATAGTAATATATTTGTAATGCAGTCAATGGTAAAGCATTTATGTCCTGATATTTATAAAAACACTTAGCTTATTTGCATAGAAATGACTATACAAATAACTAAGCATTCCTTAGAAACAGTAAATGAGGATAAAGTTTTCTCATTGTTTTGGAAAAACAGATGTGTGATCATATTTTTCCCTGCAATGAAAGCTGGTGCAATTTAGTGCCCTACCAATGCGCCCCTGATAAGCACAGCCGACAAATGTTCCACTGCATATTATTGGTCCAAGGCTCAGACATCTTCCAGGTGAATATTACTTCTTGTAATACCATTTTTCCCTATACAATAGTTCTTATCTCTCAGATTTTCGTCTCAACTAGTAAGATGCTCACTTCTTGACAAGGTAACTTTCCTTCCAGTTGAATTATTTTTGAGAATTCCATCACAGTGAGTGAAAAGAAATTATCTCCAGATAAATAATGGATATTGAACCTGTGCCAGGCAGTCCGTTGGGATCTGGGGCTCTGTGGCCTGACAACAGAGCTCAGTGGTGAGTGTTATTAATTTTTCTGGGTTATTAAATTACTTACTGATGTTGTCTAAATTGAAGAATCTTGGAGTTTAAATAGTCATAATAAATTAGAAAACTATACACATAAATAGGTAAATGCTAATTACATCAAAATAGATGTAGTGTCAATAAAGCATTCAAAATATCCAGTCAAAGGGTTTTCTGGGAAAAATTGGCAGAGCCTCACTGACTTCCACTGAGCCACTGTAACAGTGAATTTACATAGTAATTTAGCTCTAAGAAACACCTGAAGCACAGAACATAAATGTTGTTGCTTACAATGAGAACACTATCACCTAAATGGAAGTATGAACACTTTAGGGATCAGAATGCAGAAAATCCTGTTAGGAAGAAAAAGAATAAAGCAGAATTGATGGGACAGGGAATAGGGGAATAAGGGCTGGCAGAAAAACATTTCTCTAACTCATTTTTGTTGCTTTCTGCAATAGTTTCAAATTAAATCTGAAAAAGATTTGAAATCTGAGTCAATGAATGCACAGAGCCAAAAGAAGCTGCAGCTGAGCAGAGAAGGATACTTTAGCAAAACAAAAAACAAAACAAAGCAAACAAACTAACAACACAAACAGTGCTTGTGGGTTCACAAAGAATTTAAATATTTGCCGAAGAATAATGTGCTGAAGCACAAAGATAAGGGACAAACCTTGGCTCCCCATGGTGATAATGCAATCAGCTGATAGGGATGAATAAAAGCAAGGCTGTTGCTAGAACTAAATCCTGATACATAGAGAGATTTCAGATGCTGCTGCACTTCGATTGACATAGCTTCTGAGATTTTGCATCAGTGCAGTGATCTTGCCAAAGAGAAAGAATTCTCAAAAGATTGACTCTAGTCCTGACAGCCTTGAGATGCTGAGCCATGTCAGATTAGGAGCATGTGTGAAGAGATTTGAATTGAGTAGCCTTAATGTGCTGAACAGCTTGGCCCACGTCATGAAGAACAGAAGAGTGCCACGTGATCCAGCTGTGTAAAATCTTGGGGAGTATTCAAGGAGCTCCGCGTTTTGGTATAAAGGTGGCTACTCCCTATATGGCTGGTAAACCAGAGGTGAATAATCCCTAGGGCTTGTCATGAAGAGGCTCACGGACATTTTGAAGTCCAAAGATAAAAATTCCAAAGACAAAAGAATCAAAGGAGAACTCTGATCAAACCTGTAACATTAATCTGTTGTCATTTTGTGTCTCAGTTTCAGCTGGGATAGAATAAATTGCCTTCCTAGTAGCTGTTATGGTGCTGAGATTTGGATTTAGGATGATGTCTTAGTTTCAGCTGGGATGGAATTGTTTTCTTCAGAGTGTTTGGTATGATACTATGTTTCGGTTATAGGAGAAAAACAATGTTGATAGCACACCTATGTTTATAGCTGCTGCTAAGCAGTGTTGGACAGAGCCAAGGCTGTTTACATCAAAGGACCCAAGGAGCTGGGAGAATTAGGACAACTGACTTAAACTGGTCAAAGGGATATTCCATACCACATGACGTCATGTGGAAGGAGTTTTCAAAAGATGGGAATTTGTACCTCTTTTCCCCTTCTTGTGAGGATAGCTAGGCATCAGTCAGGAGGTGGTGAGCAATTGCTTGCACATCACTCGTTATATACATAGATTCATATATATAAATATACAGTTATAACTATTAATCTTTTGCTTTTCTCTATCTTAGTAAATAGTTCTATCGCAACTCACAAGTTCTCTCCCCATCCCACTGGGAAGGGGAGAGGTAGCAAATGACTTGGTGCTCAGCCACCTACCAAGTTAAACCACAGCAGATGAGAATAACCTTGATAATACACCAATGTTTTAGTTGTCATAGAGCAGTGCTCACGCATAGTCAAGGACTATCTAGCTTCTCAAACTACCCACCAGCAAGGGATTTGTGGATACAGGGAGCTGGACAGAACAAGAACTGACCCAAAGTGACCAAAAGGATGCCATATACGATATGGTGTCATGCTTAGCAATATAAGCAGGGGAGTTGGCAAAAAGGATGGCCATTCCTCAGGAACTGACTGGACATTGGTCAGCTTTTCTCCCTTCTCAGCCATAACTACTTCTTACCCTTTCCCTGCAGCCAAAGTAGTGGAATCTAGCAGCTGAGAGGTCAGGCAATTTCAATGTTGCTGCTGATGATAGGAAAGCTTTGATGTTCTCATAAACAAGAGTAGTTATCTAAGATAATAAATATTATTTTCTAGCAGATATTTTGAAAGGTTTGAATTGGGAATTTGTAGTCATTTTGTGGTTGAAGAGAATCTTTGTTTCAAAAATGTTAATGCTCAGAAAGGAGAACTTTGAAAATCTAGGCTTTGCTAATGGGTCTTTTCCTTAGAGGCCTCAACTTGTCCAGAGGAGGTCCAGTGAATAGAAAAATAAACTTAACCATCACAACGAAGACAAATTAGTGCACACTTTTCTTATGACTAAGAAAACATAAATTGCATTGTGCTTTACATTTGCTTGTGCTTTACATTCAGCCTTTCTTTCCAATCCTGCTTAAGCTAATATCATTTCTAACACTTTGAATTTAGGAGTTTGCTTTTAACAACAATAGAAATGATAATCTAGAACTTAAGTAGTATTCCTCTGCAGCTAGTTGAATTCCAATGAAAAAATGTCTTTCACTTTGTATTCTGCACGCTTTACAATCTGCTGAGCAAACCATTTCTAAATGATTTGTGATAAACGCAGCATGTAAATAATTTTTATTGGATTTGTTAAAATTCTGTGTTTGAGTTTCATGATTTGTGTCACTAAGCCTGAGATTCCCCAAGTATAGCAATCTGAAAATTAGATATCTACATCTGAATTAGTTGCCTTGATAAATGTATAGTAGTATTTTGGTTCAGAGCAGCAGTGCAATTCTGAAACAAATCTCTTAATCATATCTGATAATGGCTCAGCTCTCAAAGCAGCTTTTGCTGAACTGAATTCCTATTAAAGGAAACTGGTCTGTCTGATAAATATCCTATGGAAATTCTGTGCATGAGCCTATGAACTGTCACAGGATATACTATAGATCGCAAAAAATCCCATGACCTTAGTCTTTCTGGTTCCTAAATTCCCTTTGCTTGGTTTCACAGCAGTAACAGTGCTCTTCCATTATCTTGAGCTTTCTGAGCTCATTAAACACCTCCACATATTCACAGAAATCAGTCCTGTTGCACCCTACTAATACTGCAGGTGACCCTACAGCCTTCTGCCCCATGAGCCCACCTGGAGTCTGTCACCTCATGGACCATAGACAATCCATTCCCCATTCCGGCTCTTCAATCCATCCATCCTGTCTTTCTTTTAATTTTGTCTTATTCAAGATATCCCACTATGTATCATTCTTTAAATCTTGCACTGCATACACAAATACTCCTTTACTTGATTTTCTATGGAAATTAGTAGTTGATTTTCAAGAAGGATTATGATGCATGCTTTATGTCTTGATTTAAGAAATATGTGCAAGTGAAATGTCTGGGAGGGAGAGACGAATGCATCATTGCACAGGTGCTTTCAGCTACTTTGCTGGCAGTTTAGTAGATTAATTGGGTATTGATAGCGCGCTGATTATCCAATGTTAGAAACATTGTTTTACTTACTTGGAATTTGCAAGACTTAGAATGGCGATGCTTGAACTGCTATCTGTGATTATTTTTTTATCCTCTTTTTGCTACTTGCAGATTCATTCTTATTTATGGCACCACAACAAACTGCTGAAGATTTGTTTGTGATCCATTTCAGCTTTCTGTTGAAACTGTAGAACTGTAATTGATGTTCCCTGTCAGTGCCATCTGCAGCAAACATCAAAAGTGTTCCAGCACCTTTTAACTTCTGCTGTTGTCTGCTGAGCAGCCTAACAGCTCAGCCATACATGAAAAACTGTGCTAAACCATCTCTGAGTTGGAGCAGTAACTCTGGAAAAAGTTAAACATGTTGTGTTTGCACTTTAAGAAAGGCTTTGCAGCAGGAGCTGCTCACTTTGTTGGCAAGCAGCAGTGGGAAGGACCTGTCTGGAAGATGAAGGTGCTCTGTGCCAGCTGGCTCATTTTCAGGCAGTAATTAGTAGCCAATGGGTGTGTAGAGCTGGGAAAGGTGATGCAAAGGTCTCTTTGATCTTGTTGAGCACAGATTCATGGCTTTGCTGTGGCACACACTGCTAAGCAAGGGTGAGTCACAGACAGAACTTACCTGCATTTTAGCAAATTTGAGATTACCAACATTCAGATGCTCACTCTTTTTCTTAAAGAAATGTACCTGTCCTCTCATCACTGTTGAAAGACAGAGAGCATGAAACAAAACACGTTACAGCACATCTGCCACTGAATCCAAAGAGCAAAGATATGGCATCTGATTTTTCACCTCCTCTTGGGAGTGCTGTGCCTGAGCTCAGCACTCCCCCTACAAACCCAAGCTGGATCTAGCTGGGTCCTAGCCCCCAGCAGAGCCTGCAGACAGATGCGGCAAGGGTCAGACTGAGGCCAAGTTGTCCATCTGGTGGTTTCCTCCGAAACAGGTAATTATGTCAGCTTCAACAAAATTTGGAGAGGACATTAATTTTCTCTGAGTCTGTCACTTGCCTCCTGCTGTTGTCATCAGCTGCCACCTAAGTCTTGTTTCAGAAGGGACAGTGAATGACATGCGGAATCAAACTCTAAAACCACAAAGTAGTTACAAAAGCAGGTATGTTTTAATCAGTGCTGCGCAGACACCGGGTGCAAGGGAGATTTTTCCTCCTAACTTGCACACCGTCTGGAAAAATCATGCTACAGATATAGGCCAAACTAATGCATAATCAATAGTTTTCCGAAAATCCGGATGCATATTTGTTACACCCTCAAGAGTTCATTAGCATGCAGACCCTCCCCTCTTGCGCATGCGTAGTGGGTCGTGGGATGAAGATTTGTTGTCTTCCTTGTGAAGGCTTCTGACCTTTCTCGATGTAAACTTCTGACCTTTCGGGGGGACATCCCCCCAAACTGGTTTCTTTTTGCCCTGTGGACTTCCAATCACTTCCCTGCCAAATGTCCTCGGGCTGTTCTCAAACCCTTATCTTTATGGCCTTCATTCTCCTCACTATCTCAGACCCAGTGTCTGCCATCTCTTATTTTCTAACATTCTTGCTTCCATAAACTATGTCTAACTATTCCCCTTCACCCCCCTTATTCTCAGTCTCTGTGAAGCTTTCTTGCCTTTTTACTTTCACTTATGGGGCCCTTCTCACCTTTCCCTGTCACTGCCTCATGGTTTTTCTTTGCACTTTTGTTACTCATGGTCTGTGTACAAAATAGCAGCCAACAGAGTGCTAAACATTTGTCAACCTGACAACTGAGTCATTAAGGTTGGAAAGGATTTCTTAGATCACCTAGTCCAACTATCAGCTCATCCACACCATGCCCACTAACCACGTCCCTCAGTGCCACATCTACATGTTTCTTGAATACCTCCAAGCACAGTGACTCCACTACCACCCTGAGCAGCCTGTGCCACTGCCTCACCACTACTTTGGAGAAGAAATTTTTCATAATAATTTTTCCTGACCTGAAACCACCCCCCCCCTCCTTGGCACAACTGAAGGCCATTACCTTTCAGCCTCTTCTCCCATGTAAGAGAGATAGGATGACCTGCACCTTGCCACAACCTCCTTTCAGGTTGTTGTAGAAAGCGTTATAGTCTCCCTTAAGCCTCCTCTTCTCCAGACAAAAAACAACCCCAGTTCCTTCAGCTGCTTCCCATAAGGCTTGTGTTCCAGACTCCTCACAGCTTTGTTGCCCTTCTCTGGACGTGCTCCAGGGCCTTCATTCTTTCTTGTACTTTCTCGGTCTTTCTTGTACTGAGAGGCCCAAAACTAAACACAGTACTTGGGGTGCAGCCTCACCAGCACTAAGTACAAGGGGATGATTACCTTTCTGCTCCTGCTGGCTGCACTACTTCTGATACAAGCCAGGATGCTGCTGAGATCCTTGATATCCCACGCTGTCAAGTCTGGCACAAATTTGTTTGCTTGAAATATGGCTTAGACTGAATGCATGGTGTTTGAAACATCCCCTGCATGGCACGCTGTGAACTCCAGCATTCAGATTATAGAGCTGTCACTCATCAACAATTCATTTCTGGTAGCGTGGCATAGAATTACCACTCTGCCAGTCTAATGCTCACTGTTCACAGTGAAAGAGAATGGTGTAAAAATAGTATGGACCTGAATACAAAAGAGCCAAATCTTGTGTTCAAAAACAAAATAAGGTTTTAGTTCCATAAATATATATCAAAATGAGCCTTTGAGAGAGGAAAGACACAAGCAAAACATGGTTTGATCAGTGAAGTGGAATGAACTAGGAAACTCTGCAACCCAAACCCAAGGCACTCCGTGGGCTGACCTACACAGGAGGCACGAGCACAAGATGCCTGTCTGTTCTTTGAGAACACAGTGAGGAGTCTGTACCATCTACACTTACAGGTGATCACATCCTTGAGTAAAAGGCAAGTAAACTTGTAACAGATATCAGAAACATACGACAGAAAAAACAGGATACCGAACGCTTTCATGGCATGTAACTGAGGTGAAGATGTGTAGTGAGTCTGAGACTGAGCTCGGACAAGAGGAGATTATTTTTTAACATAATCAAGGAGTTTAGAATGAATGCCTTTCATGAAATGATTTTCATGAAAACCAAAACTAATTACTATCATTCGCTATTTCTCTATATATGTACATATCATTAAAGTTTGCACTCCACAGAGGAGTAGTTCTTTTCTCCATAAAAAAATACTTTCTGGTGACACTGTGTATTTTGGTTTTGTGTTCTTTTTGTTCCATTGATAAGTGAGTGAGAGTTTGAGAAAGGAAAATCGCCAGTCATCTTTGCAATGCTGATGACTTAGATTTGTAACCTAAAGCTGGTAGCATGAGGAGATAATTCGATCTGTAAGATTTAGAAAGTAACATTGAATTAAGAAGACAAGAGACCAAGAACAAAATGCCTGTTCTGGAGACAGTCTGCACTGTTTTTTCTACCAAGTGTGCCTTCAGTTTTACAGCAACTGCAAACCATAATAAAGTGCCTGAAATAAGGAAAAAGGTTGGCTCCATTGTTAAATAAGACATCATTTGTCTCATAAGCCCTGACCTAACTGTACAAATGATGACACTAATCACCCTCAAAAGGAAGGTCTGCATAATGAGTCTGTGTGAATGACAACATGCATTACCTCATTAACTTCCTATATTTAATACAAAAGAAAGCAATTTTGAGCTAATTCTAAAATAATGGTTCTTGTGACATCCGGCTTTCCCTGATTTTCTCCGTGTTTCTACCATGATCATTTCAGAACCAAATTCTGTCCTTCCAGTGCTATCTGCAATGCTGGGCACTGGACTGCCAGGACCTGACAAGCCTCCCCACTGCCCACAGGACTTAAATCCTTTGGGATGTGTTAATTGCTTTGGGATGCCAACAAAGGATTAGAAAATTGCTATAAACCACTGGCAGGGGTGGGCTGGCTGGCAGTCAGCATTAGGAGCCCCATCTCCTTATGAAATGTTTACATTTGTTTCTGTTTGTTCTCTGTGCTGGCTGCAACCTCCAGCTCCCTTTGATGTCCCTAGAGGCCCTGCAGAAGCTGTGCCTTCCTTCCAAGGCGTTATTGATGCTGGCCTTGCATTGCCCCATCCCTGGAGGCATTCAAGGGCAGGTTGGTTAGGGCCCAAGTTGGGTGGCAGCCCTGCCCACAGCAGGGGCTTGGAACTAGATAATCTTTAAGGTTTCTTCCAACTTAAGCCATTCAATGATGAGTTGACCCTGTCATAAACAGAGGACCCCATTTTAGCCTTCTAAGCATCTCTTGCAGCACGAAGAGCCCTCTGTGGAAGCCAGGAAAGGTATTGTGAAAATGTGTGTACCAGTGAACTGGGGCCAAGCCAGTCCAATCACTGTACAACAAGAATCTTCACCCACCACTGCTCTAGGCTGATTCACCTTGAAGGTGAATTGCAGTCAAATTGCAGACAAGGGCAGGGATTATCTGTTTATCACAGGCTCTCACATAAAGCCTGTGAGAGGGCCCTGATTCATCTTTGGGCTCCCTGTGAACTATAGTAGTATGTGCATAATGATATCCCAGCTTGGCTTTGCATTCCAACCCACCCTGCACAACAGCAAAGTAAGACAAGCAACGTAAAATGTAGTAATTGGACCTCTTATTCCACTAATAATGTATAATATATTTGGCTGTGTGAAATATGCAATTTTATACTAAGTCAAGGCTGAAAGAGTGGTTAGGATTAACAGTAGCAATGTCATTGTGTCCGCCGTATCAATGCTACCCATATTTCCAATGTGATGCTTATCTCTTCACTACCACTACTGTGTCTGTGAGGACATAGATTAGTGTGTGAGGCACAGAGACAGGTAGAGGCAAGTAGGTGAAGGAGCATTTTGCTTCCCCAAACTGTTATTTGTGCCTCCTTTTATCAGGTTTGCAATCAGAAGACTTGATTTTCAAAACTGTATTGTGAATAATAATGTGTACACTTACAAACCAAACAAAATGAATTATGGCCATAGTATACATTTTAGCTGTGCTGTGGAAATTATGGATTGTATGCTTATTTGCATCCTACAAGAAAAAGAAATGCTAAAATAAGCTCATTCTGTACTCAAAATAACTTTTCTTTAAAACTCTATTCCTCTATTCCTGGCCCATGTATCCACAACTTCAGCCTGAGTTGGTGAGACTTTTCCCCCATATGATGCTGTTTCATTCAGATACACCTTTTGAAAAGAGATAATTGATTTCAGCTTTTATAAGAAGGTCAGGAATATATACTTTATTGGCCAAGAGGAAATAAAAAGCTGTGCCAGCCATTGAAAATGAAAAACTAACTGACAAGACAGAACTTCACCACTGTTCTATTCCTACCTTCAGAACTACAGAGATTTATATTATGGGGTTGAAGGTCACAAGGTTTGGAGATCACCAGCTCCAGCTCAGGCTGCACGCCCAGCCAGCAGCTAACATGCATGTCATAAGCACATCCAGCCTGAGGCTGGGTGCTCAGCAGCAAGCTCTGCTCTGCTTGCATGCATAGTTGCATAGTTGGGGAGGGTCAGATTGAATATCAAGAAAAGGTTCTTCACCAGATAGTGGTTGGGCCAGGGAACAGGCTCCTTAGGGCAATGATCATGGCTTCAAGCTGCAAGAGTTAAAGGAGTTTTTAGGCAATTCTTTCCATATTTATAACTCATAGGCAGCATTTAAAAGTTGATGTAAAGAAAATAAGAGCAGCTATGCAGAAGTGTAAGGGCTTTCCAACTCCACCAAAATTGCAGTGCAAATAATATAAAATGAGCAATCTCTCCCCAGCCCACCTCTAAAATCCCAGCAAATAGTGAAAACTAAATCCAAACCAATGTGTCAAAACTAGCAAACCTTCTCACATACCTTTCACTTCTGATATGAGAAAAAGTCTGTGCTGGTGTCCTTCAGCTGGCAGGGACATGCCTGGGTCAGGGGATAAATTCCCAGCGGGGTTCCTTGCACCCTGCTCTGACTCCTTCTACCAGTTTGCTTTCAGATCCTGCACTGAGATTTATTGCCTCCAGCTCCTACTGGGAAATGTCAGCAAGATTTATGGGCAGGTAGCCAAGGGCAGAATTCAACAGTGATAATGAAAAAGCTCCCAATTAGCGTCAGATAAAGATGACAGACTCAATCTGTCTTTGTGAAAGCTGAATCCTTCCAAGTGCCACACTGCTTTCATGTTGCTCTCTCAGGTGTCTTTCTCTCACCTCAACTTACATCAGCCATGACAAAATGGAATAGCGGAGGCAAAGTAATTACACTGGAAAGTGCTTGTTCTGGCTTGGCCCTCTCTTGTTATGTTAGTGAGTGCTGGACCTTCTCATGACATAGATGAATGTGGTCTGTCTGTATCTCTCCTTCCCACAAAATAAAAATGAAATATGAAACATATTCAAGGAAATTAGATCACAAAGCTTGCCTTGTCTGCTTTTATACTCATGAATCCTAGGGTATTTAAACATTTTATGATCCATTTGGCTTTCACAGCTCTTTCAGTCTTGTTTATGATCAGATCTCTTCTATACCCATGGGATGTGTTCACTTTATTAAGGGTTATAGGGGAAGACAGTATGGAGCTCCGCTTTGATGTTACTTCAGATGTATGCTACCCTGCACAGCTTGATGCTCTTCTCTGAAGGCACAAACTTTGGAGTGAAATTTCATAGGGACCCACTAGAAGGATGTCATGGTGAGAGATCTGTGTTGAAATGACTATTTAATGGAGAAATAAGCCACCATTCTGGCAAGTTTAAAGGTTCATCAAGGTTATTGTGGAAATCTCTAGTGAGTTGGATTCAAATGTCTAATATCTGATGCAGTTGGAATCTTCATGGGCTGAAGATATGTGTTGACCTCGTAAAGCTCAACACTGGACTTCCAAGGCCTGTTGGACATGAGCCAGCAGTGAGCACCCACAGCCCAGAAAGCCAGCAGTATCCTGGGCTGCATCAAAAGAGGGGTGGCCAGCTGGGAGAGGTATGGGATTGTTCCCCTCTACTCTGCCTTTGCAAGGCCCCATCTGGACTACTGTAACCAAGCCTGCGGCCCCCAGCTCAGGAGAGATGTGGAGCTGTTGCAGAGGTTTCAGAAGAGGCAACACATGGAGTGCTGTGCTCAGTTCTGGGCTCCTCAATACAAAGGAGAGCTGGAAAAATTTGAGAGAATCCAACGTAAGTCCACCAAGATGATGGAGAGTCTCTCCTATGAGGAAAGGCTGAGAAAGCTGGGACTGTTCAGCCTGCAGGAAGCTCAGGGAAATCTTACCAATTTGTAGAAAACACCTAAAGGAAGGTTGCAAAGATGACAGAGGCTTTGGGAACCTTTTTCACAAGTCCCATCTTACTCCTTTATTTCTCAGTTGTTGTTCTGCTATACTAAATTACTGCTAGTCCCATACAAGTCATTTTTCACTTGGCTGCTCTGCTCTTTTCAACACATATTCTTGCAATATCTGTTCATTGCTGATTAAAATCCCAGCCCAGGAAAGCATTAGCTACCTGCTTTCCCTAAATCACGATTGACAGTGTTAAATTCAGCTGCAGTTTTCCTGCTAGTTGCATGGAAATTTAAATTCAGCTCAAATAACTGCCCTGTGATCACAGTTTTCCTCATTTGCAGCTTGCAGTTATTTCATGTTCATTGATACCTTTGATCCTCTTGCATCATTGATACCTTTGATCCTCTTGCACTGGCTTTGTTCTTCTGAAGCCTTCCCATGTGAGGATCTGTAACGTGGCACCAAACCCATTTGGAACAAGGGAAAGATTTCCACTGTCTATGGTTAGCATTGAGACAACTCAGTGCAAAAGGAACCTCTCAGTCTCTGTATAAGGGCTTCCAGCTCTCCTTTTCCAAGAATGTGGAATTTTAAAGCTGCATATGTAAGATAAAACTACAGTGTAGCATTCACCCATTTTTTAATTTAAACTAGGGACAGTATGGTCTGACAATGATCGTTCATTTATTTAGATCTATATTTTTCCAATATTTAATCCCTCTATTTTGTCTGTATGGCTTGCTCCCTCCCACCATCTCCATCCTTCATAAAGCAGTGTTTTCTCCATTGACTTATTTAATTTAATGAGATTTTCCAAGTGATTTAACACAGACACTTTTCATATCTCTTGGGATAGAAGTGTCTGCATCACATTTGTTGTGTCTCTTATTCCCATTTTCTCTGGACTATCAGGCATAGACCTTGCAGAAACCACATTTCCAAGTCCCTCTTGAAGGCTTTATACCATGTCTTTAAAACAACTGTAGTGTTTCATGAGTTGGAAACAATTTATGTAAGTATTTTGCTGCTGGAAACAGGGGTGGTCTTTCCCGCACCCTCTTGTTGTCTCATCACGTTAGGTCACTTGTGCTGTGGAACTCCAGTATGTAGCCTAATGTCTCAGACAAATGTCCTGCTGATGGGGGAAGTCCTTCCACTACTCCGTTTAGAATTTCTGCTAAAAGACATAGAGCAAAAAGGAGTAATCTCTCTTGGCACATTTAAATTCCAATCACAACAGGATCTAAATGATCTAAATTCATGTCAAAATATGTTCTAGCTGCAGATTTATAAGAGCATGTGAAACACGGCCGAGGGAAAAAAAAATAATGAAAAAAGCAGAAAAAATGTCCGTGTGGGAAAGGCAGGGGTATGAGAGAGACTGAGAGAGCTGTAACTGATCAGCCTGGAGAAGAGCTGCAGGGGATCTCATCAATGTCCAGAAATAACTAAAGGGAGGGTGCAAAGAGGATAGAGACAGGTTCTTTTCAGTGGTGTTCAGTGGCAGGATAAAAGGAAATGGGCAAATTGGAAAACAGGAATTCCTCCCTCAACACTGAGAAGCACTTCTGTGCTGCGTGGGTGATGGAGCACTGGCAAAGGCTTGCCCAGAGGGCTCCTTGGAGATGTCCAAAAGCTGATGAATATGGGCCTGGGCACCTTGCTCTGGGTGTTCCTGATTGAGCAGGTGCTGGAGCAGGAGGACCCTTAGAATCATAGAATCATAGAATGGTCTGGGTTGAAAAGGACCACAATGATCATCAAGTTTCACACCCCCTGCTATAGGCAGGGTCACCAACCACCATACCAGGCTGCCCAGAGCCACATCCAGCCTGCCCTTGAATGCCTCCAGGGATGGGACATCCACAACCTCCTTGGGCAACCTGTTCCAGTGCTTCACCACCCTCTGGGTGAAAAACTTCCTCCTAATATCTAACCTAAACCTCCCCTGTCTCAGTTTAAAACCATTCCCCCTTGTCCTATCATTATCCACCCACATAAACGGTCATTCCCCCTCCTGTTTATATGCTCCCTTCAAGTACTGGAAGGCCACAATGAGGTCTCTCCAGAGCCTTCTCTTTTCCAAGCTAAACAAGCCCGGTTCCCTCAACCCTCTTCATAGGAGAGGTACTCCAGCCCTCTGATCATCTTAGTGGTCCTCCTCTGAACAAGTTCCAAAAGCTCTGTGTCTTTCTTGTACTGGGGGCCCCAGGCGTGGATGCAGTACTCCTGATGGAACCTCAGAAGAGGCGAGTAGATGGGGACAATCACCTCCCTCTCCCTGCTGGCCACCCCTTTTTTAATGCAGCCTAGAACACAGTTGGTCTTTCAGGCAGCAAGCGCACACTGCTGGCTCATGTCCAGCTTCTTGTCCACCAGGACCCCCAAGTTCTTCTCTGCAGGGCTGCTCTCAAGAAGATCTTTCCCCAGTCTGTATAAATACCTGGTATTGCCCCAACCCAAGTGCAGCACCCTGCACCTGATCCTTCCCACCCCAAACATCCTGTACTTCTGTGATACATGCAGTCTCTGGACTGGGAGGTCATGGCCCCTCCCTGCCTTATCCCACAGCTCATACTGTGTTGCCAGTCAGAGTGGGAGCAATTTCTTCTTCTGCAAGTCACAGACAACTTTTTGATGGTATTGACTGAACAGTGGGAGGATGCATTTTGACTGTCAGTACGACTTTGATATAGTCAAGATGGTTCAGACAAAGAAGATATGAGATATTCTAAATTTGGTTTTCTCACGAAGAGCCCAAAAACTGTTGTACTGGTAGGATGTGCCGGGCTATCAGCTCAGCTACCAGCACAATGTAATCAGTGACTTACAGTAGGGTATTTCTATTCTTTACTGCCAGGGCACTGCACAATGAGGATTTGTCGGTGGCAGAGAAAGTGAAAATTTTGGGCTGATCTAGCACACAAGTTATATTGTTACACACACACAGGAAGCAACTTAAAATACCCCATAGAAATTAACTGGGCTTGTTCTGAATGTGAAAAGCAGTATTATGAATGTATTAATTATGTTCTGTGCCAGAGAAAGCTGGTGTTTCACAGTGCTGTTGAGTCCTGTTTCTTGTCCTGACAGTGGTAGTGTGCTCACAGTCAGTATGCTAATCTAAGTCAGACAATTAAAACAAATCTTAAATTAGATAGAGCAGGAGAAATCTACTTCATTAGAAAAAAAAAACTGTTTGATTTGCAGCTTCTGGTATATATTAAACAAATGCAAGACAGGATAAAACAGTTTGAAAGCACCCACAGGCAGTATGTATCTCAAATTTAAATTTTTAAATACAATCACATTTTCCATTAAACAGCTCTGTGTTCGGGTTGCAGCTGGTTCAAGAGGGTAAAAAAAGTAAGGATAGCAGAGATGGAGAAGCTAAGCTGGGCTGTTTTCACCATGAGGTAGGCTATGAGATACTGAGAGTGGGTACCTGTTGCCTCTGTAGTCCAAGGGGCAGGAGGAGCAGCCCCCAGAGGTGATGCTTGAAGTTGTGGAACCTTGTACTGGAAAGGGCCATGTCTCTATATGTGGTAGAAGTGCTTGGTGATAAAGCCCTGATATGAATACCTGGATGCCATTCATTTCCTTGCTCAGTTTTTCGAACTTCTACCTCCAGCCAGCACACACATTGCTTTACCTTCTTCTAACATTTTACTTCACTTCTGCTGACCTTGTTATATTTTCTGCCTTAACCATCTACTTCTAAACTCTGTCTAGTGCAATAGCTTACATGTACGCAGAACGTATGCATACGTGCTTAAAGCCTTTCAAATAGCACAGCCCCTTTTGCCCTTTTTGTGTCCTTGACAGATTTTTGTCTCCCTACATCGGGTTATCCTGTCTCATTGCCTGTTTTCAGCAAGTGGCACAGAGATATGTGGAAAGTCATCCAGCCCTCCAGGAGCACGCCTGAACCAACGTGAAATGTGTCAGCACCGCTGCAAGTGAACGGTTCCTCCAAATAGCTCAGAATGTGAGTCGTAATACACCGCGTTAAAGCCAACACTGCCTCCATAGGTCTGCAAGGTATTGTCTCTAGGGGCTAAGGGAACATAAACGACAATGGCAAAAACAAAGGCAAGAAACGCTGTATTTCTTACCAATTAAAGTGTATTTCTGACACTTTGCAGAGGCACTGTGCGCTCAACTCTCTTGAGAGGTCTGCTGCTGAAGCTGCGATGTGGCTCCTGCCTTCACAGCTCTGTGCTGCCTCACCAAGTAATTGTATTTGCTGAGAGCATTGATTCTTGATGTCCCCATAACATGCTCAGCATAGGAAAGGTGAGACGTGCCTTTTGGGAGGAAAGGGATACTTGGTAGTGAATGAGCATGGAAAGAACTGGAGCTTGCATGATAATCAGCCCTCGTGCTGGATAGAGAAAATCAGCAGTAGATATCTTCCAGTGGAAAACGCTGATTTGGCAATGTTATTGAGGCTCTGGGAACGGGCTGGAAGCCAGGCCAGCTGGCAGCCCTACCTGCTGGGCAGAACTTCTGCACTTCTGGCTCCTTCCATCCATTCCCATCTACACCAAGTGTTTTTTTTCTGAAAGAAATTTCACTCTCCAGCTTATTTCTCTGGCTCAGACATGGTTGTTTTGCCCTGACAAAACTCTGCTATTTTAAAAAATAGAAATGTACTATAAATGTCCCCTTCTGTGAGAACTGGAGGGAATGTGCTCTGCAGGTCCCTATGTCTGGATGGTTGTCAGAAACCAGTAGGACATTTGTGCCCACAGAGCACATGTGTGGAAGTCTCCCAGGACATGCTGAGCTACACAGAATGATCACACTGTGGAAACCCCAGAGCTGCTAAGTTCAGAATCCTGCACGACATCAGATCTGCTTGAGGCCCCCAGCACATGCTGCCATCAAGCTGCACAACCCTGGAAATCACCGGTGCACCCAGCACAGCTCCTTTCAGTGAACAGTGCTTGGGTACTGCTGAACACGTGACAGGCATTGTTATATATTGTTAATTACAGCTTGGTTCTATTAATGACAACAAATTCTTTAGTAGCATTTCTTCTAAGAAAGACTGGATGTGACCTGTTTCTTCCCCAACTTATTTTACATCAGGAAAAAGAGAACTGTCATCTTATTTTCATCACTGCACATTCCATTCTAGCTGCTGCACAGTGAGGCAGGAAAGATGAGGGCTTTGAATAAAACTATGCAAAACACTAAATTAATAGAAAATTATGCATTAATTTTAATTATTGCCAAATAATTAAGAAAAAGCATCTTGCCTCTCCCCAGCAGCATTTAAGCAATAGAGATAAATACCAAAATAATTATTTTCGTTGTACTGTTGCCAAAGACAATAATTAAGATGGTTTAAACATCACTGGAGACGCTCTGGAAAAGCAGCTGGGAGAGAGAGGACACAGCCGTTCAGATAACACCTCCTCTGGCAGGGAAGGCAGGGGATTTAGCATGAGTTTCTCACAGAGATCATCATGTTGTTTTAATTAGTTGAATGAACTTAAACAGATAACCCACTGAAGGTGGCCACAAGTAGAATTACTACGTTGGTTGCTGAGAGGTGCTATGGGGAGGAATATTTTGGCTTCTGAAAGAACAGAGAGAGCAGCCAGGGAGAAAAAGCTTCACTGATTGAGTTTTGAGGCATAAGCAGATTTAGTATCATGATAATTTATCCCTTCTACAGCCTCATCAACCAGCAGGAATACACTTAGACTCCTGTTCCGTTGTCAGCATGCCTCCCTGCATTGACTATCTTATTTGGGAGATGGTTTCAGTGCTGTTGAGATGCACCTTGGATTTTCCTTGTTTTTTCTCTGAGCATCAGACTAGGGTGGCTGCAGTCTGTGCTTAAATCCAGTCATGCTCTGTATGAGGAAGGTACAGACAAACTGGAGCCCCTACTGCTGGCAGCTTCTGCTTACTAGGTCAGAAAAGACAATGGGGAGAATTCAGGATAGAAATGCAAAAGCCTAACAAATATGTTGTTTTTTTTTTTCCTTCTCATTCTAAAGAGGATGAGGAGCTTGATTTTCAAAGATACTTTCTGAAGAAGCAGAAAGGTGCTTCGTAGCATTTCCAAGATACCCAAGGACTTCTCTTATGCTTGACATTATTAGCAATTTTTAAATTAATTTTGATTAAGCTTCAGGCTAAAACATTGCTTAAAAATATCCTAACTTCCAAACCTATGGGCTTATAAAAATACTTATATACTGGGAAATGTGGAGTAAAATGGTGAAAGATAATAAATGAACACAATGGAGTTTGCTTCCTGTTGTACCATGCAATTCTGACAAATTGCCATATAAACATCCAGACATGTATTGAGTAACTGTATGCAAATTAGACTTGAAATGGATGTGGTATTTCATTGCTGTAACCAGCTTTCAGTTTTTATGGCAACTATTAGAGCCACTCTTGGCTTTGGGAGGTACTGAAAGTGAAGTGTTAGTACTGAGCTGAATCTGTAGAACAGGGAGCATCTCCTGTCACTTTTTCAAGAAAAAGTCATGAAAAGCATATATTTCATTGTTGGGATTTTATTGGTGTGTTTCATAAAACAAAATGATTCTCAACACATTGAAAAGAGTCTAAGAAAAATGATTTTCATAATCCAAGTGTAAATTTACATGCTACTGCAAAGCTGGTAGCTTGGTATTTACATACAGTAGTTTTGTGGAAGGTACTGCTGCTTCTTAAAATGATACCTGAAAATTCAAAGATAATACCTTCTGGGGACGCTAACATGTGCAAAAAGGTACAACTAGTGACCAACTATCTTGGTTTCATGCAAGAGCTTTCTGCACAATAGCTAAGATCTGGGGTTTCCAAGCTTCCCTGGAGATTGCTAGAGAGCTGGATGTCAGGATGTATGGTGGAGAACAAACCAAATGGAGGAACTTTGGCAGAGGTGAGGGACCTTGCAGGGTCTGCATGCTGCAGTGTTTCACACACTACAACATTTGTATCTGAATGTATAAAAGAGTTGGTGTAAAAATTGGGTAACTGGCAAACATCAGTGGTGCCCACTCTCTGTGTGCTGCTAGACTTTAGCTCAAAGCTAAGGCAAGACCTCCAAGGGACCATGTCTCTATGCCCTCATTTCAAAGGAAACCAAAGATAGTTACAAGATGCCGTGATAAATGCTCAGTTTCCTCTGGCATGCAGAAATGTGATCTGTGAAAGCCTATGGGATGTGCTTTATAGGACCCTGCATTTTTGTAGGAAAGTTTTGAGCTCCCAGTCAGCCCTGTAAAAAAACCATCCCAAGCTGTGACAAAGCATGTGGTGTTGGAACACAGTTCCAGTTATGTACTAAAAACATGTCAGTATGATATTCCTCAGTTAGAATCTCAGCATAATGATGTCTCCCTAAATCCTGCCCAAAGACATACATGAGAGGTCTTGTGCCCTTGGCTCTTCCTGATGATTTATTTCAACCAACCACTAGGTCAAAAAGAAATAATACAGCATGAGGAACACTTTGCCTTTAAGTTTTTAGTAACTACTGGGATCTCAATGCTTACAAGTCATCGTTTTACAACCCTGGATATTACCCCATTATTCTGTTGATGTTAACTGATCCCTTGCCTGTCAAGCTTTTTAGTTGGCTTGGGGCTGCACTTTATAGTGGGTAGAGCCTGGAAAACAACTGCGAGTGTATTGTTCAGACACAGAGCAGGCTTTCCTATGAAGAAAGGATGAGAGATTTGGAGTTGTTCATCCTGGAAAAGAGAAGGTTCCAAGACCTCATTACTGCCGTTCAGTACTTCAAAGGGGACCTATGAGAAAGAGGAGGGACTGTTTATCAGAGAGTCTATTGATTAGACATGGGGTAATGTCATTAAGCTAAAAGAGGAGAGATACAGAATAGATGTAAGGAAGAAGTTCTTCACTATGAGGGTGATGGGACACTGGAACAGGCTGCCCAGAGAAGCTGTGAATGTTCTATCACTGGAATTGTTGAAGGCCAGGGTAGGTGAGGCTTTGGACAACCTGATCTGGTGGAAGGTGTTCCTGTCCATGGCAGAGGAGCTGAAACCAAATGGTCTTCATGATCCCTTCTCATCAAAACAATTATATAATTCAAAATCCTTGAGAAGCTCTGAGTTGGCTCACTTCTGTAACAAGTAATTGCATATTTGTATAGCTCAAGGCACAATAAAAAGCAAAAGAAAAGTCAGGAAAATATATCACCAACAAAAGCCGCTTCTCACAACACAAGGACAAAACATTTGCACTTGCAAAAATGCCATTGCAAAAGACCCACATCTCTTCTTAACAAAGGCTCTCTTTTCCTGCTCAGATGGATACAAGTATTTGAA
Source organism: Lagopus leucura (assembly GCF_019238085.1). Classification (NCBI taxonomy): domain Eukaryota; kingdom Metazoa; phylum Chordata; class Aves; order Galliformes; family Phasianidae; genus Lagopus; species Lagopus leucura. Next base: position 27,441,211 of record NW_024962252.1, read on the forward strand.
AACTTGCTGAATTTGGCAGGGTAACATGCATGTTCCTTGAGGGCTACCTTGCAATGGCTCCTCTCTTCAGCCTGCTGTTTCTGTTTGACCTTTCTTTATGGATATCCACAGGGGTTGGGAGAACATATTCATATGCAAACCACACCACTCAGTGCGTCAGGGGCAGGAGCCGCATGTTCTTCTTATGCTACATCTATGTAATTTCAGTTTCTACAAGATCCTCTATTGAAACAGGGCAAGTCTATAATGAAAGCTCGAGGAAGACATGGCACAGACTGAGGGACTGGCTGGGGGTCTTTTGTTTTCTTGGCAGTGCTCTTTTGGTAACAAATATGAACTGTAAGCTGTGCGGGTTGAGAGATGGAACAAAAAATGTTTATGGAGATGTGAAGCACTGATCACACAAGTATTTGCAATGTATGTATCCATCAGTAGGTGTCACTATGCTATCAGTTGCAACAGAGCCACACCATCACTGTGAAATCACTTCATTTTAAGCCTGTATCTGAGGCTGTTTCGCAGTACCCTTCTCCCCATACACACTCCGGGAGCATTCAGTAGAAAGGAAACACTCCTGAATGAACCTTACTTTCTTTTTTCCTTTAACTAGTTTTTACCATGCAAGTTACCTTTCCACCTGCTACTAGTTTCTGTCTTAAAAATGTCTTCTTGGAATTTAATTGTACATCTGAACCTTCCTGCAATGGTTTGTTTGTTTTGGTCAAAGAATTTGATAGGTTGTACATGATTCAAAGCCCCAAAGTCTGTGGTAATTAATTCTCCTTGTTGTCTGATGTTGGCTTTCCATGTACCAGATCTTATAGCATTAGCAGCGTGAGCACAGTGGAAAACAAGACAGTAAGTGTAAGATGTATCAGACATCTCACAGTGGGTTCTGTTATCTGAGAGCTCCCATAAACTCCTTGTTACGAGAAAAGCATTAGGGAGGAGAAGGCCTCACAGAAGATCATGTAGAAACATTGCCCAAAAGATGTCTTGAGGATGCTTCTCTGCCAAATATTGATTCCTTCAGACTCATGTTGTGTATGACACCATCTTTTTTTCTTTGGTGGATGATGAGCCTTTACACACAAATCCCAGTATCTCTGTAGATGATGACTTTCTTGTGTACACCTTGTACATGTGCAGACTGCCATACTGCACAGCATGCAAATTTAAAAACAACAGCAATAACAAAAGGAATAACAATAGTGACATTTAATTATACTGAGATCACATTAGGAATCTCCTTGAATCAGCTGATATACACTCTAAGAAACACTTCTAAAATATTGCAAGAAAGTATATTTAAAATCTTGCATTTAGCATTTGATTATATATATACATCTTTCTGTGCCATTACCAGCACCATGCATTTAGGCTTAGAAATTTTAATTTAACACCAGGGCAATTTACTCTGTTATACTAAGTTTAGATGAAATGATGCAAATTATAATTGCTGGGGAAGTTTTCCAGCTTATAAAATTAGCATGATATTTACAATCCTCCACTCTTTAAGTTTTTCTAAAGACCAAGCAACCTGTTTGTCTGATCTATTTTCAGCATTGTGTTTTCCTATGGGCACTTTCACAGCCAAGAGTCTCCAGGAAAATCAGAAGCTGAAGGACTGAAGATTTCAAGTGCATTGAAAGATCACCTGCTGCTTCCATAATGCAGTGATTTCTGCCACTGTGAGTGAAAATCCCAAACAAGCCCTTTGCTTTCCCTCATGCTTTGTAGCCCCCTTCTCAAGGCCGAGAGCCTGAAAGCACTTTTGGTGTTTGATTTTAATGCTGAGTGTGTATTTCACTCAGCTCCGAGATCTCAACACAGTCAAGTTAGCTTGGATAGGTATTTTTAAGCCTCATCAACATTGGCTGTTTTCTAAATTTCAAACTGATTCTGTTGAGCCTACCAGGGCTCATAGACTCATGCATTTATATTTCCTAGTGCACATGCAAATACATCAGTGTTTATTTGTCTGATATATTGAGCAGCTACGTTCAACAGACATGCAGATACGCACGCAGTCACAGAGAGATCACTTTGAGGGGGTGACTCATATAACCTTTCGTGACCCACAGCAAACAGGTGTGGAATTCCCACTTACCAGTGTCTATTTATCCTGATGAGCTCCAGAAGGAGCTACTGAAGTTACCCAGCGCCCTGAGACAGCTGTGGTTATGTGAACTGGACCCCATCCTTTCAGCATAAATAATAATGCAGGTTGATCTCAGCTTTGGCTGCGGTAACTAGGATATTAAACTGCGCTTCATCAGCTGTTATTTTTAGCCTGGCACCTATATATCTCCTTCCTATTTTAATTTCCAGGAACTGCCATGCAGCATGAATCAAATCAAAGCAAATGAAGAGTGAGTAAAAAGTGGAGGAAAAGTCTATTCTTCCTGCATTAAACTGCTCAGTGAATTGAGGAAGGATGCGTAGTTCCTGTAAAAAGAGCAGGAGGGTAGCAGCAATATGTCACATGCTTTGAAATCATGCAGTTAACTTCAGTTTTCATACTATTAATTCATTACGTCATTATTAAAGTGTTCCATATGCTCCAAAGTTATGCAATGTGGGAGTGTTCTTCAGTTTTCTGCAAAGAACTCTATCTTATGACTTTTAAAGCTGCAATCACAAACTACAGATGCTATGCCACTGCTTCGGAATTTACACACTGACAAATAAAGAAATCCTGGTCCACTCCCATAGAACATGGAGATTTTCTCTCTCTACCTCCCTCTTTTCATGAAATAACTTTCTGTTTTATTTCATTTCTCATCTATTTTCTGTGTATTTTAGAGCTTATGCATTTAAGTTGCTTCTTCAAAGGCATTTTAAATGCCTCTGAAACCATTAGCTGCAGTGATGTGAGCCTTGCAGAATGATTTCTGCCCCAGTACTCTCCTAAATCCTTCATCTCAGAGAATGGGAGCCACGCTTCAGTGGAGAAAAAGTGAAGTTTCTAGGTGGTACCAACATGAAATTACTATCAGAGAGCATCCTAATCCATTCTTTTCCCAACAGAAATATTAAGTAAATGCATTATTCTAGTCGGTTTCACTTTATCACTTGTAAACCAAATGGAGTTTTCATTCAGATAGCAAATCATGCTGACACCAAACATGCTGGAATTTAAGAACAAAGCTCATAGCTTTATATTTCATCTTAAACTTCCATAGCTATCCTGAAGGTCACAATTTCTTACATGACATAGTTTGTGGAGTATTTGGCATCATCTGTTAACACTAAATGTTATCTCAGCACTCTTCTGGTTGACAGCAAACATTTTCAAAGAATAATAGAATCATTTGAGTTGGAAAGGACTCTTAAAGGTTATGTGGTCCAACCGCAGTGATCAGGGACACCTACAGCTAGATCAGGTTGATCAGCATCCCTCTAGCCTGACCTTGGGTATCTCCAGGGTCGGGGAATCCACCCTCTCTGGGCAACCTCTTCCAATACTTCACTGTCCTTACTTTACCACCTTTAAAAATTCCTGTAATCTGAGACCCAACAAAGCTGGGTGCAGATAATGAAAGCTTCTCTCAGAGTTTCTTTGGGGATTGATTTCTCCTCAGCATTCTGGTAAGTTTTGATGGTATTTCACTGTTCTCATAGAATATTCCTCTCCCAAACCTGTTAGCTTGCCCGAAGTTGTGCTTTGTTGGATTCTGTCATTGTTTCTGTCTGCAGATGTAGGGCTGTGAGCACGCAGTCAGCTGTGCAGTGTGGGTGGCAGGTGAACAGTGCTCCTGGAGCAGGTGGCATCTGTCTCTGGAGCTCCCTGAGGACAGCTGCCATGTTTAGACTTTCTCAGGGAAGTGCTATTGAATTTTGAGCATCCTCAAGCTGCCTGGACTTGACAGACCTTCAGATTCACATTTAATATTGGATGCAGACTTTGCCTTCATCATTTCCTTTTGCAGATGGTATCTCTTTAACCTGCAAAGAGTTATTATTTCCTTTCACATAGGGTATATTTGAAAGAAACTTCCTTTTCCACATCTTTATATTTACTTATCTGCAATTATATGGTGTACATTTGCAGTGCAGAAGACATGAAAAGAGTAGATGTCATGATTCATAACAAACGAATAGTGCTTTTATCTCAGAAATTAATTTGGAGTGAGGCAAATAATATTTTAACTCTCTCTTCCAAAAAATTGAAGTGGTGTAACTCAATAATGTTGTGCCTTGTGCTGGTAGGCTGGAAAAAACAAAATATTTACTTTCAGTTGAACATAATTAGCATTGGGTGAAATGGAGAGTCGTTGAAATGAACACATCCGTAAATGCTTTCTTGTACATAATAGACAAGGTTATTGCCTTGCAGATTTCTGCTGAATAAAATGCCAAAGGTGTCATGGCATTTTCAGGGGAATGGTTATGTAAAGATGAAAAGTTCTGAAGGGAAAAAATAGAGAGGGAAGAGCGGGACGAGCTGAAAGTGGGAAAAAAATGAGAAAAGCAGGAAAAGCAACAGAGGATATGAGGCTGAGAAATGAAGAGAAGAAAAGCACCACCTATGAATTTCCCATGGCCATGACTTCTGTTGCCTGCAGGGCTGTGCATGGGGCTCTGAGCCTTGCAAGCCAACTGGCTTGGATCTGCTGTGGCCTTCGTATGCCCTCCTGTATCCCATGCGAGCCAGAAAAATATTACAGGGAATATGAAGAGAGTAATAGCGGCACCTGAAAAGTACCAGACCACAGAGCATTCATGCCTTTGACATTCCTCATTCATCAGGTGATGATGAGCTCTCTGATGTATGGAAAAAGGCTGCAGGGAGGTTGTCATGAGTAGGTGAGTAGGAAGAGGAATTCTTCCTCTTTCTGAACAAAGACTGTTGCTGGACTTTACTTTCACTCTTTGGTGGCACAGACAGCAAAAATGTAGCCTTGCGAATTACTATCTGCACAAGAAATAGGAGATGAGCAGTTCAATAACAGTTTCTCTATTCATGACAACTGTCATGCAGTGTTTCACTTTGATCAGCAATGTGACATTTGATCTAAGTAGAAAGCACCAGTGCCTTCAGTTTCTCATGATGGTAACTTGACTGTGAAATTTCCATTTAAAAGAATGATCTCTCTTTTTGTTTCTGTAGAATACTCCTAGATAAATTAGTAATAAAATTGCAATGTAATTATCAGCGAATACGAGCAAATCTCTCAATAAATCAGATCACATTTAATTGCAGTGGGAAGCATAGGGTGAAAGTTTATTCCAAAGTGTCTCAGGTGAGCAGCATAAATTCACATGGATTTTAACTGACCTTATGTACTTAGGCATGTGATAATCCAAGCTGCAGGTGATCTTAAAATCATAGGATCATTAAGATTGGAAAAGACCTCTAAGATCAACTAGTCCAACCATCAGGCCATCCCTACCATGCCCACTGACCACATCCCTCAGAGCCACATCTACATGGCTATTGAACACCTCCAGGGATGGGGACTCCATCACCTTCCTGGTCAGCCTGTGCCAGGACAGCACCGCTGTTTCTGAGAAGCAATTTTTCTTAATAGCCAAGCTGATCCTCTTCTGGCACAACTTAAGGCCATCACCTCTCATCCTATTCCTGTTACCTGGGAGCAGAGACTGACCCTCACCTTGCTCCATCTTCCTTTCAGAGAGTTGTAGAGAGTGACATAGGTCTCCCCTGAGCCTCCTCTTCTTCAGACTAAGCAATCCCAGTTGCCCATTTCTGCCCTCACATAATAAAGCAAACAAGCATCTGCTACTGCTGTGGTTCAGCAGCTCAGGCTCTCTCTCAAACATTTCAGTGCTGTCTGAGAGCAGATCCAGGAAAACTTAAGTTGAAGCAGAGAGTCCCTGACCACTAGTGACATGACCTTGAAGATCTTTGTGTCATTTCCCTGCATGATCTTGTGTAGAAAGGTAACACAGCCCTGCCTTTCTTTCTGTAGCCTTGGGAAGCTTCAAGCAGCCATCCAGTGCTGTAAGCGTGGTTATTGTAGAGGCAAGAAGAGGAGTCATTTAAAGGCAGCTTTATTCATTATAGCTACAGTCAATAAATAATATCTTCTTGCTGTTGGCGGTAGCATTACTTGTCAGGGAGCATCATCATGTGGCTCCTTTTCCTCAAAAGGCAATTACTTTAAACAAAACAACTTAATACATCTTCCCTAATCTTTTTCCATTTGCGTGCCTTTGATTAATGTCATGTGCACATTGTGATTAAAATGCGTTCTGCGTCAGGGTCTTTCACTGCTCAGAGCCCACCCTGTGAAATGAACTTGTTCCTTTTCTCATAAAAACATCACCTACAGCATTACTGATGTGTACCACTGTTCACCAAAAACAAGAAACTGAGCTCAAATGCAGCAAATCAGAGGCCAATTTAGAAACTTACACTGTAAGTTTTCATACACCATGCATTTTGATACAAAACCAAACTGTCTTGGGGAGAGCACTGCAATACCTGCACTTGACCTCTTCTCACACTCGTGCACACCAGCACACTGTTGAGGCAGTGGGTTTGTTCCTCTGTGTTGCTCTCAGCAGTGCACTGTGCTGGTCAGTTGTGTCATCTGGCAGGCTGTGGGAGATAGAGCTGTCGTGCTGCTGTATATCCCATGCAAAGCTGTGCCCCTCTGCAGAATGAAGAGATGCTCCGCTGCATCAGGAGTCAAGGGCTGCTTGCAAAGCTTCACACAGCTCTCCATTTCTCTAAATGACCCCATCATGTGATTTGAGGAACTCACTGCAGACACGAGACACTGTGTTAGGACTCAGCAGGGAGTTCAACACTGGCTGTGTGTTCTGTTTAGCTGTGATCTGATGGTAAATGCAGTACTGTTGTTCTTCAGGAGACTTCACTCTAGTATTTGAAGATGTTATGAGTTACAGTGATAGTCTTGCTCCTCAAAGAAATCAGTATCCTTTAGAAACATCCCCCTGAAGTTTTGGGAAAACTGTTTTTGGAGTTCAGATCCCCATTCACCTGTATGCCAGATGACAGAAGGATTACCAAGAGGTGATGTGGTAACATGCCATAACATTTCATCATTTCTATGTACCACGCTGACTGAAGGATTGGTCAGCCCTCACAAAGAGCCTGAGGAGGCGGATGGTTGTGCAAAGTAGATGTTCTGGCTCAGAAGAAAGATGAGCTGATGTTACTGAACAGGGAGGAAATGCAGGGATAGGTGCCCACAGATTTCTGTCCATCAGTGGTGGCAGACCTTGGCTTGGTCCAAGAGAACAACTCTTGCATAAATTTTGGAGCAGATGCTCACGAGGTGGCTCTGTTCTGTGTGTGACCCTGGGAAAGGCTGTTTGCAGGGCTCACAGGAAGGCAATGGTGACATTTTGTTGAACTTATTGCTTAAAGATATTTTGAAAATCAGCTTAGGAAGAAATAAGAATTCAGGTTCATGGGTGGGTAAAATGATTGCCAGACGTGGTCCTTTAATATAAAATAAAAAACTTGCTCTTTATTTCTCAAAGAAATTGCTGACAATGCAGCACGCTGTGAGTGTGCAGAGCTATTTCTGCCCAGATTCACTGCTGCCCAGAAATAGTACTGCAGTGTTCCCAGCTTGCTGTGCTATATCATGAAGTTTGAGTGGCATTCAGCATCCTTCTGCAGTCTCCTGATAACTCTGTCAAATCCAACACAATTAATTCCTCCAACCCCAAGCTGGGTCTTTGAGATGTGTTACATGAAATGCAACGACATGGCAGAAAGCTGCCTCTGAGAGCATGTGCTGGAGAGCCATAAAGAAAGAGGAGATCAAACATTTACTATTCTATAAAATGTTTAAATCTGCTGATTTGGGGAGGTTGAGTCATGACTCAGAGTTGGCAATCTTCTCAAGAGCCCTTGGTGTGTTTTTCTACTCCACCACTCTTAGCTTTCGCTTGTTCCCACCAGTGAGTTCTGGGAGCATACAGGTGTAGGTGAGCTGCAAACCCAGAAACAATCCTCTGGGCCTTTTTTTTTATTATTCCAGTGAAACTGGTTTGTTTGTTCTTCAGTTCCCCATGTTCTCATAGTGCTTCTTTAAAATGCAGTGCAGGTATATGAGTGATCCCACTGCTCCTTGCAGTTGTTGTGCTGGAATCTTCTGTCTCATCTGCTATCCGTGGATGCTCCTCTTGTCTTTTACCACGGCCTCCTGATTCTCAGAGTTTTTCACCTGATAGCAAAGAAAGGGTTTCTGGCCAGCTTTACCCCAGCCACAGTTGCATTCAGCATCCCCACCAATCCTGGCTCATCAGCTGATGGCTGTGCACTAATACTGTGTAATTTTCCTTTGATCAAGTACAGCTAATCCAAGTGCAGATTAATTATTAAGCCAAATATTAACGAGATGAAAGGGGTCCTGAACAGTGTGCTCCACCTGCATCACAGACTTCTGCTTCCTCTATACTGTGACCAATAACAGTGGCAGCACTGTTCCTGCCCCTGCATGGTTGGGTGACCAAGAAGAGATTTAGATTTCTCCCTGCAAAAAAGTTTATAGTGAGAGGCTCCTGTATTGCTCCATGAAGGGATGATTTGTAAGATCGGCACAAAGATCCAGAGTTGAACAATCCTTGGCCATGTAACAAGCATTAATACCTGGTATCGGATCACAGCCACAAGGTACACAGCAACACAAAACACTCTTCTTTGGTGCATGGTGAAGGCTGAAATGACCTTGTTCCTCTGTTGGAAATAGGCTCTTGTTTTGATGCTATTGAAATTGGTTGCACATTTTCTGTTAGAGCATTATTCACTGTTAGGAAACTCTTGTTCAGCAAAATTGAAACACTCCGTGGGAAGACACATCTATTAGCAAAAGTGGAAGGAAAGTAATGAGCATACAGTTTTCATTAGGGTCCTACTGCTGAAAAAAAACTCAAAATCAGTAGAGTATTTTTCAGGAAATTATTTTTTTTCTTTTAAATGTCAGAGCTACCTGTCATAACGAGATCATGAATTTTGACTAGGCTAAGGAATTATAATTGAGTGTTTGTTGTAGAAAATCAGCTGTGGCTCTCAGCCGAAATATGCCTTTCACCCATTCTTTTAATCTTTGAGTTCAAAAATGGGAGGGTCAGCCTGTCGGCTTTCAGGCTTCACAGAAATAAAACAGAAAGTTTACAGGAATATTTGTTCTGACATCCTCCCTGGCTATGAATGGAGGAGTTTCAGTGAGACTTTTTCTGTGTTTGCTCTGTCTTCCCTCAGTGTGGTAGCATGGCAGTCTCAGTGCCTTCCTCAGGGGAGTCAGGAGATGCATCAGTTGCTGATGGTGGGCAGCCTGCCAGAAGACAGTGTCTGCTTCAACCCAGGTGTCTCTTAGAGGCTGTGGTCACAGAATGAAGTCTGAAAGCATAGTTTAGCAATAAGCTGTACTGGGCTCTACTTACCTAGCTACTAGTTACGTATTGTTGGCAACCCAGAGCTGCTCGCCTGCTTGTTTAATTTTTCTTTCTGAGGCTTATGTGTGTCTTTTGTAGGTTAGAACCAAATGAAAAGAAAGTTCACAAGTCCTCAGCATTCCTTTTGTGTCATCTGGCATCATGAGTGATGAAACTGCTGAACCAGGCCTGGCCTGACAAGGGAGATTTTCTGTCTTCTTAATGAGCTAATTATATTTTTCTTCCCAGCCACTCGCATTATTACTGTCAGAGGATCAACACTTTGTAACACATGGCCAGCACTGCACTGTGAGATGGGAAAATGTCCATATTTCCATTGTCCATTTTAATGTGGGAAGCAGACAAATTGCAGCTTAACAAGCTGAAGTTTATACAAGCACCTCCACACAAAGAAGATAAACAGAAGCCAGAAAACATCTTTGTGGATGTTTGTTATATATGTCAGAGCAGCTTTACTCCCGGAGTGTTATCCAGAGCTGGACTTCATGTTAACAATAGCTAGTGTCTATGCAATTTCTGATGAAGATTTTTGGTAGAGGGGCAGAATAGGTTGCTCACACACAGCCAGAAGTGGTTTGGAACGTTCAGTGTTGCCATTTCTCTCTTTCTCTTCCTGTTTGTTTGTTTGTTTTTAAAACAAATTATATACATACTTAGCTGAGAAATGAGGAAGAGAGTTGGGTAATTTTAAAGCAAATTCCCACATTAAATGGACAGATGGTCCTTCTATTGCAGCAATAATTTTAATGGGAACAGTTCACACAAATTCTATTAATTCCCTATGTAATTTCTGAGATTGCTGTGAGTTGGCATTAAAGGCTGTAGCAAGAGGATAACAGGTAGCCTTTCAGACACTCCAATAAATTGCCAAGGAGCCTGCAATTTTGTCTTGGCACAGCAGTCTCGATTATTAGAGGATTCAACAACAGAAACTTCAGGGAATGGCAGGCTTTATTTTTTTTCCAGGAGAGTATTTATATTTCATTTAGTAGCTAATCCAATGGTTTTATTTTATCACTCAGGAAGGAAAGCAGGCAGCACACTATCTTCTGATTGCAAGTGGTATTCCCTAAGAACAGGATCTCATAGACCCAGTTTGTTTGTTTTTTTTTCAAATAAGCTTTTAATTGTCTCCAAGCTCTTGCTAGATGTGTGCAAATCCCGTCAGCCTATCATGCAGCTGATCCAAATCCACTGAAGAAAAACAAAATATTCCACTTGACGTGTGAGCTTTGGACCAGGCCTTCATTCATAGCAATGGCCTATTTTCAAAACCTACTCCAACTGTTGACTCACCCCCACCATGTCCACTAACCACATGCCTCAGTGTCTCATCCACACGGTTCTTGAGCACCTCCAGGGACGGTGACTCCATCGCCTCCCTGGGCAGCTGTGCCACTGCCTCAACACTCTTTTGGAGAAGAAAATTTTTCCTAATAGCCTACCCGTCTCTAAAACGTATGGATGTTCATTTGTATGGACTTCCTGATCTATTTAAATTTCATTATATATATATAATCACCTTCATCTCTGAAGATTTTTGAAGTTCTGATGAGCAACCTGCTCTCACCAGCCCACAACTGAGCAGGAGTTGTGCCAGGTGGCCTCTGGAGCTCCCTTCCAGCCTACACGTGTCCATGGTTCTGTGACAAAGAACAGCTGAATAAACCTTGCTCAACATTCCTACCAGTTTTCTTGTCTTCACACCTTAAAAAACTTTGGCAGAAGAAGAGGCCAAGACAGATGTCAGCAGGAGAAGCAGCAGCTCCCCCTAAGGGCCAGGCCTGCCAAGTGATATTGGTGCAAAGTTCCAGAAGTAGCTGTGGAAAAATAGGGGAGCCAGTAGGCTAGAAAAACCATGAGCAAGTGTTCAGTCTCAGAAGTTATTGTATTGGAAGCACCAAGAAAAAGCAAGCCAACACAAGCGTTCTCCAAGAAATCTTCCATTTTTTCTAGGTTTCTGAGGTTTGACCCACATTTTGCTTTGTAGCCTTGTATTCTGCCCTATAGAAAGAGTGACAAAAAATAGACAGTCACTGCCCTGTGTTCCTGTGACATACTGAGAAATTAAACTCTGGGGAAAGTAAGCTGTATGTGTGGAAGTATTTCTGCTTGTATTTAAACCTCTGTTATAGTGCAGAGCCTAAAAAAGCCTCCTGCTTGTCTGAAGACATTTCTGTCTTCACAACGAAAAGAAGCTTTGATGTTACATTTTTTCCTGGCTTTCCCTAAGGCACAACTGAAAGGTATAATTAGCTTGTCCCTGGGGCACAAAAAGCCCTGCTACTGACATGGCATCTTTGATTCCTTCTCTCCGTCTGCACTGTGCTGCTCCGGGTCAACCTCAAAGTGATAAGGCAAATTACCTGAGCAGCTACAACCTTAAAAAGGAAAAACACTTAAAATGTAGCTTTTCAAGTTGGTTTTCTCTTAAAGTACTGATTGGAAATGAGATGCAGTGGTGTGAATTGGAGATGAAAAGATGAAATTGGGCCAGGGAAGGGAAGATGTTATGCCACAGCAGAAATGGCTTACTTTGTTTTTTATCAAATACATCCACAGCAAGTGTAAAATTGAGGAGTGAGAAGGAGCACTGCAAAAGGGCCTGTTGGTAGTAGAAACTGATGTTATACGCGAGTACGGAAAACTAGGATGAGTACACAGGTTTATCTCAATGTCCTGGAAAGGGCTTAAAATTGATTCATCTCAAATAATGCAGCATGCTTTGGGTGAGATTACTCCTTCCTTCAACCACCCTTGATAAAAGCACTTATGCAAGTGTTGAACTCTAAGTATGTGAATAATGCTGTGTCCATTTAGCAAAGATCCCACTGACTTCATTTCCATAAGACTCCTATTAATATTTAGGACATCCATTTCCTACTCTGGGAAGTGTCAGGAGAAGTAAGAATACTGCACAGTGGACAAAACATGGAAGTCTGTGTAAGAGAGCACGGAAGACGGAAGAAGCTCATAAAGAAAGGACTTGTCATATTAGCTAACTGAGCCTTCAATATTTAGGCTTGTTTGTTCTTTCATGCCTTCACATCATCGCACAGCTTGTATGTATGTGCTCGTATAAAAAAGAAATGACAATAAACGTCATTAAAGGAAACTCCATCCAAAATTACTTCACCTAATTAGAAACATGAAAGGAAAATGAAGGGAATGTCATTTACGCTGAAAAAGGTTGGGCACAGAAATGCACTGGAAAGATTTGTCTTGGTCATAGGGTAGGGAAAAGAAAAAGCTGTCCAGCTCCTGAGGTGCCTCCTACTTGTACTTGTTCAAAATAAACTACTAACTCCAATGATTGCCCTTCCAGAGATGGGCTATTTTGGGAAAGTGGAGCTAAGCCAGAGGGAACAATCACGGAAATGACAGTGCATAACCAAGCAAGGCAAAGCAGGATTGGTTTCTGATCTTCTATAAAGTGATTCTGTTCATGCTTGCACTTTAGCACAGGGTTTCACATGAAGTGTTGTAAACTCTTGGAATTGAGGCAAAATTTCTGTCAGTGAGGCACAAGTGCTGCATTTGTGCTGATGAGAGAGCAGTGCCACATAGCATGGGCTGGTGCTGGGCTGGGCATGTTCAGCTGGATGGATTGAGCCCTTGGCTCTCTGTGCCTCCTGGATGCTCTGAGCTACCACATGATCCCAGATGCAGCCTCAGCATCTCACAGTGCCTCAAGGCTTCTTCCCTCCTCTGAGTTTGCATGGTGGCACCTCACCAGATCACATGCAAAGTCACAAGTCTGTGAGTCATAGAAATGCAAGAGAGCGGAGATGCCAAGTGCATGGAGACACTCAATGGCAAGAACCCAACGTGCCTGTGAACACCTCCTCTATAGCTGCCTCTATAGCTGTCTTTGTGAAAAGAGTTAGGTGAAGTGATTGCCTTTCAGCTGAGTAGAACAAATTGTGTTTATGAGTAGAAGCACAAACCAGCCAGGGACCTACTCCAGCAGCCATGGCCTGAACCTGGATTCCAGATTCTTAACTGCAGAACAAAATCCTGATCTGGGGAGGAGAAATGCCAAGTTGTTCAGTAGCAGGAGCTGTAACCCCCTTTCTCACTGGTTGCTCACTGGTGAACCATCTCTGACTCACTACATTCAGAGCGTCTGCTTGGCTTGTTTGGAGCAGGAAGAAGTGATGAATTTCCTTTCTTCAGTGCATTTCTAGTAGAGGTGGCTTGTGGTGGCTCTCTGGTTTGATTAGTAAACATTGACCAGTTTTGCTTGGTTGCCCTCAGCTCTTCTTCATTGCTTAAGGTAAGTTCTGCATTGTAATACAAGTTTTCTGTTGTCATAGTGTTTATCAGGATTTATTTTTGTTCCTGCATGTGCTGACACAGCTATGGATAAAATAAAGAAATGTATTACTATGCACAATAGTAAATGTGATCTATCTCTTTACATGTATAACAGTGTAACTGGAACAACAATATTTCTTTGTGCATAGGATTCACTTTTTCAATGGGAATTTGACCAAGTTAAGAAGACAAATGATAGATCTGCTTGACGTCATGGCAATTGGTAGACAGAGTAGTTATGGGTCTTGCTTTGCTGCTTTATTAAGGCTTTTTGCAGCACCACTCCTCCCACAGTTCCCTGGTTAACCTGAAAACACGCACAAGCACCACAGGACCATCTTCCTATAACAGTGGTACTGCAGGACTAAAGAGCTCACGCACTTCTTGGGTGTGAAAACCTGAAGATTGCAAGTTTGGCTGCACTCACAATGCAATAGTGCAAGGTGCAATAAATATAAATATACAATCAGGTCTAGACTTTGAGGTATCATCTTTCCAGTGGACTCACAGCCACTGGAATCTCTCAGGGTTCCTTCAGTCAGCCAAGCCTTCATCTCCGGTGAGAGCTATGACTACGGGTGGGCTCATCCCAGCTGCACAGGGTCCTTCCTCCTGCTGACTACTCACCCTACACAATTACAGTGTGCTGCTAGAAACCAACATGCAGGGCTGCAGTTATGGTATAACACCTATGCATTCTAAGGAAAAAGTGTACTATTTACAGTATGTGCGATATTATATGGTGCTTTATATCTTTATTCTGTTCAGACAAACAGCAATTATATCTTGCTTCAGTGTGTGTAAAATAAGCATAGGAAGCATTTACACAAAAAGAAGAATAATGAACAATACCAAAAAATCTCTTACCTTTGTTATAGCAAGAAAGTTATGGAAGAAAAAAGCCACATATTCCAGAAGGAGGGAATGGAGTATGTAAATCCTCCATGCTCTCCAAACAAACAACAACAAAAAAAAGCCCTTTGAACAAGATTTGTTTCCTCTGATTTCTGTACCATCGCTTAAGTTTTTAAGCCTCGTCTGGTCTTTTTTAAGAGACTAGTATAAAGCTTGATGCTTCTTTTCTAAATCACGTGGAGAAAACTGTTGGATTTCAGCTTTTAAAATGCTATCAGGTAACCAGCAGTGTGAAATGTGTAGGATTTAAGAATAAATGGGCAAATCCCCAGCTTGGCCTCCAGGGAACCTGGCAGCTCCCATCAGCTGATGGCCTCAGGCCCTTCAGGATTATGGACTGGTCTAACAATCATACCCATGGACTCCACTGATTGTCCCTTGGTCTTGATTGTCTCATTTTCTATTCTGGGCATTGCGCTTGCTAGTATACTCCCTTGCTTTCTTGCTATTTCCTATTTTTGAAGTTGTTCTTCTTTCACCATGATTATCCTCCCTGAAGCAACTTTCTTGGCTTTGTGATCTCACCTTTTTGAGAACTTCATTTCCAAGAGAATGATGTGTAGCTGCCGTCCCTGGGCAGCATATGTGGGAAGCCATGGAGAACCAATGTGATGGGAGCCTCTGCCCCAGATGAGGTTATCTGGGAAGCCAAAGTTGCCAGTGCTGCTGTAGCATTCTTGGCCCCTCTTCAGCAATTATTCCGCCGCAAATCTGCAGCTCTCTTGGGGGATCTGAAGACTATGGGAGCTGTCAGGACTATCCGCAAAAGGGAGAACTGTCTCCCTTCCATAATTAGAGAGCATTACAGCAACAAAACGTTCCTCATGTCCTTATCTAAGAGAGGCACCACAGGGTACAAAATGCTGACTCTTCAGTCAAAACATAGCTTCATCTGGTTCATCTGGTTATTAGCAGTGATTACAGGGATGACACTCTTTGTCTCACACATACATGCATCCGCTCTTATCATATTGTGAATTTATATTGGTTTTCTCTGCCTCATCCCTTCTAAAATGTTTTCCTTGAAGAAACTTACGAAGAAAGTCTATGGGACATGTTGAGTAATATTCTTCAGAGGGCTTCAGTGCAGCATGGTGTTTTCATTGAACAGTAGATGTAGTCAGCAGCTGTATTTCACTTGGAGCATGGACTTAACAGTGATTTTTATGTGGGGAAGCCATCTCCGGCTTAGTTGTCATCAGCCCCTGTGTCTGCAAGTGCTGTTTGTTACACAACTAGCTTCCTAGAAATGCTTCATTGCAGAAGCTTTGCCTGGAAGAAAGGAGACCAGTGGTAGTGTGGGACTTCTAGACACTTCATGGTCCTGGGCAAATCTCTTACGGGAAAATAACGTCACTAACCTTGATATTTTCTAACTAGCACAGAAAACTTGCATTCTAACTCCTTTTCACCAGCTCCTTCTGGTTGAGTTTACTTGCCTTTGTATATTAAGAATTGCTTGGTGCCGTATTTGCTCCCTGACTGTCAAAACAGAAATCATTGTGAGTCAGGCAGCATCCTCACTCATGTTCACACTTTGCTGTGGCTCTCAACTGCTTTGCTGAGTGGAAAAGGAAGCAGAATTCACTGCAGAGTCTACAGATCTGCATGCCTCATTCTGATAAAGGCTCCCTGAAGCTGATGGGAAGAAAAATACAGCCCTCTATCACCATCATCAGGTTGACCAGTAACTGATCTCCCTCCAGCAAGGCGGCAGGAGGAACACCACAACACAGAGCAAACAAGTGGATTTTATCATTCCCGACACAAACAATCTTTAGAAAATATTTCTGTGCTTTCACAGCATGAAAGAACTGCAAGTGAAGTCAGTGCTAAGTGAAATTCATGACTCTTCTCACCCAGCCACAAGAAAGGCACAGTTGTGTTAGTAACAGCAACACCACTGACCAGAGATGAGGCAAAGGGCTGATCCATTCTTGCTCTCGCACTTTCGTGGCATTGGCAGTGTTTGGCCAGTCTCCAGCAGTTTACTGGTTGTGAACATAATTAGTAATAATTCTGTGACAGTCTATCACAAGAATGATGATAAGAAAAGTGTGAGCAGAAGTCAGGCTTAAAAGAGAAAGGTTGTGTTGCTGGCTCCTGCAGGTTAGAGGAAAAAATTGTCTATGGAGACTTTGCATTTACCAGATGTTCTGTATTTGAAACTCCTAAAATTAGTCCTCAAAGAGGTAAATTAGGCATGATAGATTTCAGAGTTAATCATTACTATTGCATATTTGAAACACCACCTGGTATTTGCAGCATAATTAATGGTATTATGACTCTTGTACAGTGATTTTAAATAATCTTTAGCAATGACTATCATTTGTACTGGTTGAGAAAGATAATCCTATCTGCATCTGTAAAACAAATTATTCCGTGCTTTTTGTCATCCATTCACAAATTCTCTCTCATTTACAATATCTTTGCAAGAGACAAGCCAGAGTGAAACTGAAAAAATGCTTCAAGAAACAGAGATTTGAAACTGTTTATCAGACCTAAATCGAACTCATGTTACTATCCATTGCAGGCAAACAAACCTCCTAGTGATATGTTTTATCAAAAGGGTGTGATTCCTAGCAATACAGCTCACATGTCCAACAGCAAGTCAATATTTTCATACAGCTGCTCTATTCCTAGGTAATAGCTAACTGTGCAAACTGATAAGCACTTCAGTGCAATCAATAAGAAAAAGAAGGTGGGAAAATCGACACTTTATTTTCACAAAATCATCAAAGCACAGAATTGCTTGGGGAGGACCTTAAAGATCATTCAGTTCCAACCCACTGCTGTGGGCAGGGCTGTCACCCACTGGATCAGGCTGGCCAGGGTTCCATGCAACCTGGACTTGAACATGTCCAGGGATGGGGCACCCACAGCTTCTCTGGGCAGATTTGCCAGTGCCTCACCACCCTCTGAGTAAAGAATTTCCACCTAACATCTAATTTAATTCTCTCTATGTAAAAAGTCAGCCGGCTCCTGTTTATACGCTCCCTTCAACTACCGGAAGGCCACGAGGTCTCCCTTGAAGCCTTCTCCAAGCTAGAACAAGCCCAATTCCTTCAGCTTTTCTTCACAGGAGAGGTGCTCCAGCCCTCTGATCACCTTTGTGGCCTTCGTCTGGACATGCTCCAACAGCTCTACATCCTTCCTATACTGAGAGCACCAGGCTTAGACAAAGGACTCCAGGTGGGGCTTCACAAGGGCAGAATAGAGGGCACTATCACCTCTCTTGCCCAGCTGGCCACCCCTCTTTTGATGCAGAGCAGGATGGAATTGGTCTTCTGGGCTGCAAGAGTATACTACTGGCTTGTGTCCAGGACTGCCAAGTACCTTTTCGAGTTTCAACAAATCGTTGCTGTGCATGCTGGTTTCCTGCCTCCTCTGCTTGATTTCTTGTGCCGGGGAATGGAGAGCTCTTGTCTTCTCATACAGATGTCCTTAAAGGGTTGCCAGTTCTGTTTCATTTGGTACGTCCCTAAGGACAGTTTTCCAGGGGATTCCATCCAACAGTTCCTATAAAAGCCAGAATTTTGCTCTCCCGCTCTCTCAGAGTCATGACTCTTCTCTTTGCCAGGCTCTCAGTCCTTGAGATCATAAACTCAACCCGAACATGGTTTCTGCAGCCCTTTTCTGATTTTTGTACTTAGGATATGCTCATAAGTGGTGATTTTTAACAGTTGTTTGCATTAGCTTAAATGCACATCCGAGTTGAGTCTAAAATTTTCCGCAACTCTCACCTTGGGGAATTTTCAGGAAAAGAAACAAACACTTGAAATTCCAGTCCAGGTAACACTCAGATTTCTGTTAATCTGATCCAGAGTGAGACTTCATAAGGAGGAAATTCCTCTTGAATTCAATTGTATTTCATGCTCATTATGCTCTATTATATATGGGAATTAAAATAGTCATGGATATTGAGCTTAAAGTCTTCTGCAGAGCTGCTAAGCAAAATTCTGAGGCTGAAATTGGTTCTGGACCAACCCTCAAGGGCAGCTTTCACCATGTGCTTCTTCTGGCCTTGTAGCTCAAAGGCCTCGGGGTGTCAGTAGCAGCAGGTTTACTTTTGTATTCATGTATTGTTCGTGGGAGCTTAAGATGTGCTGTATCCATAGAGCTCCAGTGACGTCAATGGGGTGAATGTACAGAAATCAGCCAACCTAGCATAATTTCTTTTGTGCTGCTGTCATTGCTTGGGAACCAAAGATTGAACAGACAAACCCTAAGTCATCAATAGCACTACCGCAGCTGAAAACTAAAGGAATACATTTTGCAGCATCCCCCAAACCCACCTGTTGAGTAGCACTGAAGCTCAGGGAGCAGCTGGCTCTTGGTTGCTCTGAGTTGAGTGTACAGCACACAGTTACCATAGATTTATGTTGGTACCATGCTCAGGTCATCATATTTTGTGGATAAATAGCTAGCCAAGCTTGCCCCTGAGAAAATGAAAGGAATGCAAGGACAGCAGAGCTTACTGATAATCCTCAGAGCAGGTTTGCTGGTGGTCTCCCGCAAGCCAGAGGAATGCACAGATAGGCCTCATCTTCTCGCTAGAGCTGATGATAAACTTTTTTAAGCTATAACTCCTTTACTGTCAGCTGAACACTAATATGAAGGCAGCATGTGACAGCATCTCAGACATTGGCCACCTCACTCCGGGTAGAATTGTTTCCACAGAAATTGGTCCTCAGAAGCACTGTATCTTCTCCTACATCTCAGTAAGCTCAAAGTCCACAGCAGCTCAGCAAGAACTCTGTTGTCATGGGTGTTTCACTGTAATTACTCACCTCATTCACACATAAGTGCACCTAACTTGATTTTTAGAAGCTCTCTCTTCCAGATGGGCAAGTGTGAGCTCTTTTTCTAGACTAAAGGGCAGAATCTGGCACACACAGGAGTGACTCACTGCTCCTGGGGTTCACGGACCTGGGATAAGCCCATCACTGTTTGAATGCAACAACTTTTAGTGCAGGCAAATCTGTTTGGTTGGATGATCCCCAGACTTTGGAGTTGTTTAGATCTCTTTCCTAAGGCAGCGTTTAATCTGCCTATGGCCTCAGATTGTTTCTATGTAGGAGAAACCATGAGAGTTTTTTTATAAGTCACAGGGCCTGGTTTGTAGTTTTCCAGCTGAAATTCTCCTCATTGCAATCCATTCTTTGGCCAGAAGATTACTCACTAAATCCTTCCTGCTTGCACAGTTCACACTCCATCATCTTCAAAGTTTTTGCAGCATGTCTTTCTTTGCTAACAGCTTCGTTAGGAATGGCTGATCACGAATTTTTACTTTCCTGAGACAGCTTTCCTGGATGGCAGCCCACCCTGCCTATCTGTGTGCCTTTGGTATTCATTTTCTAATGGCTCCATGTGTTCCTTCATTAAGTAATACAGGCTACAAAGGTTAGCCCTGAGCACTAGCTATCATAATTTCTTGTATATGCATTTCACTAGAGATGCACTAATTATTAATGCTTTGGAGTGGTAATAACCCTTTGAAAACCTCTGCTCAGCAGATCTTTGCCAATACACGCACAAAATAAAACAAAGCCCAACCATGCTTGGTGTTATTTCCTTGCTCCAGCAGACAGCAAAGTTTTGGGAGCAGAGTGTGGTGCTGCGCAGCTGTCCCCTTGCTGTGAGGCAGGGATTTGTCTAAATTCTGCCTCCAGGATAAGGATAGTCAAGCTGAGCTTCCCTAAATGGGAAGTCATCAACAGGAGAGAAAGCCAAATGGGATACAGATAAAAGAACTGAAGGTTGTGGTTGTGCCCTCATCCAACTCCTCCTATTGAATGGTTAGAACTTTTTGTTCTAACAGCAGTCTCCAGTGAGTTGTCATGCTTTGTTGTTCTACATCTTGACTTAAGCCTGTCTTTCTTATTTCTCAGCATACTTTGTGTTTCTCCTGTTCCCATACTCATTTCTCCAGGCTGACATGGTGCTGATGTGCCCACAGAAGGCAACACATCCTTCCTCCTTTCCTCTTCTTTATTTTTCATACTTTACACTGACCTCTTGGCTTTGATTTTTTCTGTTCCAAGCTTGTAAATTTGAACACATTCTTTCTCCCTTACATGCATTTTCAAAGTGTTTCAGGTAAGGTTTGAAGCTTGAAAATAGCATGCGCAAAAATTTATTCAGACAGCAAAAGTACTGAAAGAAGGAAGAATTATTACAAAATGTTACTTTTTTTTTTTTTTTCTGACAGCTTATTATCAGGTTGCATTTCATACATCTCTCCTGTGGACAGTCAAAAAGAAACAGGAAAACTGTAGTATAAAATTGTTGTTACAGACTTGACCTGGTCGCATCCTTGGAGAAAAGGCTTAAATGTTGTTTGTGATAGAATACAATGCTGAACCAAGCCTCACCACCCATTCCTGCAGCCTAAATGAATGGTGCAACCATTTCGGTGTGGATTAGCTGCGCATGCTTAAGCAGTGACTGATAGTATCCACAGCTTCCTGAGTTGGGGTGTTCTGCCCTCCTGGATGCTGCTGTACTGTTGCACAGCTATGGTCGTTATCTTCCGCATGGGATTTTTTCAAAACATGACCTTGTTCTGGCTGCAGAGGAGTATAGCGTACATGGGGGTTGTCCATGGGGGATGGTGCAACCATGCCCCTCTGGGCTCCCTGGCATTGCAGCTGCAGCAGTCCGAGCGGGTAGGCACAACTCCCAAGGTCACCCTCACACAGATCAGAGCTGCAATTTGAGTAAAAAGATGCTTCCAGACCTGCTGTGGCTGGAATTATGCAGTAAAAGGACATCCAGCTGGGATGTCATAAAAATGAACTTGGCAAGCGCTGCATGATATGGGGTCTGTGCAGCTTGGCCAAATAGCCTGTGATGCTCAGCATGTGCAAGGTCAGCTGAGGGAGGCAGCAGAGGGGAGTACAACATCTCACTTCAATATGATATCCAGTGGAGCTGCCACACTGAGACCTAGTGTTAGCCAGTGCTGCTATTAAAGACTCATTGAGGGTGATGAAGAGCAAGACTTAAACTAAAAGAGGGTAGATTTAGGTTAGATGTTAGAAGGAAATTTTTTACTTGGGGTCTGGTGAGGCACTGGAACAGATCACCCAGAGAAGCTGGGGATGTCTTATCACTGGAGACATTCAAGGACAGGTTAGATGGGGCCTTGAGCAATCTGAACTTGTGGGAGGCAGCTCAGCCTCCACGACAGGGAGTTGGAACTGGGTGGACTTTAAGGTCTTGTCCAGCCCAAACTATTCTATGATTCCATGATGATATGAACAGAGCCTTTTGCCTTGACTCTTACTGATTAGCTCAGGTGGTGACCACACCACGCTCTCTGCAAACACCGGGGTTTGCTGACTCCTGTGCCTTTTCATCCCTACCCAATGCACTCATGGCCTGGAAATGAAATCAGCTCAAGGCTGAAATTACAGAAAAGGCAAATACTCTTTGTTTCATATCCAAGCAAGTTTTGGGTAATTCCCTGTAATCCTATTGGTAATTAAAAGGACACTCAATCTACGTATAGAGCTTTCATGGGATAAATTCATTTCATAAGCCTGTTAAATATCTTGCACACATATGGGCATTTGTACATTCATTTCCTCTTCTAGCTAACGACAACTAGATTTCTTTCATTCTGGAATCCCTAGAATTTCATCTGTTCGGGATGAACAGCAGTGCAAAACAGTGATCTAATGTTCAATTCAGTGCAGTGTGAAAAAGCATTTCCATTTGTTTGCTTGAAATCTTCAGCCTGGTAACTTTATCAGATAGCCACAGTTCTTGTGCTGTGAAAAAAAAAAAATCAATTGTTATTCTCTATTCATTTGCACTAAAGCACCGAGTCTTATGTATGCTTCTAGCAGAGGCCAGTGTCTTATCTTTTACCGCGTGCTGAAGAATCTTAAGCTATGTTTTTCTTTTCCCGGAGAAGCTGTTCCCTATCTCCTATCTCTGCATTTTTCTAATTTACTGTATTTTGAAACTGTGATGACATGCACTGAAAGCAATACTGAAAGTGTCTCTGCACAGTTTTGTGTAGCACCATAATAACCTTTCCCAGTTTGCTCTGTCCCTGTGACGCAGGGGAGGGTTTGCATGCCTGAGCACCTGAGCACTCCTTTTAGCTGCACTATCTGTATGATTAAAAGGTATAAAATACAAATACATAAACATTTTGCAGTCTGCTGCAACATTCATATTACTGACCACATGCTTCTCAGTCTAGTTGCCTTTCTGAGCCTCTCTAAGCACTGAGGTATTTCCAGGCAGCTATTCACATCAACATGAAGAGCTCTTCCCTGACTCATAAAAAATAAATCAGTTTGTGGATGGGCATGCATGGCTAAAATTGTTTTCTCCCTGTGTTTGACTATGTTTTTATTTGCACTCAATTTCACCTGCAAGCTTATTGCCCAATTATTTATTGTTCTTGTGCCAATTTTTGCAGTCAGTTTTAGATGTGAGTATCCTGATTTATTTTGTATAATCTTCAGCTGTGTAGCACACACTGATGCTTAAAACTTTTCCATCAATAGTTCATAGCACTCATATTAATGGCCTCTGTGCATGCATACAGGATGTACTGAATGGTCCTTACACAGAGCTTCATGGACTCCACTGGAAACCTCATCTATAATGCCTAGCTTTTGGCCTCTTGCATATTAGCCTGAGAAAGAAATACACTTTTACCCATGACAGCCCAATATCTTTAAGAGAAGAATTTGTGCTCTATATGGACCGAATCACCTTTTTCCAGTGCGCTTGCTTGACTCCTGTGAAGAGCTCCAGCAGCAGCTCAAAATGCCTGTCTTGGGTTTGTGCCCAACATGGAAGCTAGCAAAACTGAGAATAAGTTGTCAATAAAATAGCCAAAATGCTAGAATTACTCCAAGCAATGATTTAGAATTACCAAAAGCAATGAAAGATGTCCAGTGGGTTTTATTAGTAAAAACAGTGTGACTGCCATCTTCAGTTTGCACAGCTCTATGAGCCTTGGAAAGGAGAACAGAGAAGTGAAAAGGGTTAGCAAGAAAACTGAGACAGTCCTAAAAAAGATAACAAGAAAGCTAAGTTGGTTGCAGGGCACATGAATATTTGATGGCTGATATCTGAGGATGAAGTTCTTTCAACTGGCACTAAACGTGCCATCTGGTTGAACAACTGAAATAGTTTGAACAAGGGACTGAAATCTGCAACACCCGTGCCTGTATTCACAGGCATACATGAAGGTTTCAGCCCTTCCAGCATGTGTGACATTATCTAGAAATGAAAATTGAATGTACATAAAAAACATTTTCTTGGGACTTACATGGAACTCTGGGTTCTGAAACTATTTCCTACAACATAAGTATGAAACTGATCCATCTGTCTTTTGTAGCCATTAGGCTGGCTACATCCTCAGTACATGATCCAGGAAAAGAAGCAGGTTTATGCAGCTGCCACCACATCAGAGCCCTGTATATTTACTGATTGCAAGGAGCATTTGCACAGTAGGAAACAGCAAGTTGACTAAAGCTATGGGAAGCCTCAGCACAGCCAGACTTACAAAAGGTAGTAAAAATTCAGACAGCTGAAGAAAATTATTGAATTTTAGACAGGCTTTGAGAAGCTAAATGTGTTCAATGGCTGCTTTACCATCTAGAAAGCTGTAACTCGTTACTGGCTGCACTGGACGTAATGTTTCGGAGTTTAAAAATAGGCTGCTTATATTGCTCCTTCTGCTTCCCCAGGAGTGCCGAGAACATTCAGTACTTATTAAAGAAGGCATTAAAAAGAAGTTGAGGTTTGCATATTTCTTTCTGTGACTTCTATTTAAAAAATAAAAAATAAAAAATAATTATAAAAATTATCAAAAAATAAAAAATAAAAAAATAAGCCAGAATGACCATTTATAACTGTTCTTGGAGGAGTCAGATGGCAACAGAAAATGGAAAGGAGGGGATATACCTCTTGATGGGTCATGAGGCTTTCTACTGCAGGGGTGTCTGGGGGTTCCTGTTCTAGTCCAAGAGAACCTCTTCACATCCTGATCCTTTCTCAACAGCCTTCCCACAGCAGACCTAGGAACTGGCTATCTTCTGAGGCCGTGTTCCATGGAGGAGAAATAGGAAAAATACCATGTTCCAGTCAATAGGTAAAAAGAATAGAAAAGGACAATAACCACACTGTAAATCACAAGAAAGTAGATCTCAAGGGTTTTCTTTTGGATTGTGCTACGGAGGATCTAAACTCTGGACCAGTACCAGCTATCCAAGAGATGTTGATCATCACAGTGAACTGTTACAATTACATGTCAAAATGTCCTCAGGGACATTTTCTGGGACATGAGGCCCCAGAAAACTTCTAGGGGAGCTGTATCACAAAAACACCACCAATCTCATGTTATGCAAAATCTTGTAGCTTATGCTTGGCTTTCATGTTCCTGTATCTGATGTAGTGCCTCACAGAGAAGACTCAAGGATGTGCATGAGGCTTCTCACAAAGAATTAAGCAGAGATGAGGAGAAGGGGTCTTTCATGAATTTGTGCTTGTGACTCCTAGGAAATATCTTTGCATTTTTACAGCAGCAACTTGTAAATAGTGCTTCAACTGATTTGTTTCTATGGAGGTCACTGCTATTATTTTTGCACTGAAGATATTACATTTGCATGCAAAGGCTCCTATCAAGATTGAGCTCCCCATGGGGCTGGAGGCTGGGCAAGAACTAAACAGAGCAACTTCAGCATAGCTTCATGTCCACAAAGGAGCATTTTAGGCTTCAAGGGATGCCACTATGTCTCATCAAAGTGCTGAATCTGAGGTTAAAGTAGCTGTTGAGGCTGTGTCTCACTAGGGTGAGATGGAGCACTGGGGAAAGATAAAAGGAGCAGAGATTTAAATGAAGATACTGGTATTGATTCTTTCCCAATTTGTGCGCCCTTTTGTGAATCATAAATGAATTTCCTGTATGCCAAGGACCTACTAAATCTGTTAGCACGCACAGTGAGTTTTTAGGAGAACGTATCTTACACTCACAAAATTCTACATTGCATAGACATTGGAGTATTTAAGTGAGATTATGCCTATAAGTATTTGTTGAGGTACAAAGCCAGCCTTTGACTTTAAATTGTGTCACTGGATTTGAGGAAGTGAAATTCACAAAATGGTAGAAAGATGGACGAAGAACAAATTAGGGCTGTTTCATCCCAGAGGCTTATGCCAGGTTAATGCATTTGGGAAGATGGGCATGTCATATCTCCCTGTGCAAGCCAGACAGAGGAAGAACTGAGCCAAGGGATGTAAAGCCACCTCTGAAAACCAGTCAATGAAATTGAAGCCTGTGTCACAGAAGTCCTTCACCAGAGTCATTAACACATGATTTATTTTTTTCTCTTCTTAATGAAAGAGCCTCTGCACTCTCAGCTTTTTTAGAATGTATGTTAATAACTAAATGAAAAGAGAAGCAGAAAATACTAAATGTCTTGTATTTAATGAAACTACGCTCATTTTAGGTAAATCAGTAGAATTTCCCTGCAGAGTTTCTTGTTACAGAATCTATACAGAACTCTAAACAACCTAAAAATTCCCCTGGTATTATGAGGGCTTCTGGTATTTGCAAAGGATCTTCAAGCAAGCTGTTAAGCTGTGATGTTTTCCTTTGCAATTGGCACTAAAAAATCTTTCCATCTACTTTTGTATCAGAGGTAGACAGAAAAGAAAAATTCCAGATCCAAAATTAGAAGGAGTCTGGTATTGAAAACACAACACTGGCATAGTGATGCTGCTTTTGGGACTGGTGATAGAATTACCTGAAAACTCCAATGCTTGTGAATTTTGAGCACAGGGGAAAGAGTTTACTAAAACTGGAGTAAAATATGGCATGCACGTGCTGTACTTACAGTGTAATAGCTGTGCTTATGCTCTCTTAGCAGTTGCTATTAAATATGCTAGTAAATATCACTGGTAGAAGATCAATGTATGTACAAGATGATGTATATATTCTGTATTTACTACCTATTTTTGGCATTAAAACTTGATTTGCTGAGTCAAGTCACTTGATGACTCCCTAAAGGGGTATTGTTGTGTATCTTTTGTAACCCATACACATGCTTTGATATGTAAGATATAGCCATAAAATAAAATGTTATTTATTTTCTGAAATGTTTCAAGATTGTGAAAAAATGTATCTATGCCACAAATTATATCAGTTGTTTCTAAACGAGTTGGACCTGTGTACTGCTGCCAACCCATTGTTTCTCTCCCAAACAACCACACACAGTCCTCATCAAGGTGTGTAATGGAGAATATCCCTAATGTGATTCCCAGTCCTTCCTCTGGGTTACTTACTGCACCTTTGAGGGTCACTGATGGAAACCACTGCTGTAATACCAGTGGCTCTTAAACTATTTTAAAACCTTGAAAATCATGGTTCCTCATTTGGACCTTGATCTTGCAAAGGCCCTAATTATAAGCAAACCCTGCTATGGGAAAACTTGGAACATAGAAGGCAAAGAGCTTTCTGCAGTGGAGTCCCAAAATCTCCAACAAGAGCAACAGTGGTAGAATATTTTTTTCCCTTCTGAGCTGGAGAAATGCAAAGCCAACTCTGAACTATGTGCCAATGATGATACTTGCACTGAATTAAATGACTCAGCCCAGTGCAAGCACTCCACCTGAATTCCTTCTGAAATTCAGAGCTCTTCCCCACTGTGTCTTTCTGTTTAGCCACTGTGGTTATAAAATTGAGCTGAGCACACAAAACAGTGAAAAACATTTTCATAGTGTGCAATTTACATAATACCATGCCATTAGCTTAAAACCCAGCAAATATAGAAACAACTGAATAGTTTCTCCTCAGAATTCCCAAGTTTCTTCAGCAAACCCACACAGCAACCCCCACATGCTTGAATTCCTTGTCATGGTTTTGAAGTCTAACTGTGGCAACACATGTATTTTATTTTATATTTTATTTTATTTTATTGTTTTGTTCTTGTTTTAATTTCATGACCTGCTCAGCTACTTCTCCTCCTCATCTGAAGTTTCTGGAAGAGGAGTAAGAGGAGACGCATGCATGGAGTCGACCCAAAGCTTTGTAGGACCAGGCATGTCCATGCCTCTGCCATCCCTCTGCCCCTGCTGAGTCCATGATCCCTCTTCCTCCTACAGGTTGTGGCTTTCCTTCCCTCAACAGTTTTGGTGCCACTGAGGCACTGGCACAGGCTGCCCAAAGAAGCTGTGGATGTCCCACCCCTGGAGGTATTCAAGGCCAGGTTGGATGAGGCCCTGGGCAGCATGAACTGGTGGGTGGCACCCTGCCCATGACAGGGGGTTGGAATTGAGCAGACTTAGATGTCACTTCCAGCCCCGGCCATTCTATGATTCTATAATCATTGCTGGGCTCTGGTCCCATACCATGGTAGCTGGAAGAAGCACTATCTGTTGTAGTTGCATTCTGTACCCAGTACTACACCACTGCTGCCAGCCTCACGGATGTTAATTACACTTCTTCAAGCAGAGGTACTCTAAATTTAGTCTGGTTGGGAGCTATTTGAGAAGACAAATGGTGTTGATCTATGGTTGATGGGCAGAATAAATAACACAGGAAAGCCTTGCTAACAGCTACTGTGCAGTCATATGTCAACAGTATCAATCAGCCAAGCTACGAGCAGGTAATGCTCCACTCACCCATGGGTGGGCTCAGCTTGGAAAAGGGAGGTGCAGGAAATGATGCTGGGCAGCCAATAATACAAAGCTAGATACCTGTCCCCAAACAAGAAAACTCCACATCGATTTAAAACCTCAATTTGACATTCTGACCATTTTTTAGACTTAAAGTTGCTTTTTTTAACTTTTCTTCTTGGGCAGTCCTGTTAATGCTTTAAAATATGATCTGGTTTGTGTTGTGCTTATTCCAGAAGTGGCTTCTAATGTTGTACCTCTGCCTTTGTGCCTGGACCGTTTTTTGCAGACCACACATGTCAGGGTTGCTTTGGCAGACTGAACTCACTTCAGACTGTGCCCATTCTGAAGCATTCAGTGTGTTAGTTCTCTTGGAGAGGCTGTCTGGAGGACAGGATGAGGATGTACAAGTGAATGAAATTAAGAAAGAGCAGTAGGAAGACAACGGGATGTGGATTTTGTGATGAAATCTTCAATTTGCAGATTTTCATCTTCCTTTGTCAGCTTTATCAGGAAGTCGAGATAATTTGTGTTTCCAGAGAGAGTCTGCTTTTAAGACTTATAAAGGTAGGTATCTGACCTCCTAAATCTGGACTTCGATGCTCAGTAATAATAAGTTTTCGTAGGATTTGGGCATTCATACCCTTTTGCTCATTTTCAACACCCTTTTCTTTTTGCTCTCAGAACTGCAGTATTGGTACCTACAAAGTCGTACCACAACTTTGTTAGGAAGTGCCACATGCCAGCCTTTCACATTGCCTACACTTGCCTTATTGTTCAAACCAACCTACTGTTTGGATGGGCAAGATTATTCATGAGTCTGAACCGGTCTGCAGCATTATGCGAATCCATTATGAACTGAGCTTTTCATACATTTTTACATTTCAGAATTTCTGTTAAAACTCATGACTGTAACAACTCTAATTATACCATCATTTAAAGAGTTTTATTTCCATTCTGGCATAATTGACTACTTGCTTGTGAAATAGTTTATTTTCTGGTTCCTCTGACCCTCTACCAAGAAAATAATGTTTCTCCTTTCCTCATTATGCAATTACATCAAGACACAGTAGCTCACTGAATGATATAAATGTCAGTGAATGTTATTCCCTAGAAAACCATTTGTTCCTTTTCCATTCACAGGCAAAAGTTTGCTTGAAGGGATTTAAATTTTACATTAATGAAAAGACCTGAAGGCAATCATCTTGATGTACAGAACTTGCTAACCTGCTCCTATTCAGGAATCTTTCAAGGACCAACTTGCCATCAGATCACAAGGTAACATCTGTGCCATCAAGTCCATTGGCAGCAGTTGAGGATCTGATATGCAGCGAAGTGCTTCAGGGTCAGGAAGGGACCTGGGTTCTGTGAACTACATATTTACTGACTGTAAAGCCATTCAGACAGTTATTTTCTCTTTGTTTTAAAACAGCCTGTGAGAAATAGAGAACATTTCACATGTGAAACAAAGGGCTAATGAACAGTCTGAGCCACTGACAGCCTTACCTGCATGGGACCTGCAGCATTTCCCATCCTTTTGTTCTCTATTACAAGGATCAAATCCCAC
Organism: Lagopus leucura; assembly: GCF_019238085.1. Lineage (NCBI taxonomy): Eukaryota > Metazoa > Chordata > Aves > Galliformes > Phasianidae > Lagopus > Lagopus leucura. Next base: position 27,471,059 of record NW_024962252.1, read on the forward strand.
TCCTCTGGTTCCATGATGTTTCCCTGAAGTAGGAAAGGAGAGTGATCAATTTAGGGGAAAAAATGGCCTGAAGAAACACCTGCCTCAGAAACTTCTCCTGTCATGGCTGACAGAAGCACATTTTCTGAGTGAGAAGAGGGGATTCATTGCACCATCTCATCATGAGGCAAGCATAAAACAGGCCAAAGAAATTGCATCCTGAAATTGCCTATTTTTTTCTGTGGATTCTAAAAGTGATGTAGAGTTACTGGCACTAAGTCACACCTCTTGGCTGTAGACATCTCACTTTGGTTGCTAAAATGCACACCTTGCTGCACAGATGCACACACTGCCCCATGATGGATGTCCAAGAGAAGATCACCACTGTATTTTCTCCCATTCTCCCAAAAGATTACAATATCTGCAGATCCTTTGGACCCGATTGTGCTGTAGCACCGCTTTGACTTATAATACTGATTGGTACGTATCACTCATGGGAGCAGTAACATATGGTGAGTGATTTAAAAGGCAGTAATTGCTCATCTGTAAATTCTAGGGAATCACTCTCTTACTGAAAGTTCTCTGAAGCTCTTAACCAAAATCTATTTTTTTCATTCAACTGAAAATAGATTTAACTGATAAATGTGTAATTGCTTTGCCATGCTGAAATACACTTTAGCTGTCAGGAATATTATGATAGCAGAGGCTAAATTCAATAATATGTCTTAAATATAGGACACAATTTCCCACCTATTCTGAGTTTCAGATATAGAACAGGTAGATTTGAAGTAGCTCATATTTGTGCTCAGAATAAGTTGAGTCTTACTTGCAATCTTCCAAATCATACCAAGGGAGATAAAAGCAATGTTACCACTCACCTGAGGAAAGCAATATGGGATTTCTGACTCTGGTAAAGCTCTGAGGTATTTTGGTTGTGATGTGATGAAATTTCAGCCTTTCAAGTAGAAGTTCTTACCATTTCTGTCAAGATCAGGACACTTGGAGACTACAGTCTGATACATGCTATAGCCTTTGTTGATGTTGGATGTCCTGAATCACTTCTCTACCATCTGTACAACTTCACAAGGCTTTCAGGAAGATCTGCTCCTTGATTTTCCCAGGAACAGAGGAGAAGCTCACTGGTCTGTAGTGTCTCAGGTCTTGCTTTTCTACCTTTCTTAAAAATGAGTGATGTTACCCTTTTTCCAGGTACCTGAGACTCCATCTGATAGCCATGACTTTTCAAATATGATGGAAAGTGGATTGGCAACAACATCAGCCAGTTCCCTTAGGACCCTGGGATGCATGTCATTGGGCCACATAGACTTTATGTTCAGGTTCATCAGATGATCCCAAATCCGATCTTGACTCCTAATAGAAGGAAATTCACACCGCAATCTCTGGCTTCCAGACCTTAGAAGTGTGTATGAACAGAGGAGTGTCACTGAATTCCTCCATGTGGAAAAAATGGCTTCCATTGACATTCATTAACACTTGCTGAATATTTATGAGAACAAACAGCAGCTGTGAGCACAGTGAAGTGATGCATGGTGCATTTCAACAGTGATGACAGCAACAGTGATGACAGCAACAGTGATGACAGCAACAGTGGTTCACCTCTACTACTGCAGATTTTGATGAGTATGGCATGTGGGCTCTTGGTCATTGCTGGCAAAACTGCATAGCTAACAGTGGTGACTATGTATTTTGTCACTGAGAATTTGCTTGTCAAAAAGTGATATTGTGCTCTTTGTATCTGTTGTAGCTTCCATGGAAATAAATAAAAGCATTACTTTCAGTGTGACCTTTGTATTTTGGTTAAGAAATTGTTGGCTACAGTGTAGCAGAAAATTGCCCAAATTAAATCATATGGAGCAAGTGACCCTGCAGTCTGCTGATAAATTATAATGCTCTGGTGTCTGGTCTGGGAAATAAACTAATTTCCATTCTTGCAGAGGTTAGAGACGGGCATGTATAACAGAAATGCATTTGTTATCCAACACAGAGGAAGCTATCTATCTATTAGAAGAGCTGTGTGCATGTTGCTTGAAGTACCACTTGTAGTCTGAGTGGCATAGCAAGGAACAAGCCCAGCATGCCAGCCCTGGTGTACCAATGTCACCACCATGGCAAGGCTGTGCACCAGGCACAGCACCATTACCAGGTGAAGGAAGGGATTGTCATGCTCTGCTCTGCACAGACACACCTGAAACACTGGGTGCAGCTCTGCGTGCCACAGTACAGAAAAGGCATTCCCTGATCCCAAGTCTAATTCCAGCTGTGTCACTGGAAAATGAAATACTTCCACTGGTTTTATTGGAATGAGTCTCAATTTTCACACAAGCCACTGAGATCACGAACTGATCATGATCTATCCCTTCTATTTATTGGCGATTCTCTTTTACTGTAGCATTAAAACCAAAAAATGTTTTAGGACACCTTGAATTACTCTTTTATTGAGTAAAATTACATTGGGACTTTTGCTACTTTCATCCTGCAGGTATAAACAGAAGGGGTTCTCTATGCAACCAGAAATCTTTTACAATACTATGCCATTTTCGAGGTCAAGAGGACATCCATGGGCATTTACAGTACAGCCAACAGCAATGTGACTTTTATGATAATGCAATTACATTTCTGTTTGGAAATGAAAATAGCGGTCTCCTAATTGCTGGGATCAAACATCAGATCTCAGGAGGAGTATTTGCAGACTCCAGGCTTGACAGTAGTTTCTTAAAAATTAAATGAGCTCTGTAGATATCAAGATTGTTTTGCTTTTAAAAGAAAACACTGTATTCTTGACAGGGTGCTATTGGGCATAATACCACCACTTTTTTACTAGTATTAATTATATATTTTAGATATTTCAGATAATATTTTTACTAGAGAAACAAAAGGACTGCAGATTCTTTAGCAAACTAAGATATTTATTAACATAACATCAGGTTTTATTATGCGGCTTTCACAAAACTATACTAAAGTATTTGAAGAATGTTTTAGCATAATGCTTTAATTCCCTTCCTGATTTAAAAATAGATTTTGTACTAAAGGGAAACAAAAGTTGAATTATTCATCTGTATTTACCATTTCATTTTAAAATCTTACTACAGATACCTGTTAGCAGTTCTATCAGTCAAGACATATGAAAACATACTGAGAAGTTTTGTGTTTTTAAAGCTGTAATGTTCAAAGTTACTGGTGGTTTTGAACCTTTTCCTCCCTACATTGAAGGCATGGCTGTTTGAAATATGATGCATCTGAACTGAAAGGTTGTCAATTTCTAGGTACATCAAAGAGAAACTTTGGGACATTTTGAACAAAACAAGAAATATTATGCTGCTTCTATAATTCTGAACCTTTTGCTAAGGTCCTTTGGTAAAGTACAGTAATATGAGTAATGCCTGTAGAAGGTGATAGAGACACACCATTGGCTTGTGAGGGAAATCAGGATAACTTCTTGCAGTCTTTTAATGCCAGCACTCACTCTCTTGGTCTCACTGCTTCTCTGAACCAGTCCAACTTTAAAAAGAGGAATAAATCTAAAAAAAACTCCACAAACAAAATCATAAAACAAATAAAATCCTATATCCATTCAATCTACATGCAAAAGCACTGGTTGCTGTACTGGAAGGCATAAACTGATATGACATTGGAACAAGATCATCATGTTCAACCAGTAAAGTATGTCTAGTCCTCTCCTCACAACACAAACAGCCTCAAAATCTCCAAAGGCAGTTCTACCACCTGCCTACCAGACCTCCGAAAATTAATGTGTGGTATTCACAGAACCATCAGTGCCTAGACTGCAAGTCCTAATTACTGAGAAATCTTCAGTGGCTGTGCCTACTTTAGGAAAGAGTTCACAGCGAGAATAAGTTAGGGGAATGAAGCAGCTGCTGGTGAGTCCTGACATCCTCACTGTTGGTGGTTCTCAGTTTTTCCTGTAGATTGATTTTTATCTGGTCCCTTGGAAGAAAGACAGCCGTCTTGTACATGGCTTGAAGTTGCCCATGGATTTTGGTTGTTTGTGTGGGCTCTTGTGTACCCCGCAGGTGGCAGCATCATTAGCGTCCTTTGAACAAAGATTCCAGGCTCGTGGAATAACTCTGCTATGATTACACCAATGTGTGGGAAGATGGAGATCTGAGGATTCCTTCAAAACAGTGCAACAACTTTGAGGAAAAGCCTAAATGTTAACAGAGGTATGGATCACCTTGAAAGAATTTATGAGGTCATCTAGAATATCTCTATTGGTGTGGCCTTAAGGTGTCCAGAATAGCTGGAGAACAAGACTGAACATAAGAGATCTTTGTGTGGCAAAGGCAAACTGGTTTACTTTTAAGACTTTTTGGACCTTGGTAACTAGTTGAGGTAATGGCTACGTACAGTGTATTTGAAGGTGTCTGCTCACATCAAAGTAAAAGATTCCTTGTGTTTGGTCTTCATAAGGGATTTAGATGAAGACTGTAAACCTCGGAGATAGCTGTAGGAAAAATAGACAATTTTTTATACTGAAGATATGGTTTGCATACTTTTCAGTGCTTTAATGCAGGTTGTTGGCTAATATAAACAACAATTTGTAGAGGTTTCACTTTGCTGCCTTTGATGAATCTGTATCTCAGATTGTTTATTTAGAAAAAATTGTAAAAATGGACGTCCTTTCCCCTGCTTGTGGGACAAACTCCAACTCAGCAACAGGAAATATACTGTATGGCAGTATTTCCAGCGATTTCACTAAAACTAGTCTATTTTTTTTTTTTTTAATATTTCTTAGCTGAGATAAAATTTGGGCCTACACAAAAGAAAGCATGTCTGTCGCAGGTAAGCTGGCAGATCAAAGGAGAGAAAAAAAAAAGAAAAAAAATGGAATGGAGAAAAGCTGATCCTTAAAGTTAATTCTTGTTTCTTTCAGGCATAATAGTAGAGACTGGCCTTGTCAGAAGCACTGTTTATATATTTTCATAACGTTATACAAATATTTAGAAGCTTAAATTTGTTCAACTCACACATTAGTATTTTATGTGCTGCCAAATGGCATTCAGTCAAATCCAACATGTTGTTGATGACTACACTTTTAATAATTTGCTGGAAAATTGGTTATAAGATTATTTCTGAGGATCTGGTTTATGTTTCCAAAAATAATAATGCCATTGCAACTTCTTTTTTCAACCCATACATGTTTATGTTTTCCAACAAATCCATCTTTTGACTGCATCAAAGGTTCACTGTGGATGAAAAACTTTGGAGATGTGGACTTCAGGCAGAAGTCACTGTACGACTCAGTAGATTGTCTCATTGCTGATATCTGCTTCCTTATCTATCAAATATCAATAACAGCAGCTGCCTCTGTACTCTGTTGTATTGCAATAGAAACCACATACGTAAAAAGTGGGTAGTATTCTTCCATCATCATTTTCATCCTTTGCTTTATATCAGAAACTCTTGGGAAGCAAACATTTTCTTAAGAAAATCCACTTTCAAGAGCTGAGAGAGATCAGCTAATGATTTAAAAATAAGATGACTGAAGTTAAATGACTAAGTATCTTCTGAAAGTGTGCATATAGAGTACTTCCAGAAGAGGTTTCCTGCTGACATCAGTGAGTGCAATTGAAAACAAAATTATTTATATAAACTATCTAAATATTTATTTCTTTAAAAGCAAATAAATATTGTAATTAGTTAATATTTATAGGAGAATTGTGTACTGTGTTTTTAGGCTAAGCTGACACTCAAAATAAACAAAGTCTTCAAAAAGAGCACTTACACATACTTTAACAGCATTCTTGTATGAAAAAAAAAAAGTGGAGTAAATCATGGCACAGGTCCTGCACTTGTATCATTAGGCTTGAATTGCCTCGGCCAGGTTTTGCATCTTTAAAATCATATACATCCCTATGTGAAATGAGCTATAATCAGACAAATTGAATTAGTTCATTATAGTAACACTTATAAACAGTCCTAAAGTTAATGTTCAGTCAGCATTTAATAGCAGGGGGTCGGATTTTTATCTTATAATTTCATCAAGAAAAACAGCTTTGAATCAAGCCTCATTAAAATGGTGCAAATATTTTTGCTTTGCTAATTAAAGATAAATTTGTCTTTGTATAAATCATGTAGGCTTAAGAAGCAAACCACTGACTGATATAAGAGCTGCCTTGTATATCTAAAAGTCTTTCGATCTGAAAATGCTATACTGAAGGTACTCAAGTCCAGCTTTATAAGGAATGCTTCTCCAGCAGTCCTTATCTGAAAAATATTACTGATACAAAATGTCCTTGTAAATAAGAGAATAAACAAATACCAATGGATGGAGAAGGGAGGAGAGAAAATTATGACTTTTTTCCAAGAACCATTGTGATCTCTTTGTGATCACAGGTCTAAAATAATTTAAATGTAGGGTCTTTCTGGCCCTAGCTGTGAAGAAAATGATTTTTCTAGAGTGAAGTATAGGACTGCCTGGTGGGACATACTGCAATGGAACTGATCACAGTGCTTCTGCATCAAATAATTTTTAATACCAGAATGTATCATTGGAAGATATTGGAAAAATCCAGACATACTGTCCTTTGCTTATAAAGTATTGTGCTTTTCCTTCAGAGCCTAGATCTGAGTATCCAAACTAAGGAACTAGATTCTCCCCAACACTGAATGGTTTCTCCACCATTATATTGTTCTGCCCTACAGTAAGTTTCACAGGAAAGTGTCCAGACTGGTCTTGAATATCACCAAAGAAGGAGACTCCACACCTTCTCTGGGCAGTAAAGATTTTCTTTTCCTGTGTTCATGTGGAACTTCCCATGTTCCAGTTTGTGTCCATTGCCCTTTGTCCTGTCACTGGGCACCACTGAAAAACATCTGATCCCACCCACTTGATTCCTGCCCATTAGATATTTGTAAGCATTGATATTGGTTCTCTGCAGGCCAAACAGTCCCAGCTCTCTCAGCCTTTCTTCATAAGGGAGGTCTCCAGGCCCTCAATCTTTATGGCCCCCTGATGGAGGAGAGATCTGCATGCCACTTTTACTGTGTAACCTTGGTGATTCCCATGAGGTTGTGCTGATGTTACACTGATGAAGGCAGTGCTGAGCCTGCACTTGGGGCTGGAGCTGCACAGTCCCTAGGAAAGGGCTTGCACAATGGAGAATACCTTGGTTTTTCTTATTAATCATTACAAGAGAATTGCTTATGCTTATGAATAATTATGAGAAAACTACTTATTCTCTTTCCTGATTGTAAGTACAGTGGCTTAAGAGCATAAGAGATGCTCTGCTATGTCATTTTGTCTAGTACTGCATCCTCAGCAGCAGAAAACAGTGAATCCTTGGGGAAAGAAATCAGTGTTAGGTGAACATTTTGGCTTTTTATCCCACAATTTTAGCTCAGCAAAAGGAGTCCTATGGACCTTGTGAGCTAAGAGAGTTAGCTGATGTTTCAGTGTTGTTAGATTATATTTCAACAATGTTTCAAGACTTTTTTTCATTAACTGATTCATATTTTTTATCTTTTCACCTATGACAATGATATAATTACATACTGCACAGAAGTACTTGTGTTGAAACCTGCTGATATGTCAATTTGCAGGATATGTCTATATTCTTGTATTAGAAAAGATAGCAAATTAGTTATTCCTGTTAATTCTACATATGCTACTGTTGATTTGTCTGAGTTCTGACAATTCACCCTAACACAGGGAAAGGTATGAGCTTTGAGGTATTGGGTTGCTTTGACCATAAGAAGCAGAAAAGGACAAAGCCTGGGACCAAATGCTCTCCTATCTGACAGAAGATATTTTCTTTCAAACTGAGACCACATCTGCCACACAGAGGCTGGCTGGCTTATTTCTGCAGTCTATCTCGCATAATGGCAAAACTTGATCAGTTGTCATTTGTGCATTTATCCTATCAGTCACAGGCAGTCTTTTGCAAGGTAGTTTTTTTCAAATCTCAGAATTTGGGTGAGTTGTAAACTGTTAATTATCTGTAATTTGTTCCTCCTTGAAGCTCAATATCTCATTTACTTCTATGACTGTCATTGCCCAGACAGAAATTGTATCATGCAATTTAAGCAATCATTAGTCTGGCTGAAAATGAAACCTGAAAAATCAAAGGAAAAGATTTATAGATAGATAGATAGATAGATAGATAGATTTTTTTTTTTTGTAAGGTATTTGAATAGAGTAGAATTATATCCTAGTCAACAAGAAATTTCCAAATGGTCCTTACACATCTCAAGCTGATCAAAGCCACCCTTTTTCTCTTGAGAAAGCTTGACATATTAAATGTGATTTTCGTTCTGTAATTTCAAAATGTTCAAGTTGACTTTCTGGAGAAGTTTTTAGGATATTTTCATTTTGGAATTTCAAAATTTAATTAAAGGTTTCAAGGTTCTCCCATTTTAATGTTATTCCTTATCACACAGTAATACAGTATAACTGTTGATGAAGCAGAGTGTGACCTACTAATCATATGTACATCCAGAAAGTGTTAAGGACAACTATTGCACTATTCATTTATCTTCTACTGCCTTAAAGTTTCAGATATACAGCATGATTTTCTTATGCGCAGCAGAAGTAATCTCTGGCTTCTCTACTAATTTGCCAATTTATTTTAAAACCATCTGGAGCCCAACATTCTTCTACTATTATTGTTATTATTTAGTATTGCTCTGGCTTTCAGCAACCTTAATTAGAACTGCAAAGTTGTCTTGCAGGCAGTCTCGCATGCAGAACTTCAATACTCAGAATACAGTTACTTTCAAATGTAAAGTCCAGGCTTTTTCCTGGAATACTTCAGCATATATTTATGCAGCATGATCCAGTCAGTTCACTTCAGCTGTCCTACAGCTTTACCAAGTGAGAATGCCCCACTGAGCACTAATGGACAAATTCTTGCTGACATTATAGAGAGTGTAAAGAACGTGCAATCATTCAAATCCATGTGAAGGGTTATTTATGTTTTCCTTTGCCATGTGCTATCAACAGCAAAACTAGGCAACATTTCATTTTAGTGATGTGAAATCATCACTCTGAAATCAAACTTATCTTCTAAGGGTAATTTCAACAGCAGTGTGACTGTACTTCTGCACAGCTTTGAACCTTGTGCTGGCTCTCCTAGCATCTGAATAGCTCACTACAAACTACACTGAAACACAGCCAAGTATTCATATATATAGCAATGCAGAGACTGTTGTCTATGTTACATTCTCTTGCCCTTTCTGGCCAGAAAGAGGCAGAGCAAGGACTTGGGGTAAACACGTTCTTCTTTTGTCAAGTATGTGAGGAAGACTTCAACTTAGTCTGAGATTTGAGATATCAACAAACTTTCCACTGTACTTCAGATACTGAGAAAAATGAATAAACACTGCAGTGTGTTTTAAGGAAATGCTATTAGCATGGAAAATGCATCGTTATCTAACAAAAAGATGTAAGAAACGTATTTCAGTGTGACTTTATTATCTAATAAGGTCTCAGAAGAAGTAAAAACAGATTTGTAAGGGCTAGATTCATCTTACCTCTTTTTATAAGTTGAATTTAAGATACACTGAACTTCAGCCTTTCCTCATAGGTGAGCATGGCACCGCCAGCAGTTAAGCTCGTGCTGCAGTCCGTGAGGTCAGGGGAGCCTTCAGCTCATCCAGGAGGTTTCTGCTGGCCCACAAACAGGCGTCTAATGTTGAGATGCCTCCATTTTGTTCTTAAGGATCAACTAACTGCATTAACTAGACTTCTACTGATGATGCTGAGAATGGCCCCAGACTACATGCAGGCACATAAATTCAGGCAGTGCAATCTCGAACTAAATCCTGATTAAGGTGTAGGCAGTGTGGATGTTCAGCCTCTGAAATACATCCACTGGAGAGAAGCAAGCATTTTTATCATGAAGTGACTGTAGGTTGCTGATATCTACATTGCAGAGTGAAGTACTGTGCTCTAGAAATAGCTTGCTGAGCATGGATCTCTGAAATGAATGGAACTGAGTGACTACCACATACTGGCAACAACAACAAAAAAAAAGTTTAGAGGTAGAATATCTGGAAGCCTGTAACTTCTTTCTGTGTTGAGACAACTATTTTCAGTATTTTGTTTCAATGTATTTGCAGTTAAAGAGCACAGTCTGGATACTATCTGGCCTTGTTTGGCAGAAAGGATTAGAAAAAGTATTTTCTGTCTTAGACTTGGACTTGGCAGTAGGTCCAAAGATGGTCCACGATTCTACAGTTCCATAACAAAGAATTCATAAAGTGAAAGAAGGAAAAAAGGCAACAGAAGAAAACAGTCTTCTGAATCAGTCTATTTTAACACTAATTTGGTACCTGTGATTTCTTTTTCCTATGATAATAAAGACATAAAAACATAACATATAATGCATTCAATTTTGTTGCTAGTTATGGAGAAGAAACAATCCTTCTTGGGAGCTTAGCACTTTTATAGCTAAGACATTAAGCTGTTCCTTAGCAGGAAGGCAGGCTACATTAGCACAACGCTACAGCGCTTGCAAGATAAACTTTTCTGTTTACATTTTCACTATTACAACGTAACTGTGACTGTTGTCATGCATACTGGTTTAATAAAAATTAGCAATAACTTTTGTAACCCAAGGCTTAAAATGACAGTCTGTAAGGAGATACCTTTATTAGTTTTCCATGAGTCATAACACTTATGTGGCGTTTAATCTGTTATTTTCTTTTTCAACCAAAAAGGCTTGTAGAAAGTAATGATTTGCTAGCATAGGCTTTTCAGACGAAAGAAAAGGACATTCTGCACGACTTTCAATTTGCCTGTATCAAGGAAAGTGGAAAAAGTTGTTTGCACGAGGAGTGACAGCAGATAACATTCGTTTAATCATGATATAAATAAAGTAAATACAACCTCACTCCCAGAGTGATAAAACACAGAAAGCCTCAGCAAATAAATGTAACCATCCTTTAAAATAGTCGCCCTGTTAACAGAAGACCATAGGCTCTTTTTGTGTGTACCATTCTGTATTATTTTTTCTGAAAGACTCCGTTTGTTTTGCTTTGAGGTCAGGCTTTGTTTTCCCAGGTTCTCATGCAGATTAAAAAAGAGAATAAGCAGCATTATTTCATATGGCTTGGGATACAACCCTACTTGTTGCCAGATATTAAATACCTGTGTCATCTTCCAGATGCTGGTGCACCATCATATACTGATGTCCCAGCCTTTAATAGAGATTGATGTGCCAGATAGAGTTGTCTATGCATAGATACTTCCATCGCTCCTTCTCTGGATTTTTATATGGGACAGCAGGGTTGAAGGTACCGTTTGGGATGAAAGACCCTTCACCATATTATCTAAAATGCACTGCTGCACTGCAAAAAGCTTTAAATTCAAACAAATGTTATGATTTGCAATTCCTTCGGGAAACGTTATTTAAATGTCATATTTTCAAATATTTCCTCCATTTATGTTCAGCATGAACTACAAGTACCTGCTCTCACTGAGGAAATAACTCATCTTCTGTTAGTAGAAAAGACTCTGCAATTCTAAAATCAGCCTTTCAACTAAGTAAATACATACACATAAACAGATATCAGATCTCTGCCTTTAAAAGGGAAGTACACAAAACCTAAAAACTGCTGAAAAGCATAGCAAGAAGACTTGACTTCATTTAAGATCAGGAAGAATGGATTCCAAAGTAAAGAGGGTGCAAGCTGGACAGTGCTGCTAGGCAGCATCCCTGACCTGACCATGCCAAACTCCAGGAAAAACAGATAATAAAGGTGTTGCCTGGGGGAACTGCAGCATTTGGTAGCCTTAGCATATCGTCATCCTGATGTGGCTGTTGGGCTTCAGCTTGCCAGAAGGGATATAAGCAGAGCACCAAGTCCATCTAGGAGAGCAGTGCAGGAAACTCACAGGGCAAAACAACCCCTAATTCATTGCTAGCTTCAGTTTGCATTGATGTGTGTTTTATTTGTTTTGACGCACAAATTAGATAAAGTTATTATTGATGAAGATCACTGTGGTCTCCTACTACATGACCCTAGGCAAATGTTTATCATTGCAGAAACTTAATCAAGGGGACCACTGGCCAATATTAGATGCAAAAATCACTATTTCTTCCTGAAATTGTAAATAGGATTTCAGTTTGTGGTATGGTTCTTTGTATAGGCAATGAAACACTTAGAAGCCTTCTGCTAGATATCCACGAGTCAGCCTCTATTCTAGGCCTGCATAATGGGGTTTTTGACAGAGATGGAACATTTTTACAAAAAAGAACATGATCTCTTCATGTCTTGATTGATCTGATGACATCCCTGCTATTGCCGACAGTATTTAAAATACTTGCTAGTTTTCTTTATGTGAAAGAGCATTAAGAGGCTTTTAACATAAATCTTTATCTAAGTCAAAGATTTGCTCTTTATAAATGAACAGGAAATTATTTAAAAGGGAAAGCAACTCTTCTTTGCCTTCTGATGTGCTGCTGCCCAAGGCAATGACCTGTTATTAACCTAGAGCCATGATGAAGATCTGGCTGCTCTCCTCCCATTCCAGCACAAATATTTTTATCACAAAACATACAAATTTTGAGACCTCTCAAAAGGCAGAGGCTTTAAATCCAGTGAGAGAAAAAGTTATAAATTGTATCACTAGAATCCTTTTTCCAACTATTTACATGCAGATAGGAGAGCCCTCTTTATGCAGGACAGATTGAGCCAGAAGAATATCACTCTCTCTAATGCCCTTAAGTTAGTCATGGACTTATGTGGAGGAAAATTGGACATTTCTCCAAGCCTCCTTTTTCTCTTCCTATCAGAGGGCTCAGTGGTGATCTTTTTCATGCAACTGTCATTTCTCATTGTATGGGATCCCATGGTGGAGGCAGGTCACTATTTCATTAGTCATATTAACCACACAGCTTTACTTTTCCACTGACTTAATATCACCTTGCCTGTGCCAAAAGAAAAGCCTGAATTATTAACTGTGCAAAAAGTGTGCTGAAGAATGTGGTTTTTCCTCCTCCAGTAGCTATAGGAAGTAATCCTCCAATCTGATAGAGTGCAAAATGTATTGAATTGGTGCTGATTTTTTTATTTCTTCTAAAAGAATTATGAATAATTTTGTTTTAAGACCAGAAAAAGAAAATAAAACAAACACATTAAAAAAGGTTCAAATCCAGCTTGTCTTCAATGACAATGTGGTATAAACAGCTATTCACAGTGCTAGGAATGTTGTTTTCTGCTTAAATTTGAATTTGTTTCATACAGAGTCTTAGGACAGTTTCAGCAATTAAAACAAGGCTACTTCTGCAGAAAACTAAATAAGCACATAAATTACAGAAGAATTAAAATAAAGTCTGGTTCCTAAATGTTTCGGGGAGTATAAGGTAGTTCTTTCATTAATCTTCAGTATTAATTAGCATATAGGAATAATTCTCTTCCAGAAAATCGTCAGATTAATGTTTCATTGACATCATGCTACATGAGTTATATTCCTGTGCTTGTGTAGCAATGTGTTGGGATTAAAGATGACAAGATCAGGATCTAGCACGTTCTTTATTTGATTTAAATTTTATTTTCAGATTTCTGATTCAAAAGTTTGCTAGAAAAGATTTCAAAGGATGCAAGCCTTAGTAGCAAGTCTATGACCAGTCCTAGTGGTTTGTACAGGTGAGGAGACAAAGATTATACTTAAATATTACTTCTTGAAATCATTCTTGAACAGTAGAATGAGAAGAAGCAGATGGAACTGAATGGGAGAATGAAAAGATGGGGTGAAGAGACCAAATATGTAAATGTACATGATATGTAGGACTGTGCAGTACACCTTAGTCCATTAAGTCCTCATGTTATGACACACGGCATTCAGTCCATTGATGATTGGTGGAAGGTGCTTGTTGGGACAATGAAAGCATGGGCTGCAGATACTCTGCCATGCCAAGAGCCAGGGAATGATTATACAGAACATAAAAGCAACAGGAGAAGGAACTACAGAGAAATAAGCAGACCTAGCTGTGAAGCTCAGTCTGTAGCATCCCATGGAGTTGCAGTGCAGTAGTAATGCAGGCATCAGTTTGTGCAGAGAATCTTGGTGAACCCACTCATTCGTGAAAGGTGGGCAGAGAGAGGTGTTCTGTGAGCTAGAACCTGTGCTTAGCAGAACCCATGCTCATCAGCAGCCAGTACAGGACTTCAGTTCTGAGGGACCTGGAGGAGATACATTTTTCCAGGCACTTTCAGTCTTCTGCAAACCTTTCTCTATCTGGTGTCTGCATGAAGACAAATGCATTGATGGCAGGTTGGTACAAATCTTTACCTGGTGTTCAAGCTTGATGTCTGCTTGGACACCGGATAGAGATCTGCCCTAACCTGCCATTCATGGGTTTGGTTCCATATGACTTGCTGCACAGCATAAGTCCCAATAGGTCTCTGAACAAGGAGTTCATCAGCTGTCTGCTGACGTAGATTTCCTTTACTGTAGGCAATTTTCCAGGATCCACATTCTGGAGCACAGATTTAACGAAGAGATTACAGTGAACAGTCTGTTATTCTCATGTTTCTTGGAAGACTTGAATTTCTAATCTTACAGATTTGGACTGGTCTTGCCCTTTTGTTCTGGTTGGATGTAGAGTGTCAGAGCTCTGCCTGGACCAATGGAGGACTGGGGAGTATGTACAAACTCAGAGCAATGGGCCTGCCTCTGTCTTTGCAGTGTACTTCTGGAGACTTTCCAGCAAAGTCACTGGTGTTATGTCTGGTTTTATGACTTTGCAAAGAAAAAATGTATATCAGATATACTGAAGGTGACCAAACCTTGTACAGTCATAAATTCCAGGAATAAAGGCAGATTTCTGCTGAGAGCATCTGTCTAACTACAGTACTTGAGGGAAGCTGCTGAACAAACTGTGTGCTTCTGAGGCTTTAGTTCTGTCTCATCACTCGCAGCAAGGAAAATATCATCTATTTAGGAGGACAGTTGGAAGGGGAAACTGCTGGGTTGGGAATGCTGAGGGAAGACTTTTTTGGTGTCTGTCCAACCCCTGAACCTCCATACTTTTGCATAGCAGACACTTTGTTGATCAGGTAAGTATACATGATGCTTTCATATGCGACAAATAAGTAGTAAGGAAAAGCCATGAACTGTATAAAGAAAATGAATCTTATAAGCCTGATTCTAAATCCAGAAAAGACTGAGGTTTTATTCCTTTTTTAAACAGTATCTTGGTTTCCATCCTTGCTCTGCTACAGAATTGGACAGATGTTTATGACAGTTACAAAAAAGAAAACTGGGGCAGTCCACAACAGAACGTTTTAGAAGCCATTAATACAATTTTATGTTGTTATACTGAAGGGCATTTTCTGCTGCTCTCAGCACAATATTGTGACTGGTCTTCACAAGATTGAAAACATGATGTATTCTTACATCATCCTAAATAACAGCACAGCTGACAGGAGAACAAATCCTGGGAAGGGCAAACAATTTGCAGTTCTTATACGTGCAAGGAAATTCAAACTCTAGACCTACAGGAGAGTTGAAATACCACCTAGAAAAATACCACTTCAAAATGTCACTGGGCTTCAAAGTGGCGGCAGGGGGACAGTGTGCTGAGCTGACCCCAGGCTGGCTGGGTGGTGGCTCTCAGCCCATCATGGTAATGGATGGGGACTCCTGTCTTATTTGTGGCAGGAAGAATAAGATTGCTCTGGTAAAAGCAACCTCCTCCAGGAAGAGCAGGTGGCATGACCCAGCAGGGTGAATGGGTACAAGGGGATCCCAGAGGATGAGTGGATCCTATAGGACAAGTGGGGATGGTGTGACCACCAGGGGAGCAAGAGGACCAAAGTAGTTTAAGGATGGGACAGGTGAAAGAGCCTGGGCTTCTTAGGCACCACACTCCCCAAACTGGCCAGTTGCAAAATTTAAGAAAATGTTGCTTTTAGGGGGGGATGGAAAGGAACAAAAATGGTGTGTAGATTGTTCTTTCTAGAAGAAAAAAAGAATAATTCATTCCTGGGGGAAATTCCTGTATTGGTGCATTTACTTTATTAACCTTATGGGACAAAAGTACAGACTGACATATCTCTGAGTGTCCCAGAGAGATGCTCTTCCTAAAGATATATTAAAAAGCTGCAGGAAAACAATTTAACTCTGACCGTTTTGATTAACAAAGCATTTTCACACAGAAGTGTTTGGAACTGAACTCACTGGGAATAGCACTTTAGTTCACCACTCAAGAGTTGGTTTTTCTCTGTTAAGGGTGGTGTATCTAGGAGACTGGAGATCTGCAGCTCTGGTGTGTAGCTCTCGGGAGACATCATGCTGCTCTGTTAGAAGAAGGTGCTCTGTCATGGGACTCATGGCTCTTTTAAGAAGCAGAGCTCTGAAAGTGCAGCTTCCATGAGACAGTGTGCCACAATGGAGAAATGCATTTTAGCATTGCATGACCCAAAATAAAATGCTTCAGGTCAATCAGACGCTGTGATTCAGCTCAAAGTGAAATTGCAAATAGGCTATTATCATTTGGAAACAAAAGAATAGGGAATAAAAAATATTTGACAAATTACTTTTCCTGTTCTCTCTACCTTCTGTGAATGTGAACGTGTTTGTATTTAATCAAGACTGCAGCAAGATCCTACCTTATGCACATCACTGACTTCTCTTCTTACTGCAGGCAACCCTGCTAGTTGCTGAACTTTGGCCATCTGCTCAAGCCTAAGGGGCACTGATATTAAATTAACCATAGCCTGACATTTCTCTGATAACTGACATTTGCACAGGCAAGCCTTGGATGCGCATGTGCACAGTAGGAAATTAAAGTGTAAAGTAAATAAGATTATCGTTGCGTGTTTCTTCTCAAAAACATATTGCAAGTCATTATCTCACCCTCTAATAACTGAGATTTTGTGTGCAAAGCCAAGTAATTTAATTTATATATCTCAAATGCATGCCTTTTTGTTGTTGTTGCAGGGCCTGTACAGCGTGTCTTGTGAATGAAATCATCTCAACGCCAAGAACTGGCACAGCTGTGGGCAAATATCTCCTTTTGTCACATTCTGAGAGCGCACACATGCTCCAGAAAGTGCTGCTTGTCCTGTCCCTTCAGAGAGCTCCAGGCTATTCTCAGGGAATGCTTCTGCCTCTCTGCAGCTCTCTGCTTCCTCTGGAAGAAAACCCTGCCTCAGACTGGACTCAGTTTCTGATCTCATTGTGTCCCCATCCAAGCCAATGGGAATGTCTCTGTCTTTGGCGATGGAAGCAAGATTAGGGCCACAACAATTGGATGAATTTCAAATGCGTAATTATAAATTGTTAAGACGCTGAAAAGTCCTGTTCCTGTACCCACTGACAAGTGGCATAAGGCTGCTCGATTGCATAATAGCTACTTTAAGAAAAGCCCTATATTCAAGTAGAGAAAGTGAGTTGAGTAAAGTAAATAAACTGGAGAGTCAAGGACAAATGCCACAACTGATATGGATGTGGATGTGAGAATATCACTAAGAGATGTTACTGATGAGGAACCCAGTCTCATATACCTATCTACAAAATATACAGGTATGCACAGGGGAGCATCTAGGTACCTCTCACAGCTTTCCTGTGCAATGACTTTATCACAAAAAATGTTATTCTATTATTTCTACACAAAATGGTGTTAAGATATAAAGTTTTAAATGCGGAGGAAATAGGAGAAAAAAGCATTTGGTAAGCACATACTGCATTATTCTGTCATAAACTGAAGCAGTAAAGAAAATGAAATATGCAGGTTCTTCCCTGCACCTGACAGTGCTCAAACACACAGTCATGAGATCAGAAAAGATTGCACTGTCAAATGTCCACATCATTCGGCACCATGATGGTGAGAATTTAGCACCACAGAAGTAGACTTTCAGTCTGGCCTTACTGTCTCCAAGGAATTCCTCAATGGATATTTCTTCTACAGTTGTGTCTTCCTACATAATAGAGAAAAAAAACTGTCTCTCTTTGCTACAAGTTGCCATTCCTTCACTACCAGTGGATAAAAGGTCCTAGATTTTATTATTGCTTCTTTGGCTCCCAAAGCAAGACCTCCTATTAATAGTGCCATCTTCACTGTTTTTCGACTTTATTTCCTCCAGATTTAATTCTAACTAGGAGAAATAGACAGAAATCTTTCCATCACTTGTGTCCATCAATATCTCCTGAGCAATAGGTTTTGTTGGAATCTACTGTGATGTGTAAAGGAGAGTAGTTTGAGGGACTTGCTAGATTTTGATACTGGCATTCTCCTCACTGTCAGAAGAGGGAGCTACTGGAGGTCAGGTCTAGTTTCTGGACTGCTTGACATATATGCCAGAGCACAGAAATTAGTAGCAGTCCTACTGCCTCTCCTTGTTCTTTGATGTGGTGTGTAATGCATAAATCCTAAGTGTTGTTCTTGACTGGAAAAAAAAAAAACGAGAAATTTACTACAGTCTCAGTGTAAGTGGGATTAAGAAGTTGTCAGAAGAAATAATGAAGGCAAACAGTAAATATTCTGTGTGGTGGATGATGTGGTGACTGACTGACAACTCTTCCCATGTTATTTCATGCAAATAAGCTTTCCAAAATTGCAAAAATCTCTGGTTTTCAATAGCATATGCAGATGTGTGATCTTCACTAATGATGGCAAAAGAAATGTTTCTGATTTTTAACTTTAGAAGAAAAGAGATTCAGCTGAATTTCTTTCCTTTAGAGACAAAACGCTGTGCTTCCTGGATATAAACATCGGTATACTCTTGTTTGGAAAGAAAGTTGGCCCCTTTGTAGCAGAACTGGATTACTTCAGTAGGGTTTTGGCTAATAGTCCCTCTCATCTCTGAAAACAGAAAAACTTTCAGCAGGTATTACGTTAGTTTTGAACAGAGAATAGGAAGAAAGGCATCCAGGTTTCATGTTGGTTATTCAGACTAAGAAAGGAAGTCACAATTTAAAATTGAGAAAGGATGTTTTTGGTCACAATACAAGTATCCTGAAGAGTTTGAGAGATAGTATTGTTATACAGGACAAGACAAGCACAGACATCACAACATATGGTAAGCATGGTACATTTTTATGCTAGTGATGTAAAATTGCTCTTGCCTAAACCATGCTAGAAGTAGCTCTTAACTGTAGAAATTCAGGCAGCTCATTGCACTGTAATGAGATTAATCCAAAACCATGTGTAGAACAGAAACATCTTCTTCATTAGCCTTCCCTGCAGAAGGGATCCTAATGTGTATCTCTGGAAGACAACAGCTTCATTAATTAAACAACACGGAGAATTTCCCATAATCAGAAAGCCTTGATTCTCCTCAAGATTTTAGTTATAGCAATTCTTCTCCTACTGGGTTCTTTAAAAAATTAAGAAAAAAAAAAAAAAAAGAAAGCTCTAATAAATAGGAATTTCTCCTTTAGGTTACCATCTGGTTCAGGTGGGTAATTATCTTTTAACATCTGTTCAGTAACACACACTATATGGTAGTATTTACACTGGTGATCTTAAGCCATCTTGTGGTGGGCAAAAATATCCAGATTTGCAACAACATTCTAGGAGTTTTCAGGACAAATAACATGTTTTGCCTGGAAAACACTCAGCATGTTTAAGTTCTCTTTCTTCTAAATGGTAATGAACAAATCCAATTTGCTTACTGGCAGTTCAGCTTGTCAAGAGACATGTTCTTTCCATCTATAACCTTCAAAATGTGCAATGCAGATGTCAAAAAGAAATATTTCTGCATTCCAATCTCGATTCTATTGCCTGCAGCACTACCTGTGCCCTTCCAACACTCCACAAGGATTTAACTTCTTTTCCAATGGAAAGTATTGGAATCTGCTTAGTTTTTCCATTTCAAAACAGTCATGCATGCAGCAATTGTAAGCTGTAACCCCCGTCTCATGTTAGCTCACCAGCTCCTCTTACTCTCAGATGTTCACTGCACTGGAAAAGGCTCTTTGCTGGGACCTCTCTGATGATATGCACTCCAATAAAAATGTCATGTGGTTAAGAGTGGAAGTCAGAACAATAGAGGATCTTCTTTTGATAAATACACTCAATTTAGAATATTTTGGTTGAGAAGGTACAACAGGTTTTGCATTAATCCTTTCTAACATTTTTTTTCTAGACCGAAACAGCTTTCAAATCGCTGGTAGTCTGTAATAAAAAGGAATAAAAATGATCAACAGGAGAAAGGAAAACCTAGTCCAAAACCATGCTTAGTTAATTATTTCACCCCAAATTACAGCACTACGTTGAGGAACCTCCTCTAAAGCAAATCTTCGAATTTTTGAAACTATGTGGCCTCTGCCTTGGTGCTGCTCCTTGGGGTACTTCCCAGCAAATCTTCTGTGAGATGTGCCCTGTCACCAGCACAACCTTTACTATTGGCCAGCTGTGTAAGCACTCCCAAGATCACATTTCCCTGCCAAGTATGTCAAAGTGACCTGTGCTCAAGTCACACTATTCCCAGACTGGAGCCTTTTGTCCATAGGGCCCCATGCTGTGCAGATGGACCACCTGGGACTAATGACAGGCCAGGGCTCAGGCCCTGCAGACCCTACTCACATCCCCTTGTGCTTTGCTCTGCTAAATTCCCAGTGCCTCTTCCCAGTATAATCAATTTTAGGGGGAAGGAAGGAGAAGACAAGCATTTTTTTAGAAGGTCTAACTGAGCATAGTCATTAGAATCTAGGGTTTATGTAAACCAGCTTTCTGTGCTTCTATTTTTCTATTTTTCACTCAGAGGGTGGTGACGCACTGGAACAGGTTGCCCAAGGAGGTTGTGGATGTCCCGTCCCAGGAGGCATTCAAGACCAGGCTGGATGAAGCTCTGGACAGCCTGGTCTAGTTTTTGATGATCCTGCCCGTGGCAGCAGGGTTGAAATTAGATGATTTTTGAGGTCTTTTTCAGCCCAGGCCATTCTATGATTCTATGATTCCATGTAAAACTTGCCCACAGCATCACAGAGAGTGCTGCTAAACAGTATTTGCAGAGAGAAAACTCAAGGATTTTGCATAAGTCTGTTGGCAAACTTCTACTTAAAGAAAAGTTTGCAACAGCTTAGCTTCCTTTCTGCCTGGTTGTATGTCCTAAAGCTTCCACAACAATTTTGGAACGTGAATTTCATGGACAGAAGCTGTGTATGTATGTAACCATCTTCAAAGATTTAATTTTTTTTTCCCCAACAGAACAGAATTTACCGTGGTAAATCAGTGTAGCTCTTGACTTTGTTTACAGTGGCAATTTGTTTGTCAGAGCTATGAAGTACTGCGTTTTAAGGAGAGTAATCATGCTATCATAATGTTGCTTCTGTTCAAATTCTGCTCAGGGTTCATTAAAGCTTAGAGCTTGACTTTGTAATCTAGCAACATAATAATGCGACAGTTAGTACAAATTACTTATCTGAAAGCAAAAAATTACATTAATGTAACATGCAGGTGTTTCAATTACACTCCAGCATATGTGCTTTAACTTTTATTGCAGAGATTTTGTAATCTAGTTATCCTCGTAAATGTATTCATAACAGAATCTATAGTTAATTATTTGCTAAGGTAACTTTTGTCTGTTTTTACCAGGTTATCACAAGTATCTAACAACTTTTCAAAACAAGCTCACAGATTCAACATGACAAACCAGGATGTATGCAATTAAGTAATATGGATATTATGTAAACTTTTTTTATATTCAGTAAAACTGCAAAACTTCTTTCTTAAAACCCAGGGATATGGTACTGATTTACTAATGGTAGATTGAGAAGTTGTAGGTCATTTTCAGATGGCTAAACACAAACACATATATTTTCATCACAGTGCTAACCTCCTGTCTGAGCCTCATTACACAAAGCATTTGCCCATGCTTTTCCATCTCACTTTAATTGGAGGCAACTGTTCCAGCTGGACTGCCTGTCTTATACAGAAGATGATGACGTTGTTAACAGGATGCAGGTTCCTCAAACCATCTGTCTCTAATGGCAAGATGCTGGGCTATCTTCAGCATCTTCCTACTGGCTGTGTTTTTTAGTGGCAATGAAGATAACATTTCTGCTCATGCTTCATCTGATCTAGTGACCAAACGCTCGGACTTTTCTGGTAATTCTGATATTCTTCCAGAAAAGTCTAATTAATGATCTAACTTTTCTCAGTATGTGATATCTAGTTAGTACTATGTTTCCATGTAGTCATGCAAAGGCAATAAATTAAAAAATGTAGTATGCAATGATGTTCTCATGTAGCTCCCACAGCTATTGTACCTCTACTGGATTCTGAAATTCTGTTTTCCTTTTGCAGTGAGTATGCACCTGTGCTTGTCTGGGCTCCTGATGCAAACTTAACAATAGCTTCATTAGAAAGACCAGGAGAGACTCGGTAAAAAGGAGAGCCTGAGAAATGGGAGATTATGGAGATTGTCTAATATTGTTATTGTGAGTCTTGAATGAATACACTACCTGTAGGCTTCTTCAGGAAAGAGGTAACAGGCCAATTGGGATTGTTTTTAAAGTATTTGATACATTATCTCCTTCACTGGAAGTAGAGAAGAGGATGCAATTAACATGTTCTTGGTTGGTTTGGGTTTATTTCTCTTTACAGTTGTCTCACAAAACATCAGAATTAAGAATGAGAAATGATTCAAACGCAAAGCCCCAAAAGCTGTATGTAGCTTCAGCTCTCTCACAGACTCCAAGTGAAGTAAAAAACAGCTTCAGGGTACAGTTGACATTCAGCCTCTCGTACAAGACAAGCAGTAGGAACATTTGCTCCTAAAGAAGTTATCCCATGTACAGACTTAACAAGAACCTCTATTCTGTCTTTTCTCCTGGAGGAAACATAGAATCATAGAATCATAGAATCATAGAATTGCAAGGTTGGAAATGACCTACAAGATCATCTAGTCCAACCACTCTCTCATTCCCAGTACCACAAGCTACTAAACCATATCTCGTAGCTCCTCATAGAATCATAGAATCATAGAATCATAGAATAATAGAATGGCCTGGGTTGAAAAGGACCACAATGATCATCGAGTTTCACACCCCCTGCTATAGGCAGGGTCACCAACCACCACACCAGGCTGCCCAGAGCCACATCCAGCCTGCCCTTGAATGCCTCCAGGGATGGGGCATCCACAACCTCCTTGGGCAACCTGTTCCAGTGCTTCACCACCCTCTGTGTGAAAAACTTCCTCCTAATATCTAACCTAAACCTCCCCTGTCTCAGTTTAAAACCATTCCCCCTTGTCCTATCATTATCCACCCACATAAACGGTCATTCCCCCTCCTGTTTATATGCTCCCTTCAAGTACTGGAAGGCCACAATGAGGTCTCTCCAGAGCCTTCTCTTTTCCAAGCTAAACAAGCCCAGTTCCCTCAACCCTCTTCATAGGAGAGGTACTCCAGCCCTCTGATCATCTTAGTGGTCCTCCTCTGAACAAGTTCCAAAAGCTCTGTGTCTTTCTTGTACTGGGGGCCCCAGGCGTGGATGCAGTACTCCTGATGGAACCTCAGAAGAGGCGAGTAGATGGGGACAATCACCTCCCTCTCCCTGCTGGCCACCCCTTTTTTAATGCAGCCTAGAACACAGTTGGTCTTTCAGGCAGCAAGCGCACACTGCTGGCTCATGTCCAGCTTCTTGTCCACCAGGACCCACAAGTCCTCTGCAGGGCTGCTCTCAAAGGGTTCTTTGCTCAGTCTGTATAAACAGCTGCAATGGCCTTGCACTTGTCCTTGTTGAACCTCATTACATTCACGTGGGCCCACTTCTCCAGCCTGTCCAGGTCCCTCTGGATGGCTTCCCTCCCTTCCAATGTATCGACTGCACTGCTCAGCGTGGTGTCATCTACAAACTTGCTGAGGGTGCACTTGATGCTATCGTCGATGTCATTGATGAAGATGCTCAAGAGCACCAGTCCCAAGACCAACCCCTGAGGGACACCACCTGTGACCGGCATCCACTCTGATACAGAACCATTTATCACAACCCTTTGGCTGCATCCAGCCAGCCAATTCTTAATCCATTGAACAGTCCACCCTTCAGATACATACCTCTCCAATTTAGAGAGAAGGATGTGGTGAGAGACCATGTCAAATGCTTTGAAAATGATAGCTTCCCTGACCGGGAATCGAACCCAGGCCGCGGCGGTGAGAGCGCCGAATCCTAACCACTGGACCACCAGGGACTACTTAATATTTACTTTTTCGTCTTTCAGGAGAAATCATAGAATCTTTTCTCCTAGACAAAACATTTCATTGTGAAAGAGGAAACGAATAAGATAAACTATAGGTATAGCAGCCTAAGTGAAAGAGTGGTGGTTTGGGTTAGGAGATGTGAGGGAGATTTTGCCACAAGGTGAGTGGCAACTCGAAGTTGGCAAGGACAAAGGCAGATGACAAAGGAACACAAATGGAAAGGGCTGAGAGAGGGTGAGCAGCTTTCCACCAGCTAATATTGATGTGAAACCTTCTACCTAGGGTGCTGGTTACTTGAGAGATCCTGTCCGGAGTAGTACCCTCCCCCTTCTCTTATATTTTTCTTTCCTTTTAAGCTTAGCTCAGCACAAGACAGCAAACAAAAAAGCTTGCTCTATGGTTATAAACACCAGTGCAAAGACCCCTGACTTCTCACTCCCAGAGGATTTTCCTTCCTTAGAAATGAAATATCATTTGAATTTTTATATGAAATATTTAAAGTGGCTGTTTTGACAAGAGTAGGAAAAAGGCAAGATTGGGAGATGGCAGCATAAACAAGAGCACTAAAGCATCTAGAAGATTCCAAAGTAGGACCCTCTAGAGGGACAAAGAGGACATGGTCTCTTCCTGAAGGAAGGTGAGAGTGCAAGGATGGGCAGGAATAAAAAGAGAACTGCATTTTTGAATATTTCAGGTGCTGAGTTCTTCCATAGCCTACAACCAAGTAAAGAAAAACACTTGTTTTCAGGATTTGCTGCGGCAACCTGGAAAGTATTGTGCTCTTGGAAGGACAAGATTCACACTGTTAAGATCAATTCAAATTATGATTTGGAGAGCATAAACACCATTCTAAAGAGACATATTTCCCAGCAAAGGTTGTTTTAGAGGCAGAAATCATTTAAAGATGCTCCTGACTAAAAAGTATTATATTTCAAGTGCTTCTCAAACTTTGAGAAGACTGAGAAACTCGAGGCCAGGAAAGGGAACACCAAAGACTTACGGTCTCATAAGACTTCATAATTATTTTCTATTGCATTTTCAGATATTCTGGTATCAATTCTTTTAGCTGGTGGATTTGTGAGATATCCGCGAGCTGGAAGCAGTGAGTTACCAGCAGCTCATTCATAGACATCACAAGGGCTTAGGCTATTGTGTCTGAAAAAAACGAGAGTAGAAGATGCTTGTGGTGAAAAAAATAAATACTGTACTTACATACAGAAGCAGTTACTGAAATATTTGTTGTTGGTGGGTTTTTTTTTTTTTTTTTTTTTTTTTGTTGTTTTTGTTGTTTTATTTGCCATAAATCAATGAGCTATTTTCATTCTAAACAAAAGACAAACTTAAGGATTTGATTATTTCTCAAATATTTTAAAGTTGCAGGTGTGAGCATAATTTCTACCTGTGTGTATACATTTTTAATTAAAGCAAATACTGCTCTTGAAAGAAAATACGCTGCAATCAGACCATGCAGCCACTTTTAATCCAGTGCAATCAGTTGAAAGAGCAAATGTAATCACAGAAGTATAAAAAAACAAAAGGTGTTATTATGCCACAAAGAAAAGTCTCTTCTGAAAGACAAAAAAAACAAATATTAAGTAGTCTGAAATATTATCAATTTAGCATAATGTGGAAATGAGGAATGTGGTTTGGGAGTAATTTATTAGTTGAAACCGTTCTGAGGTGGAATCTTATAGTTTTATGTGCAGCATTAAACAATTCATTTTCATGGGACTGGAGTTCCAGAGTTCTCCATGCAGTCTCAAATGCTTTCTTTGTTCTTAGCTTTTGGCACCAAAGAAAAAACATTGATTATACCATTTATATATAACACTGTATCTGGTCTCTGATACTGTGTACATCAGGTACCAAAATTAAAATCTCTTGTTTAAATTCTAACCTACTTGAGCACTATATGAAATCACTCAAGCCCACTATTTGGGTTCACACATACGAGCAAGATATAGTGCAATGATGTCAAGGAAAATCAACTAGCTATGCAAATTTAAATTATCTCACATTTTCCCCAGAATATACACATGCTCAGATGCTTGTCAGTAATCAGGTGATAAGCATTAAGCAGCTACTCCACAGTAAGCTGTTGACATGCTGAAACCCACCGAAATACAGGAACTTGCCCTTGCAGATATATTTCTTGAAAAACAGCAATTTGCTGAGTAGTTTTAGGTCTTCTCCACAGCTAAGAGGCACATCTCTGTCTTTCCTACCACAGAAAATACTAATTACTGAATAAATTATATTTGAAAGTAAACACAAACCTGAAACAACTGTAACAAAAATAGTATATTATGTCCATTCACAACTGAATATGGTACAAACACACACCAATTGGTCTGACAGAAATCATTTTATCTTTGAACATACAAAAGCAGAAGCCCTGGAGGCATGGCTCTTGTGGAAGGCACAGTACTTCCAACAGCAATCAAAAAGTCCACTGAGAAACAGTGGGACCAGCTGGAAAACTGTCAAGTGACAATCCTAGAAAAACTCAGAATGGGGAAGCACACAATAAGAAAAAGATCTGTCAACTGAGTGCCTCAGGAATCCATCAAGGATCTCTAGTGAAAACTACATGGAGGGGTCCATGCAGTTGTGTGGACCCACTCCAGAGATCTGTATCTAAGGTAGCACCTTAGAACAGAAAGCACAAGACTGATGGACACCTTCAGTTAGAAGGACTGTCCATTTCTTTTTTTTTTTTTTTTTTCCTCCTCAGTTAAACTTCTTTAAAGACAATTATGTGGCTGTGAAATGTGTTGAAGGTAAGCAACCTTTATGCTCAGTGGGGAGATAGAAATCATGGCCCTGGCTGGAAGGCATCACGCAGAGCCACGAGGTGACCAGAGCTGCACACAGTTGAATGTTTTTTGGTCATCTCTGAATGAAGATAAAAGGGGGAGGTGAGGACAACATAATCAGATGCATCTAGCAAAAATCAACAAATCAAGCAAATGTTGTACTGATCTTAGTAACCAGCCAAAAATGGCCACAAGGCTGGCAGTGGGAGATTTCAGTTTATCGGTTGTTTCAGTTTGGTTTTGAAAATGGATGAAAATTATCAAGAGTGGAAGATAATTTCCCTGAAAGTGATTTTGCATGATAATATCCATTAGTCTAAGGAATCAACTGCCAAAAATAAATAAATAAATAAACAGAACCAATCAAACAAATAAACAAAACCCAACATAAACACAACAGAATAAGTTACAGACTACAAAAAAGCAGACTGAGAAACTGATGGGAAGAAGTTCTGAATAAAACCAATGTCTTTGAAGATGAAGTGCAGAAGACTGACAGCCTCTAAAAGAGGCTGTGTAAAACGTGGCAAACTATCCCACTGCAAAGGAAAAAAAAAAGAATTAAAAACAGACAAATACAGTTGTCTCATAAGCTCTTTAGAAACTTGAAAATCAAAAAGATATCCTGAAAAATACAGGGAAAAGAAAAAAGGAAAAGAGATAGTATAAGATGTAGGCAGAATTGAAATCATCATGTACAGGACTAAAAGAGAGGTACAGAGTGCAAGGAAAGAAAGGGAACTAAGAAAGAGATGTGCTAGCTGGATTAATAGTAAGAGAAAGACAAAAAGAAGTTTAGGTCTACCACCAATTTGAGAAAAGAAGAAGAAAACAGCGATTTATGTGTAATATGCATAAATGTTACATGCTTTCTTTGCCTCAGCTTGGTGAGGAAGGATTAATTGCAATCATTTAATTATTTGCATTCATTTAAGAAGGGGATACAAGAACAGCAAATAAGAGAAAGAAAATTAGTTCTGACAAGGCATACATTACAACTGTCTGTTGAAGAGAAGTGGAAGAAGAAAAACAGGATTGCCTTTAAAAAGAAGGAAAAAAAAATAAAACCTGGAAAGTTACATATCCATCATCCCAGTTTCAATCCACTGAAAGAATGGATCTACAGAATAATAGGGAATAAAAAAAGCCTGCATAGATCTGTAAATAATGCAACCCATCAAAGGAGCCTACTTCTTTCTTTGTCAAAGTAGCTGGCCTTGTGGCTGAGAGGGGTTGATATGATTCATTCTGAGTTTAGCGAGGCTCTACAGAGCTATTTTATCTAGATCCTCGTAGCCAAAGTGGGGACATATCCTGCAGATGCAATCACTAAAAGTAGGTGAATTGCTGATTGATGAAGTCCTCTTCATAGGAGTTAATCAAGGATTTGCTTTCACTTCAAGGACATTGAAGTGTGGTCCTACAGCGGTCAGAGTCATTAGCAGCCTCAAGATTATGCTTAATAGCTGAGATGATGGAATGGAGAGTGTGATCATAAGATTTGAGAATGACATCAACATGAGGAAAGAGAAATCACAAAGAAGGACAGGAATGTAAAGTGGTTTTCAGTGAGATGAAACTCAATAAAGCCATGTACAAAGAGCTAAATTTAGACAGAAGACTTTCATGTGTAATGGAACATATCTGTCTGTCGGCACTTCAGGAAGGAATCATGCACAACCATAGAATGAAGTGATTAAAAAGTGAAATTTTATTCAAGGATATATAAAAAAATCATTAGTAAGATTAGATCATGCTCATGACTATAGAAGGAAAAAATGGAGGTCAGTGTCTTGGAGTGACACTGAACACATGGCATCTGATGGGTCTTGTCTGGTAGAGCAAGAGCAAAAACAGAAAGAGTCCAGAAGAGATCCCAAGAATATGAAGAAGCTTACAGAAATGATTTAGAGGAAGGAAATGAGATTGCTCTGTGATGGTGGCAAAGGTAAAGCCAGCCCTGCCTCAAAGCAGAATATAATGGACTCTTCTGCAGTGCTCGCCCTTTGCCATTATTTTGCCAGGCTGTACTTCTGCTTCAGCTGTCTGCAGTGGCTCTGTCTTTATCCCTGTTGTCTTCCATAAGTTTCACAGCTTTACTGACTCCATTGCTCTAGGAAAACCATAATACATATTTATGCCTGTTGATGAGTAAAGCTATGGTAGAAAGAAGATGCATACCAGCATCCTAAGCCTTGATCATCTTCAAATATATACAAATATATATACAAATATATACAAATATATACATATATATATATACAAATACTGATGCAAATGCACATTCAGCTTTGTTTATTCATCAGTATTGGAAGGTGCATTAATACAGCAGATGGAACTGTAAATGACAGGTACCAATGGACAAAGAGGGTGGTTGCCTTCTCCATTCACCAGCCCTGGGGCTGTGTGAACCCAGAGTCACCCACTGACACTGCCATGATGCTCTCTGTCAGAGCAAAAAGCACTGGAGTTAGAAATAGCAGAGAAGCCTGAAACTTAGCTGTCAGGGATGGAATTATGGCTGTAATACACAAGCTTCAAATGCCAGTCAATTTACAGTATTTTCTTCAGTCTGTGACTTCATTCTTGGAATGATAGAAATTATTGCAAAAGGTGTATTCTTCAATGCTCTAAGGACTGCTGACATCACAGTTTAATGTATTGATTAATATAATTTTCCTATTTCCTTCTGACTACTGTTCTCTCAGTAACAAAATGTGAAGTAGAAAACAGCCCATGGATATCTTAACTGTTACCCTGCTGCAGCAGTATCTCAAATCTTCTTGTGCTCATTCATCCCTGCAGGAAAATAATTCTCTTGTGTTTAAAAAATAGTTCTAAGAATTTCAGCAAACAAAATGCTTCAATGCAGTGATTAGGATGCGCTGTGGTGGTGTACAGTCATGCAATGTTGTTTCTATTAAGAACAACTCAGTTAGCATCTCAGAAACAGAAACACAGTGCTGCAGTCCTAACTCTCCTCAGCCATGTCCAGGTGTAAATACAGGAGACAAATGCAGCACAGAGCTGAACAGGATCTACTTCTGTTTGCCTTATGTTTAACCACTTAGCCCTTCAAAATCTGCCTGTGCTGAACTGCATGAGCCCTTGACCGCATCGATCTTGTATGCATTATGTTGAATCATAACTGTATTTCCTATCACTAAACCCATACAGTGCTTTCAAATAATTCTTTCTGGTTATAGCTGGCCTTAACAGGATAGAAAGGGAACAGAGTAAAGGCAGCATGGCTGTACATTGCAGTGTGATATTTCTTGGTTTTCCAGTATTTTGAGTGTTGCTGAAGTCATCGTTCTGGAAAGGCAAAACTTATCCCTGTGCATTGACTACCTTAAAAGGATTTATGAAAAAAAAATACATTGCCTCTGAAATGGTGGAGTTTATGTAGCATGGACCCAAAATGGATTTTCACAGGACTTGCAGCATTTCAACGCTATGGCTAAATAGTATGCTTTGTTTCTCAGTGATACAAGAGGCACATCTGAAATGCTCTTGTAGACATGGTGTTACGCGCAGACAGGTATGTAGAATTCTCTGCAAGCAAAGAGTCATAGTTTAACAAACCCATTACACATGCCATAAGACTGCAGCCACTATTCATGGTTATGGACCAGCAATTCTTGTCAGTGTTCTTTATGCTTGAATTTGCTGTAATGAAAGGATTGGTACTCGAGAGAATTTGTCATGAGGACAACTCAAGACTCCTCCCTAAGAATATTTGCCAGACTCAACTACCTGGCTTGGTCCTCTTGGGTCCCACTAGGTCAGTGGGTCTCTAAGTATGGAAGAAGAAGACACAGAATGCAGAGCTCAGAGCACCACTGTGACTTTCTATTGTGTGATGAAGAGCAATAAAGTCCTCTTTCCCTGCAGTTTGGAGGAAGGCTATCCAGGAGACTGATGGCTCCCACAAAACCTGTGTGTTTTGGCACAAGACTTAAAAAGCAGAGGTATTTTCCTCAAAATCAAAGGAGTGCTGAATTTGATGAGTTCCTTCTCCCTGAACTTCTGACCCTGAAGTGCTCACTTTACATGGGTACTTGCACTGTCAGACTTAACTCGTTGAAACATTTGTACAGCTAGTTTTAAGCTCAGGTACATAAGCTGTCCTCTCAGGAGTGGTGTGTTTGATGTGAGATGGAATAGTATTAGACAGCAGAAGGCCTGAATTCCCAAAATTCTCAGCTAGGGCTCCTGCAGAATGGCAATGAAATGAGACAGGACATCTGCACCTTCTCACGGTGGGTGGCTGTGAGCGTGATTGCATTGTGCTGATGTCGGTGGCTCTGACAGAAACTGGAGCTGAATACCACCAGTTTTCCCTGCTGGACTTTGTACTATGTATGACAATACTCACAAACACAGCAACACAGAAAAATGGTCTTTTTTTCTCTGAGAGTCCCAGCACACGGACAAAATAAAATTTAAACAAACACTTAAATCACACAAGAAAAGAAGCAGACAAACAAACAAACAAAACAACAAAAAAACAGCCAGCACCCAACAAGACCAGTTAGGTTAGCGAACTACAAAATGAGGCCAGATTCATAGAATTTGTTCAGAAAACTCT
Organism: Lagopus leucura; assembly: GCF_019238085.1. NCBI lineage: Eukaryota > Metazoa > Chordata > Aves > Galliformes > Phasianidae > Lagopus > Lagopus leucura. Next base: position 27,502,578 of record NW_024962252.1, read on the forward strand.
CTCTTTTTTTGTCATCTTGGGAAGAATGGTAAACATTCAACTGTTTTGATTCCCGTATTTTAGAAAGGAAAACAAAAAATCAGAGTTGGTGCCTGGAAAGCTGCCGGGCTCTCAAAGTGCAACTGCATTAGGCAGGCGTACTTACTTGCACAGACACAGTGCTGTGTAACTGATGTGCTGCTGGCTGCCCTGCCAGTGGCTGCCCTGCCTTTCCAACTCCTCTTGCCCTCACTGCCTTCTCACTGTGGATCAGTAACTTTTGTTTCTGCATTTATTTCTCCTCCCTAGCATTAGATACAGCCTCATTTTTTTCTCTTCCATGCTCAAATTTCACTCCTCTCCTTTGCCCTTCTCTCCCTAATGCATTATTTCTCTTACTCAGCTGATCCAGGCCTTTTTTAACTCAATTGCTCTTCATCAATTTTCAGTGTTTCTCTTAATGAAGATAATTCCCACTATCTCCCATCTACGTTGTTTCTACATCCTTCCCAGTATTCCCTCATGGGTATCTGCTACCACCTTTTTCAGCTCAGGAGTCCCCCATCTTCTCTGTTCCTTCACCTTTGTCCCAGCCAAATCTCAGTCTCATTTCCATTTCAGTTTTTGAACTGAAAATCTCCATTTCTGTCTGTGAACAAGAGTTAAACTAAGGCAAATGGTGAAAAGGGCTTTAGGAACAGAGAAGGAAAATTTCACATTTCTTCTTCAGGGACCCCAACCAGACCAGACTTTATTGCTTTGCTCTCATTGTGAAATATTTTCACGCAAGTATTACAGACTAGATAAGTTTCAATCTACTCTTTTTAGAGTTACACAAAAGACTGCACAGTAGACATGTTTTTTGGTCAAGTTTGTTCTGCTTTGATTAGTAGAACTCCGAAGAAACTCATGTTCTAATTTTGCTCTTCTGATCTTCTTGTTAATTTTCCTGGAAATCACTGTGTTCTGTCTCTTATGACTTTTGCGTTGCATATCCCTCTTTTATGAGTTCTCTTTGAGGCAGATTTCTCAATAGCTATCCTCTTTGAACTATGACTGGTGCCAAAACAAATGGTCATGTTTTGCCCTTTGAGGCATATACCCTTACATTGATTTCAGCTTTTCTTCACCAGTTCCAGTTTCATCTTACTCCATTTCAGTGTGTATTTGTTCCTCCTAATCCATCTTTTTGGTTGTTCCATACAAAAATCAGCCAGACTTTATTTCTGTTCAGCCTGGAAGTTACCACAGGAGCACTGCACAGTACAGAAGAAAAGTGTCTATTCCAACCCTGAGCAGCTGGAAAACACAATTACTAGAGAAGCCTAATTCCTGAAACAGACCATGTTCTTGCTATCCCTAGGAAAGAAAAGTGTGAACTAATGAGAACTGTAAGCCTGCTGGGAAAGGATAGACCCATCAGGCTCTCCAATTCCAGTTCATTTCTTTAGAAGATATACAGAATAGAATTTTCTCCAGGTGTGGTCACATTTTCCACTGATTTTCTCAGGGAAGCCAAAGAAGTAGAAACTATCCTTGCAAAATTTCAGAACTCGAATCCAGTATTCTGATTAAGAGATTTTCTGTATTTCTCTGCAGTGACAAAAAGAGAAGGAATTCCTTTTCCAAACTGTAATTTTTGATTTTGCTGAGCTTCTTTTGCTGACATTTCTATTTTCCAAATTCAGGCAATAAACACAAGTGCCTAAAATTCCATAAGGAAGAGGAAGATGAGATGAAGATTTTTCCTTCCTTCTGAGAAGGGAACAAATAGTTTGAGAGGTGCTTTTTTTCCTGGAATGATTACCAGTATTCATTGCTATGTGTGCTGGGAACTGCTTCAAAGCAGAACCCCCTTTGGGCTGTTTTAGCTCATATCACACCTCCCTGAAGTGCTTGGTGGCATTCTGCTTGCTGGAACGAGAGCTTAGACCAGCTTCCCAGCACTGACGTGCCACAGTGTGGGAGGTTTCCAGTAGTAACATGCCACTTGCTTGGATAAGGAGTACACCACATGTTACAGAATATTGCTTTCCCCATTGCATTTGCCTTACTTTTCCAGTTGGTGTTTTTAAACAAACTGGAAATAATGCATTTTTTAGAATATAAAAATATTCTTAATGCATTATATGCACTATATGCTACTTGCATAATAATAACAACAGGAACAGTGATATGTGTGCATAAATCACCATGTTCTCATGGCTTTGCACGCAAAAAAGATGTTGGCTGCGTTACCTGCTCATGGTCAGCTGTGTGACATCTTGAAAGGAAGGGAAAGCATGAGATCTTCCTTGATGAAATCTTCATTGCTCCCACTTCTGCATCTGATGTAGCAGCAGGCTGTCCATTCAGAGCAAATGCACAGAAAGATGGGAGATTCAATCGTAGTTGCACTAGAAGTCTTGAAAACCATGCATCTTTAACTGCTCTGGTGTACAACACTCTAAATCACAGAATCACAGAATGGCCTGAGACTCAAGGATCATGAAGCTCAATCCCCCTACCACAGGCAGGGCCACCAGCCTCCACATTTAAAATTAGACCAGGCTGCCCAGGGCCCTATTCAACCTGGCCTTGAACACTTCCAGGGACAGGGCATCCACAACCTCTCTGTGAAGCCTGTTCCAGCACCTCACCACTCCCATAGTAAGGAACTTGTTAAAATTGAGTCAGGAGGAAACCTCTTGCATGCTGCAGAACCAAAGGACTTTCTCAGAAGTCTAGATGAAGGCTAGAGTAGCACAGCTGCAGCAGCTCTGTGGTAGCTTTGTTCAGGTGAAGTTCTAGCAAATGATGCTGAGTGCCTGGAACAGGGCACAGAATGCACTTGTCTGTAGCCTTCACTGTTCACATCAACACGGCTTTGAAAGGGAACAGCTTCTTCTCTAATCATGTCAGGCTGGGGAGTGTCTTCAAATTTTTTATTATTAATTTCAATTATTTTTAAGTCTTTAGTATGGAATTCCACATGAAAGCCTAGAAGGGCTAAAGTAAGGTGAAGACTAATTACTCATGGCACTCTATAATGTATTGTGAAAATGTAATATCCATAGAGAAAGAAATCAAGTTAATGAAAAATTGATGTTGTTACAGGCAGCTCTATTATACAGTGTATCTACTTGCTTTTATCAAAAGCTTACAAATATCTGAAAGAAAAGACTAATGAATCATTCATTAATTCTTTTAAAGGGTTCAGCGATGAGCCTGTGACCCATTTAATGATTTTATGTTTTTATTTTCAAATTTTTTCTTGTTATAGATTTAACTGTCAGTGCTACTTTGAGGAGATGGACAAGTTACAGATTGACTTTGTTTCTCCCATTTCTCATTACTAGCGAGACATCAAGAAGTAAGAAACTTCTTGACAAAGCTAGTAGTTGATTCTGCCTCACAGTTTGGCACAGTGTCTTGCTGCTAAAAGATCTTCACTATCTAGCTTCTACTCAAAGAATCATTTCACAGTTTAGTATCTAAATGCAGGAGAGCATATCCCACTTTCCTTTCTGGTGAAGATCTTAACAATCCTCCAGCTCCTTCTCTTCTTGGCAGCCCCCAGTTGTGTATGGGGGCAAAGATGCTCAGCCTCTGGTACTGATGCTGCAGCACACAACCACATATTACTTTGCACAACACAAACAAAACAAAGAAACAACAACAACAGAGTCATCAGATGGCCCTTTCATCCAGCTGGGGTGACCAGACAGTTTTGGTATTCTCATGCTACTTGATATGCAACTGATGGAAATGCAAATTGGATTCACAGAGGGAATTTTTGCAGGGAAGGGACATTGGAGTAGAGGAAGGAGGAAGGACAAGGAGGATATTTGGGGTAATTAAAGTGCATGCCTAAGAGTCATCTAAAAGAACACCTCCATGACGTTCGTCTACAAATACTTTTTGTCTATATCCCATTGACAGTGACATTTCTCAGTTCATTTACACAACAGGGAACCTGTTCACTGAAGAGCTGTATTTTATTTGTATAAGAAATAAGTCCTACTTTATATATTCAGATCTAAATTTCCTTTAACAATTAACAGTTTCAGCTCCTTGTGTTTCCTTGTCTATACCTAGCAATAAGCAGAGATTATTATCAACATGAAGAAAGCACCAAATGTGAGGAATGGGATTTATAAAAGATTTATTTTCTTAAACCCCTGGACAAAATACTGTGTGATGCAGGCTAGTGAGGTGCACCTCTTGCTGTGGCAGGGACCTCAGCCAGTCTGCAGAGCCTGCACTGCAGAGCAATAGGGAACGTGCTTTGTTTAGCCAAGGACTCTGAAACAACTTCTGCTTTGTTAGAAATTCTGCTTCATCTTAAACATCTTCATGGGCTAGATTAAAAATTCAGCTAGAAAGTCATAATGCAGCAAACAATGGGTAAGCCCTTGACTTCAGAGAAGGGGTTCCCGAGTTCCTGCCAATTGCAGCAAGGCAGGTGCCTGAAAGAGGCTCCTAGGAAGGCAAGCACTGAAGAAAATGTTGCCATTGTTTGTCTCCAACTTGCTCATTGACTGCCTCACAGTGTTGCTGAATGTCTTGCAGATTTTTTCTTTTCTTTTGCATTTAAACCTATCTATCTGTGATTACCTATCTATATCCATCTATTTATCCATTTACTTGTTTATTGTGTTTTCCATTTTAACAGTATTCTGAAGCAACACTGTGCTTAAAGGTAAAGTTGCCATAAAATTTCAGGTTTTAGATCCTACTACACTGAAGAAGATCATGAATTTCATGGATTTCACTCCTCTCATGCAGTGGGCAATTGCCCAGTGTGTTCTCTGTGAGTACATCAGGAAAACAGATTTGGTTAATCTGACCAACAGAAAGAAAGTACACAAGATGGAGGAAAATCAACCCCAATAAAAACTGAAGACCTACATCCCTTACCTAGGGCAGGCCTAATCTGTTTCCAGTTCACTCAGATTTTAGCACTGGAATTTCCCTGGTGACAGAGTTTCTCTCTTACAGACGCAAGGCCTTATCTTCTCTTCTACCTGCTAAAACAGCCAGCCAGCAAGTGAGTGCTCAGTTCCTGGTTCTGGTTCTGGCTCAGTTTCTGGTTTGTGCTTTCAGGACAAATAAGCACGGGAGCAATCTGAAGCTATTGTCCTCCCTATGCAAACATACGTATTCAACTTCCGCTTGACTCATCTTCTCAGCATCCACAGCAAACATCGTGTTAAGAACCAGGTAGAGCATATCATAAAATGTTACTGAGCCAGCTCTCCGATTATGCATGAAAGGTCAGGCCCAAGCATTTTATTATTCTGTTAAAATCTTCACTATGTCATATGAATTCATCTGTCCTTTTATTGCAAGTCATTAATTCAATTGCAGAAAATGATGAACTGCATTTACTTAGAATAGTTCTAGACAAAGATGTTTTTCACCTGCACTATTAACATCCCTATGTTTATTGAAATATATTGGAATTCAGATCAAGCATCTGAGTGGAAATTTATTTTTCAGAAAGCCATTTTTTTTCCTCCCTTTTAGCTAATAAGTTTGATTGTTCTGGGTAAAATTTGATAATACACAATTACAATACATCTTTTCTCCAGTTACTACAGAAATGAAGGCATCAGCAAATTTGCAACTGTGTTAAATCAACTAGAAAAATAGTATGTAATATTTCCAGAAGTTGTTAGATTAGACATTAGTTAAGAACATTTGAAATTTTATTTACTGATACAAATATAGACCTGATACTTTTTACTTGGAAAAAGAACTGGAATTTATCATAATTCCTTGTACTTGACATAACTGTAAACTAGGATCCTCATGTATCTACTTATCTGTCTGTAGACTTATCTCAGATAGCAAAATGAATCTAGCAGCGGACACCCACAGTTACACTATACACAAAGAGAAATAATGTCTAGGATCATACTTGAATAGGGAAAGAATCCAGGATTTTAGCTCCACAGGATGGATCTGTACACATAAAAGTAGACAAGGGACTGCTGCCACATTTTTCAGCAGCTCAGTGTGAGCTACCATGTTCTCTTGCCCTCTGTCCCAGGACTAGGCTTTTCAAATAGTGCATGTTCCCTTTAGCCTCTGATAGTTCGGGGAGGTAGGCACCTAAATATTTAATCATCTCCCCCATTGAGGTTTTGTATTGAGAACGCACACATTTTGGTGCATGAGTCAGTTTACGAAGATAGGCTGAGAGAATTGGGGTTGTTTAACCTGGAGAAAAGAAGGCTCCAGGGAGACTTCATTGCAGCCTTCCAGTGCCTAAAGGGTGCCTTACAGAATCATAGAATCACCAAGTCTGGAAAAGACCTCCGAGATCATCCAGTCAAACTATCCAAATACCACCAATATTTCCTTTCTAAACCATGTCCCTTTGTACAATATCTAAATGTTTCTTGAACACCTCCAGGGATGGTGACTCCACCACTACCCTGGGCAGCCCATTCCATTGTCTAACCACTCTTTCAGAGCAGAAATCTTTCCTAACATCCAACCTGAATCTCGTCTGGCACAACTTGGGCCCATCCTCTCTAGTTCTATTAGTAGTTATGAGAGAGAAAAGGCTACACACCACCACCTCCTTTCAGCGAGTTGTAGAGAGTGATAAGGTCTCTTGACCATGCTAGACAAAACAATCACAGTTCTCTCAGCTGCTCCTTATAATGTTTGTGCTCCAGATCCCTCATCTTTCATGGCACCAAGGTCAGGCTGACAGGCCTGTAGTTCCCCAGATTCCCCTTACAACCCTTCCTGTAGATATGAGTCACAGTGGAGAGCTTCCATCCTCTGGGACCTCTCCAGTTGACAAAGAGCACTGATAGATGTTGGAAAGTGGCTTGGCAGTCACGTCTGCCAGCTCCCTCAACATCCTTAAGTGGATCCCATCTGGCCTCAAAGACTTGTGATAGGTCAGATGGAGTAGTAGGTCTCTAGCTGTTTCCATCCGAATCATGGGTAGTCATTCTGCTCCCCATCCTAGACTTACAGGTCCAGGAGTAAAGTACCTGGAGGATAACTGATCTGACTTTTAAAGACAGATGTAAAGAAAGCATTGAGAACCTCAACATTTTCTTTATCCTTAGTGGCAATGTTCCCCACTATATCCCGTAAAGGATGGAGATTCTCCTTAGCCTTCTTCTTACTGCTAATATATGTGTATAATATATGTGCATCAGCTGGGTCCTTTCTGGGAATTGCTTCTGTTTCATATCATCTGCAAGGAGCTAAGTGAGGATTAGTCTCAACTAACTTCATCTAAATTAATGCAGAAAATTATATACTAAGCACCTAGGTGGTAAATTGCAACCATTTTCAGCTTCTGCACTCCGGTTCTTGCACCTGTACTATAAGAAAAACAAAAGCAACAACAGGAGAAACTCTCTAGCACTTGATCCACAGCAGGACAAACCTGGTTTCCTTGCCTACTGCAAAGCACATCCTAGCAGGGAAGCTGGCCTTGGAGGAGTTTATCAGAGTTACGAGGTAGAAAATTGCCTTACTTATTAATCATTTGCAATTGCAAACAATTCCTTCCCCATATACCTTATTTCCCTAGTCCTTGTAAAATTCTTCCCTCTGAGGCACTGTAACTCTGGATATTTAATTCCCCTACTGAGAACTTCTTCGCTTACTTCATTTAATAGCTCTCCTACACTCTGTTCCAGCAGATAATCTTCCAAATGATTTCTTAGAGGACCATGCCATGTAGTTTAACAACATGAAGAAGCTGGAAATGGAAGGCACCAATGCTAAAAGCAAACAAAACAAAACAAAACAAACAAACAAACAAAAACAAAAAACAAAACAAAACAAAAAAAACCAAGAACTGAGCTAAGCAAAACAAAGGAAAAATCTATTCCAAGTATCCAGTGAATAAATTACAAATTCTTCTTGCTTTAAGGCAGTAAATCAAGCTAGAGGCATCTGCTCCCATTGGAGTGACATCTCTGACAGCTTCCATGGCTTCAGAGCTGTTGGGATGACCTGCCCTTTTCCACCCAGGAGAAGCTGATGGATGCCATGCCAGTCAATGTTTGTCCTTTGTTTATCTGCTACTGTCCAGACACATTCTGTAATAGCTTTACCATCTCCCTCCCGGCCACAGTTACAACAATGGGTGATAGCAGCCCAATAGCCATGGGCATCCACAAAACTATACTGGCCCCAGTGAGGACAGTTCCTTTCAGTGTGGTAGGCTCTATGATACAGACTGCGACCTCTTGCAGCCAGAAGAGCTCTGTGACCTGCTGTTAGCACTACCAATAAAGACAAAAATGCTGGCTCTGAAAATGAAAAACTCATTCCTCTTGGGTTTCCCCAGACTATGGATTTTGAGAATTTCTGCTGCATGAAGTTTTAAAAGCTTTCTTTTCATGCTGAGATAGAAAATATTACCGCAGTGCAAGGTATTCTCTCTCTGCTTCTTTCCAGACAGCATATAACTGTCAGTGAAGAGCCCACACAGATTTGTTAGCTTGTTATCTTCATTTCAATACCAGTTTTGGCCTCCTCCTTTCTAAGAAGTCAGACTTAACTTTGCAATTACCACATAATTGCTGTGTATACAAATTCAGGTAAATGTTGTTGCAGAACTTGAACTCCTCATTATTTCAAAGACGTACAAATGAGGCCTTTTTTGACAGCAAATGAAAGGCCAAATATGTTAGCATCTAGTTATGAAATATGTTTAGTGAAAATAAATATAAAAGCTGACTGAAGCAATATGCTCAGAATGATTTATATAGTTATCCATTATTTATTATTACCTTCTTGTTATAAGCATCTGTGGGAGTGTGATGTGCTGGGGTGAAACATCTCCTGTACCCTTCTGGGGGAATCCCAGATTCTCCTGCTTTAAGGAAATGAGTTGGCTTTGAATTGGCCTTCAAAAGAGGGGACATTTGGGCTAGGTACAAAGAAAAGGGTTTTTTAAGATAAGGGTGGAGTGAGACTCTGGAACAGGTTGCCCAGAGAGGTGGTAGATGCCCTGTCCCTGGAGACACTCAAGGTCGGGCTGAATGGGGCTCTGAGCAACCTGATCTAACTGTAGGTGTCCCTGTTCATCGCAGAAGAGATGGACTAGATGACCTTTAAGGGTCCCTCCCAACTCAGATGATTCTATGATTTATTACTGTTCTGTAAAAATAAGGGAAGAAATTAGGTCTCCCTGGAGATTCAACTAACACAACACAATTTCAGCAAAAGGTGTTAAAGAGAGGATACAATTTGAATGATGGTGGGACAGAGGGGAGTGGCTTTGGACAAGAGGAAAGAGGATTTAGGTTGTGTTTAGGTAGGAAGAAGACCTTTGCTCAGATGGTGGTGGGACACAAGCATGGGCTGTCCAGAAAGGCTGTAGATGCTCCAAACCTGGAATTGTTCAGGGCCAGTTTGGATGGGATCCTGGGCAGCACAACACAGTAGATGGCAACTCTGCCCATGTCAGGGGGATTAGAAATAGATGATCTTTAAGCTCCCTTCCAACCTAAGCTGTTCTGTGATTCTATGCTTAAATGAATGAAAAGCTTGAGAAAAACTGGCAATCTGCTTTTTGTAGTTTCACCACCCCATCCTCCATCCAAAATGCATATAACCTGCACATCTCTGCTGTTATGCAAAAGAGTGAAAGTGCTGTGAGAGACAGACTGAACAGTGAGAGAATTCCATGGGGCAAGTCCAAAGGGAGACAGCTTCTCCTTCCTAGGAGACTAAATCTTTATTTTCCTGCTGCAGAAATCATAGATAACAACAAAATAAAACCCAGCAGAAATTCTTCTCTTTAGAAATATCTGTTCAGGGCCTTCTCACCATAACTGCCAGGAAGCTGATAATTAGGGTAATTGCTAAACAGAGGATCATGACTTCTCTGGCTCCATGAATGCCTAAAGATTGGTGAGACAGGCTGTTATATTGCTAACAAAGAACCTTCCTTACAGTACCACGGGTTGTAGGGCATGCTCTGGTGAATGAAAGTGTCTCTTGGAAGCTGCACACACAGTCACACTGGCCTGCTTTTCTGTTCCATCCCTTTACAGTGCTCACTGGGCTAAGCTTTCCCAATAGGGAAATATAGTTCATGAAATTTAGGAGCTAAAAATACAGTTTATTATGCAGAGCCATTTGGAACGTAATCTGATATCAAATGGAATATCAGGGATGGTGTTACCTGGCAAATAGATGACAATACAAGTGTTTGAGAGATTTTCTTGAGCTACCCGCAAAAAGTCAAAGCTACATGTGAAGAGCTGAAAGTTCTTCCTTCATTAAGGAAATCAACCTATCTTTTGTTGGTTTTTGTTTGTTTTTTTTTTTTCAATAATAAGAGGTGAAAAACTTCCCTTTACAACAGAAAGTTGTTACACACTTAACACATGTACCAGTACTATATGTGATTTGCTTGCACATAGACAAGAATCAGGAAGAATTACTCAAGAAAGGGCAACTATTGAAGAGTTAGAAAAACTGGGGGGCATACTGAGAGATGCGATGGAGGACTGCAAGTCAGATGCACTGACTACAATTACAGATCTGGTATCCTATTCAATTAGAAAACAACATTTCTCTGACTATCTTGAAAGTAATATCTGATAATTTAAATCAACTTTTAAGTTTCCAAAATATAATGATTATCTTCTTTATTTTGTAAGAACTATCATCTTTATGTATATAATTTTTCCATTTTTTTCTTTAAATACAACTTCATTAGCATTCTTTTATCTCAAGAACACATAGACATCAAGATGGCAATTGAAACCTGCAAATACGAAAACTTCTCATGCAAATTCATAAACATCTGAATATTGGAACAAAAAGCTCTGCTTCTACAGACGGTGAGTTATGCAGGAAATATGTAAAATACTTCAGCAGATATTTAGTCAGAGTTCCAGTGCTTCTTTGTATAACTAACATTTTTTGGTACATTTGCTTTTTCTCTGTACTTCTAAAGCACTGTGAGTGGTGCCAGAATGTTGTGAATCTCTAATTCCTAATAAAGTCAGGAATTCTAAATACAAAAAGTGTTCTTGACGTCACTCCAAATAACGTCTTGTATCTGATTGAATACGTGATTCAAATTTCCAAATGTTAAGAGTCTAAGTTTTCTGTCTAGCCAGTAGAGAGGTAAATACTTCCAAAAAACTAATTTGAGTAGTGAGTAAATAATATGAATGATTCCTCAACGTCATTATTTCAATTAATGTACAAAAGTTGCTTTTCAAGAAATATGTTTCTGGACTGATGATAAACTAAACATTTCATTTTTTTCAATCTGTAGTTATTCATGTTGCTGATTATTTGCACCTTAGCATATTCTTTTCTCTAGACCTAATAAGGAAAGGAAGACAGAAGGAAAAGTAAGCTGATATAAAAAAAAGACCACCAAGACAAACACACAGGGGAAAGAAACCTCGCTTGAAATGATTTAAATGCACAGTGTGAGTACTGTGACCTTATTCTCTTCCTGATGAGATCAACGATTGCTTTATTAGTTAGACCTGAAAATTAGTAGCTACAGGTAAATCAGAGAGCATACATTTGTAGTGGTGAATTAAAAAACAGGTATTGAATTACTTCATTTGAAAGTGTTTGGTAGCTTCTTTTCTGGCTCATTAATTAGGGAAAGGAACCACTGTCCTATCAACCTGGGTGCAATCAGTAATGTTATGCCCTAGAAAATACAATGGGAGGTGCAGGAGTAAAGCTCAGTGAAACAAGAGCACACCTGGTGCCAAGTAGAGATGAAGTACATCCTTTTTAATAAATATCTGGGCAGATATTTTCAAGTAATTTGTGGTTAACAGTCTGAACATCTACGTTTCTTGGCTTACTGTTGAAATCAGTCAGGAATTAGAGCTTATAAAGAGAGCCTGAGGAAGCACAGAAAGGACAAAAGGGAAAAATAAATAAATAAAAACCTGGGAGCAGTGGCTAGTTTCCCAGATAGTTGCATTGCCATTGCAAGAGGGACCTCAGTAGGCTGGAGAAACAGGCTGACAGGAACCTCGTGAAGTTCAATAAAGAGAAGTGAAAAGTTCTGCATCTGAAGAGGAATAATCACAGGAACCAGTACAAGCTGAGAGCTGATAGACAAGAAACCACCTCTACAGAGTGGAATCTGAGGGGTCCTGCTGGGTACCAAGTTGACCATGAACCAAGATGGCCACTGGCATTCTTGGCTGCCTGAGGGGGACTGTTCCAACAGGTACAGGAGGTCATCTTTCCTCTATACTCAGCACTGGTGAGACACATCTGGAGTTCTGGGTCCAGTTCTGGACTCCTGAGTGCAAGAGAGACTTGGACATGAAGAGTCAGAGAAGTTTTGGAGAGACTTGATGTCTTTCATGATGAGAGAGCTGGGACTGTTCAGGCTGGAGAAAAGCAGTTATTGCGAGGATATCAAACACTTTACAGGTTTCCCAGGAAGGTTGTGGGGTCCTCTGGACATAAGAACTATCTCTTCATACATGATGAGATGAGCTTAAGTAAATGATAGAGCTTCATTTGAATGAAAGCAATTCATCTTGCTTAAAGTGACAGCCATGCTGTACTTGATATGCCAGCCCACAGACTTCCCTGAACAGGCTTAAAAACAATATTACCGAATGCAAATGTAGAAGATGATCTCATAAAAGATATTACCACTCCCCACAAAAATTGTCTAGTTCATCTCTGCAGGATCACTAGTAAAAATTAAATGACAGTTCTGGAACAGGATTTTTTTTTTAATTCTGGGATAAAGCTTTTTAATTGTTCCCCGCCTATTTTTGCTTTTGTATGACTGTTAATGTCTTTGTATTATTGCAACTCAATGAAACATATTGTCCTTCATTAATAACAAAACACACTATAGGAGAGGTAAATTTGCAAAGAGCTGTTCTGGGAAATGGGTGTCTTTTCTTGACTGGAATTATGGAATTCTTTAAATTGCAGCCGTTGGTGTATTACAGACATTGGATCCATTCTCTTGGGTATTATTTACATAAATAATAAAATAAAAATGGAAAACTGAAATAAAAAGAGTAAGTCATGATGAGAAGGAGTGAGAGAAATAGACTGCACTGTTTTGGTTTTGATAGCAAATTTTTATTTCTCAAAACAGTTTGAGATTTGGTATATATATGTATGGATAAGAGAACAAAATGTTACATTTTGAATTATAAAAACAATAGCACAATTGCAGCAAAAACATTTTGCCTTTCATCCATTTATCTCCAACCTCACCCACCCCCCTAAGAATACAGATTGACCAAGTTTATCAGTAGAGGGAACTGGGTGTGTTTATCCTTGAAAAAAGAAATTCTAGGGGGTGGGGGGATGTGACTGCTGTCATCAGTTATATACACTGACATTCAAAACAAAACAAATCAAAGCCAGGCTTTTCTAAGGATGTACATGAGAATGGCAAGAGATGATGATCTTGGGTCCTTTTAAGGAAAATTCCAACCATACATTAGAAAAATGTCTCCTATGAGGGTGGTGAAAAACAGGTCTGGATTATACAGGAGGCTATGAAATCTCCAACTTTGGAGAGTAAAATCTGAGGCATGAAAAGTGCTGAGCAGCTTAAGCTAACTTTTAGTAGAGCTCTATGTTGAGCAACGAGTTGGACTAAGTGATCCCTAAATAGTCTTTCCAACATCAATTATTCTGTGGCTCTACTGTACAGTTCAAACTAATTTCTTATGGACCTCAATCCAATAAAACCCTTTGAAAAGATCTAATGGAGACATGAGAGAAAGATCACTGATTTCTTTGCACAATCAAATAATGAAAGATACTGAAAATATGAAAATAATGATATAATAGTCATTATTGTGATTTTGTTCTTTGGGAGACATACTTTAGTCTTTTTTTGTGCCATTTCAAATGTAATCTCATAGAATTTACACAATGTTATTTGAAATGACACTCCAGGACTTTTCTATTAAGTTGCTCATTGTCACTGAGACTATCAAGTCAAGAACTATTATTTACCCAGAATACATGACAGGAAAAAATGGTATACTCCATGTTCCTCACTTAGATATTTTTATCCCTAATACCTCTTTCTTCATGTTGCTTTTGAAATTAGAAGATAAAGATCTTGGAAAATGGCAAAAGACGTGAATGGGAACAAGGCATTTGATCTTAAATTTTATGGGGGAAAAATCCATTATGATGTAGATGTTTTCAAGTAAACCAAGGCTTGACAAATCATCAGGGAAAAAGCATTTTCAAAATGGTTCCAGGATAGCAACTCTCTATTCCAAAGTCACAGGGAAAATGGCTTTTATGTGGGAAATGACAATTTTCTGAGAAAACATAGGATTGACAACCCTATTGCTATGGCTGAAGAACAAATGAATGGAGAAAAAAGTCACAGAATCCATTAGGATTTAAGCTCAATGATGTTAAATATTGTTCAGAATCAGAATGGTAAATGAGGGAAATATACTTGGAGGAAAAACACAATAAACCCAAAAAGGACATAAACTTCTCTTGACTCTGACAAATACTTATGTCAGTCTTTACATGTCTTGGGTAACTCTTGAGGACATGTTCAGATAGAAAATTAAGCTCAGACTATTTGTTCCTTGTGGGATTCAAATGCTAATAGTAATCTGTATGGTATTCTACCATGGCCATAGACTAGGTCATTCATAGTGCTAATCAAACAGACTCATTGCTAACCATAGAGAAAATCAAAACACATCATGGAGTTCTGATTAACCAGATCTCTTAGCTGGAGCTTCCATTGATATAAAAAATCTCCCTTTGTGTGAAAGTGATGCCTAATTTTCAGAATGGAAATTTCACACCTTGGATTCTTTGATGCAAACAGTCATTAGTACTTACACATGGTCTTACTGAAACTTCGTGAGAGAGGACTTTTTTGGGACAATTAATTTCTGCCACTAATTTAAACTCAGAATGCATTAAGAGCCATTCCTCTTAGTTCTTTTCCAATGTCACCCAGTTTTCAAAGGAGCATGTGTACAACACATTTCTTTAAGAAATGGATGAAACTTTCTCACTAGGACATTATTGCATTGCTTTTATTGAGACATAAGAGAGGGAAGAGATTCACATGGAAGCAACAGGTTGCCTTGTTCAGAAAGATGCTGAAATTATTCTCATCCAGTCACCCAAAACTGTGGTGTCTGTATGACAGCCACAAACTTATTTGTTTTTTTACTCAAAATTAGGAAGACAGAAACGAGCACCTTACTGAGGAGATAGGGCAAATAGAATGGCAACAGAGAAACAACTAAAAAAATAGAGAAAAAATTGTTGATATGCTCAAGAGAGAAATACAATTGCTTCTGGCTGTCTTGTCAGGACAATATACTGGAAATGCTAATTAAAATTTGAATAGTACAAAGAGGCTCATACTCAGTGTCCTGGAGCTGCTGGATATCAGGCCCCAGACCTCTTCAAAGGACTCAAAGGCCCCACCAGTATCCAGCTCCAGATCTCGTGTACTACTAGCTGGCTTGTCTGGCTTCAAGCTTGTTAGCAGATTGCACACAGGAAAGAGAGGGAGCACACAAGGTTATCCACTTGTTATCTCCTTATTCCTCTGTTTTCCAAAATAATTTCTTCTCCATTCACCTTAATGACTCTCTTTGATTCTTCCCCATAATACTGTTTATTAAGTGGAAAACTGCTGCACAGTTCACCTCAGAAAGATTATAATAAAACTGCTTTTTCATGTAAGACAAAGGGAAGTCTTGTTTTTCTTCTTATGTTTACAACATTGCATATGAACTTCTACAACATCAAGACTGCACTCGAATGCTTCACTAAATAACCCGTCAGTCATCTTCTTCAGATCTATGTACCTGCATGTTCAATTTATTTATTTTCTTGTTTCTTGTCTTTTATGCTGAATAGCCATTAAACAAATATCCTTACAAGATAAGCATTAAGAGAACAGAGTCTTAAGATTAAATGAGCTACAGACAGTATAGTAATTTCCTTTGACTAATGTAAACACAGGGTTTGGGAGATTATTATTTTGAAAGAATCCGGCACTAGCAGCTCCTGATGGCTTGAACCTCAGCCAGGGATGCCAAGCACATGCAAATCCAGGACCTTCTGGTCCTGCTGGTGAGATCCCAAAGCTGCACTCTGAAACTCTCTAAGTAGGATTTTCACACGGCCCCAACTCCTCCAGGCAATTTGCCTACTTTGAGTGGGACTCATCTAATTCAGTTCAGGTTTCTGAAGGCTGGACGCACAATGCTAATGTGAACTAATCATTACACTCTCTCCGTAGTGAATAAAGACAGAGAAGCAAACCCAAAAGATGAGTCATCCTACTTTTCCTACACAGCTGCCTCAGGACAAAACAAATCCTACTTTGGAGATGACTTTCCCTGTCTATTGAGAGGAATCAGGGCTATTAACCTTGTCTAAACACTTCACCTTCCAAATGCATAGTTTAGTTTGAAAATTCTCTCTTTGCTATCATTGAAAATAGGAGGCAAACTATCAATACTTCTATGATGCTAAGACTGAAGAAAGGTTTAAATTCTGCACTGTAAAG
Source organism: Lagopus leucura (assembly GCF_019238085.1). Classification (NCBI taxonomy): domain Eukaryota; kingdom Metazoa; phylum Chordata; class Aves; order Galliformes; family Phasianidae; genus Lagopus; species Lagopus leucura. Next base: position 27,519,073 of record NW_024962252.1, read on the forward strand.
TGGTTTTGTTTTTAGTTGAAATTTCTTTCTTCTAAACTTTACACATTGTTGTCAGGTGTTCAATAAAGGGATGCAGATATTTTTGGTAGAAAAATGGATACAGTTTTTCCCCAAGTGACTGTTGCATACACTTGGCTTATTGTACTGGAAGCAGATGTGGCAAATGCACGATATATTTATCAGTGCTCATACTTTTCATCAGTAAATACATCCAATGTCTTTTCTGAGTGATTTTTCACCCTAATGTCATTATCTCTATAAGACATTCTGACGTGTTACTGTTTAAAGAAGAAACATCACTCACACACACATACACACACAAAAAAAAAAAAAAAAAAAACCAAAAAAAAAAAAACCAAACCAACACCATAGACAATATAAGATTTAATTATCATCATATTCAGTCTTAATACAGCCATAGTGTCAACTGGTTCTATTTTAATGATGAAACAGGGAAAGGATTCAGCAAAAGACTAAGACACCTGAACTTCGGAGTCTGCCAGTTTTTTAGGTGTCTAGATAGCTATTACAGTTGATGTAAATATAATCAACATAATAATCAGCATTCAGTTTGCCATAAATTGCATATGTGAAGGGTGAGGAAGTCTTAAGTTGAATGCAACTTAAGCATAATCTCAAAAACAGACTTTATTAAAGACATCTTATGCCCCAACTCTGTTTCAGGAAATACCACCTAAAGATGGATCACTGCCAATTGTACAGTGAGAAAAGTGGATGGGTATTCTCTAACAGCTGGATAACAAAAGTGACTGAGGCCTCTTTAACACAACTATTGAAAATTTGTGCAAATTTATTTTTCTTCAAGACCTGTTTGCCGTTAATGCATGAGACTGTGCTGTTTGCATTTGAGTTTTATGTCAACATTTATACATAATTATCATGACCAGCCCAACACAGAATGTAAAGTCAAAGAGATTTGCAAATGATGCATTTCATGGCATTGGATTATATGTGTCTTTAGTCCAGGCTGCTGGAATACATCAACTGTGCCAATCACTTTAGATCATCTTCTGAATGTCTGCAGGTGGTCAGAACATACCTCTACTGACTGTCAGCTATCAACTAGGACTGATAAACCTGAGGAACACTGAAGAACAGGCATCCTCCACCTGTCAGTATCTGGGATAACTCCTGGGTTACTAGTGAGAAAATGAAAATGAAGTAGTGGTGGATGACAGAACCCATGTCCAAAGTATTGTGATGATTTTTCAATAGCCCTGAAAGGAAAAACAAAACAAAACAAAACAAAAACGAAACCCAGAACAATTTGGCAGCATTAGTTAGAAATAGATTGTAAACTGGAATTGAAGTTATGGCCATAAGTCACATCCAAGCCAGTATGATGTTTAGAATAACTACAAAAAACAATACCCACAAAAAAAAAAAAAAAAAAAAAAAAGCAAAACAAGAATGTTTATTAATGCTCTGTGATGCAAATAGCAATACTTCTGTATTTAAACTGAAATTGGACTTACTTCATCCACTGCATCCATAAAAGAGTCAGTGCTCCCTGGATTATAATGAGAAATGCTTTTAGGTTATCAAGTATAGCAGACAGTCTTATTTGTTGAACAGTTCCAGTTCAGATTTCCTTGGAAATATGATGTACCAGCTTGTCTCTTTGGAAGGACATTTCTGCAATCAGCGCTTTGGATCCAGGACTTGTTTCAGTGGCCAGGCACTGATGGGATATGATCTTGTTCCAGAGGACCAACACACAGTAGAAAAAAATTCCTCATTGGCAAGAAAGAATCGGTGATCTTGATGGCTTGGCTTACACTGGAGAAAAGCAAGAGGGGAAGCTGGAGCTGGAAAGCAGAACAGTCTGAGCCAGGAGAGGAGGCTGTCCAGGTGCTGGGACAAATTTCCCAGTGCTGATGAGGGAGGTACCCCATCTGTTTGCTTGGATAACTGACTGCTTCAAGCAGGGCTGGTAGCCAAAAGCCCGTTTTGGGAGAGTGTAATTACCTCTCTTTTAGATGGATCTCATTATTGTTACCCACATCTTTCTTCCTTCACATACATCTTCCTATAAAGGTACCACTGAAGACTTCAAGATAGCTTTCCCAGCATTATGTATTGGCTGATAGTGTCTTCACTATATGGAGGTTTCCTTTACATTTATTTTAATATTGCATCCAACATGTAATGCATGAATGTGCCAGTCATTTTGTTTCCATCAGGTTTGCTTTTCTTTCACTAGATATTAATCAATTTTTGAGTTTAGCAAAGTTGAGTGTTTCAGTAAGGTTGTAAAATTTCAGTAAAATCCTTCATTTCTCTGTTTTTAATAATATTCAATTCAGTGAAGAATAAGAAGATAAACACGTAGCATCTTTGTATATCAGCTCTCAAATTTTTATATACACTGCTTTTCTTTTCATGACTACATTGAGCCTATGTATTTTGTGCCCCTATGCAAGTCTAAAAACTGAAGAACTAAAGTGACATACAGGAAAGAGGATGCTTTTGCTCTCAGTTTGTGCAGGAAATTTTGAAGAAGCAGGCGGGTAACTATTGCTGGGACAGTTGGAGTTATATATTCCAGATACAAGAAATTCAGCAAGCTGTTTTAGCTGAGGTTTTCTGCAAGTGTGTATGTAATTGTTCTGTGCAGCCTGATGTTTATCTGCTACTTCCCCAGCTGTTATCTTCCCTCTGCTTGTTTTCATTTCTGGTCCCTCTTATTCCCTGTTTTTCCACTCTACCCTCGCTTCTTTCTGCTCCTTTCTGTTCAACTCTGCTTTTCTTTCTTCCCAAACTGAACACAAAGTAATTTTGTCTGTAATGGCACACAAAAAAAAAGCAGTACAAAAGGAAAATCACTTTTGATAGATATTGGAAAATGATGGGACAGATAAGCAGGAGGTGTATATGAAAGGAGGACAGTTCCCAAAGGCAATACTTCCTTCACACAGGGTTTGCTGTTGGGAAAATATTTCCTTGGAGACAAGGTATTCAGCCCATCTGTTTCCTTCCCCATCTCTAACAATGTTTTATTGTTCATGGGAGATTCTGTGCAGCTAATCTTTAAGAAATTAGGGGCAAATGATTCAAGCATGAGTATTTAATACAAGGTGTGATATGAAATAGCCTTACTGACGTGGTATTTTTCTTCACATATTGCATCCCCAGAACGTAATATTAGACAACCTAAGTGGGAAAGGTAGTCCCACGCATTACAATTTCAGCTTAACATGATCAGAAGTCACAATATGTTTAGAATTCTCAAACTTACAAAACAACATACTGTGTAAATTCATCTTATGATCTCCTTAGGTAAGAAAAAAACACATTAAGTAGAACAGACTGCCCAAAGAGGTTGTGGATGCTCCGTCCCTGGAGGTGTTCAAGACAGGTTGGATGGGGTCCTGGGCAACCTGGTCTAGTACCAGATCTGGAGGTTGGTGACCCTGCCTGTGGCACTGGGGTTGGAACTTGATGATCCTTGGAATACCTTCCAACCCAAGCCATTCTATGATTCTATGATTCTAAGTGAGGCTTAATCCCTCTGTACAGCCTAGTCTAACTTGAATTCACGATTTCAACACTTAATTCAAAAAGCTTCTAACTCACAAACTCTCTAGTTCATACCTTACAACTCCTAACTCATGAGCAAAACAGTTACCTCTGTGAAGACGAGAGAGCTTGTTCTTCTTCCTTGGTCATGCTACAGGCATCCCCTACATCACACCACAAAGCACAGATGCCTCAGCAATCCAGCTGCTGTTGGATCTGCTCCAAAAAATTTTTGGGTAAACTGATGATTTTATACCTTCCACCTTGTGAGGCTGGTCTGTGCCATTTCCATATGTTAGTGGGATCTGAAGAAACTGCCAACAATTAATATGCAAGAAGGGCTACAAGAGACAGCAAGCTGCAGGTGATAACAGCTGCATAATGACCTTCAGCCCTTCCAGTCCACTGATCCTGCCTGAGTCTTGCTCTTGCTCTGACTTAATTGTGCTACTCCCAGAGTACATCATGCTTTAGTGTGAGCTGTGCTAGCCAAAACCTGAACAGCAGATGAGTGAACAGTCACACTAAATCACTTCTGACATAAAGCAGTGCTCCCACTGAGGTGTGGAGGGAGGTTGCTTAGCAGAACAGTGCCATGATTTCAACTGCACCTTTCACTTTCTCTGCATAAAGAGCATCACAACCTATGTTTCTTCTCACTGTTTTTTGTTTGTTTGTTTGCTTGTTGTTTTTTGTTTTTAACTATTTCCTGTTATGCTGTCTTAGTTACACTGTGGAGAAAACTATTCTGCTGTTCTCACTCATAGGTAATTTCCTTTCCAGCTTTTCATTGGATACATGCTTAAAAGATTTTGAGGTGTGATTTGTCCTTAACTAGCAGAACAAATTACATTCAGCAAGCACTGTGGCAAATGCTCCGTTTTACATTTCCAGGGTTTTATACTATGCAAGAAGGCATCTTGTGTGGTACTGCTAGGCTGATGTATCATTTTACACAGCTGACTTTTACGCTGTCATAAAATGTTTATATTTAATCTGCTGTTTATCCAACCAAGTCCATTAGCAGTCTCCTAGTTTGGAAGCAAGGCCCTTTTCCTTCCTAAACACAAATTCACTGCAGACCAAACATAGGAACCTAGTGCTTGAAAGGGAAGTCCTGTATGTATTGCTGATGCAGTGCTTGTCAGTGCCCATTCCTCTCTCAGACACCTTGCAGAATGTTGGGAGGACTTACATCCAAAGTCCTTTGAAACTACAGAGTTAAAATAGTGATTTTTCTTCAAGTTTTATCTTCCCCACATAGCATTTTGCAAAAGAAAGATACAGACTTAAATGTCCAAGGAAAATGAGAAAGTGTTTTGTTATCTATTTTTTTTTCTCCCATTTCTGCTATTTAGAATTTGTTCTGATGGATTTCAAGCAAAAAGAAGTTTTGATGTCACACACAGCAAAATGTAAGATTTCAGCTGAGTTGCTTAAGCTAATCATGATTTTTGAAGATTCAAGGCTTCTTCCAATTTTCAGCAAGGAAGCTGAGACAAATACAACAGGGAGACATTATCACATAAAGAAATAAAGAGCACCAGCAGCAGCAGCCTGAGGTTATGTAAGAAACACATTATTCCCAGAGGAGTTACCACATGGCTGCCAACCATAATTCCAAAGCTGATTTAAAAATCTGCAGGAGAACACCAACTTCACTTGAATTCATTCATTAAGGTTCAAATCCAACATTACCAGATGCTCTCATGGTTTGCAATATTATCGTAAAATATACTTCACTATTGTGCAAGATAGCCCCTACAACCAGTAGAATTTATTCCAAAAGAGAAATCAGATGACCATAGCAATGACCCTCATAGTGAGATACGAAATGTCTGAGAATTCACTGTGAGAACATCAACCTGATATATTTAAAAAAAAAAACAACCCTACATTAGGAATTGCAGATCTGTCATATCATTCTAATAAATCATTTTATCCCATCCTCAGTGAATTCACCTGCATATGCAATACATTGACCATAGCTTGGATGCACCCTTATGCACCAAACTGAATCTGCAGCTTGCTCATTCCTTAATGAGCAATACCAAGGAAGGGATGCTAAAATGCACTTGGTGTTACCTTCACTACACAGATAGACTGAAAGCATGAACAACTACACTGTCTCACCTCCTATCACAACTGTCTGAGAATATCTTGACACAAACATCTCCTCTCTATGTAATAAAGTCAAAATAAAAATAGCAGTGTATGAACTGCTACGTACAGAAAACTCAGACCAATAAAGTTCCCCTACAAAGACAACTCCATCCAAGACACGAGAGCAATCATTTCCCCTGGCAGGAATGTATTTTATTGTGGGAGAACATTTGCAACACCTACCACCACTAACAATTTTGGATATGCAACACTGAAACGTGGATTGCTGTTGCTGTGAGCAGGATATGACAAAGCAAATCAACTCTGGCAGTTTGCAATACCTAAGCTAGCTTCTGCGCCTCATCTGAGTTCTCATTGCATTGGAGTGCCACAGAAATGCAACCAATCAAGACAGCATCTTAACATGAAGATTTGGAGGCCAAGAGAAACTCTATTCAGCTTCACCTGGATGAAGGAGTAGAATTGACAGTTTTGCAGAATTACACTGTGTTCCCAGGAAGAGAAAATTAAGTATTCACCCTGAATTTCATGTAATTAGCTACTTCACTTCTTTTCTGGGCAGCTTTCCTAGTTTAATTATGGATTGCACACATATTAAATGGAAAATCCAACATTTCTGTCCCACATGAACAGAACAACTTGCAGTACATTTTTTTTTCAAGTGGCAAAATCACTATCAAATACATTTATAAGTCGTCAGATCACACCACAAGTGAAAAGGAAAACATGGAAGCCTGATAGTTTAAACTTAAAAAAGAAAAAAACAAAAACAATACCTAAATGTGAATTACTATTTTGAACAATTATTAAAGGCTGATGTGAGATTGGGATATTTAGGCATAAATCCAAAAAAAACTTTCGTTCTTTTCTAGACTGATTAGGCAAAAAACAAAATTTTTATTTGATATCTAAATAGTTGTAGATTAGATATAGATATGTAGATGTAGATGTAGATATAGAGATAATTGTCCAAGATAGAACCCTTCCAAATCTGAGTGTGAAGTGATGCAGTAACTCTTGTTTGGCCTTGCAGATATTCTGAAGTCAGGTAAATTTTGAAGCCTACTTTTCAGCCCTTCTCTCATGTTGTCCTCACAGGTGAGAGCTCCGCACTCTGAGAGCAGGAGGCTGGGCTGCCACCAGCTCTGCTGGTAACACTTGCACTCATGCTCTCAGTGCTCAGGAGGCACCCACAGTTTGATAACACAGTAATCCCACTCCTTCTTTCTACTTGATTTTGAATTAAAAACTCTTTTTCACTCAACATATGAGGGAAGATTATTTCTCACACTGTGTCAGTGAGCCTGATGGATAGATTACGTCAGTTCTCATTTGTAATGCATATTCTCTGACTGTATAAAACTAACTCATTTTTGAAGGCAGTTTCGATCTTTACATAAACTTTCAACGTTTCAGTTCTCCTTTTTTCCTTTTCCTTTTCCAAAAGGGAAAGAAAGAAAACATCTTCAGATTTATAACAGAAGAAGAAAGCCTTGCATTCCTTCCCTTTTTCTGTGACTTGCTAACTGAATGTTTCAGCTGAAATATGACTCTCTTTCTTTCCGCTCTTCATGCTGCCTCATGAATAACTACAACTTCCAACATTAATTCAAAAATTGGAGGAAAGTTGGAATGTTTCTTTCATGAAGAATTCACAGATTTGGGGAAAGTTATTCTGAACAATATAAAAAACAGAAAAATGTTCTAAATGTCTTTGAAATAAAATTACCATAATAATTTTCAAAACATGAAATATATTCAGAAATTGTTTCAATTTTAAAACTTTTCAGCTAAGAAATTAAAGAAAGTAAAATTAACTGTGAAGCAAAAGTCATAATATTCAGACAAGGCAAAATCTCATTACTAAAGGATTGGTATTTTATGTTTTCCTGAAACATGTAATAAAATTGGCTTTCTATTGTGAAGCACCATTCATTCTAGCAAAGTTGTTTCATAGAACTGTAGGGATTGGAAGGGACTGCTAGAGATTATTCAATTCAATCTCCTTGCTAAAACAGATTTCCTACAGGAGATTGCACAGGTAGTCATCCTGGCATGTTTTTAGTTTCTCCAGAAGACACTCCACCAGTGTTCTCCACAATGTCAGCCAGTCCATCGCACTCACTGTGAGTTATACTGGCCTTTGAATGTGCTGGGATCTGCAGAACCTCCCCGGTGGTCATCTCACATCCTGGCAGATGAAGCATCCCCACGGTGCTGGTCACTCATGGCCACCATCTCTCCAAACTCCTCTGAGGTGTGTCCCTCTCTTGTAGCAACATATAGGAGATGGGAGCAAAGGCAAACAGTGGGGGACCAAACTGTGGGTCTAATCCTGCCTCTGTGAAGTCAGTTCATCTCAGAGCATGGCAGAGCAGAGATGGAACCAGCATTGAGCACTTCTGGGAAACTATCTCTTGCTCTGGTGCACACCCGTTGTGACCTAATGTGCTAAGTGCCCTATTGTTCTCCCCAGGGACCTGAAGTCACTTAGACTTCCAGAAAAAATCTTGAACACGGTAAACTGTTTTCCCCAGACAGCATCCTTAATTGCTGCTAATGAAGGCTTTGATATCTTCTGAATCAGAGAACATCGCCAAAGGTTGAGCACCTAGTTGGTGGATAGCCAACAGTTGTTACCATTTTGTTTCTGTCATATGGAGCACATCAAACACCAGAAGTGTGTGTGGTTGCTCATTGCAAAGCTAGGAACCCTGACTTCTGATTTTGGAGAGTGAGTCATAGAACAGTTTGTTTTGGAAGGGACCTTGAAGATCATCAAGTTTGAATCCTCTGCCGTGGGCAGGGTTGCAATCCACTAAACATCTAATCCTATATACACTTTATTTCTGTTATTTTTCAATAGCTACCAGGCACAGGATTGGTTTGTCCAAATGCAACAGGTGCAAACAAAGCATAGTTTACAACTCCAGAATGAACAGACTTGCTAAAATGATGCAACCCCACAAGACCATGGTCTATAAAGTCTTTTTGCACCCTGATCACGTCGGATAAAGTCATGTACTCTCTTAATAGCATCTACATAGGATCATAAAAATAGAAAAAGGCAACACAAGTGACATCAAAACAAATGATGACCATCTGTTGTGACTTAGATCCTCAGGGGATACCAGGGGAGGTTCTGCAGTGCCAAAAACAACAGGGAAACAGCCTCAAGGGCAGCAGCACTACCAGTGTGACATTACAGCCATAATCAAGCACTGTGTCTTACACTGCTTTGTGAGAGTGTCACAAGCAGTTATGGCCAGAATTGCTTGAACGCAACCCTTCTGGAAAAAGAGAGATGTTAATTGCTTTGTGTACTGTCAGATAGGGCTCACAGAAAAATTACAGTAATTTACCAAATAGACTGCGGGATTCTGTTACCTCCAGCACATTAAGCATAGGTCAGGCTGAAGTAGCGTTGGAGTGCAGATTCTATAATGAAGACAAAGAGATTTTGTTGATTTGGTTGAGAAAAGATGGAAAGGTTTCACAGTAGAGATTACTAATAAACTCCAGGGCCTCTGACCTTCCTGGGCAGACAGACAGCAAGGACAGCTATCACTCCCACACATACAGAATAGTATAGAACCATTAAACTTTTGACAGGAACAGCTGGTGGGTCTGTAGGGAGCATGGACAAAGCAGCAGAGGAGAAACTGAGAAATGAAGCTCCCCACAAGCACCCACTGAATTGCTGCACCCTCATCACACTTGGGTCTCTCCCTGAGATGGACATGAGGCAGAAACAGCTGGCAAAGTTGGAAGGGAAGAGACTAACATGGAAATGAAAATATAAGAGTTTGAACTCAAGGCAGTATTGCAATTTATGTATTATTTTGTATAGGTTTTAAGAAACCATACAGCAAACATAAGAGTTTATAAAGCAGAGGTACATAATGTACGGAAAAGGTAAAAGTAGCAAAGTTTTTGTTTCTACTCAGAAATATCTTTAAGATGTAAAGGAGTATGAGCTTAGGAGGCAGAATCAAAGAGAGGGAAAAGGGGCAAAGACAATCTCCTTGGGGGACAGTATTGGGATAGTACATCTTCCATAAGATGAGAGGTATTCATAAAGATACAGCCCAGGTGAAGGTAGAGTGAAAAAGCCTGACGTTGAATGGGTTTTCTGAGCTGTTCCAGGAGGATATTGTGATTTATGACTACTATGAGTACTAATGAGCATAGGAAAATCGGGATGAAAGTATAGAATACTTTTCCACTAGAATTAATGGCACTTTCAGTATTACGAGAGATTATGAAAACCATGAATTCTAAAGAATTTGATACATTTATATGCTACTACATGCCTTCACTTTCATTCCTCAATTCCACATAACTGAGAGAGATGCTGGCAAGAAATTTGTATAAAAAGGTGATAAATTGGGCTGTTATTTTGAAGAGTGGAAGGAGAGTAAAGAAGTATCAAGCTCGATTCGTAGCCACCCATTTATAGCCTCAGGAAAATGCCAATGGATATTAAATGGCTAATTATCATATCTAGAGCTAAATTAATGCCTTAGACTGTGCATAGATTTCCTCATTAAAAAAAAAAAAAAAAAAAAGAAAAAGAAAAAAAAAAAAGACTGATCTGCTTAGTCAAGCTATTCTGAAATGAAAGCTCCAGTTCAAATAGTGACCTAAAAATAAAAATTATTCAATCACATTTGGTCAACTAAAATTCAAACTGATTTATTTATTGAATCATCAGGTTGCCCCTTGACAACTGTTCAGGTCATTTAAAGCAGTTCTCCAGAGCAATGAGTACATTTACTTGCTCCACGGGTGGAGGATCTTAAACTTCTTGCATAGGTGTGGATCTCTAGAAGGAAGGTAGGCAGATGCTACTTAATGAACACAAAGTTGGACTGCATTGCTTTCTCATGAATGCGTAACATTCCTCAGCTACCATGCAACAAGAATCCCACGATACTTCTTCTCTTTCTCCTATATCTTGTATCATGAATATTTTGATACTATTTTGAAGGCCAGCTATTTTGAAAGACCAACGCATCTTCTCCTGCTTATCTTGAACTCCATGGGTGCAGGAAAGTCTCTGACTGTTAAATCCCCCCTAAATGGAGAGGAAATTTTTGTGACTCAGTTCCCAATGCTGACTGCTGTTAATCTGCACATACATGTAGTGACTGTCTTTTCCAAATACACAGCATTCTGCTGGCTGTTTTCAACATGAATCTGGTTTAATCCTGATGAGTGGGATTGAAACAGTTTCCTAGAAGTCATTACTCCAAGCACATACTTAATGAAGCTCTTCAGGAACCTCAAGAATTTTGAATGAGCCCAAGAAATGACAATATTCTCTTGGCTTCAGTTTAAGAGTATTTTTCCTCCCTGTTGACTAATGCTGGCATCTGAAGACAATAAAAACAGACAGTATACAAAATCAGAGCCTGGTGCATCTATTTTCGTCTCCCATAGCAAGGTAATCTGTTTTGTTACTGAACTAAACCAAGGAATGACATCTCTGTGAACCCCGTGAAACTCTGTGAAAGAAGGTTGAGGGAGGTGATCCTGCCCCTCTACTCTGCACTGGTGCAAGCTCACCCAATTACTGCATCCAGATGTGGAGTCCTCAATACAGGAAATGTGTGGACCTGTTGGAGTGCTTTCAGAAGAGGGCCACAAAAATGATCCAAGGGATGGAGCACCTCCCTATGAGGATTAGCTGAGAGAGCTGGGGCTGTCCAGCCTGGAGAAGAGAAGGCTCCGAGGAGACCTGAGAGCTGCCTTTTAGTATCTAAAGAAAGGATATAAGAAAGAATAACACCTTCCTAAGAAATCCACAGGCAATCTCACCAGAAGTAAATACTCAGCTTGAAATTTCATCGAATTACATTTACATTGAGCAGTCTTTTACAGTGACAAAATTTTCTTCCAGACTTCTCTCCAGCTGAAAAAAAAAACCACTCCAACTTAACATTGACATCTTTGCCTTGGAGAAAATAGAGAAACAGAGAAAACATGCATCTCTTTGGTTTCCTCTTGAGAAATTCAGTGCTTCCCTTCACTCATTTGCTCACCAACACAGGCTTTTTAATCCAGACAGATTGGGAGCAAGTGCCACTCAAAGCATCACGTTTTCTGCCTGAGACTACTTCTGCCACAGCTCTACCACCCTTCCTCTGGGGTGCAAAACACCCCAGCAATGTGATGGATTCTACTCTGCTACCTGAATACCTTAGCATTGATTTTTACTCATTGTGCAGAAGTCTTCCACTGAAGGCAGTTTATTATTTCAGCCTATATAAGTAAAGGGACATAGGCAAACCTAACATTTAACACCTCCTCTTGTCCTGTCACCTGTCACCAGTGAGAAGAGACCAACCCCTCTCTTTTCTGTATTGAGATGCCCAAAATGAATGCAGTACTCCTAAAACAAGGTCAAGAATGGCTCAAGTGTATAACCCCGACAGAGGCTACTTTTGTCCATTGACTGTAAAATTACCCTACTGTGAACACCTCTAATTTAAAACCTCAATATTAAGTGACATAAATCCTACTCTCAGGATCTGTAAGACCAAGGAATCCTGGTCTATAAAATAACAGGAATAATGTAGTAGCAGCATTCATCATCTGTGTTTCGTCTGCCAATGTCTTACATCGTGGTCTAGTCCTCTTTGCTAAAATGTAGAGGAGGACACGGTCCATCCATATTCCTTCCTCTAAAGTTGATTGCACAATGTTAATTTTTTTATCAGAAAAAGGTAATCTTTGGAAAACATACAAATAAAAACGACAACAAATAAATGCAAAACAACAACAAAAGGAGAAGCAATTATGAGACCTTACCTGGTAAATTACATGTCTAAATAAGAGACTGTTTCAGGCAATAAAAATGCATGGATTTATCTGTGCGCCTACAAGCGCTTTTAAAAGTTAATGCTCAAGTGCAGCTTTTCTGTATCGGTGTGCTATTGTTATTGCAGTGACACAGGGCTGATATTAATTCAGCCCATGAGTGCCCCAGCAGCCAGTCATGGGTGTCCTCAGATTAGGGACCCATAGCCCTTTTCTGCTCTCCAGGTCCAGTTATGCATCTTTGCCATCTCCAGTGTGCATGCATGTTGAGACATAAGTGTACCGCAGCACTGACTTCTCCTCTCCCCACTTCCATACATACATTCCTTCATGCACCTTAATCTCCTGATGTGACTCATTAATACCAGGTAAAGATGGGATATCTAAGCAGATTTTCAACCCAAAATGAACTGCAGAAAACCTTGAGAGGAAAGTGATCTTCCTTCACAATCAAACATATCCGAATGATGGGCTTAACCTTAAAACAGAAACACTTTATTGGTGAAAGCATCTTGAAGACAAATGACTCTCTGCTATTTTACCTTTATTCCAATTTTGTTAGAGAATTTGTGGAGATGAAAAGAGATTAGGTAAAACAACCCATATTAAGCTTTGGTCTGCAAGCACACCATCATGTAAAATTTGCATTGGTTCATATTAGAGAGTGGCCCATAGGGCTAGAAGTGATTTGCATACATAGATATCCTTTTGAAAACACTTACATTCAAACAGTTATATGAGAAGGCAAAAAAGAAATTGGAATGTATGTGTATTATTAGGTTTGCCTGATTTTATTTCTCTTGAGATATCAGACTTTTGGAGAGAAAGGATTTTTATTTTGCTCCCTGTGCAAAAATTCCAAAATTTAGGATATAAAACAGTCCTCAATTATTTCTTTTCTTTTCTTCTTTTTTTTTTTTTTTAATTGAATTCAATCCAAGTATAAAGAACAAACAGAAATGTACAGTACATGTCTTGTGATTGATTTTGAACTATTTCTATAGTTATTATGAATTTCCATGATGTTCTTACAAACAGACAAAATAACTCTTGGAGCATCTCTGAAGAATTCTGTGCTCTCATTTTACTTTACAATGAATTTAAGCAAAACCCAATGTGCTAACCCTGATAAGAAATGCATTTTTATATATAATTTAAAAATAAATGAATCTCATCAAAACACCTGTCCAGAGGGCTAAGCTAATCAGCTGTAAAATTTCATTGAATTTGTGGAGTTTTGATGACATGAATGAATTTGGTATAATGTTTTCCTTCAAGAATAGCAGCTCACCTGGGGAGCTTAACCTTTAAAGCCAGAAGATATTGGCAGAATTGTTAATCCCTCAGCACTTTTAGAAAACGAGACCTGGAAATAGTTCAGAGGATGAAGGTGATCTAACTCTTGAGAATGCTTATATCTGACCCACTTCCTCAAGGCTCCCCGTATTTCACAGAAGGATGCACCTTAGCATAAAGCAAGAAGCTGGAGCAGGTTAGGTGGCATATCCTAAACAAATAAATTCCCCTCAGGAGATAATGGAGCAGATCTTGAGTGTCTAATTCATACTGAGGAGTTTATACGCTGTAGAATCTCTAGGCTAAGTGAGGCCAGTTGGACTACCTGTTCCTGACAACTCCAGGCCTTGTTATTTCATCATTTTGTCACTACACTGTGTTTGGTTGAAGCACACCTGACTAGAGCTACTGAAGCATTGATTTTTGAAGACCTCATTGGATGGGATTGTTCCAATGGCTAATCCCTTTCCTGAGGCTCATGCTTTTAATATATCCTATCTACTGAAATATAGGCAACAATATAGCCAACAACATAGAGTAGAAGTCATTTATCAGTACATGTAGACAGACATTAGACAGAAGGAAAAACATCCATGTTTTAAGCATCATCCACCCATAATAAGAAAACCATTTCAAAGAACACAAAAACTTTCTGTTAACTTTTTTTGCACATACACACTTGTCTGTATAAAACAAAAGACCACATTACTGCGTCAAACAAAAAGTCAATCTAGCCTGATATTAGGTGTCTCAGTGTGCCCAAATCAAAGACCTGTGGAAATGAATAAGACCAGGTCAAGCGCATGTGATATTTCTCCAACATACTCTTCCCACTACAAGCCTGAAGTTCAAGGACTTCCTGAGTCAGGCCTTTTTCCTCTTATAGCTCTATTGTCAATGGACCTGATGATAGTTTTAATCTCAAAAGCACCTCTTCACTGTGCTCTTCATCTCCAGGACTTTCAGCATCTTTAATGTCTCTAGAGCTGTGCCCCACTGAAGCACAGACAGCAGTTCCTCTTTGGCACCCCCTCTTTATTGTGGCAATTACATTCTTCACTGAGCACTCAGTACTGCAAATGTCACCAGGAAGTTGAGAGAAGGAGAGGAAGCAACAACCTTTTTTGTATCTGCCAAAGAGGATGACTCCATGTGCATGCACATGTTCAAAGACATGGCGTGCCCTGGTTAGCCCCAGCACAGAACTAGTCTTGGTTAGAGAAATGTGTCATCTTTATGGATGTCAATTTTGCCATGGCAGAAATTTGCTCTTCTTTTACTTCTTCAGTGTAATCAATAATCTCCTAGATCCTACCATATATGCTATATTGACATCTGTGTTGTTAAGATGGACAGAAATACTGTTCATTTCATCCTGTTCCAGTTTGGTTGCCAGCAGCTAAAATCTTGTTTCATTTCTTTCTACAGCCTTATGAACACATCTTTGTAATTCGTTTTGCCAGCAATGTCGTCTGCTCCATGCCACATGAATTTAGTTGCACTGTGACAGTAACTTTGGCTTTGGTGTCATGTTAAAAGACAGTCATAAAATCCATCCTGCAAACCTTGTGAAGACAACAGACAACAGATTTAGCGACAGTTAACTCTAATATCCTAGCACACTTTTTCTGCAGAAAGTATTTGAGCTGGGATTCTGGATCAATGTGCTGTCTGTTGCCTTTACAGCAGGAACAATTACAGGCCCAAATATTTCTTACTCTCTTGACATTGCACAAGCAATCACTTGACAAAACCTTCATAGACGTGGGTGAACATTATAAACAACTTTTCCATGGTTGCTTATTTGTTTTCCCCTGCCGTAGTGTTGTTTCCTTCCCTTTCTGCAAGTAGGCTAATATGTTTGATGCTTTCTGGGAGAAATGCTCACCACAGCTGGGAGTTCTGGCTGAAAAGGAGCAGGAAGCAAATTCTGCATCCCTAATTACTTTCATCACAAGAAAAGGGATCCCTAGAGGTCTTTGGAAATGGGCCTAGACTACATGACCCAGAGAATGTCATTAAATCTTGGAGGCTAGCACCTCAGTCCTGAAGAGTTAACAACCTAATCCCAGATAAGATTTGATGTGTGACTGTAGTAAATCCCACAGAAGTAAGGATGCCAGGACTCACTGTGAGAAATGCCATGTCATTCCAGGAAAAGTCTGTAAAGCCAAAAATCATTCCAAGTTTTGTCTGAC
This sequence comes from Lagopus leucura, assembly GCF_019238085.1. NCBI lineage: Eukaryota > Metazoa > Chordata > Aves > Galliformes > Phasianidae > Lagopus > Lagopus leucura. The sequence continues at coordinate 27,535,053 of NW_024962252.1, forward strand.
GGATTTCAAATGTAAATAAATGCAGACATTCTCCTTGCTATTGGCAAGTTTAGTTTTCTTCAATTAACATGGATCTTGAAGATAATCATGAAGAAACACAGGAGGTGAGTTCAGAGATTAACAAAGGGACAGACTTTCAATAAGACAGCAATAGGACAGCAGAAGAGAGGAGATAGTTGTTCTGCTGGCAAAACAAGCAGCAAATCAAGTATTTCTGCAGAGCTCCATGTGGAACTGGAGTAGTGCAAAAAGGCAGAAAAATTTTAAGCAAGAAAAACAATTAAGCATCAGGAAATCCTGCATAATTTTCCTGTGCTATGCTTTCCCTCCACCACTTTTTAGTGTTGCTGCTGACAAAGTTGCTGTCAGTTTCCCTCCAACTTGGTGCCAGACATAGCCCAGGCTGATGATCGCTGGAGCTACACAGCACAGGTCTGAATCTCCAAGACAGGATTGGGCTGCACAGCTTATCCAGTCTCTGCAGTATTCATTTTGAAAAAACATATAGAAAAAATGTCAAGCTTCAGTTGAGTATGGCTATGTTGAATCCTACAGGTGGTCACATTGTCTCTGTGGTCATTCCTGAGCATATTCTGGAGCATAGGAAGTTCTGCATAAATGTGCGCAAGAACTTCGTTATGGTGGGGGTGATGGAGCACTGGAACAGGCTGCCCAGGGAGGTTGTGGAGTCTCCTTCTCTGGAGATATTCAAGACCTGCCTGGATGCCTACCTGTGCCACCTGGTGTAGGGAACCTGCTTTGGCAGGGGGGTTGAACTCGATGATCTCTGCAGGTCCCTTCCAACCCCTATAATTCTGTGATTCTGACATGGTTCATGACTGGCTGACATAGTGAGGTGTTGGTTTTGACTACTGCCCTAAAAGAGAGAAGCAGTCTAATGATAATCCTAAAGCCAAAAGTCCCAGCAGAAAGGCATTGAGGGTTCTGTGATGTGATCAGGAAGTTCATAAGGTTGTCTCAGCTCTGAGCAAGACATGCTTGCAAGGAAAACTATTCCTTGCAATGGGCGAGAGTAGGTTGTGTTTCAGAGGGGATGCTGAATGAAGGACCTGGAAGCTTCTAGGAAACAGAGCCCAGCATCAGCCATTTGGGTGTGTTTCCACCAGGAAGGTGTTACCTTTATGTTAATTCTTATGAAGAAGCTACTCTACACAGATGGATCTGGCAGGTGAAATATGCTGAACAAATAACAGGCTATGTCAAATTTACAAGTGAAACCTTACTTGTTTTTTGTTATTGTTGCTGCTTTTTTGTTTGTTGTTGAAAGAATAATGGATTAGATAACAACTTAATAGTGGGCTGACATTTTGATGACAGAGCAGAACTCAGAAAAGACAACTCATCTGAATGCATAAGAGTTGAAGAACAGGTGAAGCTGCCCTAAGACAACATTTATTCTTTCAGAAGAGTTTGCAGCAATCACTTTTTCTCTGCATGTGCTGCATTATTACATACCATGCTGTAACTGCAGAATCACAGAGTCCCAGAATGGTTGAGGCTGGCAGGGTGCTCTGGGTCCCAAGCAGGGACACCCCAAGCAGGGTGCTCAGGGCCACGTAGTCCATAGTATCTGGGCAGCCTGTGGCAGTGCTCCATCACCCACACAGCACAGAAATGCTGCCTGGTGCTCAGAAAGAACTGCCTGTGCTCCAATTTGAGCTTACTACCGCCTGTTCTGTCAGGCACCAGGTACTCCTGCTGCCAGGTGTTACCAGTACAACAGCAGCTCTGTTACCTGTAAGACCGATGGAGAGTTTGAAAACATGACAATGAGTTAAACTAACTAACTAACAAGCAAACAAACCAACATATTTTCTTATTAAATCCATTACATTATGTTTTCTCTCCCTTCCTAAAAATTTCCAGTAGAAAGTTAAGTTATGACTAATACTTGTGGTTTGTTTGTTTGTTTCCAAATAAATCCTTTCTCTGGGTACATCATTAAAGAATGTGTTACTGTCAGGTCTGGTGAAACTGTAATTACAGCAAGCACAATAAATAAATGTGTAACAGCTCCACTGCATAAATAATGGCTCATTATCTCAGTTTTATTGGTGTTTAGTTTACTGAGCCAATAACTCCTCCTGCATACCCAAAGAAACTGTATACTTCTAATCTGATCAATTTATGCTAGGTCAAGTGAAAGAGGTAAAGGAAGAGCTTTCATAGAAAAAGGGTGTTTGATCACTTTTGTAGTCCCCATTCATGGGCTTGCACTGTGGCCTCCCAGCTAAAGAGATGAAGTAGCATCCCCCTTTGCCATGATGCTTACCATGGGAAGTAGCAGCACAGCAAATCATTCATTAACAGGGTGCCCCCAGATGCCTAGCCCCCACAAAATCCCTTCCAGTGTCACTCTGTGGAGATAATGCTTTGGACCTGGCTGTGGGTACTGGTGGGAGAGAAGCTCCAGTCCCAGTCTCAGTGCTCTACCACTACCATTCTCCTGGCCCTGCCATCCCAGTCTCCAGGATATCTTTCACATTTCCATTTGCTGAATTTTTCTCTTTAAACCTCTTGAACATTTATTTCCATTTCAATACCCTTGAGTGAGATTATTAAGACATCAGTGCTGGTGTGAAAGCTGCCAACCTCCTCAGGATGCCTCATTTCCACCTGTCTGTTGACGGAATGATGTTAGCTCCAGACTTTGCAGCTTTGTATGTGTTTATACACCCCAAGCCAACATGGAGCAATAAAACCAATAGTGAAGCCAACAATCTGCATGGAGGGACATGGAAGTGAGGTTTTCTCATGCCTCCTACCTCCTCTCCAGTGCAGGTGTGATTTAGCCCTGCAAGGCAGGCAGGATCTGTGTATGGAATTTTTGTCACACTGTTTTCATGGCACACCATGGCATCAGGCTCTGAAAGGGCTGTCAATCACATTGCCTTCTGCCACTTGAATGAATAATAAATGAAAAACTCCAGGATCACTGCACAGTGAATGGTGGGAATGTAGAACTGATTCTGGTATCCCAATATGGGACTGCTCGCACTAAGAGCAGACAAAACTGGGCCCCAGACAGCTAGTTACATGAAAATGTCTGCCTGACAGAGACGTGTCATTCTGTTGATCACAACTGCAAAACCATGAGTGGTAACAGATACATTTTTGTTGTATAAGCAATTGAATTATCACAGCATAGCAAGTTACTGCATGTCACCTGGGTCCTGGTAACAGCCTGTACCTGTGCTCCTTCCCCTTGGTACGTGAAGTCCCTTGCATTTGCCATGAGCCAGAAGTGTCTATTAATATTTTGCCTGGCCACATGGAAGTTGCTATTTCTTCACTGTGACCAATCTGGCTGTGGGCAGGAAAGGGTTCTATCCTCACCTGCAAGGATGCTGCAGATCCCAGAAGTTGGATGCTGGCCCAGGAGAATCCAGCTGGGCAGAAAGGACAACCTACTGGTGGTGGCGTTCAAAAGGTAGAGATGATGACACATGCCAAGGACACGGCACATTCCCTTGCTTCAGCTGCAGCTAGAGAAGCAGGAGTGTCTGAAGATTATCCAACAGCATCAATTGTTATTCATGAGGATATTGCTGTTCATGAGTGCAAACACCACCATGAAGGTATTATCACCAAATACTCCAAGCAGGTTCCTATTCCACCTATTCCAATGACATCTTACTCTTCCTGATGTAGCATGATATCTTTCAACACTATGCTTCTAAAAGCTTTTATTATTTTCTGGAATCCTTTTGAGTCACCTCCCACATGGACTGATCAGCAGCCTTGCAGTTGCCAACTGTCCCTCTCAATTCCACAATCTCCTTTGATAACTGACACTCTCCTGGAGCTCATGCCACTCTTTCAACCAGCAATCTCTCTTCCTCTATCAATTTGCAACTCCATGAATCTTCTACCAACATGCTGTCCTCTCCAGGTCACTCTGGCTGATCTCAGTATGCAACAGAATCCTCTGAAATCAAGGTGTCAACAGAATGACCCAGACTGACTCAGTAAATAACATATTTTCTACCAGCATTAGAATCTTCTAATATTTTGTTGAATTGAAACTGTGTTCAGTAGTGAAAATGCTAGGTTTTGCCTTGTATATTGACAGCCTGAGCTGAAACCGTATTTTTAAGCCAAAATTCAACTCAATACAGCCTGCTTTAGGCTAGGTTTGGTGCTCCAGGCATTTTTATGTAAAGATCTTCATAGTGCTGTATGCACTGTGCTCCTCAATTGAAGTTTCCATTTGGGCACTCATATGACCTGGATTCTCAGCGCAGACCCACTCTTCACTCTTTCCCATAATAGTAACCCCATCTGCAGCCATCTCAAAACTTCTACCAAATACTTATCTTAGGAGCTTGGCAGGCTGGCTCAATTCAGCATGCCCATGTCTCCTGTCCTGAGATGTCACTCCCACCACTAGTTGCCTGATAGCATTGCCATGGTGTGTGGCACAAAGCCCCTTTCTGGCTGCCTTTCAGAGCATAGTCTGGGTCCTACCTGCTGGCTTGCATCTTGGAGAAGCTACGTAGGAGCTGTCACCCTCTACCATGCTCCCTCAATCTTTCCTCCATCTAGGGATTTTTAAAAATTTTCTTCCTATGCACCTCACTGTGGATTCACTTACCAGAACTGACTTTAGCTCAATGGTAGCTGTTTTTACTGATGATTGATATTTTGCATAGAGGAAATACCAGTCTTTGTCAGTGCAAAACAGTTGGGTTTAATAAATTACATTCATTTGCTTGCCAAGTGGCTAGATTTGCTGTAATTGCCTAAATCCCCTCTGTATGACCCTCATTTGGGGCTTTAATGCATAATTGCTGAAATGTTTCTCTGAATTCTGTGCTCTTTCTTTCATATATTCTCCCATATTTACAGAGACCTTGCATAAATAATAATCATCACCATTTTATAGAGAAGCTGAAACATGAAATTACCCCAGACCTATCTATTACCAGGAACATTTGGTTTATATTGTGCTGTCATATATCTCTGTGATTTTTTCGCTGAAGTCTATAAATCACAGTGTAGAGAAATCATCTCTATCATCTCTATCTTTCGATTATAGTCCATCTCAGAACTAAAACTGTTCTGGGACATGACTGGTACATCATGAGCATAATTCAAATAATACTATATAAACAAATAAATGACATTAGTCTACAATCATTTCTGTACTCACACTTGGAAGTTAATGCAATCTTGGGCAATTGCTGCATTTCACTGGAGGTTTCAGTATTCACCTACACCATTGTTTCAAAAGAAATTTGAGATCTTGATGATCTTATGTATATTTATTCTGGACTGTGGTTTGAGTGCCAATTTCTTAGACTTTTATTTAAATGGAAATACACGTGGAACATGATTTCTGCTATTAAGGATTTTAAAAATCAATGCTAATTAAACTATGATTATATAGTTCCATTCTCATCTTCTGAATGCCACATTACCAGTAATGGCTTTAAACTTTCTAGCCATATCTATATCACGTCCATTATCTAAGCAGATTCAAAGAATACTGGCACTATTCAAAGACAAATAATTGAACACATACAAGTTCACAAGAGTTTATCCACTGGAAAACCCCCTTTGACTTTGCTAATAAATTTTGAATTGAACGACCTTTCTGGGATCTGGATGTCTCATTACAGCAGAACAAAAAGCCCATTTTCTGGTGATTTGCAATAGTGACCACGCGCTCAAAACTAAATAAAACCGTGAACAATGCCTCAGACATACTACTTAATGAGTTAATACTCCTTACTGTAAAATAATTTAGTGACTGATTATAATTCTCCTCAAACATGTTTAAGTTCGGTTTGCTGTTTGTTGAAGGGAATGTAAGGGGAATTGAGATAAACTCAGGGACTGACGATCAGCTCCTAAAAATCTAATTCAGATGGGTAGTGACCAACATAGACAAATAAACCATTCCTACTCTTTTCAAGGACGAGCATTGAATGATATCTGGGTTCTCTTGTGAATCATAGAAACACCAAGGTTGGAAAAGTACTCCAAGATCATCTAGTCCAACCATCCACCTACCACCAATATTTCCACCCTATGTCCCTAAGTACAACACCTAAATGTTTCTTGAACACCTCCAGCAAACGTAACTCAACCACCTTCCTGGGCAGCCCACTCCAGTGCCTGACCATTCTCTCAGGGAAGAAGCTTTTTCTAATTTCCAACCTGAACCTCCCCTGACACAACTTGAGGCCATTCCCTCTAGTTCTATCACTAGTTACATGGGAGAAAAGACCGACCACCACCTTGCCACAACCTCTTTTCAGGTAGTTGTAGAGAGCTGTATGGTCTCCCTCCAACTTCCTCTTCTCCAGACTAAAAGAAGATGCCACTACATGCAAATATTAGTCCTGCCTCTCTCTGGGGCTTTCTCAGTGCAGCAGACATTGCAGCCATGAACTTTCTTCTTGGGATGCAATTTTAATGTTGGCAAATTTATTTTAATTTTGTAAAGTACATTTTAAATGTTTATAGGGAATTATTTTCCCTTTTTAGCTGAGGATCCTTTAGATCTTTGCTGATAGAACAGACACAGTTCCCTTGAACTGGAGTCCTGTTGTGTGGCAGTGGACTCCAGCACTTCCCATGGATACAGCTCTGGTACCACTAAAAGGAGGTAAGAGGAACATACAGCCATTGAGACTTGTTGTTTCTTGGTAACACGGATAGTATTAGAAGAGAAAAATACACCAAAAGGAAAGTTTCACTTATGATAATGACACAGTGGCTGAGAAAGATGATGCAAGAAGTACACATCTCTCCATCGCTACCATCCTTTACTATCTCCACGCGGTACCCAGCCTCCTTCACCATCACTGCACCTTCCCTGCGGGAATATTTGTTACACCACAAGGCAGCAGAGAGGGGAAGAAGAAGACAGCTGCTGAGGGATGTGGCTGCCGTGGCCAACAGCTACCTAGCTGAGTGGTGGAGAAAAGTTCAGCAGTATAGCAAGGAGAAGATACTCAGATTCAGCAACGGTGAAAAAACTAGATACTGTCCTCCCTGGTCCCCTCCAGGATAAAATAGCATCTCATAAGACCATCTGTAGAACAGTGGCTTCAGGTGCTAAAAAAATTGGTTTATTAAATAATCCCAGAGTAATTTATAAAAGGGAAGAGACCTGAAAAGAACATTGTAAATGCCTCTTCTGCTGAAATCCCCTGAAAGCTACCCTGATGTAACTCATTACACTAGAGTACTCTTAGCATTACACATTCCTGACTGAAATATGCCTTGCCTTTATTTTTTGCTGTAATGATATGTAAACCTAGATATTTTTAGTATAAGACTCTGAGCCACTTATTAGTAATGATGTACTGAAATCAGAGCTTTTTTTCTTACTCATTTCTCTGTGATTCCAGGAAAACAGAGTCCATCCCTGAGAACACAGCTTTATTCATGTCATTTGCTCCTCTGACTGATCAGGTCAATTGTGCTTTTTAGAGGTGAGAAGCACCAACCTCTCATCAGCCACTTGTGAAAATACGAGACATTCTTCACTTCAACCTGACTTCCCCAGGTACAGTGCCAGACACAACCCTGGCACTGGGGCAGCCTCATCTAAAAAGTAGCCAGAGTTCTTACCAGCCAAAGGAGCACTAATTAGGGATCAATAAATTGTTTGACCTAATGTTTTCTCTCTGCATGTTCTTTGCTTTGAGGACTGGTTTCAAAAGATAAGGGAGTCACAGGAGAGGAAGAAGAAAATGGAAGACTAAAATCACACATTTTTTTCACAAAACACATTTACATTGAGCTCAGGAAGGGGATCCATTTCAGGGTGTCTGACACAATTTCAATAAAACAACTTGTTCACTATACACTGGCACAAAAGTTAAAACTGATGCCTTGAAAACGGTGTACCTTTCTACTACCTTGAAGAACATTTTGTGTAAATTCAGATTTTTAGTAGTGCTTTGCACCTAATCAGAGCTGTATAACCTTGTCAAACACTTGCCCTCTGGCAAACATGCATTTCCAAGCAGTGCATCTGACAGCCAGCTGCTTTTCAGAAACCTGCAGCAAAAATACAGGTAAAAACTCCCCTGGGAGCTTCCTTCCAGCTACAACATCATTTAAGCAGTTTTTATTCCTCAGGCAGTCTTAGCTGCTAAGCACGGGATGTTTTCCCCCTTCTATTATGAATAGTAATCATTTGCACTCCTTAAATTTGTGAAGTTCCAATCAGTTCATGTCCTGCTGTGCCAGGCCTCCTAAAGCCCCAGGAGAGAGCAGCACAGAGGTTCCTTGGAGCACCATGAACTTATCCATCACAGCAGGTGCCCAGCAGCTCCACAGCCACAGCTCATGAAATGAGTTTCCAGTGCCTTTGTGCCACTGGAAGATGTGAGCTCTGCAGTATTTATCCATGTACACCACAGATGTATAAAGCCAATGGCTGTATCCATTTTCCTCATGGAGACAGCCCACTAGCCATAACATCCATTAGCCATTGTCCCACACGAGTTGAGCAGACAGCAGTCTGAAAACTGTCCAGCTGAGCACTTCTTAAGGAGGCTGTTGTGAAAGCTGGGTACCTTTGAAAATTGCCTCCAGACAGTTATATCCATCTTTATTAACAGATCCATTTCCCCATGAAGGACAGAGACTGAAGACATTTCCAGGCCCCTGATCTAGAGATCATAGAATCATAAAATCACCAAGGCTGAAAAAGTCCTCCAAGATCACCTAGTCCAATAGTCCACCTACCACTATATTGCCCCACTAAACCGTGCCCTTTATAGAATCATAGAATCACTAAGTTTGAATAAGACGCAGAAGAAGGGAGGGACATCATCCAGAGGGACCTGGACACACTTGAGAAGTGAATACTTGAAAATGTTATGAGATTCAACAAGGCCAAGTGCAAGATGTTGCACTTGGCTCAGTGCAATCCCAGATATGTATACAGACTGGGAGAAATAATTAAGATCAGCCCTGTGCAGAAGGACTTGGGGGTTCTGGTGGACAAAAAGCTGGACATGAGCCAGCAGAGTGCTCTCGCAGACCAGAAGGGCAACAGTATCTTGGACTGCATCAAAAGAGGGATGACCAGCAGGGCAACAGAGGGATTGTTCCCCTTCTCTGCTCTTGAGAGGACCTATCTGGAGTACTGTGTTCAAGCCTGATGTCCTCAGTACACAAAGGATGTGAAACTGTTGAAGAGGGTCCAGACAGCCAGGAAGGCCAACCTAGGTGCCAAAACCCTGGGGTGCAACAAGCATGGAACAGATAGTAGGTCAGTGGAAGGGATCGTTCTACTCTGCACTGCATAGGTGCATCCTCAACATGAGCACCATATGAAGGTTTGTGCACCACAATATAGGAAGGGCATAAAACTACTAGAGAGCATTCAAAGGAAGGCTGCAAAGATGGAAAGATGATGAAGAGTCACAAGAGGAACGTGTATGAGAAGCAGCTGAGGTCCCTTGATTTGTTTGGTTCAGAGCAGAAGAGGCTGAGGGGAGGCCTACAGCTCTTCACAAGGGGAGTAGAAGGGCAGCACTGAGCTTTTCCCTCTAGTGACAGCTGTAGGACCCGAGGGAACAGCATGGAGCTGTGTCAGGGAAGGGTCAGGTTGAGGACTGGGAAAAGGTTCTTCACCAGAGAGCAGTGGGCATGGCTCCAAAATGGCGAAGTTCAATGATTGTTTGGACAATGCTCTTAGACACTGAGTTTGGATTTTGGCTAACAATGTGCAGAGCTGAGAGCCAGACGCAGTGATCCTCATGGGTCTCTTCCAACTTGAAATATTCTATGGTTCTATGCAGCCCCCTTCTGACCTCTCCCCATAGCCTAGTGCACTGCCTCACCTGCTCCATCACTGCCACCACCCTCCATGAGGAGCATTAACTCTGCTTCCCTGGGCTCATCTGCAGTCCACTGATCCTCTGAAGCCGCTAATTGCTAACAGCCAGGCAGCAGGACTGCTGGGACTAAAGGCATCATTAAACCAGCACTTGTTGGCTTGCAGCCTCAAAATGAAAATCTTATACCTGACTCCCTAGCCACACAAAGTAAATTATTCCCACTGTAACAGTCATCTATGAATAACTTGAAAAATATACCTGTACTGGATGCCTGCAGGCCATTGCTATTTTGGCAATGTAGAAAATATAGAACAGATTAAAGAGATGTGTACTCATAAAAATTGGCAATGCTTTCCTTTAGATCAGCCTTGTGATTTTGCAGCCAGCTGTAAAAAGAGCCGCAAGAGAAAGGACAAAGCTGGGTGGGAACTAGTGAATTGTCATTCCAACTCCCATCCTTCCCGTGCCTCATAAAATGAAATAATGACACAGTAAAGCACAGAGCACCTCTGAAGTTGCAGCCCCACTAAGAGATGTCACAGCTGTGATAGCCTAATGAGCCTGAAGTGACTGAAGATTGTCAATAGTTAAAATCTATTGCAGAAAGCTTTCTAATCCTCAGCGCAGCAGGGAAACACCTTCTGAAATCCCAGCACATTCATCAGTGACAGCTCAGACTGTAATTTTATGCAGTATAAAGATATATTCAGTAATCTAATGAAACACATTTTCAGTTTTACATATCCAGAGTATTGATGAAATAAAACCTTTTCCAAAAAAAAATGGGAAATGGAATGCTGTAAAGTGAAATGCACTTTAAAAATGTGAATTTTGGAATGTGTTTTAGAGACTTTTTCTACGTAACATGGAAAATACATCCTCAGAACAACATCAAACAGCTGCTTCTGCTTTAAGAGACACATAGCCAAGCATTAGATGTTAAAGGAAGCTGTGTCAAATCAATTAAATTATCTCTTGCAAATTAGTAACAGTTCTTGTGAGTAGGGATGGAGGTGGAGATGTCATAATTTGATTCTTTTAAAGTTTATTGCTGCTGTTTTGAGTACATTCTAATAAACAAGCTGAGAAAAAAAGACATAAGACGATTGGAACATGAATGCAAAACTGGAAGCACGTTCTGATAAAGAGAATGCAAAACTGGAAGCATGTTCTGATACAGAGAGCTTGCTATCCAAAAATTGCTGTCAGAACGAAGGGATAGGATTTACTGTTCTAGGTGACACACTGATCCTTCTTTTCATTGGGCACCATAAAATAGATGTGAATCCAAAGGGCATAGTGCAAGGTGGGGAAAGAGCTGATGCTGCTGGTGGTGCTGGAGCTGGTGGGAGGTGGGCAGAGGGTAGAGGTGGAGATGCAGCTGATCACGAGCTTGATGTGACTCCTTGCTGCAAATAAAGGCAACTACATCACTGAATGTGCAAATATCAGCACGAGGCAATCCTTCAGCTCTGCTCAGCACTGGAAAGGCCTCATCTGAAATGTCACACCTCCTTTAGGGCCCTCTGCATAAGAAAAGGCGTGCACCACTTGTAGAAAGCCTGAAGATATCAGTGAGCATGGTAGGAGGTCCAGAAACCCTGCCTACTGATGAAGATTTAGAATAAACAACTGGAGACTGAGGGAATAAGTGGTACTAACCGCAATTCAAATCCCAAGGAGAAAAGGAAGGTAATGATCTGTCCTAATAGCCCTGGGAGGGGTAAGCGAAGAAATTAGAAACTGTTGGATGTGATTTAGGGAGGGTTGTTAGAATTAGGGTAGTCTGGTTAGTTTGCTGTTGAACTTGACGGTCTTTAAGGTCTTTTCAAACATGAGCAATTATATTATTTTGATTAATTGCAGGCTATTCATTAGGAAATACTTTCTAAAAATGTAACAAAGGAGTAATAGAGTAATTACACATTTAGAGACCCCCAAGGAGAAGCTAGTCAAGCTTCTCCAGGAACTGGCATAGGTAAGGCTTATCCAGTCTGGAGGCAGGAGAAGGAATCAAGAAGCCCTGAAGGTCCCCACCAATCTTATTCTCCTACAGTGTGTGGAAATGATACAGCCAACACAACAGCACAAAGCTGGGGCAAAGTAATTGCTGACTGTCCCCAAACCCACTGGTCAAAAGGACAGACCCTTCCTCTGAGCAGACTCTCCGCTGTGGGACAATGCCACAAAATAACAGAACTTTCAAAGACCAGAGCAGAGCTGTCATTGGTTCTACCCTTCATAGTTTCACTGCAGAAAAGTGTGTTATCTGCCTAGGAGCTGACATGAAAGATTTACCACTCTATTTTATTCAGTCTAAGAGCATGCAACCACAAAATGACTGAAAACCCATCACCGCTGCATCTGTTTCAGTGAGGAAGTGAAGTAAAATTTTTCTTGAGTTTGATATGTGGGTCTCCTCCTTGAGTGTCACAAGTACACATACTTTGCCTTTATATTACACTTATATTACTCCTCAAAGCTGCATCTGACAAAAAAGCCAGTCTCCTTGGCAACCAAACAGCCTCTTGCACAGAGGAATCATGCTGCATGGCTCATTGCAACTTCAACAACACTGGTGCTGGACAAGGGACACTCACCCCAAAGAGGCAAACTCCATCCCACATTTATCATGGCAATGATCCTTCATATCCATTCACAGGCAGCGTTAAGGATTTGAAAGCAAAAAATAGGAAGTCCTGGTAGTAAGTGAAATATTTTTCCTCAGGATCAAATAAAGCACTTTGTTGCATTGATGCGTTTTTTTTAACCTGAGATTACTCTATTTTCCTTCATCTAACCAAGTCTTAGGTATTCCTTGTTCTATTTCTAGCCAGGAGAGACAAGTCATATAAATGCATTAGGAAAGTTCTTTCACATTCATCTCATACCAGCAATGGACTGTGTGCATTAGAGCATCTCACGAGATTCAGTGGTTGGCTCTTTGCTCTTTTTCAGGCAGTTAACCCTTTTCCTGGATTTTCAGTCAGGTGTAAAGAATTATCATGTGTTGACAAGTGGAAATTCTGAAAATTAGTGACAGCTCAAATCCAAGTTCTTTTATTTCGTACATTCAGTCTTGCTGTTTGCGTATTACAAATATAATATTAGTATGCACCCATGAAAATAGGATAACTTAATTTATGCTTTAATAGTGTTTTGAATGAGAAAAGCTCTGCAACAGTATACTATACTGTCGTTTATAAATTTAATCACATTATTCAAGTTCAGTAATGTGACAGAGTACTTAGGCTCAGTAAACTAACTAGATAATCGATCTCGCCCATGTTTTTCAGCATTTTCTGAATGTTATTTTATCAACATAAAACAGAAGAGAACAAAAAAATCACACATTTCACTGGTTTTGCTCTGAAAAGAAATAAGCCTTTTGAAACACAAATAATTACAACCTATTTTTAATAGCACAGTAAATTCACTGCAGTCATCAAAATTTTTGCCCAATTTCAAGCACTGCTTTGACTCACCAGGAGTCAAGGCAGTTTGGAGGCAGGATATGGAACTGGCAAGCACAGTGCTTAGCCCCTGGGCCTGAAGCAGAGGCATATCTATTGAAGGGCATAGAAGCACTGCTGTTCCAGTTTTCTCCTCCTTGTTTTGTTACTGAAGGGCTCGGGCCCTCTGGTTGCTTGCTGCCTCTGGTCCTTCAGCAAATAAAGGGAGAGAATGAGGAATGTGCAGAATAAAAAATGTTTATTAAAACAGCACACGTGCAGTGCATCCTTGTCATAGAGTCATAGAGTCACAAAATCATAGAATCGCTAAGATTGAAAGAGACCATTAATATCATCTAGTCTAGCCATCAACATATCACCAATATGAGCATCAGCTCATGTCGTAATAGCTCAGAAAGGTCTTGCATCAGAGCCAGAATGAAGGCAGCTGCTTGTTCTTCAGTTACTGCATTTGTGACCTGAATGTTGTTACAAAAACAGAAATGGGGTCCATGAGTAAGAGAAGTGACCAGCGGAATAGCCTAATGTATTGGAAATACATGCAAATATGATTATAAATTCAGTGGTTTCTATAAGAAATGGCATGTTTTAAATATTGTTTTGGGAAATGAGTATCTGAAGTTTGCTCCAGGTAATGATTTTTGGATGTGATGAATAGAAAGAAGATGAGAAATAGCAAGGTTTTGCTAAAAAATAATTCATCTTTCATGTGAGCAATAAGGAATTAAAACACTGACCCTCAATTCCTGCTCTCAAGAGCGTGAGAAATGCTATCTCATTTATAATAATTAGTCAAATCCAAGAGAAGTAACAATCCTTGTATTGTCTCAGTCCAGCTTCAGAGCCAACTCTGGCAAGGACTGACTGCTGACAAATGCTCTGCAGCACAGAATCTCCCAAAGGTTTTCATGCCCAGAGCAATGTGAAGCCAGCACAAAGCAGTGCTACCAAGCCAAACAATCAGCATTTATTCCAGAAGCTCTGTTAGACACAGATTTGGTTAAAGGTGACTTTGCTTTTGTTTCAGCCCCCGCTGCTCACCCCTCTCCCTCCACCTGGAGGCTCTGTTTGCCCAGCAGGTTGGCTTTTCCTCTGCGAATGTGTGTGTGTGTGTACATGTGGATGCTTCCCAATAAGCAAAGTGTTCTCTGCGTGAAGAAGCATTGACAACAGTGCTTGAAAATGTTAGCAGTGGTGGCTGGAAGTTCATTTGCTTCAGTTAGTTGTGAAGGTGCATTCAAATGAGGTTCAGATACAGCAGAATAAAAACATAATATTCAGTACTAGAGGGAGGAATATCACGGTGCAGATGATGACGAATCTGGCATATGCAGATGAAACCCAGAGAAGTAAACTACATCCAAGCTCTGCCCTGTCCCTCCTCTTCCCTGTAGGATGTGCTGCTGTCTTTGGTCTAGAAAGCATATATTTAGTAAGGAGCACAGAGTATTTCCATCCTTCCTGTATCCCACTGTTTCCGTTGTCACTTCTATTCCTATCTTCTCACTTGAAACTGATACCACACTGAATTCACTGCAGCAATCCCAACCACTACTTTACTCCTAAATCTGCATCTGTCATCAAGAGTTGAAGAGTTTCAAAGGCAAACACTGTTGTGTGACAGAAATCAGTTTGGCAAAGGCAAATAAATACTTTGGTCTGTTTCCATGCTTCTAGATTAAGCATGGAAGATTCTAGATTGAGCTCACATTCACGAGCACACAGAAACATCACTGCAATTTTCTCAGTCTTGTTTTGTTGCTAAAGGAACAGCCATCCAGCCATTCCTGGTCACTGGTTTCCCGGAGGAATGAGTGTAACGATGGTAAAGGTTCCATACATTCTTTATAGGACTGGGGTTCTTCAAATAGAGAGCTGGAGAGGTTGATAACAGCAGTTTTCAGATATTATTGTCTATGCACAGCTGCTTACCCAAATAGTGTCCCTCTCCACCCATACCATCAGATCTGTAAGAGACAAATGCAGAGTCAAAATAGTCCTCGGCATTGTATTCTGTCCCCACTAGTATACCATAAACCAGAGTTTGGAGAACCATCCTCTAAAGGATGAAACAAAAATGTCTCGAAGTTTGGAGAACAGGTGTCTAGATTCAGCTTCTCCATGTTTATCATTCACTTTATGTGAAAGATATCAAATATGGCAGATAGAAAATCAAACATTCCTTCACTTCCCAGGACATAAGCAAGTTCACTCATGGGATGCCACTCATTGGAGCTGGAGCAGCTGACTGAAAAGGCAGGAGATGGTAGTTGACTACAGCACTGGGTGCATAGGATGTGGACACCTGAAGACTGAGATCGAGCAGCTGTTGAGAAAACCAGGAACCCTTCACTGACTGCTGTAGGGTGAGAATGCAGGAACAGATACGATGACGGAAACAGCTGGATGCCTTTCTATCTTTTGCATCTGCATATTCTGGATTCCTTCCTTTCCACTACATCATTCTGTTCCTCTCAGTGGTATGAGGTACGTGTTTCTGCTCGCTATTATTTCCTGGTACCTTTCTTATCTGCCATTCTTCTCATTTTCTCTCCTAAGGCATGACTTTCCTTTGTTTCACCAGCTTCTCTCATTTTTTTTCCCAGCTTTGTTCCCGGTCTGTTCTTGCATTAATTTTACTTGTTGGCTAGCCATTATGTAAAATATTGTGGGAACAGGAAGTTCCTTTGATACATAACTAAGGATGGAGTGTGAACAGCTGATCTTCTGGCATTTTCACCAAGAAAAAAAAAAAAAAAGGAAAAAAAAAAACCTCTTCCATTGCATATCTATTTTAGATTAAAATTGTACTGAACAGAAGCCAGGTGGTGCAGTGGAAGATTTAGTATCCACAGAACCTTCATTCTTCTCAGGCTAAGATGAGGAGGACCATTCTCAAATCATCTTCATGTACTGGTATTTTCATGGCTCCCTCAAAATTAACAAGTGCAAGTAAGAGGAGTTAATGAGGACATAAATCAGTCTGCTTTGGCAGTGCAGATCCGTGGAACCTTTCTGTGAAAAATGACACACAGTGGTAAGTCCACTGGAGAACTAACCGGCTTCTTGAGGGCTTTGAGCTTCTGCTCAAACAAATCCATAGCCTCCAGGGATGCTTATGGTATGGAAAGGGGGATGGATAAGTTCAGAGAAAACTCTCTGTGAATGTGACTTTGAGAAAGATGTGTGGATGGTGGTGATCAACCAACTGAACATGAGCTCTTGAGTCTAGGCAAAGACAAATGCATGACCTTTGGATCCACAGATGGAAGAGAAAGATGAAGAACTGGGAACAGCTCCACAGTGAAGCATGAGCGTTAGCAGTTTAGAAAATGTCAAGAAACTGTAGGAATTCTCAGGTCATTAAACAGAGGTTAAGCACTAACTTCGTCATGAGCTTATCTTACTTAACCAGATAAAGGACACTACAAAGTAAATTTATTTTTAGCCTACATACAATCAAATAGAACATAAATACATACAAATTTACTGCTAAGAGGAGTTAAGCACTGTAGTGTTACTAGTGGTGATGATGGCTGCTCCATGAGCAGAAGTTTTAGAGAAAGTATTAAGTGCCTGTCTCATTGATGTTGAACAGTTCAGACAATAATTCATCTGTGATTGTCCTCAAGCCCATGCTGTGGCAGACTGAGTGACCACAGTGATTCTCCCAGACCTTGCACATGCCGCATAAGAGTATTATAGAAGCATAGAACGGTTTGAGTTGGAAGGAACCTTTAAGAACATTAGTTCCAAACTGCTGCTATAGGTAGGGACACCTCTCACTAGACCAGGTTGCTCAAAGTCCCATCCAGCCTGGCCTTGAAAGCTTCCAGGGACAGGGCATCCATAACCTTGCTGGGCAACTGTTCCAGTATTTTACTACCTTCACAGTAAAGAATTTCTTCCTAATATCTAGTCTAAATCTACCTTCCTTAAAGCAATTTCTTTTCACCCTGTTACTACATGTCTGTGTAAAAAGTCCCTCCCCAGCTGTCCTGCAGGCCTCCATTTCTGGTACTGAAAGGTATAAAGTTCTCCTAAAGTCTTCTCTTCTCTAGGCTGAGAGAGTCAGGGCTCTTCAGCCTAGAGAAGAGAAGGTTCCAGGGGGACATTATAAGGATCCCTGTAAGTGAGATGCTCCAGCTTTCTGTTTATCTTTGTGGCCCTTCTCTGGGTGGCATCCCTTCCCTCTAGTGCATCAACTGCACCACTCGGCTTGGTGTCGTCTACAAACTTGCTGAGGAGGCACTTGATTCCACTGTCCATGTTGCCTACAAAGACATTAAATCATTGCCAGTTTCTACTTGGTCAATGAGCCATTGACTGTAACTCTGTGTGTGACCATCCAGCCAATTCCTTATCCAGCAAGTGCACAATTCATCAAATTAATTTCTCTCTAATTTGGAGGACCAGGATTCACGTAGAACAGCATCAAATGCTATGCACAGTCCAGACACTGTAACTCCATATAAAAGGCCACCAGGTTTGTCAGGCATGATTTGCCCTTGATGAAGCCATGTTGATTGCCACCAATCACCTCATATTTTTTCCATGTGCCTTAGTAGGGCCTTCAGGAGGATCTGCTCTGTAATCTTTCCAAGCACAGATGTGAGAATGACTGAACTGTAATTCCTTGAATCTTTTTTTCCCTTCTTGAAAATGGGAGTTATGTTTCCCCTTTTCTAATCAGTGGGAACTTCACCAGGCTGCCATGACTTTTCAAATATGATGGACAGTGACTTGGCAATTTCATCCACCTGTTCCCTCAGAACCCCTGGATGGATTTCATCAGATCCCACGGACTTGTCCACCTTCACGTTCTTTAGATGGTCTTGAACATGATCTTCATTTACAGCAGGCAGATCTTCCTTCTTCATATTCTTACCTTTGCTTTCTGTGGCTTGCAGTGTGGCTAGAGCCCTTGCAGGTGAAGACTGAGATAGAGAAGTCATTGAGCACCTCAGTTTTCTTTGTATCCTTCACAACCAGGTCTCCAGTTTCCTTCCAGAGAGGGCCCACATCTTCCCTGGCCTTCCTTTTATCACTAATGTACCTGTAGTATTTCTTCTTGTTCCCCTTGATGTCTCTAGATTTAATTCTGTCTGGGTTTTAGGTTCCCTAACCTGATTCTTGGATGCTTGGACAACTTCTTTGTAGTCCTCCCAGGTAATCTGTTCCTTCTTGTACTCTCTATGGACTTTTTTTTAGAGTGTAATTAAGTCCAAGGTCTCCTTGTTGATTCTCGGGATGCACTGCTTCTGGGCTTGAAGAAGATGGTCCTTGAATACTCACCAGCTTTCTCGGGTCCCTCTAGGGCTTTCTCCCATGTCATGCTGACAGTTCCCCAAAGAGGTCAAAGTTTGCTCTCCTGAAGTCCAGAGTAGTAAGTTTGCTGCCCTAAGGATCTTGAGTTCTACCATTTCGTGACCACTGCAGCCAAGGCTGCCCTTGAGCTTCTCTGAACTCACCAGCCCCTTCTTGTTGGTTAGTACACTGACAGTGCTACTAGACAATGTACTGATCATGATGGTCACAAGCTATTGTCATCATCCCTTCTACTCTTGGAAGTTCATCTATTGTGAAAATGTCAGAGTAGGCTAATTCTGTGCTACATAATGCATTTGACCTACCCCTCTCACTTAGATGCATTTGAAATTATTCTGATGATCCTAAGTAAATCTTGCAATGAACACTAAATCCCTGATGTCATTGATTTGTTTTTATTGCCCTAAATTATTATAACTGCAGAACATTGTTCAATAGGTCAAGCACTCTCTTTGCTTAATTAATGTTTCCCACAGCCAGTAACCTGAAAGTGCCTCAGTGAATAAAACCAGAAATATGCAGCCTGTAAGCTTCATGGGCCTAGAACAGCATTTACAGTTCCTTTGCATCCTGCATTAATCTTCCTTCACATCCTGAGACAAATACAGTGAGTGTTTTACTTTGGGCCAGTGGGAGAAAAGCACAGAATTTGAATGCTACTAAAAAGTCTGTGCTGCTGTGTCACCTACAAATAACCGCTAGTTTTGTCATAAATAAATGCATGGTGTCATTCCCTTACTGCAACCCTTTGTTTCACCTTCCAGCAGTTCTGTTTTGCCTATGAAGTTGGTTGGTGCGTGCTTTAAAAACTGCAACATCATGCCTTAATTTCAGGCAGAAAGAGCCAAGGGGTTTTCTCCTCTAGCTAAAGGCACACCTGGGCTCCCTCTAAACTGGTGTTCACAAACACTGCATCTCTGCCCATGCAAACAACCAGCAGCAGTGCTTTGCAGCTGAGGGGCCCCCAGGTGCCTCCCTCAGCTGTGGTCCCAGTCTCAAAGTCCTGCACCTCCAACAAGTCTCAGTAGGTTTCTACAAGTTCCAGTGAGGCCTCATGAAATATTTCACCTAATCAGCAACATCACTTGGGCAGGTCTGAGCAGACAATTACTGCACTTTTTTCTTTTTTTTTTTTTTTTTTTTTTTTTTTTTTTTTTCTGTGATGGAGGATTTCCTGGTGTCCTGCTGTTGCCTAGCACCACCAGATGGACCAGCCAGGCCAGCCCTGTGTGGATAAAGCCACACTCCATGCAGACAGGACTCCATTGGCAGGGAGAGCTAGAACTGGTCTGTGCCAACCCATCTGCAGCAAACAGTTGAGTGCTACCTGCCTCTTTTGGGGACAGGACAATTGTCATGCAGTAGTATTCCCTGAAAAGACACATCAGTTATGAACGCATAGGTTTGTGATCTTGCAGGAGAACCTCAAACATGATTTTCAGACTTTTATTCTTCAGGGCTGCAGGGTTTAAGCAGGTGTTCAATTTCTCCATCAGTGAAAGTGTTAATAACATCTTCATCACACCACACAAAAGAATGTACCTTGCCTCCTCATTTTGCTCCTCTGCTTCCCTCTATTTATTTTCTTGAACAAATTCAGAATCATTTTCAAATCTCAGGAACTATTTTTTGCAATATTTAACTATTCTTCCATCACATTTCCAGTCATGCAGCAAATCCTGCTGCTTTCTTTTCTCATTTATTCTTGTTTAGTTGCCCCTTAAATTAATTTTCTGTGGTTCTAAGGAAATATCTGTTTTCTCACTTTCTTCTAGGAAGTGATCAGGGAACTGAATAGTATTGGAGGAAGAAAAGAGGAACAGAAAATGCTTTTTGCAGGCAGAGAGGTCACTGCAACACTATGAAGTTTTTTGCCATTCTTTTTCATCCCTCCTAAACAGATACTTCTTGCAAATATCTGTTGTGGTTTAACCTGGCAGGTGGCTTAGCACTACAGATTTATTTGCTCAATGCCTCCATTATCTGGGGATGGGGAAAAGAATTGGGAAAAAAAGTAGAACTTGGGGTTGAGATGAACCTATTTACTAAGACAGAGAGAAGAAAAAGGATAATAGTTATGACTATATATATACATATATATATATATATGAATGTATATAAAAAAGCAATTGTTCCCCCGACCAGTGACCAGCCAACTCCCCGAGCAGTGGAAGAGATGAAGTCCCACTCCCTTCAAAACTCCTTTCACATGATGTCATATGGTATGGAATATCCCTTTGGGCAGTTAAAGTCAGCTGTCTTAATTCTGTTCCCTCCTAGCTTCTTGGGCCCTTCACTGTAAGTGGCCTTGGCTCTGTACAACACTGCTTAGCAGCAACTATAAACATCAGTGTGTTACCAACATTGTTTTTCTCCTAGAACCAAAACATAGCATCATAGCATCATTGGGAGTGGAGCTTCTCCCTTATGAGGAAAGGCTGAGTTGAGCTGGAAAAGAGGAGACTGAGGAATGATCTCATTAATGTTTATAAATATGTAGATGGTGAGTGTCAGGAGGATGGAGCCAGGCTCTTCTCAGTGATATCCAGTGATAGGACAAGGAGCAAGGGATGCAAGCTGGAACATAGGAGGTTCCACATAAATATGAGGAAAAAACTTCTTCACAGTGAGGGTGACAGAACACTGGAATGGACTGCCCAGAGACTTCATGGAATCTCCTTCCCTGGAGGCATTCAAAACCTGCCTGGATGCATTCCTGTGTGACCTGATCTAGGTGTTCCTGCTCCAGCAGGAGGATTGGACTAGACGATCTTTCAGTGTCCCTTCCAATCCTGACGTTTTGTGATTCTGTGATTCCGTGAAGATGTATACCAGACACTCTAAAGAAAGCAATTCCATCCCAGCTGAAACTAAGACATTCCACACGGATCCTTTGCCCCTCCAGTCAATCTGCATCTTTGCATATTCAGGTGGCTCTCTGCATTTCAACCATGGGCCTTCACAGCTTGGTTTCCAATAAATCCTGGTCTTTCATCAGTCAGCACTTTTCTATGAATGCTCAGTGCTACCCCGGAACTCTTCTCTTTACAACAGCTTCATCCTGACAAACTTCTTAAGGTAATTTTTACCTAAAAGGTAAAACGTTGGGTTGGTTTCTTGTCTACTTTCAGAATACTGGTCAGACAATTTACATTCAGTGAAACTGCATTTCTCAGCAGGTCACTGGGTATTCTTTTCCCTTCATATTTCTACTGAATTGATATTCTTGATTGTGCTAACCCAAAAATGCAATAATTCATGTGCCATGAGTTTGTAGTAATTCTTGCAGCTGTCTCCGGCTGCTGCAAAATGCAAGTATTGCAAAGGTCTTTTGTTGAACAGAAAGACATTTTTTAGCTTCATACAAAACATGTTTTATTTCTGCAGTTCTCACTCTTATACGCAGGCCTCTGTTTCTCGGGGTGACTGTGAGCCTTCGTCTCCCACTGACTTCAATGGACATGTTGTGAAAATGCACCAACATATCCCTAATAAGGCTGGAAACAGGAGGAGGTATTTGTCTCTGCTCTTTGTGACGAAACTAGAACCCTATCTACAGAAACAACATCACATCAGGAAAAAAGAAAATAGCTTCCCCAGCTGCTTTGCTGGTTAATGCACTTCAGAAAAAGGTGCAGCTGAAACAGACAGGCAGAGACTTCTGAAAAAGCAATAGAAACAAGCTTGCTGAAAGTCAGGTTAAGAACTACATGTAATAGCATTATTTTTTGAAGACTTTGGAGTCAGTCTACCAGGATGTGTTTATTTTCAAAAAGACAAGAGATATTCAGCCATGACTAAAACAAAGTTGTTCAGTAGAATACATACTCTCCAGCAGATAGAGAGTAAGTTACAGGAAAAATTCATCTCACTCATACAGACAGACAGAACATTCAGACAGAAACAATATTTTTTTATGTAGCAACAGTACATATACAGAAAGTCGGCAGAAGATAACTAAAATGGGTAACTTCGTTTAAAAGTGTACTGAAAGCAGGAGAAGAGCAAGTGGAGCACAGTGTATCTTGGGAAAGAAATCATATTGTGACAATGGAGAAAAAGAGTTCTGTATCACTTCAACTGCTTTGGACTTGATTTACCCTGCTTTTCTGCTCTACTAAGTGTTATCATAGAATCATAGAATGGCCTGGGTTGAAAAGGACCTCAAAGATTATCTAGTTTCAAGCCCCCTTGGCACAGGCAGGGTTGCCAACCACTGGACCAGATGTTATGCTGTACTAAGGCCATGTTCCTTTGCAAGCACCACTTGTGGACAGCAAGATGGAGACGAGGCTAAACTCTCAAGCCAGGCTGCAAAGAACACAAGAGTGGTTGGTCTGTGGAGCCCATTTAGATCTGCTGAATGCTGTCAAGAATGGAGTCAAGCAAAGCAAGGGAGGGACAAGCAGTGCTGATGCTGAGCTCAGGTCTGCAGCTCGGAGATTTTCTGACATATGGTGATGCTGCTGTGTGGAATAAAGTTGTGTATGTACAAAATGAGAATGATTTTATAATGAGTAACTCAATAATTAGTGATCCTGATGAATCTAGAGGCACAGTTAAATCTCATACACAATATCAAAAAATAAGGCATTAATTCTGTTCTGCACTGTTTGTGACTCTTTTCTTACTAGAATCTACGTCATCAAAATCTTTGCTGCATATACTGTGGAGCTGTCATTCCAGTGATGCCCTATGGCCCTGTAAGGAGCCAAGATCCTGGCCTTCATACAAGCACAATTAGAAGATAACACACCACACCTATCAATCAACACAACAAGTAACCATATAGCAGGAAATAAAACAAGTGCCAGGATCAACAGTGAAGGGAAACTGTCCTGTTTTCTGGGTGAAGATTTGCTGGAAGACCTTGTTTTATAACAATATCCACAAAGCATCTTTCCTTGAGCATCAATCAAGATGTTCCAGAGCAGACAAACAAAACTGACAATGAGTTGAGAACAATAAACCTCTGGCAGCGGGGGAGGCTGAACCTTGGCCAGTTTGTACTGAGATTTTGAAAGTATGAACCTGCAGTCTGCTTTATTTTACCATGAAGGTATTGCAGCTCTAACCAGAGCCCAGCCTGGAGCACAAAGCACAAGACACTGACAGACCATTTGGTCACAAATCCAGGCAGATATAAGGGGATGTGCACTGGAAGTTGGGCTTCAGAATGCCAACTTGACCATGCCCCATTGCAGAAGGATGCCCAGCAATGAGCCAAAGACGCAGGCTGATCCCACATCAGGCTGCTACTTGGCCACTCAGAACCATGCAGAATGGTCTCAATGCTGGTGATGGCAGGTATTATGACTGTCCCTATCGTCACTACTGTGACTATTGTTGACTGTTGATGTGCAGTGATAAGATGATGGAGGATCAAAATAACAATGAGCCTGTGGAAATTAGTAATAGTGTATCAGAAATAGCTTGTATTAAAAATAGGGTGACCAACAGGACTAGGGAAGTGACTGTCCCTCTTGGTGCTGCTGAGACCTCACCTCCAGTACTGTATTTGGTTTTGAGCAATGAAGCTTGTGAAGAGACTGTAGGTCTCACTTTGAGTACTATGTTCAGTTTCATGTAATGGAGCTAATGAAGAGACTGGAAAACAAGAGTTATGAGGAGTGGCTGAGAGAACTGGGCCTGTTTGGTCTGGAGAATTGGAAGCTGAGGGGAGACCCTATCCCTTTCTACAGCTACCTGAAAGGAGGCTGCAGTGAGGAGGGTGTTGGTCTCTTTTCGCAGGTGGTGATTTAACACAAGGAAACAGTCTCAAGTCATACTAGGAAAGATTCAGATTGGATATTAGGAAGAATTTCTTCATGGAGAGAGTGGACAATTGTTTGAGTGGGATGCCCAGGGAGGTGGTGGAGTACCTACCCCTGGAGCTCTTTAAGAGATGTGTGAACATAATAATATGGGACATGGTTTAGTGGTGAACTTATAGTATTAGGTGGACAGTTGGACTTCATGTCATAAAGGCCTTTACAATACTAAATTATTCTCTGTTTCTCTGAAATGCAACCTCACTTTAGTATAGCTTAATGCATCCAACACTGCTGCACCAATGACTATCAGTCATTAACATCTAGTCAGCACCATGGTCTGCTTGTGCAGAAGCATACACCATCTTTCACTGTCCCCTGTTAAAATCTTCAGTAGTTATTCATTAATGATTTCAAGATGTTTTACTCCTTCCCCACCTCTATGAATTGCAGTGCACAGTGAGACTGGCTTTCTCTCAGAGCGCATGTTCCAGATCACACAGGGTGCTCTAGCTTTGTTTTCTATCAGTGCTAGCAGCAGAGGACGGATGGTATTTGCTGGCAAGAGAATTCTACAAAATCATTGCCAGAATATTGCACCTAATAAGAAGAGGGAGATCTACAAAGACTGGCATTGTTTGTCTATTCTGTGGGGCTTACCCAGAAATCTCACATAAAATATTGAGTGAAAACAAGAACTCGTATCCCATGACAAATCTCAATATTTTAAATTCTAAGTATTATAGTGAGAGCTGAACCAGAGAAAGGTCAATATTTTTGCAAAAGAAAGTTCAGAAATGTGTCCACAGTCCTTTCTGGGGACCAGCCTCATCAACCACAGCCCTTCTTGCCTAATGTCCAGCTAAGGGAGAAAGGGGCACCTCCAGAGGGTGGTTCCTCTCTCCCTGCAGCAGGTATCCAATGCTCTGAAACATGTCATCCCTGTAGGGTCTGTGCCTCCCACCACTGACAGAAAAGGGGACAGGGTGTCTTGCACAAACCCACCAGTGACAGCCAGCAGGGAAAGCCTCAGCCCCAGGTTTTCTGTTGTTGTTGGAGTTTTTTCCCAATTACCCTTCAGCTGTCTTCATATTCAAAATCACCCACCTAGTGCAGAGCAGTTCCCTCCCTTATTCACGGGGGAGGACAGGTCACTTCCATGCTGTAATAAGAAAAAACACGCTCCACCTAATCACAGTTCTTACAGCACATCGTTGCTTTCCTTAATTGTGTGCACTCAGGATATCTTGCTGTTGTAGCTAATCCCCTGCACAGCACAAACCATTCAGTCCAGCTGGTAGGAACTCATAACCACCCAATATTTATTCAGTTTAACTCCCAAAGCAGAAGCAACTTTGCAGTCAGAGCAGCTCTCCACCAGCTTTGTTGCAGAATAGTTCATCTAAGTGCTAATAGAAGAACCTTTGATTACCCTTGTATTCACGGGGATTTAAACTCCAATTGAAGTAATTAATTCCTTGTCCACTACAGACAAAATGAAATGCTATCAGAAATTGGCAATGCATGGAAGAATATTTTCATTAAAAACTGAATATACTTGTTTACTGATTTTAATTAGAGAGGAATCATTTGCATTGCTATAGTTGAAGGCCTACTGGTACTTCCAGTATAAATAGGCATCTATCATGACTTCTCAATATGCATTTGTACAGAGATAGAACATGACAGGGTGCATTAGCCCATTTTTTATTTTTTTTAAATGTTAATTTAATACATTTTCAGCGTAAGCACAAATTTAAGGCCAGATCTGAGAGGAATTAAGTGTCCCTACTGTAGAGACGTGTTGTGTCAGAAAATCCTTTTAGAATTAACCAAATGAGTTTCCTGCCCTGAAAAGAGGTGTCTGAGTTTTCAGAGATTTTGCTCCTAGTCTCTACATTAAGATGAGGCCAAGACCCTGCCAAAGTTGTTAACAACACAAATACCAAGAGAAAATAAGCCTTGCCTTAAAGTTGCTAGTGAATGTCAGCACTTGAGGCCCAGCTTTTGCAAGATTCAGGCTAAAAAACTTACTTCTGATCTTGTGCAACCTCAACGCACAGCTCGCTAAGCTATTCGGGGCTCATTTCTCTGCTTCTCACAGTGCTGCATCCCTACATTACCTATGATGCCCTCCTTCACAGTCCTCCTCACTCGGATCGCAGTACCCACTTAGTAGAAAAATTTCACCTGTGAGCTGAGACGCTCCCCAGCACCTGGGTAGATGCAGGCAGATGGAACTACAGCTCCTCTCTGCTCCATTACGTTCCTCTGTGTGCACCTCAGGGTGCTTTTGTACACTTGCTATGGTTCTGCTATTTCTGCTCCTTCCACCTACACCCGCTACCTCATCCTTTGTTTTAATGTGTATAAGCAGTAATGAGATGCCATAACTATTTATGGGCCCTGTTATGTCAGATCCTGTGGGAGAGTGTCCCAGTCCTCACTGTGCTTGTAAGTAGAGGCTATAGAGCATCTATGAATTAAATGAATATGAATATGAATTAAATGAATATGAATATGAATTAAATGCCAGGGTTTTGCAAATGAAACCCTGTCATTCTGCTCTCCACCTTTTCTTTCTTTATAGGTATCAATGAAGCCATGTGCCAGGCTCACACAAGATACCTACACCCAATTCAGGACCTGAACCAGTTCCTAAGGTTCACCCAGAATTTTATCCAGCTCTTTCCTTTTTCCTCCAGGTGAGCTGGAAGAAGAATGAATAGAGCTCCAGTGGCAAGAAATATGCAACTACTGAGCCACCTGCATCTCTTTCAGGTTTAAGGAATGTAGTCCAAAGCTGATTCTGCATTTCTGAACATTCAGGTTTACTATTACATCACACACTTTCCAATATGAAAAGCCCATTATGATTTTTTCATTTCCTTTCTTGCCCCATGGATGCAAAGATTAAGCCTTATCACTGAAAGAGGAATGTTGGACTGCCACTAGACAGCATCCTGGCAGAACGAAGTAGGACCTCCCATACCATTGCATCACTCCCGGTAGCATCCTTGCTTTTTAGAAAAAGAAATTGCAAATGCCTCCATTTACAAAGTGATCAACATGCAAATTAAGGCTCGGGTTTCTTCTCGAACTTGCTAGAAATTGTGAGCTACTCTTCTCACTCCAGATACAATTGTAACATGCTGCCAATGCAAAGCAGCTTTCTGTTATCCACGCTTGTTGCAGAGTGCATGCCAAGACTTCCTTATCCATATCCATGCTACAGTTACAAATCCCCACACTGAGAATTGGAAGACAAGTGGGACACATCTTGGAATCCCATCAGCTATGAAGCCCAGATCACTCAAGGGCCTAATAGAACATTACTGGATGATTTATCTTCCAGTAACAACTTCAATATACTAGTTATCTTAGACTGACACCAATCTCATCCTTGTCAGCCTGAACACTGCTCAGATGGGGTGCTCCTGTAGTGGCAGTGGGGTTGGCAGGATTTTAGGGAGCAGCTGCTGCTAATGAAGATGGAAACCAGCTTTGTAACATATCCTGAGGACACCCCAAGGGCACACATTGTGAAAGATGGCTGTGTAACACCATGCTCAAGTTGCAGCTTTGCTGGATCCCTTCCTCCTGTTAAATAAAGTGATTTGACATCGACACTCACTGCCTTGTGAGCAATCAGCTGAGTGAATGGAAGCAAAATAGTGCTGGAATTTGGATATTCCTGCTGGAGTAGCAAAATTCTATGGCTTGTCATATTCATATCATATATCAACCAGAAAGGTAACCTTCTGGCCAAGTGCCTGATCTCAAGAAGCTCATCTTGAACTTGGCAGAGGAAAGCTTGGTTGGCAGCATGGAGCTGAAGGTGCTGCACTGGCAATTGGCAGCAATTTATAAGTAACGTGACAGGTGAAACACAAAAAATCACATCATTCAGGGGATCTGCCTTCTGAAGAGAAGGGGATGACAGGGCAGGAGATGGTCATCAGAGCAATTGTGTCTCGTTCAAGTCCAGTAAAAATGATAGCTGATCAAGAGAAGTAACTTGAACAAGCAAGTACCAGCAGCAAGCACCTGAATCACACATAGAATCTCTAAGGCTGGAAAAGACCACTGAGACCAGCCTGGAGTCTACGTGGACTCTGCTGAAAACTGACTGTCAGAGTCTTTTTTTATGTGTGTGTTTTTGTTGGCCATTTTCCTTTTTTTTTTTTTTTTTTTTTTCTTTTCCCTTTTTTTTTTTTCCTGACTATCATGTAGGCATCTGTAAAATGCTAATTAGTACAGTCTTTAAAGAAAGCTGTCCTGCTAGGCACCAAACTGTGAATGCTACTCAGGTTGTGCATGCATCTAACTACTCGTCTGTTTCGGTACATCAGTTATTTAGGGTGGAAAAGAAAAGTGAGTTTATCAGGTCGTCTGTCATTGTCATCCTTCCAGTATTTGAAGGGAGCTTTTGAGCAGGAGGGGGACTGACTTTTTTGCACGGTCTGACTGTGATAGGCCAAGGGGGAATGGCTTTAAACTTAAAGAGGAGAAATTTAGGTTAGATGTTAGAAAGAACATCTTCACTCAGAGGGTGGTGAGGCACAGGCACAGGTTGCCCAGAGAGGCAGGAACCATCCCTGGAGGTGCTCAAGGGTAAGTTGGATGGGGCCCTGGGCAGCCTGAGCTGGTGGGTGCTGTGTCTGCCCATGGCAGGGGATTGGAACTGAGTGGACTTAAAGTTCCCTACAACCAAAGCCATTCTATGATTCTGTGATTCTATGATAGCCAGTGTTTCTAAAGATCTTATTAAATCCCTTATTAAATCCTCCCAGTTGCAACTCAGTGTGTTGAGGGGCAATTTCCATGAGGTATATGTCACTTCTAATGGGGAGGGATGGAGCACAGGACTTCTCTCCTTGCTCTTCTCACCTTGTTGCCCTTGCATGCATCCTCATGAGCTGACCTCATCAAGGACCTGTCACCACACAGAGCAAAGTCATTTCTAATGACTTGTACTGTCTCCTTTCTGCTTCCTGAGGACTGACACACCACTGCAAATGTACCAATGTCCTCCCAAAATTGCATTGGTACATTCAGCATCTTAAGTGCTCACCGGTATCCCAAACTGCTGTACCTGGTATTCATCTGTCAATTATCACAAAAAAAAGAAACTTTTCATTAAAAAGACCCCTTATGTGTTGCCATGGATATGTTCATCTGTTTCTAAACTCTCATTTCTACCTTATAGTATATGATCTATGCTCTGGTCTTTACATTTTGATCTATACCAAATATCATTGACAAGTGAATGACAGTTCTGCCTATGTTTTGTGATCAGAAAACTGCCCTGCCATGCACTAACTCCCTGCTCTACTCCAGCTTTTCAGCAGAATGATCAATGAGAAGGCACAGAGTGGAAAAATCTGATTTGCCTGAAGGTTTCTGTTTCTTTGTTGTTTCTTTGAAGGATACAGTGTGCCACACCAACAAAGCTGAAATGGATGGGGTGAAAACAATCAATTTTTAATCAATTTCCTGCATACAAGCTCAAAAGATCCAGAACTTGATCTGGATCTTGGTAACACCAGAGAAAATGGTTCACAAGAGCTCTGAAATTCCTTTACTTACCAGTGCTTGTGTTCACGATGCACGGAAACAACATATTTTGAGAGTACAATTAAAAAAAAAGTAAAATTACTTCTAGACAAGAAAAAGAAGCCTGAAGTGCAAATATTTAGTATGAGGGCTGCTCCAAAAGTGATGCCTCCTATTTTATTACGTTGGCACATGACATCAGAGGCAGATGGTGGTGGTATGGCAGTAGAGGACAAATATTCCCTTACGTGTTGTTGCCATGTGAGAGATGGCAGTAAAGGGGCAGTTTGACAAAATGGCGTCTGACATGGAAGTGCGGATGAAGCAAAACTGTGACATCAAATTCCTTCATGCAGGAAAAATTGTACCCACTGACATTTATCAATGTTTGCTGAATGTTGATGGAGTCCAAACAGTAGATGTGAGTGCAGTGAGGCAGTGGGTGGTGTGTTTCGGCAGTGTTGACAGTGACAGTGGGTCACTTCTGCTGGTGCAGATGTTAACGAGTGCAGCATGCTGATGAAAATGCGTAGCTAATGGTGGTGACTATGTTGAAAAATAGTGTTTTGCATCTAGAATTTGCACTTTCAAACAGTGTTATTGTCTTTTATCTGCTGTAATTTCCATGGAAATAAATAGGGAGCATTTCTTTTGGTGCAACCCACATAATAAATCATTGTGAGTTGGCATTATTCTATTCCTATTTTTTGCTAGCTATCATGAGCATGTAGCTGCGGAGATCCTTCAGAGACCTCTCCTTGACCTTTGGTTGTTATTCCAAGAGCATTCTCCTCCCCTGCTCTTTGTTCTCCCATAAACAGCAGTTCCTGTCAGGGCTGCAGAAGTAAGTATCTGTGGGAGGAACTGAAGGACGAGGACACCCATGTCAGTGTCAGAGTAGCCCAAGATGTCTGTGAAGCCACACGCTTCTCCCCTGTTCAGCAGCAGTACTCCTTAAAATGCTTTGCTTTATCTTACTTGAGGATTCACTACATTTTAAAGTGGGCCTACAAGATGCACCACAGCCACAGCAGCTAACAGCTTTGGTGTGAGAAACCATTTGCTCCCCATTGCTCTCAAAAGGAGGGCTCCCTAGGCTGCTCCCCACCTGGTGCACAGCTGGCTAGCAAATCCTCCCGAAGTAGCAGGCAATGTTAAGGCAGATAAAGACCATGAATTTGGTTTAGTCATCATACAAAGTTCAAATAAGTGTGAGTGGTGCTGCTGCTGCCAAAATCTCAACATTGTGCAGAGATCATTTCTTTTTCGCCGAAACATGTTGTTGTAACTTAAAAGGAAGTAACTGGTTATTGTGCTTTGTGCAAGTGCATTTTGCAGCATCATTAAATCTCCCCTGAAATCTCACTGTTGGAAAGTGGATTTAAGCCAGGGTCATTTCAGAGCCCAAACTGCTATACAAATTGCCTCCTTTATTTATACAGTGATGCCTAGAATGTTCAGGCCTCAGTGCCTCAAATCAGGCATCCCTCTATTTACATTCCTAAATTAGACTGTGCTTGTTATTCATGGCCTGCTTACCTGCAGCAGACAGATTGGGTTGTTCATATGACCTATCCATCCCATCTCAGGGGAGTTTGCTGTAATTAAATATTCCCCACTTCCAGCAGCATACTGAACCCTCTGTATTGCAATCCTGGCCAGAGGCATTGTCACTTCTACTGAGCTGTCTCAGATGGCATCTAACCAACTGACAGAGGGGAGTTAAACATCCTCTTAAATATGTATTCAAATGTAATCAATTTTTCTTCTTCTTTTTTTTTTTTTTTTTAATCAAAACTAAATGTAGAAGCAGCACGTAGGGTTAGCAAGAGTCAAGTTAGGAGGGATTATCCCACTCTGCAGGCAAACAAAAGAAGTATCTACAATAATATTCTTCAGAGATTAGGGGAAAATATTGCTCTTGCAAATTTTGTCATAGTCATTCACCACTGCATGCTTGGTGCCCAGGACAAAATTCAACCTGCTTAGGCCTCTTTGCAGTCCACTGAAGAATGAAGAAGTGTTAAGATGTGATGGCTGGCTTTGTGCAGGGGTGGCCCCTCGCTGTCTCCTGGTTCCTGGGTCTTTGTGCACTCCTGCAGGTCCCTGGGAGCTCGCCTGGCTGTGGTGGAGTTCACCAAGGTGTGTCCATCCATTCCAGTCCTCAGCTCGTGCCCTGTTCCTGGACTGAGCCCTCAACATCTGCTGCAGTTGGGCTGTAGCCAAGGCTTTTTCTCTCTTCCACCCCTCACTCTGCTCTCAGGTTGGCATTTGGTCCATGGTAGGTAAATGCTTTAACAACTGACAGCCTTGAGCTGCTCCTGTTTCTACAGAGCACCTCCAGCAAGTTCTGCTCCCCAAATGTTAAGTATCGTCACACTGAATTTAGCCACTGCCATTGAATTCAATCCAGCTCCTGATGCTGATTTCATCTTGTAGGACACAGGTCTCAAGACCATGTTTGCCCTTTTATGACTGTGTCTAAAATGGAGCTAGGAACACCTGATGGGCACTCATGATTCTACAATATCCTGGCACTTCTGATACAGTTTCATCAGCAAGTTCAGCCTTATGTCCGGTGACTGATATGGTCACCAAGATCCAAGGCAGGTCTTGCAAGGTTGAGGCTCCAGCAGGACATCAGGAGCAACTCTGGGCTCTGACACAAAACCAAGATCCATTGGTTTGATTAGAAAGGTGGTACTGTTGCTGAGCTACTGTGCTCACCACTGGGGTCACTGGGAGGGCTAGAGGTTATTTCTTTCTTCTTTGCAGCCCTGAAAGAGAAGGTATGAGACTATAAATGTTGTGCAATTGAATCCTAGAGAATGTACTGTATCCTGCCAGAGGCACTGCTTTTTCTCCCAGCCATGCATCTTTCACAACTCACTGCCGTGATTCCACATTAATACCCCGTCTGCTGCTGGAATGCTCTCTCACATCATCAGGTCCTTCCAGCAATAACACTATTAAAAATAATGAAATGTCAGGTTGTGCCACCACATATCTAGATCCATTATGGAAATGTGCTTCGGGACCACAGCAGCCAAATCCAATCCTCCATTGAGCCTTTGAAAACATAAGACACAGATAAAAACATTTATGATTTTAAACAGCATCTTGGTTCCCATCTGTGGTCTCACAAAATCTTTTCCAGAAGGATGTATAGGGTAACCTTTTAGTGAAAGAGACACTGAACAAATCTTGCTTTACTGACAGCCCTACTGTCATAGACAGAACCCTGGCTATTTTTACCCATGAGAAGTATGTGAATTTAAATGAAAAGAGGCTGGAAGATCTAGAAGGAATGGACAAACACTAGACTTCAAAAGACTAGGATAAACAGATGTAATAATATGGAAAAGAAAGAAGTGGACCCTGTACAGTAAATTTCAAACACTTTCAGCTACGCTGTCAGAGTCTGAAAATGCTCTGACATCACGAATTCTCACTAAGAACAGAGGGACGTCCTGGGGGCAAAGAACAATTTGATGCAGAAGATGCAGGCAATGCAGAGAGCTGGGTAGCACATACTGCTACCTGAAAACTTCTCATGCAACAAATGTGCTTGAATTCTCTCCAGATGGTTTGCCTGATTGCGCAGAGAAGTTTATTACCATTTATATTATTCCTCTCACTGGGAATTCTCCACCTGCTTCCTCTAAATAATAACAGGTCAAACAAGATGAGCCTAAAGGAATGCAGACAAGAAGGAAATACTGTTTGCTAGTGGTGGAGGGGGCAATCCTTTAGTATCCCATGCATAAATCCTAACCGTTTCATTGTTTTTTATCCTGGGCTGCTGTTATGGAGAAGACAAACCTGCTTCTTGCTCTGTGATCCCACAGCATCTCTTCTCACAAGGATTCATGAGTTGTGTCACTCATCAGTGTGCCATATGGAACACTCACAAGCCCACAGATGCACACAGGTGGGCAATATAACCTAGTAATTGCATGTAAAAGCACTTGGCATACAAATAACATTACAGAGCCACATAAAACTGTCTCTGAGAAATGTGGAATTCCAGAGGGAACTATTTCAATGCTCCTGTAGCTCCAGGACATGACTTCTTCCCTAGCGGGGCAGGCTTGTTGTCCATTTGCTCTTTCTGTGATCTGTACATGAAAAATGTTAGTTAGCATTGCCCTGCACATACCCAGTCTTGTTTTCCCAAGTCAAAACGATGAGTAAAACCAAGGGATCAGATGAGGGCGATGAGAAGGAAGCAAAGCTGTCAACTTGTCAGCGATTCTCCTGAGCAATCTCGGCAGCCGGGATGCACCTGATTGACCATGCAGTCAGGAAACCATCAACAGCAAACATTGTGCAAAGCAAACATACCATGTGTGCTTGAGAAAGACATGACCTGTAAAAGCCCACACTCCTCACAGCGGTGCATCTGAGCTGGGCTCTGCCATATCAAAAAGTCTACACAGACAGAGGCTCACCTACACCAAGAGGGCCTGCAGACTGGTGGTACATCGGTGGCTTTGTGTCAGCTGTGGTAGAATTACTTACCTGACTAGTCAGAGATGTAAGGATGTGAAGGATTTGTTAGATTAACTGCTTGCAGACCCTGTCCTAAAACACGTTCTGAAGAGTTTTGGGTATCTCTTTGGCCCATTACTTTTACAGCACTGCTAGCTCCTAAAGCATCTTTGATTGTTAGTGACAAAGTTCTGTCATTTAGCGAACCTCTCACAGGGGACTGACATTTTTACTATGCTCTAAATAATATAAAGTGCTATCATTTGCTGAAGAAAGGACAGGAACAGGAACACATCTGACCTGAGGTGCTCAATGGGTGACACACCACCCATTGGGCAAGTTTGTTCAACTTCAGATGCTTTATGTGCAACTGGAAATCACATTATGAAAGTGTTGGAAAGGAGGTAAAACAAATCAAGTAGAAGCAATTAAACAGAACAGCAGACTGAAACAAAATGGTGGCCACTGACTGTCATCATTTCATTTTCTCATAAACTGAGATACATCCCCATTAAGGGATCATGCTGTCCCCACCTCTATCCACCACTTGGTTCAACACCACCACTTGCAATGGCAATGGAAGTGCTTTCAAATGTCATCCCAGGCCAGCAAGGTATCTACGTTCCAGTCACACTAAGAAGCACAAAACAAGCCTAAATAACAGCTGAAGAAAATATGTAATCCACAATAACAGAGGAGGTTAGAGAGGTATAATTAAAGAACTGTTGCAGGAAGGAGCCAAAGTGAGTCAAAGTTTGGGGGTAGTTCGTTGAAAAATTAAATGCATAAAGCTTTTATTCTGGATGAACTTGACACACATGATGTTTTATGTGCTCAGTGTGATATTTACGTGGTTTTCCACTATGTTTTTTTCTTTTCAGTGTAATTTCTGTGCATTCACATTTCACATTACAACAGAATACAATCATTTGCTCAGTGTCTCCACAAATGTTTCAATATTAGACTGATAAAACATAGACTTGCAATGTTTTAAAGGCGGCTTTGGCTATTCCCTATCTAGCAGTATTGAAATCATTTAGTAGAATTTCTTTGTGCTGGTTCGTCAGAACATCACCCATTTGCATGGGAAAAAAATAAAGCTGAAAATAATATGGACTAAATAGCATAGTTCAGCATATACTTGTTTTAGCAGAGAAGTTCCGAGTTTGCTAGATATGGTGACTGCTATACTAGGATCTCTCATTACATATAAAGCCACTGAATAAATTTGGTATGAAATTTGAATGAATGTTCAACAAGCCTGGATTTTAAATACCAACTGTTTTCAGTCTAATTGAAATAAATATTTCAGCAACAGACAACAGTCAGTCTTCCTAAGACAAGGAGTTTGTAGGAGAGATCCTTCTCGGTTTAAATGTGGACTGAATTTAAGGGTTCTTTTCCATCCACTGGTTACTTGTAGCAAAATTTAAAAACATAATTTTATAATTCAATGAATTAACTGTAGGGGACAGTTAAATAAGAGGCATACAGTCTTCTGCCAAGAGTGCTGTGTTGTATGCTTGATCACATTACAATCAGCGTTAGGAGCTTATGTTGAGTTCAGAAAGGTGTCCACCAAATCTCCTTCCTCAGTAACAATACGTACATTGGTGAAAATCCAAGCACGCTCCAGACTCCTTCACAGGGGGGTTTAATGAGGATTGAAGAAGGGCTTGATCCCATAGCTCTGCTGTACCTTGAGCTCTGATTTGACTTAGTGAACACTGCTTGAGCCAACACTTCCCTTGGTGGGGGCATCAGTTGAGGATAAATCATCTAAGACACTACCAAAGCATTAACCAAGCAGACCCCAAACAAGCCATGAGCAGCAAAGGAATGCCTGCGCAAGGATGATCTTCCAAGGCTGGGAGGATGCTACAAGACAAACAAGCCTGCAAGCCAGCAGAAAGAGAATAAAGGAGCTGGAGTGACATTTGCTGATCATTTTCCCATATTGCTGACAGAGATAGAAGGGGAGCACCCAGAGCAGGGCATGTACGTAAGGTGATACAGAATGCTTATGACCACTGTGCAAATGAACAAGAGCAGACTTTGCTCTGGCTCAGTCACGGGCAAGCCCTGTCACCACCAAGCCATCACTGTGATCACCTCACGCATGGCTGCTGGCTCCAGGCTGTGCATCACAGGGTCAAGCAAAGACTGCAAAGTAACAGCAAGCCAATGACACACTGCTACCTTCTTATTGCTGAGGAATATGGTCTGACCAAGATTTGAATTTTAGCAACTTTTATTATTACAGGAAACTTGTTGCAGTGTCTCACCACCCTCACAGTAAAGAATTTCTGCTTAATATCTAGTCTAAATCTACCCTCTTCCAGTTTAAAACCATTTCCTCTCTGTAATTTCCTCGCTGTAATTCCATTATAAAAAGCCACCAAGTTTGTCAGACATGGCTTGCCCCTGCTGAAGCCATGTAGGTTACCTGAAATTTCAGAAGTTTCCTTGCAGAAATCTCATCTGTTTATACTTCAGGGCCCTGTTTGTGACCAGGGATCACCCATGGCCAACATCAGCCCAACATAGAAGCTCAGACATAGAAATACACAGCAATTACATTGGTGGTTTTTTTTTTTTTTGTTTTTCGTTTTGTGTGTGTGTGTGTGTGTGTGTGTGCCTTCTATCAGCTCTTAACTGCGAAATTTAATCCAAATTAAATGAGGATGCTGGTTCGTTAATTTGCTTGTGAGGAGGAATTGCAGAGCTGTAGATTACTGGGCACTGACAGCACAGTCAATCACTTATCCATTCAAAACAACAACAGAAAAGGATTATCTCCTTAGGAGAACAGACTGCATCCTGAGCATGGGGAAGAGGCAGATTTGAGAGGACTATGACAAGTCCAGTGGATACCTCCCACAGCATCTCTCACATGCAGTCAACACAAGATGCTTCAGAGAGCTGCGGAAGCCCTTAAAATGAGCACTGGAATTCCACTTATGCTGACACAGAGCATTTTCATGGAACCACGGAATCGTTTGAGTTGGAAAGGACAACCAAAGGTCATCTGATCCAACCCCCCTGCCAAGAACAGGGCCATCCACAGCTTGATCAGGTTGCCCAGAGTCCTGTCCAGCCTAACCTTAATTGTCCCTGGAAATGAGGCATCCACCACCTCTCTGGGCAAACTCAGTGTCTCACCACTCTTACTGTAAAAAACTGCTTCCTCATATCTAGCCTAAAATTCCCCTTGTCCTATCACCACAGACCCTAATAAAGAGTGTTTCTCCTTTTTTCTTATAGCCCCACTTTATGTACTTGTAGGGCTTTCAAGGGCAGGAAAAAGTGAATCTGGATTCACTTGTTTCTGAGCACCGAGCCAAGTATATAGGTAGGCGGGAACAACCCATAGAGAAATGGTACCTCTGCTTTACAACATTTCTTTGCCTCCACCCAGACTATCATCATCCTGCTGCATGGGGATTGACCTGATTGATCAGCAGTGCTTTAATTTGCTAGAAAACTGCAAAGCAGCTCAGGTTTGCCCCAAGCTAGGATTTGATGTGCTATGCAGAATGGTCTCAAGAGGTTTTCAGTCACCACTAGGTCAAGGCAATGAGAATTACTCAAAAGGGTGAGATTCATTTCACTTTGCCATACATATCTAAATGTTAATCACCTCCATCTGATCCAGCACCCTTGGCTCCCTTCAGACCAGTAAGAGAAATGGGTAGCTTCAAGAAGCAGCTCATTTCATCTTCCCACAGATATCCAAGATGGATGAGACGCGCTGCCTTCTGGAGGTGTCTATTTCTTTCCATTAACTATATGGAGAGCCGTAGGTGACAAGTTTGCACTCCAATGATTAACTCTCAATGTCAAGAGCTCAAGGCAGATGAATCCCACGTGCAGAGCATTAGCATTGGAGCAGCCCTGCAGCAGGAAGAGGGGGGATGGCGGAGCCAGCAGCCACTCCAGTGGCTTCTTCTAGCTCTGTAAGAATGTACCCAGTGGCATCCTTGATTTCCTTGGAAAGAACTAACAACCTAAATGCAAATAAAGGGTTGAAAAAGGAGAAAGGCAATACATTAAAGAAAGAGAAGATTTGTGTGCAGATTGCAGTCAACCAACAATTCCCTACTGAATATTTCCCTGTCCAAAGCAACATGGCTCAATACGACCAGTTACATCTGAATGCTCCAGAACTGAAATTGTGATGACCTCACAAGAAAGGCAGGTTCCTTTCCATGGCAATAGAATCATAGAATTATAGAATAACCCAAGCTGGGAAAGACCCACAAGGATCATTGAGTCCAGCTCCCAGCTTCACACAGGACTACCCAAAAAATCAGACCTTATACCTCCAAGCATTGTCCAAACACTTCTTGAACTCTGGCAGCTCAGGGCTGTGCCCACCACCCTGGGCAGCATGTTTCATGCCATCACCGTCTGGTGAAGAGCCTTTTCCTGATGTCCAATGTGAAACTCCCCTGAACCTCCCAATACATATGCTACTGTCTAAAAGGAAGCAACTCAACACACTCTCCATGGCACTCCTACGAAAACATGCAGGAGATCCCAGCCCTGGCCAAAGGAGCATTGCTGGGATCCTGGAAGAGATGTTCCAGCTGCAGTGACACCTCCCCATCCCGCAAGCTGAGCGTTGTCTCCAGCACTGCTCTGTGGGTACCAAGAGTCCTTCTATTGGCATCCAGAGCTGGGCAGCTGAGACATCAAAGCCCGTGGGATGCGCACCAGACCCCCATGGAGCATGCAGCAAAGCAAAGCCCACCTCTCCCAAGCACCAGCCTGGTGCCACAATTACTAGCTAATCCCATCTCTGTAGTCTGCCACAAGAACAGTTTTTGGCAGTCATTCCAGCTCCCTTCTCAGTCACGTGAAATTGATTTAATTATTTTTAAAAAATCTAAAGTATAATGGGATTTAATTGACTCAATGTGAAGCCTTCTGGGCTGTCACTCCACCCAGCTCCAGATCAACTCATTCAGCTGTGAGTGACTGGTGTTCGTGCCTTTCATTAAGGGACCATTGTCTCACATTAAATCCTTCCTCCCATGCTTCATATTTGCATAACATCGCTTTTATTTTTCAGAACTGCATTTTTATTGCCAGGCAATGGTGGGAGGGGTATCCATGTGACTGTAGTGGATGCAGGCGCTGCCTGCCCTTGGGGTTTGCTCTACCTGTATCTGCAGTGTTAGGGGAGGGTGGGCAGGATGCAGAGCCTGTGACACAGAATTGGATAGCAACATTTTCTGTTCAGCCATGCACGTGTCTAAAGGAATACTACACCACATCTAAGAGGTTTCCTTTGTCTGATCATCACTACAATGGAACTCTGAAGTTTATGGGTATGGCACAGCAGCTTTCCCATTTCCTCTCACCCCTACACACGGGCAGGAGATGTCTGAAACTCCAGATGAAGTCCTGGGCAGAAATTTTCTTCAGCACTGATTACCATACATATCTGAGAAATTATTTGCCTCGTTGTTCCAAATTTGAGTAGTATATTAAAACCACGGTTAAGGAGATCTGGGGGTCTTCACTCTGTGCTATTTCCCATCCCATCTAAAGCTGCGGGAAACAATGATTCCTGGTTCAAGACAACTTCCTTAGACAAAGCAGAGATCCTTTGACCTCCTCCTTTACTGTTGCTTTTGAATCCACTACATGCATCCCCGTTTAGCAAAATAAATCTTTCAAGAAATCTTTCAAGAAAACCATAAAAGCATTTAAAAAGCATTTTTATCCAACCATTGGGGAAGTTTCCATCCGCTCCGCTTTGTCAGAAAACCTACAGACAAAGTAGACATTGGTCGTAGAAACGCTGCCACTCCCAGAGGGAGAAGTCACTTGATTTTGGAGCCATTGATGGCATCCGAGCACTACACGGTACTCCCGCCGGGTGCACACCGCTCCGCACAGACACCGAGCGCCTCTCGCTCCGTGTCTTCGCCCAGCTTGCAGCCGACGCTACAACCACAGGAGCTCCCCACAGACCGACCCGATCTGGCACCTCCCCCGGCAGCCACGGCTCTGAGCGTCGCGGGGGTCACCGCGCCACCGGGTGCTCCGTGGGGCCGAGCCCCGCGCGGCGACTCCAGCGTCGGCAGCCGCTCCCCGCTCTCCCCGGTCCCGCGGTGCGGCGCGGAGCGGGAGGCGCTGCCCCCTGGCGGGCGCGGAGCGGCGCGGGGGCGGCGCCGTGCCCCCGCCGGAGCGGAGCGGAGCAGGAGCGGAGCCGCCGCAGCCTCCCCGCGGCCCGGCCCCCTCCCCCCCCCCTCTTACCCCCCGCCCGAAGTGGCCGCGCGCGGAGTCCCGTCCCCTCCTCCTTCGGATAAAGACCACGGCCGGGGTGGGCAGCGCGGCACTCGCGGCTGTCGCGCCGAGGGCTGGCGGGGTCCCACCCCGGGAAGGGACCCCCCGCCCCGGGGCCGCCGGAGCAGCCGCCGCCGGAGCCCAGGTGAGTGCCCGGGCTGCTGGGGGTGCGGGGCTGATCCGAGGGGACGAACCCCGGACCGCGCGCTGCTTCCTTGCGAGTTATTCCGGAGTTTTCCTTCCTGGGCTCGTGGCGGTTCTGTGGGTGTCCCCGAGGGGACCGTGCCGAGGGATGCCCCGAGCTGGGGCGGGAGGTGCTGCCCCGTGGTGCCACTCGGCAGCGGGGCATCCCGGCGTTGTCCGCCGTGCCGGGAGTACGTCTGTGAAACGCATCGCCTCTTTCTTTCAACGGGTGGGAAGGGCAGGTCTGTGCCTTGGGCTTCACATCCCAGGTTAGGAGCTGAAGGACGCGCAGGGCACCAAAACCGTCAGTTAGTCTCGGTGCTGCACGAGGTGTTGCGCTCCTCGCTCCGGGATCCAGGAAGGTGAGCAGCTGTTGGGCTGCCGCCCTCCTGTCGGTCCTCCGTCCCGGCTGTGCATCTCTAGTAAGGGACCGCTCCTCGGTCACGGGTGGGGGGTCTTCAGTTGTGTACATGGGGTAGAGGGCACAGCTCCATCCTTTTATTCTCTCCAAATCCGTGGTTTGGGTCCACACCCAAAAGCACGGGGCATTTCATTTCATCTGCCTTTGCAGATTGCTGGTGGTGGCTGGGAGTCTTACTGAAATTTTTTCCTGACATTTTCAGTTTTTAAAGAGCAAAGCTGGAATGGGCATAAGCCATACGTTCCACAAACTGTGGCTCTAGGTGGGAAAAAAAAAAATAATAATAATCCACCAGATATTGCGACTCCGATGATGTGAGAACCGCGCTACTTTCCCATAGAGAAGCACGTACGTATGGCTTCCATCCAGCAAAGGGCGTGTTTTGTTCTGATGAGGGCTTCGGTGCTGTTTGCTCCGATGGAATTTCTCAGCGGCTGAAGAGGAACGCATGCTGCTGTGCTTTGGGAAAGCAGGGCTTAAGTTCTGCTCTGAAAAGCATCCACTCGGCGGCTCGCGTTCATTGAGGAGCTCCAGGCATAGCGAGGCGGGGGAGCCGTGCACCGAGCGCCACCGCCAGCCGTGGCACAGGAGCCGGGCATCGTCCCGGTGATGTGATCACCCACACTGTGCCGGCATCCTGGAAATGCAAACAGCCCCGTGGAGCGAGCTGCCACGGAGGAGCGAGGGCAGCTGTCTGTGCCCTTCAGTTGTCTCAGATTTTGGGACCTGCAGCTCTGACATGTTATTTGGTAAAATGATGATCTGCAATTATTCCACGAGCACCAAACCCATAGGTGATTGTCAGGAACCGAGGCAATTTTGAGCATTATTAAGAGAATGTTATATCATTAAGATGTCCAGAGAGTAGCATTTAGTTCCGAACAGCTTGATTCTTCTGCAGGGAACTCTGTCATTCCTTTAAAAATAAAATAAAACTGTACTTCACTGTTCCCCATCTTTCCCCTGCTGACAAAGTGTGGTGCATGCTGAAACCAGCCACGCTCTTGAGTATCTTTCTTTCTTTTCTTTTCGGGAAGTAGATAAGCACACCTCTGTTTGTACTTAAGAGCTCCAAGAAAAGTTATGAAGCACTCCTGCTTGTATTGTGTTCTGCCTGTATGCAGCAGCCTCAGGAGTGCTCAGCACATCAGCGGCAGCACTGGTTTAGCAGCTCTCAGCTTTAGCTTGTTGCTGATGATGACGTGACTTGAAGCCTTGGGTTTTTCATAGAATCATAGAATCGCATGAGTTGGAAGAGACCTCCAAAGGTCATCTAGTCCAAGCCAGTGAACGGGGACACCTGTTCAGGAGCCTGTACCAAATTCTGTGTCACCTACAGCTAAATCAGGTTGCTCAGAGCCTGGTCCAGCCTCACCTTGAATGACTCCAGGGGTGGAGCATCCACCACCTCTCTGAGCGACCTGTTCCAGTGCCTCACCACTCCTACTGTAACAAACTTCTTTCTTATATCCAGTCTAAATCTCCCCTCTTATAGTTTGAAACTATTTCCCCTTGTCCTGTCACAGCAGACTCTGTGAAAAAGTCTGTTCCCTTCTTTCTCATAGCCCCTCTTTAGATACTGAAAGGCCGCTCTCAGCTCTCCCCAGAATTCTCTCTTCCTCAATCTGAACAGCCCCAGCTCTCTCAGCCTGTCCTCATAGGAGGGGTTTTTCCATTTCTTGGATCACTTTTGTGGCCCTCCTCTGGACACGCTCCAACAGGTCCATGTCTCTTCTGTACTGAGGACTCCACATCTGGATGCAGTACTTCAGGTGAGGCCTCACCTGGAGGAGCAACATCACCTCCCTTGACCAGCTGGCCACTCTTCTTTTGATGCAGCCAGGATATGGTTGTCTTTCTGGACTGCGAGGGCACATTGTCCAGCTTCCCATCCGCCAGAACCTCCAGGTCCTTCTCAACAGGACTGTGCTCAATCCTTTCATTCCCCAGCTTTTACTGATTGTTTGAGATGCCACAACCCAGGCGCAAGACCTTGCACTTGGCTTTGCTGAACCTCACGGTGTTCTCCTGGGCCCACCAATTAAGCTCATCTAGATCCCTCTGGATGATGCCCCGTCCCTCAGGCATATCGACTGAACCCCAGCATCTTGGTGTCATCTGCAAACTTGCTGATGGTGCACTCGATCCCACTTGATCAAGTTGATATAAAACCACCTTTCCTGTAAAAACCACCAGCTTCACCAGGTGGCCACCAAAAGAGAGTGGATGTTTGTTTTAAGCCTCATGTTCCCCTGATCCCCGACTTTCTACTGCAACCTGCTCTCCAGGATGTGGAAGGGAGACATGGTAATTGCACCAGTTCAGACTGAAGGGTTTGGCATCACCTACAAGAGTGATGTGTTTGAGACATAAGGATTGCTTCCAGGCAGCAGTCTTGTATATTAAAAAAGGAAAAGATCTCACAGCAAACAGTGAAAAGGGCTCTAATTCAGTTCAAAGCCGTTTGAAGAGCCATTAATCAAACACTGAGAAGACACCACGATAAAGTAAAAGGTCACCATGCCAACCCTTTCTCTGTGTCTTTACATTAAGTCTATCAGACTAATCCCTGTCCTAACTTGACTGAAAATATCATTTGGGCTCTTTTTAATCAAGTGACCGATATATTAAACAGGCTGTACCTGTCCTCCACACGCTCACTTATGTAGATGCATCTGCTTGCAAGCAGGCCTCAGGAGTTCAGTGGGTTTGACTCATGTGAGGTCAGCCTCCTCCTGTCCAGCCCAACGTCCACCCTATGACTCTGTTTGGGAACTGAATTGTATTTTACGTTTACAAACACAAGCAGCAAATTAAAAAAAAAAAAAAAAAAAAAAAAAAAAAAAGATATTTATAGAGCAAACAACCACACATTAATTTACTTTCAGCTAAACTTACTCCTCTCCACAAGCCTTTCCCGTTATGTTAATATTGGTTCTGATTTATGTTTTTCTCCCAAGCAGCCCAGGCAAGCTGCTCCCCAGTCAGCAGTTGCTACGTGTCCTACTCCTTCCCTTTTTTCACATGTTGAACTATCCAAGGATGAGTTTAACATAGCTTTTACTGAAGAAAAGCATGCAAATAGGGGCCCACGTAACAAAATACTCCTGAAATGTGCTCCATGGGCTGGGTCCTGTTCTTATTCTGTCTCCGAATGTCTTTCCTGTAGGAGAGGCGATTGAAAACGAGCGCATCAATTGGAAGATACCGTTCAGAAAGAGATTTATGATCCTTTCTCATCAGGGATGCTTACGTGGGATTATTTCTGCCTGAAAGCACTGACTCAGAGCTCACATGTAAATTGCCAGTGTAATTCCACTATTCTGTGTTTTGTGGAATTGAATGTTTTGTGCCTTGCTTCAAGTGTTTTCTTGATGAAAGTCTCACTTTTCTCCTAGA
Source organism: Lagopus leucura (assembly GCF_019238085.1). Taxonomy (NCBI): domain Eukaryota; kingdom Metazoa; phylum Chordata; class Aves; order Galliformes; family Phasianidae; genus Lagopus; species Lagopus leucura. The sequence continues at coordinate 27,579,802 of NW_024962252.1, forward strand.
GAGAGCTTTGTAGGCAGCTGAGATGTAACCACATCTTCCTGAGCCACATACAGGCAGTGTCTGCCCATCAAATGGGTAATACCTTAATCTTGAAACGGACAGCTTCACATCAATACCACTGTGTTCTCGCAGCAGTTCTTTTGAATGGTATCATTTCTTCCTGTGTGTGTGAAGTTTAGCAGGAAGGGAAATACTTAGCATGTTAGTTATAGAATGTTAGAGTTACAGAATCATTAAGGTTGGAAAAGGCCTCTAAGATCACCTGGTCCAACTACTAACCCACCCCTGCCATGCCCACTAACCGTGTCCCTCAGTGCCACATCCACGCGGTTCTTGATCACCTCCAGGGACAATGACTCCACCACCTCGCTGGGCAGCCTGTGCCAGTGCAGCACCACTCATTCTGAAAAGAATTCTTTCCTGATATCCAGCCTGAAGCTCCCTGGAGGCTGGAGGTACCTGAACAGAATAGCACGTCCTTGGTTCTTTGCACAAAATGAAAGATGAATGCCCAGCAAGATCTGGTTATGGAACTGGGAGATGGTTCATGCAGATTTACACAGCCAATAATTAAATTTTGATCCATATTCTGAGATACTTCATTGTAACACTGAAATACCAGAACAAAGCACTTCTCTTGCTGCTGAAATAGAATAGATTCAGTAATCAGCACCCAATTTGGAAACTAAGAGCGAGGTCTGAAAAGTCATGCAAACAGGTACATGCACTGTTGCTTTACAAGATATTTTCCAGTGGATTAGCCCAAACTCCCTGTGATCAAAGCAGCACATGCCTGCCTTTATGGGATGAAGAGGTCCAGCTGAGTGCATCCTCCCTGCTCACTATAATGCTCAGACAGCATTTGTGTAATTTTTGCCTTCTTGAGTTGTGGAAGTCAAGCATCCACCTTTCTTTATTCACCACAACTAAAGTCTGTGTTGCTGTTGTATTGCATCTCCAAGCAGAGTAGCCAAAAGGTCTAATGGAGCTGTAAATATTTGATGAAGTTGCTGACTGGGGCTTGGTACAATATGAGAGCAAACTCCACCCACCATCTCAGGCTGCCCAGGGCCCCATCCAACCAGTCCCTGAGCACCTCCAGGGATGGGGCATCTACAGTTCTCTGGGCAGCTGTGCCAGCACCTCACTGCCTTCTGAGTGAAGAATTTCCCCCTAAAATCTAGTCTAAATCTCTCCTCTTTTAGTTTAAAGCCACTGCCCCTCTTACAGATGAGAAGAAAGCAAACAACAAAAATTATACAAATAGGAATTCTGCTCCCGCTCACAGAGAAGCTTGGAAATCTCAACAGATAATTTTCTCATAATTATTAAAAAGGTGGAACAAGCCCTGGATTCAACATGTTGGTTGGAAGGTCTGCGTCCTGAAGAGTTTTAGGTGAACGCAGCTCTTCTCTTTTCCCTCAAGGCTCAGAAGTACTAGAAAAACAGGGAGAAATCTTCCCTTGTCAGCGGTGGGTGCCAGATTTAACACTTTTTAATTTGTTGTCACTTGTTTGTTGTTGTTAATTTGTTGTCACTGTTGTCACTTTTTAAAATATACAGCATTTAGTATAAAAGTATCAGTTTTTCATAACTATTGTTTATGGACTCTGGCTTACGATTTAACATATATATTAAACTGCTAGAGGGAGATGCATACTACAAAAAATAAAACACTGGTATTTTCACAAATATATGGTAGTAGAAGGACTATTTTCTAACACTTCTCTAACAAAAAAAAAAAAAAGAAAAGAAAAAGAAAACAGAAAAGAAAAAGGGAGAAATATTTAAAATATCTGATATAGGGGGGAAAGTTAAATCATAAACACAACCAGATCAGCCACACTCAAGGGATCTGTGCACAGCCACCTTTGAGGAAGTTGGGTGGGGGAAAGAAATGAGTATGCCTGGGTTTACTAGTGCAGGTGTTTGCAACTCCTCTGGCAATCATGCTGTCAAAGAGAACCTCAGAGGTGTTTGGAAATTTATCTTGGTGCCATTCCTGTTAATAAGTGCGAGCAGAGAGCCCTGCCTCGCGCTGCTGATGTGCAGCCAATTAGCGGTGCGGAAACAAGGTGAGAAAGTCTCGACCAAGCCCTAGGGACAGACAAGCTCTGGGAAGGAGCTGAGCTTGAGGTTCTTGTTCTATATTATCAGATTCTTACAGCAGTATTATTTGTATTACCGGGAAAGCTTATATCTAGACCATGAGACAATCCATGTGCCAGGTACAGGGGAGAGATATGAGCTCAGTCCAGCCACCACATGTGCTTTTGCTTTTCATCCACATCCCTTGGGCACCATAGATACCCTCTGAAGCTGATATATATATGGGAACTGCTAAGAGCATCAATAAATTATTGACATATAATCAGACAGGGGCAAAAATCTTACTTAAATGTCTTCCATGCCTTGTTAAAGAGTTCAGCTTTTCTTAAACTAAATTTCTTTAGTTTGGTGAGGCAGTTTTCTAAGGAACCCATTGTTAATGCTATCTATACTTTGAGGAAGTGGGCAGGTGTGGATATAACTAAGAGCAGGCTCTTTGTCAACCTATCCAGATGTGAAGGAGTTTATGCGAGGCCATATCCACCCTGGCCATCCCTTGTCATTGCTCCTGCCTGGGTACCAGAGGAGAACTGGAACAATGTGAGCACTGCAGGGCTGGTTCCTGAGCAGCCAGAGCCAGATGATGGAGAGCAAAATGAAATTTGCATCCTCTTGATCTAAATAGCTTCCCACAGTGAAGGAATTTGAGTTGCATCCCCCTCCCATACTTTGAGAACCCTGGACTGTAACCGTAGAATCATAGAATCCCATAATCTTCAAATCATAGAATAGCCCGTGTTGGAATACACAAAATTTAATGGACCAGCTCCTGTCCTGGCCGTATAGCTGTGCCTCAGGACCAGCATGTAGCACTTGTTCCAGCAAGGAACAAGCAGTAGGCCTACTGCCATGTAGCCTCTGTTAATTTGACTTCAAATATAAATGTGTAGGTTGTTAAAAAAAGTAGAGGCTTCTCTTGGCTTAAATTTTACAGTGCAGCTTAATTTTATCTTCTCTTTTTTTGTTTGATAGTGTGTAGCACATTCTATACAACCCTTTCATAAAATGTTCTTGCAAGGTTAAGAGCCATAGCGAAGTAGTCCTTATTGATTGCTAGATTTATACCCGAGAAGCCTGCAGGCAGCATACTGTGAGCTGTATGATGATTTTAATGTGAGGGTGGCATTTGCATGGATACAATTTCCATGACTTCATAACCAAGCTACTGTTTTCTAACCAAGCACACAATGGGAATTATTCAAGAGAAAAAGAAAGATATTATCGTTCTTTCAAAAATTGTTCTTTGGAAGCAGATAATCTCTCTCTTATTCCTGTGTTTAGTTTGTGATACTATTGATACTACAATGTGTTTTCAGAAAAATGCATTTTCTCTTTGGAACTGTTTCATAAAAATATGTTCTTTTAAATACTATTTTCAGCAGGCAAAGCACACAAGTAATTCTATTTTGACAGTCTAAGTCATAATGCTTTTGTATCATTCATTCAACAATAAATATCTTAATGGACCTTTTAATGTAACAACATTTAAATAATTTCACTACCTAGTACAGCACTACCAACACTGATCTAATTTTGGGCAATATTAGAATACTTTAAGCTGTTCCACAAGGATCAAGAAATCTTGTATACATGCTTGAAGCTGTGTGCAGTACAAAGCTGAGCAATACTGTGTGATCTTGAAAATTATCCTGAAAATCAATTGTTCTGAGTTTTCAATTACACTGGAATGTTTTTTGGCAGACAGATACACATGCTATTTTTTTTTTTTTTATAAAAGAAAAGGAAATTATAATGTCAAAAAAGAGCTTGAAATATCCAATGCTTGTAAAAGCCGGCCTTGGATGATGCAGCCAGATGATGGGAAGATAATCATCAACAAGCTATGCGCATCACTAAGTACCATATACTGGCTATCTACCCAACCTAACATGTTGGGGTTGAAGTGCCAGCAGTTACTTGATGGCTTCTTGAACTTTGAACCACCTCAGTACTGATAAAGTATTGATCTTCCTCATTTTCCCCTCATCTGCTGGTTCCTAGTCGCTCTTTTCAAGGATTTCACTTTATCAAGCATCACACAAATGTCATCTCGCTCTTCAGGGAGGCTACAAGTACTCCCACTTCGGTGTGGAGAACAATAAGATGTTTAACGTCCCTCTTCCTGGCTCTTAGCAATTAAACATGTTTCCTCTTTGCTGATGTTAATAAATGGTCTGACAAACTTTTGGCAGAGTGGCATATTGTCTGAAAACTGTTCATCCGACTTTTCTCTCATTCTTTGCAATGTAATCAAGGAGGCACCATCAAGAAGCACTCAAGAGGAGAGTGAGCATCAAATAAGAGAAGATTACTGGAAAAGTGTGGAGCTGTTGTAGGCACTATGCCGATCTCCCTTACTTTTACATGATGCTTTCTCTTGAATCTGCCTCTTGGACAACTTCAGCACTTACTTTTCTAGGCACTTCAAGATTTACAGGCTAAGATGAAGATCTTTTAGTCTGGGAGCCAAGAGCAAATAGAAAACCATAGAGATGCGTAGCGTCTGGAGGGATAGCACAACCCCCCTGTCATGAGCTAACAGCAGTGGGACAGAAGGGGAGAAACTTTCCTACCAACAAGGAGGGCCTCCCTCCAAGCTCCCATTCTTGACACAATGCAAGTCCCCTGCCAGCTCCATGTGGGAGCGTAGGACAGGATCTTTGCTCTTCACCCCAGCAGTGTATTCACACCAACACTCACCAGGAGAGAAGGAATGCTCAACTCCATTGGCTCCACATGGCGTGGCAACCTGCTGGTAGATCCTGGATGCTGAGGTGTTTGTGGTGGAAGTGCTTGTGGGCAGGGGACTGAGAAGTTCCAGGAATGGTTTCCCGTGAGCAAGACAAAGCTGAGCTCACTTTCTTCTACATGCATGCTCCTAAAAATGAGTTTAAAGAAGTTGTCCAGAAGCTTTGACACCTGCTGATTTAAAGAAATCAAGTTACTGTAAGCCCTGGTATGGCTGGTTTTGCTATTTCCCTCAATACCCAGCAGAAAATAAGCATAGGAGCTGGGTTTCAGATGTCTAAGATTAATGGAGTTGCTCAGGTATCGAAGCAGTGACAAAATGGAAAGTTCTTCCTAGCAGAAAAAGTAATTAGCCCCTTTCAGATCTTCAATTTGACACTAGCTTAGCATCAATTATTCTCCATTGGGAATGTTACATCTTAACAGGGCTCATTGTAATATCATCTTTTCTCAGTAGTAATCGGAAGATAGAAGGCCTCTTCAAATCATTGTCTTGCTGCTCTGAGACTTTTAACATTTCAGCCTCCTACTTATCAGCTGATACAGCTTGCACTGACTTCAGTGCCTGAACAATTCCAGTATTCTCAAATGTTTGGAAGTCAGCTCTTCCCTGCCTACTCCCACCCCACCAAATTTTGGCAATAGTCTGCAGAGAAAAGCAGCAATATTTCCAAGAAAAAAGGTATTGTTACACTTGAAGTTAAAATCCTCAGGGTGAAGAAAACATGTCAAAATAATTTGGTGAATCTGTGAGGTTGGGTTTGGGGTGAGAAAAGGTAGCTCCACTGTGTTCATTTCAGCTTAATAAGGAAATCCTCTCAGCCCTGGGTCTCTCAGCTCCTTCAGGTCAAAACAGATCTTCAGAAAGCACCGTGTCATCCTTGGGTGCTTCCAGCTATGGGAAACCGGAAGACATAGAAGTGCACAAGTGAAAAGTACAATGTATTTTTAAAAGCTGATCTGCTGTCATGGTGCACACTTCCTCGAGAATTTTCGAGAGCCTGGTACACTCTGTGCCATTTTATTTTTTCTGGCCAAGGAGATCCTTCATCTGCAGGACAATTCATAGTACTACCTCACAGCCAGTTGCTCTTCGTTGCCTTACACAAGTCGTACTTCTGTTGGATTGCTCTCTTCCATTTTCCCATCTAACATCCAAAATCCCATGTCCAGTATAACATAGTGTGTTTGAGGCTGTTAGAACACGGTTAAGGTGACTCAACTGTGCAGCTGTGTGACTGAATCCCTCAAATAGTTCTGATAATCAGCCTCTATGCACAGCTCCAAGTTATTCTGAGTAGAGGATTGCTGCAAATAAGGAGAAATAGAAGTAAATAAATTATAAGCGACTTCCTTTTCTGTGCCTCCAGATTGGGACACTCTGTGGGTAAACACCTCTGAGTAAATCTGTTTTAAATTAAACAAATCACTGGCTTTGGTGGCAATAAAGTCTGGCAATAAAAGCTATTTAAAATCCCGTGGAGACACTGAAGCACTAATCCGGAGTACAGCAGTCCTAGCGTATGCTGTTGCCAGCAGACCTGACAGATGTGTGCTGCTCTGTTGTTCACTGCCCAGAGCAGAGTGCCAGCACTCCACTCCTATGATACCTTGGGTTGCAGTGGGATACAGTTATGTCACTACTGGGACACAGAGATGAGGCATGCTGAGGGCACCACAGCTGGACAGTATGCGGTTCAGAGCAGGGATGCTGGGAAGGGTCAAGAAGCTGGGTATTGCTGAAGGACTCGCAAGAGCTGCTGGGCTCAGTGGGGAAGCTGTGCTGCTCTGCACAAGCAGAGGGCTCCTGTGGAGATGTTTGCTGCTGGGGCTGGTACCCAGCCAGCTCTGTTGCCACAGGGCCCTTGCTGAAATTAAAAGATCCATTTGAAACCAGTTGTGCTGAGTGTTTTAACTTGATTGTTTGAAGCATTTCTAATAATTGCATTGTAAACCTCATCGTCATTTATGAGTTTCTCTTTGCAAAATGTTAACAATCTCAGGTCACCTTTGAGATGGAAGCATCTTAGCATTTGTTGCAAAAGCTTTTCAAGAGTAATTCAAGCCTTACTTTGTCACCAGATCATTTCATGCACTAATGCATTGGGAGTGTCAAACTGTGCTGATAATAGTGGAGTTTTCCTTCTGCTTCTGCTTATTCCTGCTCAGACACAATTAAGGCAAGAAGTGTCTTAGGGGTGCCTGATCACATGCATTAAATTAGTTCCTCTTTTATCACCTATGGCAAATGCATTTAGAACTGTAAGGTCTCTGGAGAAAGGCTTCTATCTGTTAGGGCAGCACCTCACCAGCTTGGCTCATGGCCTCAGCTCCTGAATGTTGGCTGGTGGTTGTGGAGGGCAGTTTACTGGGAGCTGAATATGCATCTAATCTTCAGCATGAGATCAGCCCCAGAAACTGCCTCTGGGAGGATTGCCCTATTTCATGGTAGGCCTCTGCTCTAGGCTTTCTGAACTTATATTTGTACTGCAGCAAGATTCCAGTCCAGCAAAGTCCTGGAAAAAAACTGAGACTGGGGGATTTAAAACTTTTGTTGATACTCCCAACTTTTGCTAACAGATGGAAGTCTTTTCCACTGGCTTCCAAGAGCTGTAAGAGAACATATGGGGTTGAAATCAAGAGGACAGTGTGTTTGTCTATCAGTGAACCTGAGGCAGTGTGACACCAAAGCTGCCACCTGGCACAGGGAAGAGCAAGGCATCTTACACAAGATTCTGCTGAGAACATCCAGGATATGCAGGAGGACAACCCTAGGGCAGAATTCCACCCTGAGTATATTTTGCAATGCGCTAATGAGGAGGTGGAAGGATTTAGCAATATTTAATGGGGCTCTGATCATGCCTGAGGCATCCAAAAGGTAAATTCAATCATTCTCTGAAGGCTGCAGTATGCCAGAGACCAGGTACTCCTGTTGCAAGGTGACTTGATCCCAGGCTACTTAACAAGTAGTCATTTCAGTTATTCCCACCATACAGATGGAATAATTTAGGCAGTGCCCTTTGCAAGCTGATCACCCCTGCAAATCAAACTGATTTTGACTGTGCATCTGAGAGTACCCAATGTAAGATCTTCTCAGATGAAGAGTCAGTGGTGAGTATCAAACCACTCCTTCACTACATCAGTTTCAGGCACAGGTTTATAATTTGACCCTGTGTAATCCATCAGAGTTTATCTATCTTAGCTAACAATGACCTTCTACATGAATATATAAAAATTTAATGCTTTTCCATTTTCTGTGTGCCCATAAATTAAATATATTCAGTAGAAGACTGGGGATATATAAGTGAAAGGAATCAGATCCCTGCCCTTTTAGGCTGACAAAAAACCGTAGCAGACTATAACTAAAAAGTAGTCATAACTTGTGAGTCACAAAAGACTCAAGGGTGAACACAATTAGAAAAAGAGAATTAATGGTATATTGTCTGGATATGTCTGAACTGCAGGCAGACACCGAAGCATCAATAACTCATAGCAAGAGAGGTTGCTGTTGTTCTTCAGGTATTTTTTTTCAGACTACTTTAACATCTTATGCAAAAATAATTTGAAATAGCTTCTGTTATTTCCATGGAAAATATGTAGCCAAAATTTGTTGCTGTAAACATATATTCATGAGGAAGACAGAGTAATGCTCTGTGCTAATCATAGTGTTGAATTGTCAGTGTCATCAGAAGATGTATAAAGTACCTAAAAATGGCTTTTCTATTGTTTACGTGATTTTGTTTTAACACTAGTTCTCCCATGATAGCAGAATATCTGACACAGTTGTCTCATTACCAGTTTCAGCAGAGATCTGGACTGGAATAAACAGCCAATATAATAATGCTGCACAAGGGTGCAGGGATGAAGATATGACAAGCCATAGTAAGATCAGTAGTATAGCAGCATCATTAACCTTTTTTTTTTGTAGCTGCACTAAATTTTCCACAGACAAGAGCATTAGTGATTTTAACTTTGATTGAGAACTGCTATTATCCACTCACAGCGTGTGGGAGCAAACAGGCACTTGGATAAATCATAAAAAAGAAAACCACTTAGCAAGTTGCTTTCCTCAATAACACCTTTTTCTGAGGGTTCAAGGCTGAGTGCTGTAGGGAGAGTGTGTGTGAAGAGAAAAGCAAGGCTGCAACAGCCCGCTGCAGGTGCTCAAGGTCAGCCCCTCTCACTGGAGACCGTGAGGTCATGTTTGGCTCTGAAAGTATTCTGATATGTTTCTAAAAAATTAAGTAATTAAATATTTCAGAGAGTGAAAGTCATCAGGATTCTAATGCAGTGTTAATGGGGTCTTTCAGGAATCTCAAAGATCAGCTTCAAGAATGACAGTACTCAAGCCATTAGCAAGCTCATCCAAAAGTAGCCATCCATCAGAGGTGTCTCCACATCCTGGCTGCGGAGGAGCGTGAGGAGCAGCACCACCTTCCTGCTTGCAGCTGCTGCAGGAGACATGAAACTCATGCCAATAACCATCTGAATTCCCTCCTTGTCCTGCTGTGGACAAGGGTGTGTCTGCCCAGCAATGGGTGAAGCTGGCAGTGACTCCACCAGCCCAAGGACACGGACAGCATTGAGGCGGCAGTCCATGGGAGATCATCCTCTCCACAAGTGGTGCTAGATGAGAAACAGATCAGTCTACTTGGTAATATGGAATACCTCTCACAATGTCTTTGAGAGGAAGAGCTGATGGTGGACTGTCCACAAAACAACACCATTTTGGATTGGGTATTTTTTTAAAAAGGGCAACAAGTAGTGCCAGTGTGACACAAGAGGACGAGGAGTAAAGCCTCTAGCTCCTTCTCCACTGCTCATCACCTTCTGCAGTTCTCATCTCCATGAGACAGCCTGCAGGTACACGGCTGTGTTTGAATGGGACAAAGCATGGTGGGAAAAAGGCAATTCCATTCACCTCATTGAAGGCTGGGATAGACTCCAGAATGAATTCCTCCTGGTAACTCCTACTCGGATGTATATTCTACCAAGACCCATGGAAAGGACCAGAAGCACAGGATTTTCTGCCCCTTTATGGTGTAGAAACCAGCAATAAATTATTTTGATTACAAGGCCTCATATATTAATAGAACATATTAAACTGTCTTTTGTATTTCAGTGTATACAATTTGCTACAGCAACCTACAGCCATCTGAGGTACTTCAGCTTCACTTTCACAACTCATGGGGCACTGAGAGATGCTCCCCAAGCTGAGGAGTCCATGTGTCACCAGCACCTTGGTAACAGAGTGGTGTGATGCTTCAGAGCATTCCACAACTCCTTCAGCACATATTGATCATCTGAAGCCACAGTGGGGAGAGGCAGGAGGTATCCCTGAGGCTGACTGTCCCAAAGACAAAGAGCAAGTGACCACCTTTGGGGCAAGAACCTGGGGAGTGGTTGAGCTGCACAGCATGTTGGAGCACAGGTCCAGACACATCCTCCTGTCCCATTTTGTAGTTTGGGAGTGATTCACTACCCTGGCAATACACTCTGCTGCCCATGCCCCAAGAAGGGGCTTAGTGCCAAAGCAGGGGTCCCCAAGTCCCCCCCAGAATGGTGAGATGTGACTTCTTGCCACGTTTTCTCTTGCTTCCAGTTAGCAGCCTGCAATTAGAAGAGGTGTGGTACCGGTGCTGCTGTCATCAATTTACCTTGATTTGCAGGTATTTCTGGTTTTCAGGTATTTCTAAAAAACTTTACAATGTAGATTAGGATTTCCTTTTTAAATTAGTATGGGGTGGGATGATGCATGTATTTTCTTCTCATTTTCTTATCACAGTCTTGTAAGTTTGGCCTCCAGAGTTCATCTAATTCAACTGCCTTTAACAAGCATCAAATACAGGTTATCTACCTGCAAGCATGTTGTGCAGTGTGAGGGATCACATGGAATTATGATGATCCTCAAGTATCATTCCTGGGAAAGTGAGCAGCTGAGACACCACCAAGAATGCTAAAAACAAATTAAAGGAGAATGGGGGATAGCCACCACATAGCATCACATTGTGCTCCACACCCCTATCAGAAGCATGTTGTCTCACTTGCAGATTTGATTATTGGCTCCTAGATCACAGCAGGGTCTTGTTTCCTTCTGATGCTTTTAGGCTTGGCATGGAAAGTGAAAACTGAGAACGACATATTACAGAATTTAAGCTGGATTTTTTCTAAATACACATAAGAAATTTGGGGTTGAGAGGGGAAGGAACGAGGACTTCAATCCACTTTCTAGAGTCTGATCTTGAGTCAGTTGTCAGTGATTTTTGGACCACTTTGGGGGATATTGTGTTTTAGTAGTGAGTTCCTGTAGCTACTGTGCCCTGCAAATGCAATTACATTTTCTCATTTGTAGTGGTAGTCACGATAATGCACTCTTGTGCATTACCTGCATTATCTGGCAGTCACTGAATGATACTAAATGAAACCAATGTCTCTGAAGATACCTGAAAGTTTCATTAATCCTCTTGTATAGAGGAATGATGTTTTGTGTTCCATAACTGTAGACATGTTTGCTTGTGTGTCATCGGCCTTTGACAGCAAAGATGTCAAAAGTGATAGCACAGAGTTTTCCTTACAAGTCAAAGCTTCATAGAGCTTTTGCTTGTAATGTCACAACACAGCAATACCCACAAGAGGTGTTTTCTGGTTGCATTTCACAAATGCAGACCACATCTACACAAAGAGAAATGGATACATGAAGTTTGTGGTTAAAAAAAGAAAAAAGAAACAAAAGGAAAAGAAATGCAGTGTTAAAATTATGCTACAATGTTACTCCCTTTGGATGTTTCCATTATTAATCTTTCACTGTGTACATCAGTACTGGGATTTGAGGTCAGAACTAATGGTTCTGGCATACTGACACAGAGCAGGTGTGTAGGCTGAAGACCCATTTTTGCTTTTTACTCTTTCTGATTCCTTAGCACTTCTGTGCTGTGCTGTCCAAGGCAATGGTACTGTTAAGGGGCAAGAGTCAACATCTGATGATGAAGGTTGTTACTGTGGGCCAGGTCTCATTTCCTGTTGCTCAGCACTCACCCTCTGAAGCTACTTTCATTTCCCTCATGAGCTGAGAATTCCCATGTATCAGCTCACATGCAACTTGTTTCAAGTCTGAGCAAGAGGACTGTCAGCTCCTGCTGCTTTGCTGGTAGGGGAGAAGCTTTGTTTCTCCCACCCGGTGCAGGCACTTGCACAGCTCAGAAATAATGGAAGGCAGTAAGGATAAATTGCTGTCTAGAGAAGCTGCCTTGTCTTTGACTCCTGAAGGAGATTAGGGGGCATGCTCAGACTAGAGGTTTAAGACAGATCTTGCTAAAGGTTGGCAGGAGGTAATGGTAGGAAGTATTCTATATGCCCATTATAAAGCCCGGCAGTGACCTTAATGCTGGGACCAAAATTGTTCACTGCATGCTTGATGCTATAGCTGTCACTGGCCAGACCTCCTGAGTGCGGATAATCATGAGCTAGAGCAGTGGAAGCACAAAACCTGGCCTTTGGTTTAGCTTTTCCAGGAGCTCTTTGTGTAACTGCAGAAGGCACTTCACCTCTCTGCAGCTTAGCTTGTCAATCTTTAAAATGAAATTCTGGTTCTGTTCTGCACCCAGTCACAACCCTCAGAGCAGTCATACACCTCAGTGATACTGTGAGTGTTGAGGAACGCTCCTGCTCCTTGCTAGGCATCAGATGTTTCTCTTCGTATATATCTTCATAAACAATTTCTTCATATATAATTCATATATAATCTTCATATATGATTTGGTGGTGGTTTGGACGTCTAGGACATGATACTAGACAGCCAAATCCCGTAAGACTCCCTTGGTACCCTGGCCTGATGATATAGAGGCCCGGACAGGCAGACTGCTCATTCCTTACCAGTTGCCAGAAACCAGTCCCAGACCAAGCAAGACTGAACTCAACACAGTTGTGGTGCTTGTGACTGGAAGGCAAAAATCCAACCCTCACTAAGTTTTTGAGGAATATTGTTTATACATTTTCATGGTAATTGCATGTGTACAGTTCTACCCAAGCATGTATATGTAGCTTCCTGAAGTAGGTATTTGGTAATGTGAATGAGACATACGCTTGTCATCCTCTACCTCCTTATCACCTCCTTCATTTTCTGAGGCAGAGTAAATCAAGGCTTTGCTTGTGGTGATAATTAAAGCACTCTGGTTTATTCCAGAATTTAATATTGTTCTTAATGAGAAAAACAGATTTGAAATGCACACAGTAGGTAAGAAATGCATCCTGCCTTTAAAATCAGTCTTCTGTCACTGAGACAGGCACAAGGGGGGGAGCAGTAGAGGGGATCCTAGTTGATTTTTTTCGGGGGGGGGGAAGGGTGTTGATTGTGTCTGACCCTTCCCTTGATAGAACAATATTAAGACTTCGTATTCATTATGCCTATTAGCTGCTGCAGCAGAACCCAACCAAGGAAGGACAAGCACTACCTGAGGTAGAAATTCTGTTTAACAGAGAGGGCATGATGTGTTAGTAGTCATAGGATGTTTTGAGTGTACCCACAGTCGTTTGTACTCAGTATAAGCGATCTACCAAACAGGGGAAATGAAAGTATGGGGTATAAAGTACATACCTGAAAAATGTTTGACTTCCCAGGGCACTTCCCTGAGAATTAGAGATGAATATGGTCCTTCCTCTCTGTTTTTCTCCCTCTCCAGCAAACACACAAACATCTGCTGTTATAATATACATTACTTGCAGAGGAGTTTGGCTCTTCACATTTTATTACACCTGTTAAAAGACAGCTCAATCTTTACAGTGTATGAACTCTCATAATTAGTCTGTATTTATGTTGTATTTGTGGGTTAATTATATTGTACTTATGGGTTTTGATGGCTAATTACCACTAATTCATATAATGACTTGTCTGAAATGCTTGATGCTCAGACAGTTTCATAATGCTATGTTTTACTTATCTTGTATTTACATGGTAATTGCTCCAGACATGTAGTTGTAGTGCCAGCTACTTGAGCTTAGAAAAGTTTCCAAAAGCAAAGATATGGCTGAATTGTCCCAGGCAGTAGACAAAATAGAGCATGCTAGTTTGGTTGTAGGTATAGTAATTGTGTCAGAGAAAAAGTATTACTTTGTGTGAAAGCTTCATCTTTCCAGTTATGCCAGGACCCTGAAGAACTTAGCTGCAGTATCACAACTGTCACTGTACTATAGGGGTAACCAAAAAATCATCCACGTGTGCTGTTAGCTCAGTGAGTGTCTAGCATTGGTCTGTCAGTTCCCATTGCTTCCACCACCAATAGCAAAGTTCAGAAACAAAAGCATTAAGTTCTGCTGCTTCTGTATAACTCCATTCTGTAAACGTGCAGCCTTTGCCACAGTGCTCCAGTGTAGGAAACCCAACCTCTGCTGCACTGTGCTTGGCAAATATGATGAAAACCTGCATTCTCACAAGGTTTCAGGACCATCTCCAGTAATTGTGAGAACTTCCACTGCAGCAATGCCATATTAAGCAGGAGCCCACCCTTGACCTGTTGGGTGTTGCGCACCACATGGGGCACCAGTAATCCATTTCTCCCACATTTGCAGTGAGGATGCTGGCTGGTTTGAAACCCCACACTTGCAGCCCAGCCCCACTGGCAGTCCCATGCCTCTAGCCCAATGCTTTCACCATCACGAGATGTTTTTCTACAGTTGCCTTCTGCTGTGACAAAACTACTTGTTCAGTCACACCCAGTTTTCCTTCCAAAGGAAGTCTGAAGCCATTGTGTGAGTCATCTCTCTTAATTCATCAGCCAGAAATTGGGCATATATTCACTAAGGCTTCATCTCAAATCTTTTGCTCGCAATAGAAACTTCTATTGATTTCAGAGGGTCTCAGATCAAGCTTCAATGTTCTTTATACACTAAATTTTAGTCTGCCTAATATCTTCATTTGGGCCATTATGAATTGCAGAACAGCTATATACAGAATCAAGTTGTGGAGATCAAATAAACCCTATCGACATCAGCCTCCTGACAGAGTAGCAGCAAGAAACAAATGATGACTTGAAAAACAATGCATGTACAGTGACATTTAGCTCGAATAAACTGATTGTCTCCATACAAATACAAATAGCACCATGTCCCCAGAGCTGAATAGATATATCCATCAGCAAATATTTCTGTGTCTTTGACATGTCTCTAAGTAGCAAAATGAGAAATTGAGATGGAAAATCCATTCACAGGTGAGAATTCAGTTTTGATTTTCCTTCCTTTTTTTTTTTTTTTCTGTTCACTTCTAAGATTTCAACAAGCTTTCTTTTCTAGCCAGCAGTTGAAATGTAAAGTAACAAAACTGTGACAAACCATGGAGTAATAGCCTCTAGCCAGAAGTCTCCCAAACCCACCACTCACATTGTGCTACACTGAAGGATCTAAGCCTGCAGTCATTCCTCAGATAGAAAATTTACAGCATCCAAGGAACTTAGAACCCTCATGGTTGTTTTCAGAAAGCATTTATGCATCCAGCAGCCATGTCTGATCTTTGCATGAGAGCTAGGGTTTGTGTGGACCAGGGTTTATTTTCAGTGGGAGTTCAGTGATTTTGACATCTTTAATAATGGGGTTGTACCTCTGTGAGAGTAAGCTCTTCATTGTTGGCAGCAAGTGGGCCTGTTATGGATGTCTCTGCTGGAGCAGATGTTGAGCCAGGTAGACCCAGAGGGCCCTGCCAGACTCAGCCTTCATGTGATTCTGTGTTTCTATGAATGAGGGCCCAGACTCAGATCCTTCAGGAAGGATAGATAAGACTGAGAGAAGGTGGCTGGGCAACAACTGTTCACCACAGCCAACAACTGTGCAAGTCTTAAGGAGGTATTTACATTCTCATTAAGAAAGACTAGAAAACGAAGCAGAATTTCAGACAGGTGCCAAGAGATAAGCTGAGTTCGTCAGTGCATTATGCTGCTGCTGTATTTCCAGCACTGAAGCAGCATTTGGCCATTAGAAGCTGCAAGAAGATTCTATCCTGTTGTCCTTACAACAGCCTGTGTGCTGTATGTGAAGTGTTAAGCTTGCAAACGGCATCAGAAGCTTCAGCTCAAAGACAGTAAAAATAAGGATTGCCATCTGGGGAGAACATCCAGCTATAGTTCCTCCAGTAACTTTTCCTGGCTGTATTGGATGTAGTCCTCTTATGCCTCGGGGAGGTTCTCAAGCTGTTCTGGTGTGGTTCTTTAATAGTTTGTAAATTAAGCACATTTATTTTCAATGAGGGATGTTTTAAAAATACTTTTGCCTCAAATAATTTTTTCCTAGCAAAAATGGCTTTATTTTACACTGCATTACTTCTGTTTGAACAGAAGAGGAATGGAAGGACAGTGACAGCTATGTGGTTCTGCTTCTAGTTGCAAAACAAACAAAATGTTGCTTTAGTTCAAAAGATACCAACCTTTAAAATAGCCATTTAAAAACTTACAATTACTGATAGTTCTTCCATTCTCTACACAAATGGCTAAGTCAGGAATTAAGAGAAAAAAAGAGTAAATCATTGATCAAAAGAAGCTTTGGTTACCAGGTTTTCTTTTTGTAAGCCCATTTAAAAGGGAAAAAAAATATATATCTTACTTAGATTAAACTTAGATTACTTAAATTACTTAGATTAGTGACCAAGGAGACACTGGAATATTTTGTCTCTGGATCTATGTTTTGATCAAGAGGGCCCCCTTCAAGTCGTCCAGCACCTTGATGTTTTAGGTTCTATTTCCTTAAAGCACCAAGAAACAATGTAGTCTTTTCCCAGTAAGTAAAGGGGAACTCTTCCAGTGGACTTCCAGTTTCATGACAGCATGGCCCCTACAGTTAGAATTTCTGGTTGTGGTTTTTGAAGCCGAATGTGCCTGTGTTCCTTTTGGCTTTGGGAAAATAAATGTGTCTTGATAAGGATGGGGCTGCATCTTAGCTGCTGCTTCTCTGAGGAGAGCTGTAGATGCTGGGAATGGCATGCTTCTCTTCCTTCCTCTCTAAGAATTACACTTAGCTGACAGTGTCTCACACAGCACCTCATTATCCAAGCTGTCCTCCCACCTGTATTGTATCTGATTGTGGGTCTTAGTCATGCAGTCAATGAATAAGCAGTCTGAATGGAAGCTTGAGCTGTAGGAGGAAGGGTTGTGGAGGGCCCCATGCATCCGCTAGTGCTCAGCATGGAAGTTCTTTCCTTCTGTGTATGTATGTGCTTCTGAGTCATTCAGTAAAACCATTCAGGGATCAATGCCATGGTCAATGCTATAAAACAAAGCATGTTACAACATTTAAGCAGCATTAATAGTTTGGTTAAACAGCACAGGAGAGGGAATGTTGAAAACCCAGCTTCTTTTAAAGCATGCACAAAGGGAGGTGAAATAGCAAATTCAGAGAAAAAGGCTGCTTTAGTGATGAAAAACATTTAGAATTGTAAAGTTGAGTAAGACAGCCTGGTTTTATCAAAAAATGATAAATTAATTAGAGAACAACTTGTCTATGTGAGAACTAAGCATGAAGATTGCAGGAGTCAGCAACCTTTCCAGATTAGATTTTTTCTTTCCCAGACAAAGGTTAAGTGTGCAGGTTACATGTCTCCTGGCTGTCGCTATCTACTAAAATAGGAAATCTGTGGGGCTCGAGTCCCTTTTTGCACTGGGGCAAGGTCTGTTTATAAGCACAGCTCTGAAGGCTGCTGCTGTGGGCTGGTGTGCCTCTGCTAATGTGCCCCATGCACCAGGGAAGGGCTGGCCAGGTATTTTTCATCAGGTTAGCTCACATGACAAGGCTGTTTCTCTCCATTTACACTGACTTTTACTTCCTCAGTGCTGCTTATCATGCCGAACAGCAGCTCCAAACATCCATAACTCATCTCTGAAGAAAGCAGAGACATAAGGAGGTCTTTCTGCCACAGATTAATGTGAAAGGCAGCACTTGTGTGTTTTGGCAACAGTTGTATGAGAGATTATTACAAATTCATGATTTAACAAAGACATATTGATTTATTGCTGCCAATGGGACAGAGAAGTATCATAATTGCACAATGCCTTAATTGCTTAAAGGAAATGCAAAAATGTGGCTATAATGGAATTAACCCTCCTGCACACGTGTGTTCACATGCACACATGCCATGACAGTTGCCCTTGTTCTCTCCAAGGGATGCTATTCCATTTCTTAAGAAACAGTGAGAGATTCAGTGGCCAAGGAGTTGGTGTCAGCCCACCTGCCAGTCTGTGGAAAATGCAGAGTATTCTGTCCCAAGACTGAATGTTCTTTTGCTGAGAAGGTAGAGGAGCAGGCATGGACATTGCCATCTCACAGCTTACACCTACCCAACTGTTTTTAGGGAACAATTAATCCTCTTCTCCTCTTCTCCCTCTCAGAGAGCACTCAGTGCCATTACTGACAATCAGCTAATATGCAGTGTGATTGATTCCCTTTTGGGGGAACTCAAATGAGTTTCTCCCACCACACCAGTAACATCAGTCTTGGTGTGAGATGACTGACAGCCTGAAGGAATACAAGTGCAAGCCATAGGCAGGCAGTCCTTTTAGTGAGAGCACTTCAAATAAGATAACCACATTATTAATGTCTCTTCCAAGAACTGACTTGTAAAACCACAATCGATTGCTACAGTGTTAGTAACACTATAAATATAGCAACCAGATGGTCCCTTACCCTAGTCAAGGGCCGCCAGGTACCATGAAGGACGGGTAGCAAACAAAGAATTAAAATACAAAATCTACAATATGCGTGACCACAATAACACTCACATTTTTAAAGGTTAATAATAAGAGGCATTTAAGTCCTGTCCTATATAAATAACCAAGGTCAACCACTGATGTCTTCTAGCAAAGCCACTCCCCATTTTAAAACTCTACCTATTTTCTGGGCCAGGATATATCACAAAAAGCAGAGACGAAAGCTGGATGTCCCACCTGGGAGCATGCACTGAATCCTGGATGCCTTCTCTTTGCTTGTCGTGTGTGAACCCAGGAGCTCAGCACTGCTGGTCTGTTCCAAGGACAGGATTTAAGATATTGTGGAAGCCTTCAGCCTGACATCTCCAGACTTTTCAGCATTTCAGTATACTTCCTTAATAATATTTGTCTAACACAGCTTTTATTTGTGCTATTTATATTGTCTGAATTTCTAAGGGTTCATTTCCTATAAAGAGCACGGGAATTAATACTCTTCAGTGCTGGTCTTTGGCATGAAGGATGTGCCAGTCCAGGCTGTGGTCCCTACAGGCAAGTCTTCTGCAGGGAGGATGCTTTGTTTACTTTTTCCCTGTCTTTAATTATTGCAGTTGTTTTCCAAGGAAAAAAAAAATCATCCCTGCTGAGCAGTGAGCAGACCTTAAAAAACAAACTTTTCCTTTGTCCTTATGGAAACCCCAGCATCAGATCTGATCAAGTATGATGGATTTCGCTTAAAGACAAAAGTTCATCAAGGAAGAAAATAATCTGTTTTTCAGATTATCCTTGTCTTGCAGAGAGGGGGCAAAGCTCGGAAAGGATTTCCCAAAAGTTATTCCTGCATGAAAGGCTCTTCGCTTCCTTCTGGGCTAAGTACGTGTGTAGGCATTGCTCAGCAGAGAACATATGTGGCCATGCACCTCTGGGAGAAACACCAGGGCCAAAAATCTTCAGAGTTCTTAGGGATGTGAGGACAAGGAGGAAAATGCTGCTTACCTCAAGAAGTAATAGGAGCTCTCTTGTGTGTGGACCAGAACAACAGGCAGCTGTGAAGGAAGGGGGGTGCCTTGGTGCACCTTTGAGTACCTTTGAGTTTGCTTGTTGGAATCTACTTCACCAGGGCACTAGCAAAGTAATTCTGCTGAGGAAAGTAGGAATTGCAATTGCATCTGTCTCATGCTTCAGAAGTGCAGAAAGGCCCTTTGCTTTATCCTCTGGTCAAAAATCAGGCATAGCCAGGGAGCAAACAAATGGAACCAAGATCTCACTTGATGCAGAAGACTTGTATGAAGAATCTGAGAAGGTTTGAGTTAAATTTTTTGTCTTTTTGAAGTCTGAATGACCAAAACAGTGTTTTCAATGCAGTAACAACCTGAAAACTGATAGATTAATTTCCACCTGGTTTCTCCAATCTGATATTTTCTCCAAGGCTAATCAGATTTTAAAGCAGTTTCTGAAGAGCAGAGTGTAGATGGAGGGGGCTTGCACTATGGGTGTATTTTACAAAGAGCAGCCTTTTTTCTAGTTTGTATTTTCAACCTCATACAGTTTTTGAGCAGGGGTCCTTGTACACAGAACTAAGCAGCTGTCTAGTTACACATTCATAATTTCTCATTCATATTCTTGATTCCTTTTAACTTGCATGTGGAAATAGTCTCTCGGAGCCTAACCCGAGTCCTGCTGGTGTCAGTGAGAGTGGATTTTATTACCCCTCAAATTTAGCCATCTAAAATCAGATATGTATTCTAAGTGCAACTGTGGAAGAGCCACTTGCAGTCAAAGTCAAGAAAGATCAGCATTTCTAGGGCATGATTCCTACTATCTGCCGGAAAGATTTGTCTGGAGAGGGGACATGTATAGCTGTGGCAGCAGCTGTCTCAATCCAAGCTTATCAAGGGAGCCTGCACAACTAGCCTACAGGAATCCTCACTTTTAGATAAGTGAAGTCAAGGGAAAGAGTCTTATGAGTTCTTTTAATGGCAAAAGATTGAGGCTTTTAGTTTCCTACAACTTTTACAAGGGGATAAATTACAAACAACAAAGCAACGTCCCAGAGGATGTCTCAAGTTGCATCCCACAGGTTGCTAACTCTGGCCTCAGTCAGTATTTGTGATGTAAGGAAAGGACTTTAGCACTTTCCCAAAATAAACTTCTGAGGAAAAATAAGCCTTTTTAAAGTTGTTGTTTGTAAATTGCATCATAGTGTGCTGCCTGACAGGCAGGGCAATCTGATAGAAATCTCAAAGAAAAGGCAGGAGCTTTTTGTCTGTCTTCTCCAAAGATACACGCAGTGGGATATATGGAATATCAAGAATAATTAGACAAAACTATATAAGCTCCTTGCAACACTAATGTGCTCTGCAATTAAGTATTTGCCATAAAACTTTAAACACTGTTTGAAAGCTGCACATTAAAGGTAACCTGAGTAATTTTCAAGTATTGTTTCCGATATATTAATAAAGACATGGATATGAGAAAGCAGAAAACTGTGAAATACTGACATGCCTATGCTGATGTAGGCTGCTCATTTTCTCCTTTCTAAAGATGATATATAGAAGTAATTGATCCCTCTCCTACAGCAATTAAAGTGAAAAGGCAGATTTCCTGTGCTGTTCATCTGCTGGAGCCTGTTTAACAAGCAGGCATAGAATTATATGCCAGTATCAATAATTCACAGAGGCTGCAGAAATGTTTTTTTGGAAGGAACCTCTGGAGGTCTAACATCCCACTTGCAGCAAGACCCCCAAATTCAAAGGAGAAATAAAGCTGCAGGAAATAAAGACAAAAATGTCCTTTAGAAATAGGAAATAAATGAATGCATAGAAAAAGAAGAAGAAAGGAGAGAAGAAAGAGGAAAAAGCAATCAGTTTTTAATAAGATGTGCTAATATTAGAAGTGTAGGACTTTTGCCAAAACCTTTTTTTTTTTTTTCTAGGTTCACTAACAGATGTGTTTTTATCTTCTAGGAAAATGATGAGCAGGAGAAAACCTGGAAGCTTTCTGCTGTGCTGTTGAATATGGAAATATAAAAACTTTTTTATCTGAAGTATCTCTGTCCCCCTTTCAAATGGACTACTTCTGAAGTTAGAACTACCTGCTACCCAAAGCAGTCACTTCTCCTTTCACTGTGCATCCTGGAGAGGAAAATGAATTTCACAAATTGTACCACTGAAGCCAGTGTGGCTGCAAAGCCAAAAACTGTAACTGAGAAGATGCTTGTCACCCTGACCTTGGCCACAATCACAACCCTGACTATGCTGCTGAACTCTGCTGTAATCGCAGCCATCTCCACAACCAAGAAGCTCCACCAGCCCGCAAATTATTTAATATGCTCGCTAGCTGTGACAGACCTTCTTGTTGCTGTCCTCGTCATGCCCTTGAGTATCACTTACATAATGATAGATAAGTGGACTTTGGGATACTTCATCTGTGAGATCTGGTTGAGCGTCGACATGACCTGTTGCACGTGTTCAATTCTTCACCTATGTGTTATTGCTCTGGACAGGTACTGGGCTATCACTGACGCCATCGAATATGCCAGGAAAAGAACAGCAAAAAGGGCTGGGTTGATGATAGTCACCGTGTGGACCATCTCCATTTTCATATCAATGCCCCCTTTGTTTTGGAGAAACCACCACAGTGTCAGCATCCCCAGTGAGTGTCGCATTCAGCACGACCACGTCATCTACACTATTTATTCCACATTTGGGGCGTTCTACATACCCTTGACTTTGATCCTGATCCTGTACTACAGAATCTACCACGCTGCAAAGAGCCTCTACCAGAAGCGGGGCTCGAGCCGACATCTCAGCAACAGGAGCACCGACAGCCAAAACTCCTTCGCCAGCTGCAAGCTCACACAGACGTTCTGCGTCTCGGACTTCTCCACCTCCGACCCCACCACAGAGTTTGATAAAATGAATGCATCCGTGAGGATCCCCCCTTTTGAGAATGACTTGGACCTGGCTGGTGACCGGCAGCAGATTTCTACCACGCGGGAGCGAAAGGCTGCTCGCATCTTGGGACTGATTTTAGGGGCTTTCATTTTGTCCTGGTTACCCTTTTTCATCAAGGAGCTTCTCGTGGGCCTCCACCTTTGCATTGTCTCTCCAGAAGTAGCAGACTTCTTGACCTGGCTGGGATATGTCAACTCCCTCATCAATCCTTTGCTGTACACAAGCTTTAATGAAGATTTCAAGCTGGCCTTCAGAAAGCTCATTAGGTGTCGAGAACATACTTAAAAGCACTGGGAGATGATGATGATGACATGACTCCTGGCCTTAAGAACGAGCAAAATAATTTGACTGTTGTCATTTCCCTTGACAAAGGGGATTTTGATGTTTGCCTCTTTGCTTAACTCTCTGCAGCCAGTAATTTGTTCTGCTGTTTTTTTTTACCTCTGGTGTTATTCACGGTAAAAATTTGAAATAAATTTATTCTACAAAGGAATGGATTTTTTTAGCAATGAAACAAACAAACAGACAAATAACAACAAGAAAATATTAGATATTCACATTTAAGGCATTTTGTGTAATCAATGATTCAAGAAGGAAAGAACAGTATTCACATTTATTTTATACTTTTTTCATTTAAGAATCGAATGTCTAAGTGACGTGCACTGTAGTAATATGAAGGCTTGTAAGCTGAATCCAGAAATTCATGTTCAAAAATTAATAAACTTCACAGTCATAAACTTCACTGTGGCATTTTGAGAAAACTGTAACCGTTTTTTAGAAGGAAAATAAGCACCATTACAGCAGAATAACCCATTCTATTCTTATCCCCACCGAAATGCACTACCGAAACAGAAGGCAAAGTTCATTTAATTCTTTCTAAAAACAGATCTCATTTTGTACTCCGAAGTAATCATTTAAGTGACCTTTTTTTTCTTTTTTTTCCCCCAGTTTCCTGATTTATGTTAAAAGAGTTGGACAGAAACTGCAGTTTTTCTGGCAACTGAGAGAACACAGCTAGCAAGAGTCACACTTGTAAGATCAGCTGCACACCTGAATGATCACCTTTTTAATACTGCTGTTCAATACCACATTCCTTCAGGGCTCAGGCCATGTGCCTTGGTCAGTTGTGAGGTGGCATTATCCAGTTTTTCCCCACTTTCCCTGGACCTTGAAGTGCACAACACCACGGGTCATCGACCGTAACCCACAGACTCAAGCAGCTGCATGTTTTCTCAGCAGGTCAGTAAAGTACAGTGTTCAGAAATATCATCTGGAAAAAAAAAAAAAAAGACAAATTACTTTGTTTGAACTGCAGTAGCAGAAAAGAAATAAGGAAAATAACTTTTTAAAAATAGCACACTTCATCTTTCAATTTGTAACGGCATTCTTATCACTTAACCTGCGATCAAACCCTCTAGAGGAATTTCTTGCTCTGGCTGTTCTCCAAGGAGTTACTTCTCTCATCCAGATAGAGTCCTTCATATCCTTTCTTCTGTGTTTATGGAAGCTAAAATGCCTTGGCTCGTTTGGAAATGAGGCTGGGGAGAAGCAAAATCAAAGCTAAGAATCTGGCACTGCCCGTTAGTAACTCCTAAATACTGATGAAATATTGATTACTTATCTTGCCACACAATTTTCTTTCCTGTCCATTTTTTTCTGGACAAATTCTTTTTGAATTAAACCAACATACCATATAGAAAATATCACATATATCACCCTGACATGTAGTAACTGAACTACAGCATGGCAGCTCTAAATCCATCGAAACAGATAACAGGCAGCAAGAGCGTTGTAACAGCACTGGAAGCCAACTCTGGAAAATGTTTTGAAAATTTACAACACAGAGTCATTTTTCCTATCAAGAGTCCAGGAATTATAAGTAATGTGAGTAATAAACTCTGGACGGAGCTGAGAAATGACATCCTTGTTTCTGAGGGAAACAAGGGTTTGGTTGGAAAGATGCAGTTCTGCAAGCTGAGTGTAAATCAAATCTGAGGGTGACAAAAGCATGACCTACTGCTTACCCACATTCAGCAGGACTCTGCTTCAAGGACTACAAGTTTTCCACACCTGGATTTAGGAGGCTTATCTCCAGCTGTCCTTCTGAAGCTATTGTCACTGCTGTCACCTCCATCTATCTTTGGTTCCCTGATAGTTAGCATTAATATCTAAAAAGAGGGAAAAACAGTCATCTCAACCACTGAGGATGTCTTCCAGTGGGGAAGCCCAGAGATCCACTATGGTTTTTCATTTTCACAGTTTGATGGAGATGGAAACTGTCCACTGAAGGTGGGGATCCTGCCTGTAAAACTCCCAAAGCAGCCTCACAGAATACATGTGCTATTAGGGGAAAAATAACCAAAAGCCCAAAATGGTGAGGGTGATCTCCAAAATAGCTGCTACTGATAGGGAGAAACACTTCCAAGAGTGGCATGAAAACTGTAAAACAGACAAGCTGCATGATCTTCATTTCTACTTAAGACCTTCATGTATCTGATCTCCACTATTATCACTCAGGCTACCAATCGGTGTCAGGTTGAAGACTGTTTAATTTTAATATCTAGAGGTAATGAACAGGGGAAGAAAACAGATGGATGGCTAATTTTTGTGCTTCCTTCTTAAATACTCAGCATTCACTGTCAGCTGACTGCTGCTTTTGTAGTTCAATCATCAGTTAAACACAGAGCTATGTTTTCTAACAAATGTCATTAGACTGATGAAGATGTCTTTTATGTTTTCTCCACACACAAAGCCAGGAATAGCTTAAAGGACAGTTGACTTACAACAATTTAACTTGATCAGAAATTACCTGCCATCTGATGGAAATAAAAACCTTTGCTAGTCCGGCACCATTACTTGACAATCTCATTTTTTTTTTTCCACGTTAAGAATTTGTGGATTTTATGAAAGGTTTAGACAGTTTCCAAGCTTAGACTTCTTTTCCACGGAAAATCCCCATTTATTCCCATCCTGGGTTAAGCCACACCGTGGCCTGCAATGCAAGCTCTTCTCAGCAAGTTCCTAATGAAACATCCAAGACCTTCACCTGACATCCACTTTCCTTAGCCACTCTGAAATATCTTTTCTCCCCAAAGTCTCATTTTCCCTAAAGATCCCCTTACTCCTTTCCTACCCTTCTTCCTATCATCTCCCTCTAAAGGTCTCTTCCCAAGCCCATCCCCATTCTCAACACAGGCTACATATACTTGCTTGTATAACCCCTCCTCTCTTCATTCCTTTATACTTATTTCCTCTTATTTTACACCCCCGATTCCCCATCTCTCCATTAAGTTTCTGACTCTTTAATCCCCAAATTTATTTTTGTCCTTCTGGAGCAAGGCCCTACACTCTGCTTCCATCTTCTCTCTTTCAGTGCTGCTATCAGCATTCTTGTGAGCTTGAATATTCAGATCAGCTGCTTTTTATTATCTCTTACATGTGCTCCACATTTCCAGAGCTAATTTTCTCTATTTAAGCAGCCACTTCTTTGGAGCAAGTTCATATATCCCTAGTCCCAATAAGCCCCTTTGAGAATGGGGGTTCTCCACCACAGTGATGCACTCAGCTATTTGAAGCACATGAGATTTATGTTGTTGATCTTCCTGTATGCAGGTGGACAATGGAATTGAACTCTCCAGAATAATTTAAAACAAAGTCCCTGTTTCACCAAGTGTATACTGAAAGGGCTGTCACTTTTTGCATTTTACTGCCACATGTGTGAACTGTGCAGTTTTTCATAGTTGCTACTTCTTTTTTTTTTTTGTACTGCCAGCAGTCTGTCCTCTGCATGTACTAGAAGGAAACAAAAAAACACAGCTTTATTTGTCACAGGATGCTAAATGAACAAAGGAATCTTTTCTAATGGCTCTTCATGCTTCTCCATTTTCAACTCCAGTCATCAAAAAGTAAACAGGATTGCAGCACTGGGAGGAAAAACAGGCCTCCAGCACAAGTGGAGAGATTATTCTTGTGCCTTGTGTCCTTTCATTAACCACTGCAAATATCAGTGATGGACTGTTTGATGTTCATCTTTTACACACCCAAATGATTTGTATGAGAAATTATCTTAAATTGCTTTGTTGTTTAAGTGGACATAGATATTGTGATATCTTTTATTGGTGTAGCCAATATATTACAAGTTGTATTTGATAAGAGTCACATGCAACACACATATTACCTTTGTAACTGCTATCTGTTTACTTTTCAGGCCAAAAAGAATAAAATTTTATAAAATGATATGAGTTTGGATAAATGCCAGCTTTATCAGCTGTAAAAATACTCCTTATCATTTTCTATTTTGTACCATGTACATAATATTGCCAGCATTTCTCCCTTATTCCTTTACCACTGCCAGGGGATTTTTACTTTTTCATGATTACATGTAGATGATTTTATATATATTGCCTTCAGTATGATGAAATTATTCCTTTTCATCCAGTCTAAGCCAAACGTTTGCTACTTTTGAATTAAAATAAACTAGAAATTATAGCCTGCCATGCCTGTCAGCCCTGGAGAACAACTTACAACATTCCGCATGGTTTAGCGTGGCCTTGCCCAAGTGTACAGTCCTTGCATTACAGATTCTTCCTTAGTGTGTTGGGCAAGAACTCCACTTATTTCCACGAACACTGAATCAGCCCTTAAATGTAAACTTTCAGTGCTGCTCCTGTAAGTAGAAGAAACCATGAGTAACCTGTGCAGAAAAAAAAAGAAAAAAAAAAAAATACACTAGCAAATGTTACGAACCTCTGCTTAAAAGATAAAAGATTTTTTTTTACCATTTTTTCCTTTTTAATCACTTTGATCTCTTCTTCATCTTACCATTCAAGAGCTGTATGTATGTGGCACTGAGGGACATGGTTTGTGGGCATGGTGGAGATGAGCAGACAGTTGGACTAAGTGATCTCAGAGATCTTTTCCAACTTCAATGCATCATCTATTCTATGACTTCCTTGCCATTCCTTTTCCCCTCATTCCTTATCTGCCTTTCCTGCCTTCCCACTACAGCCTTTCTCTGAGCCACAGTGGCATCAAGTAACCTGCAGCAAGCAGCAAGGCCACCTTGGGCTGTGCTAACACACAACATCACTATGCTCTTGGTTTTAGGAATTCAGGCTGCAGACACTGTTCCGTGGTACTGCTCTGCACAGCTTCTGCTCCCATTTCATTGCAGCTTCACTACCAATCAGATATCTAACATGCATCAGGATTCTTTCAAATGAAGGATACTAAATAATACATTATGGTGGCTTCACATGCACCATGATTTTTAAGATCTCTTTTTAATTATTCGCTCTCTACACCTCTTCCAGGGACCTTCTATCTATAGAAACTACTCCCATGGCCAGTATAGCCCCCAGATGCCATAAGCACTGTTGGAAATGCTCCCCTCCTCTCTGTGTATTTTACCTTTTTCCAATTGCTTGCACTGCACTCTTAAAATACATTAGCATATAGATCAGCTCTCTGAAGTTTTCATGGATTAATTTCCTGCATGACAAATTCTCACCCTCGTTTCTGTCTGGTGCAAGGTCCCACATCACTGGGGTACTCAAATCTTCTGAAGTACTATGACTGCAATACTCATTTCACATATAACATGAGTGCAGATGGACACATTTCCATGAGGTGAGGCACAAAGCGTTGTCTCCTTGAAAGTGCACTTTATAAAAGATGCATGTTTTGTCAGTTAAGAAATGAAACATAACTTCTGAGAAGAGGGAGGACTGAATTCATACTCCTCTGTAAACCACTGGTTTGAACACAGTCTGAAATGACTCAACTTCTGACTACTGATTTTAAAGGAATACTAGAAATACAAGCTTGAAACCACAGGTGTGTGTCTGAATTATCAGCAATAAGCAGAGTGAGCTTCCAGTTGTTTTCACAAACAACATACCTAAAGCCTTCCACAACAACCTCTTCAGGGGAATAGGAAGTTTCACATGAATGACTTCCACTCCTGTGACACCACCAGAAATAATCTCTGTTATCTGTAGGAGGCACAAGCTGATGAGTTGCTAGAGTACCTGGGATAAGCTTCAACAAGCTTATCAAAAACATAGCCAGGTTAACTGCTCCAGCTTGAGAGTTTTTAAATTGGAGAATTAGACCACTAAAATCAACTGTATCTCCTACACCTTGACTTTTATTTATACATATGCCAGTGCGATGTCTCATTCTTTTATTGCTAAATCTCTATTTAAGAAATAAAAGGAATCACTTTTCAAACACGGAATAAAAAGAAAACATTATATCGCTTATCTTTGCCATTTCATCAGAACTTTTCCATATTATGACTGGATGCTCATTCTGAAGCAGGCAGAAAGAAAAAAAACGCAAATAAGTCACAGAAGTTAATCTAGGATTGCAGAATTAAGTGTGGTTGTCTTGGTCCAATGCTTGTATAAATGCACAAGTCACATATCATAGTTCTTTTGAGTTTTTTTGCAGCAATTTCACTCTTTGCTTGATAAAAGAATACCTGTGTTTTTAATAGAGGTCAGTAAGAAGCCTTTCTCCTTCTCCAGCCAGAGAACCAACCAAGTAACAGGCAACAGCCTCCACTAGAAGAAAGCTGACTAGCAGCAGGTGGCCGAGCAGAAGAAGCCCAGTTGGTGATGCCACATAGCTCCTGGGGGCATGGAGAGCACTGAGCACATCCTGATGGCTTTCCCAGCTAACTCACACCCTCTCTCTTCCTTCCACATCACTGTTCATTCCTCTTTCTCTTTCTCTTTGGAAAATCAATTGCTACTGGTGGATCTTGATCAAGTGAGCAGTCACCACAAGTCAATGGCCATGATAAGGAGCATACAAAGTCTGAAGGTTCACTGGGCCAACCACTCCCTTCAGAGATTACAGCTATTTATGTATTGAGGAAATAGCCTGTAGGGTATCTTCTAATGGAAATTGTTTTCACATGAAGTTTTAAGAAGTTGGATCAGCTGGTTGCGTTTAATTTTTATATATTGCACACCCATAAAATGATCAGTACTCGATTTAAAGGTGCACAAATCAGTGGTAGATCTGGTACTGACTTCAACTGCCTTTGAATGACAAGCAAAATTTAGAGCCACTTTCGAAGGTTGACATAACATTTGACTCATAATATGTCTTTCAGAGTTACAAAAACCAACATTGCCATTGTGCCTGTTACGTTACGAAAGATTTTCTTGATTCCATCTCCGTTTCCTCTTTCCACACATTCCCTCATCATTCTATCGTACTACTTTATTGTGAATAATTTCCCTTAGATTTAATGGTTTAATTTGACTTCATCAGAAGCACACAGATTACAAAGTGCATTTCTCAAGGACCTAAATAAATAAAAGCCATAGCAAGCGTGAGTAGCAGGATATGAAACACCAACCTAGCTGGAACATAACCAAAATGAAGGGTGATTAGCTCTCTTGATTTGCTCCCTTTGTGTTTTCACTGTATTTCTCATCAATTCTGTATATCTGCAAGAGCACTCTGCATATGTGGTACTCTGAGATCAAACGCTTTGGCACTGAAATGACAGGAAAACAGCTAGGCAAGCTAAAGAAGTGACAGGTTAAATGCATTATGCTTCTACTTATATATGTGCCCCCATTAAGGACAGAACTACTATCATCAGCATGAAAACTACTGGCTGCTGTCATCTGAGCTGAAAGGCATACTTTTCTCATAAGAGAGTCTTGCCTCCTCTCCAGGCCAGCAGCTGGAAGCAGACAAGATTTCATGTCCCACAGACCCCTGGGCACAGGAGGCAGAGTTGGGCTGCCCAGCCCTGGCCCTGATGTTGATCTGTCACTGAACAGACATACTGTGCACCATCACCCTCATGGCACTTGTAAGGAAAGCTCCCTGAGCACTGATAGCTCGAGTCTGGATTCAATTCCTAGTTGACAAGTATTGTCTTCCTCAGCACGGGAGTGAGATTGCCTTGCACTGATGAATTGTCTCTGTGCCTTAACTTTACTTTATACTGAATATCTTCCAGTCATTTTCTAGCTTTTTACCAACTTCATACATACTTTGTTTTCACTGCTCATCAGGTGTGTTAAGCACATAGTTCCTCAAGTAGGTCTTTTCATCTTTCCTGGTAACCCACAATTTCACATCCCGTTTTTACCAATCTACCACTTTATGCGCAGTGATTGACAAGCGAGCATCGTAACTAGTCATATCAAATGCTTCCATAGTTATAAGACCTTTCACTGGCTCTAAAGCAGTCTTCCACTTCTTTCCCTAATTCTTTCCAAAATAACTGCTACATTTTGCTTCATACAAAGCTCATTTTCTTGCCAAAAACTCAGCACTTGGCCTTGTAGGGTACAGAACTTTCAATGATCCAAAGCTTTTTGATGCCCAAAGCACATTGTTTTCTAGGCCAAAAGAAGACTATTTCATGTAATTTCTTGCTTAAAAAGAAGGGTGAGTAGAGATTCACTGCTCTTCGCCAGCAGATGCTAAAGGAACTGAAATCTCAAATGCTCACAGTCGCATTATATACCCTGCCTGATGAGACCAGGACTGGAAGCACAATAGGAATTATCAAGGGGAGCGTAGAATGCAGACAGACAGGATGAGGTCTGGCTGCAGATGAAGACACCAAAATTTTGATGTGCACTGGCAAATTTCTGTGTGTGTGCTGGATCTGGCATCTCCCATCACTGACAAAAGATAGCTGTCCAACTCAGCCTTTTGGAGTCAGAGGCTGTAATTCATTTTGCCCGTGAAGAGATACCTGCACTCAGACATGACAGAGGCCTCACAGATCTGTGCCTTTCCACAGTGAGACACTGTAGGGTACCTCAGGTGTCACTAGACGCTACCTAAATTCTGCTCTAGATTCTCACCTGCTCCATCAGCAGCTTGGACCCCTGCCTTGACTGTAGGCGATGACATGTACACACGTAAACTGAAATACTGCCATCCGAGAATGAGATTTTAGTTTCACCTTTTAAAAATAGTCTTTAGAAAACACACTCTGTGTGAACAACCCATCTTCTAGAGAGAGATAGTGCTCTTCATTTTCCCACTATGCAGTTGCTTTGGTCTTTTTCTGAATCATATGAAAATATTTTCTACCTCACATCGTCACAATAGTGATGTGCAACCTGCAGGATGCTGGAAACAGCAAGGAGGCTATCTGAGGAAATAAAAGCGAGAATACATGTTCAAATGAAGGGAAGAGCCAACTTTTGCAGTGAATTCATGGGCACAAAAAGGAACAGGAATGCAAATGAACAAATGAAGCCAGTCTTTTGAGTGAATTAATTCCAAACAAAAGACCTGAAAACCTGGAGCTAATAATAAAATCCTGTACCAAAAAAAGAAAAAAAAAAAAAAAGAAGTTTCACTGTTGCAGTCATAGTGGTACAGCTTCTCTGGTCACAAGTCTATATTCTACATGTGGCAATGTTAAAATAGATGTCCCTGAGGGTATTTTTTTCTAATTGACAGTATAGTTATTCTGATTAAATATTTGTTAATGATGTCCTGTATAAAATCATCCTTGGTCTATAGGCAGAAAAAAAGAAGTACAAACATATAATCATAGAATAAGCAAAATCATTTAGTCCATCTGTCCACTTACCACCAATATTTCCCCATTAAACCATGCCCACATCTAAATGGTTCTTGAACATCTTCAG
Organism: Lagopus leucura; assembly: GCF_019238085.1. NCBI lineage: Eukaryota > Metazoa > Chordata > Aves > Galliformes > Phasianidae > Lagopus > Lagopus leucura. The sequence goes on from NW_024962252.1 coordinate 27,611,935, forward strand.
GACAGTAACAACTTCCTCCCCAGGCAGTCCACTCCAACACTTGACCACTCTTTCAGAGAAGAAATTTTTCCTAATATCCAACCTGATGGAAATGCCCTGCCTTGGAAACAGCTGTGATTCGTGTGTGACTTGCACCTGGTGCAGCTGCTCTCTAGGACAGGCTGGTTTGCACAGTTACACAAGAGAAGGGCACAAGCACTTCACTAAAATTAGACCATTAGGCCACTAATCTGAATATGTGGATTCTCATGGTCCTTTGCCCAGGGCAGCCATCAGCTCAGTAGTGGCAGTTCCCCACAATACAGCCTTCAGTTCCAGTGCTGACTGAGATAATTGCTCCCTTCTGAAAGTCAGTCACATCAATTCCCTATTTGCTCCACCTCAAGTTAGGGGCACTCCATCAGCAAGTTCATGGTGGCCATCTTCACCTTGGAAGCCTGCAAGGCACACTGTCACAGTGTCACCTGCTGCCTCTTCAGCCTGCTCTCAATCCATGCCTCCCATCTCTCCTGCAAGCAGTGCTCCCAAACATCTAGGGGCCTCTGATTGAGTACCTACACCACACCAGAGCAATCCAATCACAGGAGTAATTTCACACCAGTTCCTGTCGCTGTTCACACACAGCTCAATATCATTCTCAAATACAATGCTGTCAAACTCTGGAGCCCTGCTATTTCTCTAACATGCACCTCTACTGACACCTAGGGTGTAATGATGATGACAGCTACTGATTTTGGCCACAGTGGCACTAACCTAGATTACCACCATTTCTACCACATTTCTACTGTCCCAGCACTCATGGCGGTCACCACGTCACACTGTCATTTGCAGCCAAGTCCCTGTCAAGCACAGACTTCGGTGACCAAAGGCCTGCTACTACTAGCCACAATATCAGGCGGAGATGAGGAAGCTGCCTAGATTGCCCTGCCTCAAACTGTACATTTCACACACCCTAGGAAGCAGATCCTGTGCGGATGAAAGTAGACTGGAGACCATGGAGGGCCTTAGCCTTGCCAGCTGATCACTTTGGACACAGCTTTGGGCCATATGGCCCCTGCAAAGGACATTTACCGCATCAGCTGAGGCACTGCCCAAAAAGCCAGCAGAAGCCAGGAACCACAGTAGTATATGGGGAAGCGTTACTGTCTCCCCATGCACAGGGTGGCAACAAGAAGTTGCTGTAATTCACACAGCTCTGTCTTACACCACTTGGGTCTTATCTGAATCAAGAATAACTCCTGTATTAAAATAATACTAATAATAAAATTGTTCCATAGAAAGCGTAGTGCTGAATGACCCTCTTTGCAATATCAGAAGCAGCAAGTGTTACAATCACACCTTTCAAAACAAGTTTCCTATATATAAATTCCCCAATCTCATTTTCATTCTAGGAAATTAACCCCAATTAAACGCGAAGCATTAAGCTTGCAGCTGTTCAGATTCTTGGGTGCACTTGCAGGGATCTAAACAGTCTGACAAATACATTGCTGCAGTGTTGATTGCCAACAAGCTCAGCCACAGCAAATAATCATCTCAGGCAGCAAGAGGATCTTGAGACTGGAAGGGTCTCATCTGCTTCCCAGCCTGAAGGCAGGGTCACCTACAGCAATGTCTCTTCAGACAAATGTTTGTTCCATCTGCTTTCAAATCTCCCCAGTGATGGGCATACCTCAGCTCCCTCACAGCCTATATGACACTTCATTTCCTGCAATGACAGTAAGTTTTATTCACTATCTAACCTGGATCTCCCTTACTGCAATCGGAGCATGATGCTTTGTGTCCTGTTTGGAGCAACAAGAAAAAAAATGCATTGCACTTGCAGCAGCTTCTGGACACTTATCTCTTGACAATTCTTCCTTCTGCTGCTGTTGTTTTTATCTTGCCCATACGTAGAGGGCAGTTATTCAGATACTGTAGTCAAAAAAGTTTCCCTTTATATGGCATTTTGATGTCATATAATTAAAGTCTTCCAATCTGATGGCTGCTGCTTCACTGCAATTGCTGACAGTTCCCCAGCACTTCTTTTGCTTAGTGCAGCTGTGGAAAAAGGCATTAATTTGCTGACAGCAAATCTCTGATTTGCTTAATATTAGCATTTGTTGGACAAACTTTGGCTGCACAAAAATACATGGGAAACAAGCAAAAACTCTGGCTGAAAACAGAAACAAAACATGGCTATCTCACGGCTAATAGTAAAGAGACCAAGGTCAATGCCTCAGTCCATGGGCAATTACCTTTCTTAAGACATTTGTTTTTCTGCAGACATTAGTTCACAAGAACCCTGAGACCACTGAGGAATAAAGCCTGTCTCCAGTGAAAAAGTGGACCATTGGCATCTCCTGATGTCAGCAAAAGAAGACAGCGTGAAACCAGTCTCTGTTCAAATCTACAATTTAGAATCATAGAATTTTAGGGGACTAGAAGGGACCTCAAGAGATCACTGAGTCCAGCCCCCTCTGCCAAAGCAGGTTCCCTACAATAAGTTGCACAGGAAGGCATCCAGATGAATATCTCCATAGAAGGAGACTCCACAACCTCTCTATGGAACCTGTTCCAGCGCTCCATCACCCTCACCATAAAGAAATTATTCTGTATGTTAGCATGGAACTTCCTATGTTCAAGTTTTAGGCCATTACTCCTTGTCCAATTGCTACGTAGCACCAAGTGGAGCCTGGCCTCATCCATTTGCCTCCTGCCTCCCTTTAGATGTTTATAAATATTAATCAGATCCCCTCTGAGTCTTCTTTTGTCAAGGCTGAACAGACCCAGGTTACTCATTCTTTCCTCATATGGGAGAATGACACACTTTTTTTCACTCCTCTTTACCCAAGAACCTATTACAAAATGTACTTACAAGTATGAAATGCCCCATACAGCATACATTTAAATATTAGAATACTTTTCAGCAACAATCATCTTGGGAACAGAATATTCCAGGAAACACACCACTTCAACAAGTATGCATTTACCAGAAAAATAAATGACCTTTAGCAGCAAGATAAATCTCCTAAGAGTATTTCCAAGCTACAGACTTCACAGACAACTGCTTTTCATGTGCCTCATACATATGCATTAAGAAATTGCTTTTCAGTGAAGTATGTCATACCTGTGAATGAAATAACCATTTAACCTCAGGTGGCATTCTCAAATATCCCCAGCAGGCTCTGTCTGGCAGTCCAGCAGAGCACAAGTTGTTCCCTGCTTAGCTAGCAGATGGGATAGCAATCCCAGCATCCGGCAGGTCAAGCACCAACCTGCACAGTAGCACCAGCCCTCTTTGCTGAAGTCTGTCTCCTTTCTTGCTCCATATGCACTGGGCAGCAGTGACGGCCTGAGGCAAAAGAGCATATGTATTACTCACATGTCTAGAACTGGATGGGATGTCTGTGTCTATTCCCTCACAGACAGCACACAGAGCAGTGTGATGCCATCTCTCTTACAGACAAACTACATGGCACCTTTTTCAAGTTCCCTGTTTCTTTGCTCACCTTGGAATAGGAGTTTCTTCCAAAACCTCACAGCATGAGCTAGTGAGAGCGTGAAGCTCAGTGCTCCTCAGCTCATGAGATAGGATGGTGCTCCTCCTCAGTAGTCATCTGGTGGCATTATGGATCCGAGCTTATCTTTATATTATGAATTTCTGATCTCTGAAAACCTTGTCAAATGGAGAAACACAACAGTTTACTATTCAATTTCTAGTTCTCCCAAGAGGTCTAAGCAGAGCAGCTCTTCCTTAAGCATAGCCCAGGCTATCACATCTGCAGAGGGCATACATCTATATGACGCCATTGGGAAAGCTAAGAGCTGAGCTCTATCTGAAACATCCTTCTTCTTCAAAGAGATTTTGGATATGTTCCCAGAGGTTGGCAGCAAGGCATACTAACATAGACATTATTCCAAAGCATTTGAACCTTACCATGACACTGGGAAACCACTCCTTCCTTCCAAAACAGGTACAATCCACTGCAACTCCAAGGACTGCTGCTTGATGCCAGCACACCATGACATCAGTTACACTGTACTGACATATCCCCAAGGATCTTTCTCCCGCTCATGTCTCCAGCTGTAGTTTATTTTCAACATCCTGAGGAAGGGAATGCTTTTTATTGTTAGCCAATATAGCACCCACCATATTTGGCTCTTACTGGTATCAGATTCTGCCACGACAGCTACAACAGTACAGGATTAATTAGTAAGGTATACTAAGATTTTATGAGCTGTCCTAAACATGCTTTAGTAAAAATATCCTGTGCATTTTAGCTGAATTACTTAAATATGGGCATGTCCATCCATCTCAGATGAGAATTTATGTACACAATTCAGACATACAATTTGAACTTCTCTGTACTTTTTAATTCTACCATAAGACACCAATAATCAAAATCTCAGCCTGGATGAACTGGCACCACTCATTCTCTAAACCTCTCATTAGAATTCACAGGCTGATTTTGGGTGGTTAGTTGAGCTGGTGCAGCTATGGGTCATATATATGTTCCTCACCTCCCTTCCACAAGTTCCATTCCTGATTCAGGGATGTCCTAACAGGAAAAATATCAGCTCTTGAGAAGCTGTAGTTTATGGTTCAGTGAGTGAATAAAATACGTAAGACAGCATTAATGCAACTATATACATCTTCCTCTGTCTCCTACATGGCAGCACAATGCATAGGAAGCTGCAACCGGTGGGAATTTGAAAGGATGTCAAAGAGAGCTCACAACAGCCACATTTCCTAAAGACCTTTTCCAAATATGTAATTTCTCCCTTAGAGAAAGAAAACAACAACAACAAAAAAAAAGAATGTATTTCAGGAGATGGTCAGTACAAACCAGCAGAATGGTCCACAGCCACTCAGGCTTTGAGTTTCTTGAAACAGTAGTCTTCCCAATTAACCTCAGTAATAAATCACAGAAGTTAATTTGTCAGACCTTAGCGGTTCCTTGAAAAGGTTTTCTGTGAAATAAATAGTAAATTGTGAAAATGTGTATTCAAAACTGGCAGAGTCCCCAGAAAATCAAAGCCCAGACTTCCTTTGTGGCAACAGGAAAACAAAAGACTTCATGAAACATCACTTAAAATTTGGATTCATATGCGTTGTGGTGGAGCACTGACAGCAGCACTTGTTGGGAAAGTTTTGCAGCTGTTTTCTAGACAAGGAGATGCACCTCAGAGCAAAGAAACAGGAAGGTTTCCCAGTTAAAGTTCTCCCACTATCCTTGATGGACAAGATCTGTCAAACTCACTTTCTACAAGGAGGTTGATGAAGAGAAAGTGATCAATATGGCGTAGTCATCTTCTACAGGGAGAAAGAGTCTTCTAAAGTGCAAGCAGACGTGGCTTCTAGCCCTGTGTGACTGGTTAAGATCAGATCCCTCTGGTACATGGAGTCTGTACACCATCTCAGCAAGGATGTGGTGCTGCTGCAGATAAACCACTGGGACAGCAGCAGCATCTGTGCAGTGGGTGCAGACAGTCAGATCATGGTGCATGGGGACAGTCAGCTACAGTGAGTGGGGACAGCCAGACTGTGGTGCACAGGGACAATCAGTTCGTAGTATGCAGACAAAGTCAGCCTGCAGTGTGTGGGGAGAGTCAGACTATGATGAGTAGGGATAACCAAACCACAGTATATGGTGTGTGGGACAGTCAGACTGCAGAGCATGTGGACAGTCAGACCATGAGCCTGACTTGTCCCACAGACAACAATCTGCATCATGGTCCACAGTAGGACCAGACGAGGGAGAAACTGTCTCTACCCTGGGAGCTACACAGACCTGAGGCCTTGAACAATACACCTTGCACAACCCAGTCATAGCCATAGAACTTTCACAGTTCACAGCTCTCAATCAGTAGGAAGTAAGGAAGTGAGGGTTGTCTTTTTCACAATGACTCAGTCTTCAGTAGTGACTACTACTTCAGTGTAGTCACCAGGGACCGAAAGATTTGGAGCCAGGCCCTCACCACTCTACTCCTCTTCATGTCTGCACTGCTCAGGATCTGCTGGAATTCCATGTCCAGCCAGGTTGGGATGACCTTGCAGTCCCACTTTTCGATCTGCTATCTAGCCACCAGATAATTTACCACAAGCTTCAGGACACTTGTGCTTCCATAATCATAATGCAGAGCCAAAAATAAGAAAAAAAAGAAAAAAAACAGATCAGCCCTCAAAAGAGTAACAAAAGCTCTTTGATTGACTTCATATGGCAGGTTCTGGCTCTCAGAAACAGAACAAAACTCAAGTCTACTGAAGCAAACTCTGTGAATGCAGTGATTGCTTCTGGAAGCGCAGGCACGACAGGGCTGAACAGCTCTCAGGTGATACAAGGTCTCCTTGGTTATGCCACTGTTTGCAGTGGATGCTTTTCCCGCTGATTCCTGAGCAGCACAATTAGTAGAAGGCAGAGTTTGTCTTTTAATTTCAGTTAACAGCACTTGCTTTACTTCTATGCAGATTATGGCAGAAAGCTTCTATTCTGTTGCTGCAATGTTTTTATGTGTATAGTTATTTTTATACATGTGCTTCGGTACTGGACTTCCTGAGTGCTGCACTTTCACTTGCTTTTGCTTGTATTTCATTTCTGCGACTTTGGGACATTTGCCCAATTTATCAACATCAGTTTGAATTCTTGTCCCTCCAAGGCACACAAAATCACTGACTGCTTAATATTACCCACAAACTTTGCAAGCACTCCATCTAGCTAACCCTGCAAGTCGCTAATAAAAACAGTGATCAGAGCTGCCCTCTGGCCTAGTCCCATAGGACTGCATTCTCAAGGTCCTCCTTTATTCAACAGTGAATCCCTGATAATTATTTATGAGTGCAATTTCTCTGTGAGATGCACACTGTTCAAGGAAGGAAAATTTCCTCTATGCCCTGCAATGGTCTGCAAAAAATGCATCAAATAGCTGTGCCAGAAGTTTGACTTAAATGCACAGTAAATTACATTTCTCACTTCCCCTCACAGAACAGGCCATTACCTTGTCAAAGAATGAAAGTAGTTTTCTTTGACATGATTTATTTTCAACAAATCCACACTGACTATTTCTCATTAGTCAAGGAGGTCTGTACCACTTAGCTGCTTAAAAGCATCTCCTGTATCTCCTTGAGTAGTGGAGTTAGTCTGGCCAGTTTTGTAGAAGGCTTTTATTTTTTAGGAATGATACTGTTCAAGCACTGTTTGCACTTCCCTACGTGCAAAGGCACATTAAGCCTGCCCTGTAATTCTCTGTGACAGTTCTTAATTACTGTGGCTTTGACTCATTCTGTTGGTACTTTTTAACCAGATGCAGTCATCCTACAGAATGCATCAGGCTTAAATGTCCTTTTAGCCTGCTCTTTGGATTACTTTTAGTGGCTCTTTAACAGTTCTTTCCTATTCTCTGGCCTTGATGTAGGGAACAAAGGAGAAAGCAGAGAAGGAGCAGAACCTTTAGCTTATTGCTTCTTATTACTTTTGATGGCATCTGCTGATGTATAAGGAATATGCCACCAAGAGGCACCACCAGTACTGTGTTCATATTTGGGCCCTTCACTACAACAAAGACATCAAGGCCCTGGAGTGTGTCCAGAGAAGGGTAATGTAGCTGAGAGGGATCTGGAGCACAAGTCTTATAGAGAGTGGCTGAGGGAGCTGGGATTGTTTAGTCTGGAGAAGAGGAGGCTTGGAGAGACCTTATTGCTCTCAGCAACTGCCTGAAAGGAGGTTGTGGTGAGGTGGGGGTCAGCCTTTTCTCCCAAGTAGCAGCAAAAGGACAAATTGATAGTCTCAAGTTGTCTGGATGAGGAGCTATGACATGTGGTTTGGAGGCTAGTGGTAGCAATGGATGGTTGGACTAGATGATCTTGCAGGTCGTTTACAACCTTGTGATTCTATGTATTCTATGTGAGTTGCATCAGGGGAGGCTCAGGCTTCTGAAACTTCCAAACAAAAATGCTTTTTGTCAAAGGGGCTTGATTGAGATTGAAAGAAGTTCTAAGTGAATAAAGAGAGGTTGTTACTTGCAAAGTATGCTGTTTTCGCAATTATTGAAACAAATCTTTACTGGATCCACACCACAGGAAAATTAGAAGGTACTTTCACTTAGGTAAAAAATGTACCCATTAGCAAGGTGTATTTTGCAATATCTGTGTGTTAAGTTTCTGAAATACTTATTTATTCCAAAACCTTACACGGAAATAAATGGTTAATGAAGCAGTCTGTCCTAGCACACATTTTCTCCTGAACTATCTAGCAAATTCCAAGATAAAATTCTGCCTAAAAATGTCATTACAGGATGAACAAATCAGTTCATGCAGTTGTTCATGAATACCGAGCTTTAAAACTAGACAAGTCCAAATGGTATGTGGGATATTGTTCTGTCTTTAAGAACCGTGAAACACCAGATGGCCTTTCTGCTGATGGAACCCATCATGTAATATATATATTTTTACTGTTTCGGAGTTCACCACAAACAGAGCGCAAGAATGATCTGCCATTAATTTCGAGGTAACATTACATGAGAACTTGACACAGCAGTTTACCAGTAAGCTTGAAGGTGCCTTTCTGCCACTGGGTGGCATTCAAGGGCTATAAATGTTCACATTGGGAGCTGCAGCAGAAGAAAATGCTTGTTAAAAAATAAGATCTCAGGTTATCTGAAGCTAATGGGTCCTCAGTAATGCTTCCATAATATGTTCACGTTTCCAAAATCCCAAGAAAATAAATCTGGGAAGATGAAAAACAATTTCTGAGGTGAAAGGATCTTTCCTCTGAGATGCAACTGAATATGTGGATGGGATGCAGGACAGGAGAGCTGAGGGGTCAGCTCTGAAAGCAGGAAAATTCCACTCATATCCAGCCACTTCCAGCTGTGTCAGCATCAGAAGGTGTTGGCAGAAGACAACAAGATGGGGATTTATTTTTCTCCAGAGAAAGGTATTAACTTGACCATAGGTCTGTGCTGATATGACAGTTGGTTTGTGTAACACCTACACACCCTCCTCACTGCAGTCTCCTTTCAGGTAGCTGTAGAGAGCAATGAGGTCTTCCCTCTCAACCTCCTGTTCTGCAGTCCAAACAGGCCCAGTTCTCTCAGTCACTCCTCGTAGCTCTTGTACCCTCATTGGTTCACCAATTTCCTTGCTCTTCTCTGCACCCACTCCAGCAGAACAATACTCTTTTTCTAGCAAGAGGCTCAGTATTCCAGGTGCAGTCTCACCCGTGCTTCTCCCTAGCTCAGCTGGCCACAGTGTTTCTGATGCAGGCTGGGATGTTCTTGGCCCTATTGGCCACCTGGGCACGCTGCTGGCTCACATTCAGCCAACTGTCAAACAGCACCTCCAGGTCCTTTTCTGCCAGAAAGCTTTCCAGCCATTCTTCCCCAGGCCTACACTGCTGCATGGGGTTGTTGTGACCCAAGTGCGGAACCTGGCACTGAGCCATGATGAATGCCATGCAGCTGGCTTCTACCCATCCACCCAGCCCATCCAGATCCTTCTGCTGAGCCTTTCTGCTCTCAGGCAGATTGACAGTCCCAACTAACCTGGCATTGCCCACAAACTTACTGAAGGTAGACTCGAACCCCTCAGCAAGATCATTGATAAAAATATTAAATAAAACTGGTCCCAATACTGAGATCTGGGGAATGCCACAGGCCACCAAGAGTTTCAGTCTGAAGGAGCACAGCAAACTACACACTAATAGCAGGAGAGGATTGTTTGCTGAGTTTCATCAAGTTAAAGACCTTTTAAATATATATACATACACAGATTGCACTTCTGTTAGTAGAAAGACTCCAAAGAAGAGAGGTGACAGTCATAGCTTCAGTGCTGTAAAGACAGAGTCAAAGCAGTGAAAGGTTCACCAGGGAAAGCTGTGATATTCTAGGAAACAAGTGTTTCTACTAAGTCCACAATCTTCATTATGTAATTTAGTTCCCTGTTTAATTTTTTAAGTCTGCGTTGTGAAACCACTTGCTGACACAGTGGCTGGTGGTGGCTGACTGGTTTTGGTTGCACCAAGGGGCTCACTGTGTCTACTGTGGGAGTATTTATTTCTAATTGTCTGCTCAGGACTTGCTGCTCTGCTTCAGATTAGGCCCATCTGCACTGTGAAGGTTACAGAATGTACAGCTTCTGGTGAGGACTTTGCCATGGCACAGGGAATAACTGCCTCAAGGTAAAAAAGGGAGCTCTGAGAATTAGTAAGTTAAAATGTGGTTTCCTCCAGTTATAATATAGAGTCCTTTGTAACAAAAAGAGGTGTATGGCTGATGGAGTTTCATATTTGTATTGTAGTAAATGTGTATGTGGTAGCAGGCAGTTCACCCATTCATACACCTTCCTATCTTCATACCCCAGGAGATATGTCCTTTTCTCACAGAAGGTCCCCAATGGTGCTCAGCATGTTCTCCTCATAACATGCTGGTGGTAGCTTAAAATCCAGAAAATACACAGCTTGCAGGGGTGTTTGGTTGGTGTTTTTCTGGAGAGGATCATATTATATTTTGCTATACAATAGCATGTAATTACCTCTCCAATATGGATTATGATACCTAGAAAGAAGATGAAGGAGTTACAACAGTACTGCAAATACAATCATGTTGTTCCAGCCTTTGCATGGTTTTCACAGAAGGGCTTTAGGGCAGGGAGGGGACCTCAGGGAGCAATCTTTTGGCCTTTTGCACCATCTGCTCAGAGGAGCCTTTATCAAATACAGAATTACTCCAAACTTCCTTCCTGTAAGGTCTGTTTATGTTACCTGAAGAGGTGGAAGTGGGTGCTGTGGTTTATATCCTTAAACTACAGTCTACAAGATTTTTTGCCCAGCCCATTGAAATGATGGTTTAAAATAACAAAAGCAGAAAACCACACTTTATTCCTGGAAGAAAACAGTAACAACTTTACTTGATATTTTATACTGAAGTGTAATATGAAACAGAAGAAATAGGAAATATCAAGGGCAGAGCTTTAACTGTAAGTATCAGAAGAGTGACTGTAAATGCTGTTTTAGAAACTACAAAGCACAGTTCAAGTACATGATCATTTCTCAAGAGTGATTGTGTATACAGCAAAGACATTGTTTTAACACACTCCTCATTTAAGATTCCTAGTGTTTTCTTCAGCCCTGAGCAACTCTCCAATCGGGCAGCCCAAACGCAAAAAACCTTTGTTATTCTGTATGCTGTGCTCGTGGCTATTCCAACATAGTGAGTCACATCAGCTAATATGAAATGTTGTCCCCAAGTGCAGCACCTTAATACTCAGTTCAAAAGTAAGAAATGACAGCTCCTTCCTGAGCTGATCCACAACACATCAACAGACCATAGCACAACCACACCTCTTTCCAAGCCCTTCACAGAAACCTGTTTCACTCATGACACCAACAAAAAGTCAGTGGGACAATCAGAGTGCAGAAAGGCTTGTCATCATAGTCAAGTTAAACATTAACAAGAGTAGTGAGGTGCTGGCACAGGCTGCCCTGAGAAGTTGTGGATGCCCCATCACTGGAGGCATTCAAGACCAGGTTGGATGGGGCCCTGGGCAGGCTGATCTGCTGGGTGGCACCCTGCCTATAGCAGAGGATGGAACTGGGCATTAAGGTCCCTTCTGACCTAAGCCATTCTGTGATTCTATGATCATGTCCCCCAGCTACCTTATGAGCACTCAGCTTTTTTTTCAATCTCCTTTCACTCTCCACTGACAATACATCCAGAGCAAGATAATGTTTTCTCATCTGTTTGAGGTGGAAAAGAAACAGTAAAATCAAGAAACAGTTACCCAAGTACCAAACTGAAGAAAACTCCATCATGAAGAAATACTTGAGCTAACCAAAACACAACTAAAGGATAATAGCATCTCTAATGTCTATAGGGCCAGTCTTCTTCTTGAAGAGCTGGATGTGTTCATACTTGCAATTTTCTCTGCATCCATCGCTGCAAATGTTCCTAGTGGCCATGCAATTTTCCATCTCCTTTAATTGGTAAATTAGAGCCGTTTTATCTGCCCACTTACAGCTCTTCACTGGAAGGCCCCATCAGCTGGAACCCCTTGTCCTGGGCTCCCTTTCTGTCTTTTCAAAAACACACAGACCAATGTTTTGCACATTAATTCATTTGGTGACTTTTCAGAATTGTTTTGTTGTTGCATCCTCCTCTGGGAGGATATCTGCATGAAAAGAACATTATGAACCTCTTAGGATAAAGACATAACACAACTGAAATGACAAACACATGTGAAAACATAACTATTTCAAATCAACCCAGAAACTGGCAGGAAAAAAAATAGAATTCTTCCTTCATTGCCTTGTCTGACCTTATCTTATTTGGCAAATTAATGACTGTACACTGTTGTAAAGGAGTGAGGACATGCAAGAACAACCTTGAGCGCTGTGTGCTGAGGGTGAGAACTGATGAGCCTCTGCACCAACCCAAGTTATCTGCGGAGAAGTTGGGCAGAGAATGATGAAGGGGAGAAATGGGAAGGAAAAAAATAAAGAGGGAAAAAGAGCATGCTGGCTCTTTCAGCACCATGAGCTGAGCTGTGCATGTGTGGGGTGGAAGAAGGAGAGGTGGGGACAGGAGCTGTGGTGGGAGCAGTGGTTTCATTTCTGGCACCAGCTTCCTTTGAATCTCTCCGTATGGAGGTGCTGGAAGTGGAGACCCAGCCAGGAAAATAAGGTCTGGCAGTCTCCGAGCCTAATTATCACTAGGTTTGGTCCAAATATCCTCACTGATTTTTTAAGAAAGGAAAACTGAATCCACTGTGAGCAGACCTGACCCCAAAACCCAGTGTGAAGGCCCATGTCAAGTCAAAGCTTGAGCTGGGTGCCAAGATTTGGAGTGTTTTACAATCAAAACAATACAGAAGGTGGAGACATGCCAAAATCATGCTGGAAGAGTGTTTTTAAAGGAACTTAGATTGCCACAGAGTTGGAAAAAAGGTTTCTCTTATGAAGTGAAACCTGGCTAAAGGATAGGAAATGGAGGATAGGCTTAATGTGGCTCTTCACTTTTCAGGAAAAAATGCTGGAACCAGTTCCATCCACCATAGAACTGGTGAAGGAAACCCACAGTAAGATTTCCAGATTTACAGATTGTATGAAACTCCTCCAGGCAGCCAAATGCTATGCTGATGAAGAACTCCAGAAAGACCACACACAACTAAATGGGCAAATATATGACAGATAGGCTTCAGATAAATGTAAGGCAATGCAGCTAGGGAAAAAACAATCAAAGCAATGCCTACAGCATGCTGGATACAGAACTAACAGCAGCATGTCAAAAAAGAAGAAGAAAAAAAAGATATTTAAGAAAAGGTTTCCAAGAATGAGTCAGAGGGCATGGTTTTGCTGACATTTCTAAATTTGGATTAACCCCACTAGAGGACAGTTCATAATTTGTCCTCTGCAGCTGAGGAAGGGTGCAGAAGAGTTAAAGCAGGTACAGAGAAAAGCAAGGAAAATGACCCAACAGCTGCCTGATGGGAGAACCTAGAAATACTGGGCTCTTTGTAATGGAGAGGAAAACACAGAGAAGAAAAACGATTGTGGATTATAAAATCATGAAAGCAATATCCAGGAGATTAGTTTAAAACAGATTAAAGTGGGTACTTTTTTTACAATTCTGTAACTTACTGTGACAGGAGGTTATGGAGGGAGATAATAGCAGCAGCTTCAAATGGGTCTAGATAAATTCATAGAAAAGGAGCCCATGAGTAGCAACAAAAAGGACAAGGAAAAAAAGAACTCTCTAATACTCCCAAGAATCAATGTGGGTACTGAAAATGATACAAGGGGAAATGTCTGCAAGAAGTGGCCAGCCTCTTATGCTGCCCTAAAGCAACATCTGGTATGGCCAGAGTCAGAAAGAATCCCTGGGCTACACAGATGAATGCGGTGACCAGAAAGATATTTTTAATGCTTCTAAAACAACCACACTGTGGAGAGAGACAGATGATTTTGAAGAACAAATTATCAAATAAATTCCCAAGAAATCACACTGAGCTGAGGCCCTATCACCTCCCACCCCCCAGAAAGCTGCTTTTTTGCTGTTTCCCTGAACTAAAAGAACATTGGTTTCTATCATACCTCAGTGTGTCCAATGGTGTGGCAGGACAGTGACTGTGCACATATATGTATACAGAGTATGTATGATGCATAAGCAGTGGTTGTGTCTGTGACTGTAGCAAGTTGCTGGGTTTAGTTAGCATACACCAGAAACACAGGAAACTGCAGAGCAATAGGGAAACCCCTTAAAGGGGGAATCCTCCAGACACTAACAATTTTTGGTTTTATTCTATCACAAGATGTGTTTACATATTTCCTAAAGCTATTTTCATATCTCTTTCTTCATGGCAATGCTCTCTAACATAGCCAAATGGCCTTCTCCCCATTATGGAGGCTTCTTCTATACATTAATGTATTCAGTTGTCTTCCAGACTCATCAGAGCAGCCTTCTTTCACCCCACTGCAAAAGGGAGCCATGCAGTCTGCACTTGGCCAGCAAAGATTCTGGGATAAGCTTCCCTTTCCCCCTGTCCGCTGTTTAAAATCATTGTTTAGACAGGGTGAAGGATGAGGGAAGGAAGGCTCCTGCTAATTTGCAGCTTCTCAGACTTGGAAAGAGTAGGAGGCCTTGTCAGAAATTTCATTTCATTAAAATCCCTACAGCTCACAGGCTTTATCTTCCAACTGAGAGCTCACCCCTCCTGATCTTGTCAGACAGGGAATGGAAATTGCAATACCTCTGAATCATTACATCTTCCAGTGGGGAGGCACCCACACTGACCATCCACACATCTGCTCCTCAGCAGCACTTTAACCCCTAGTTCAGTTTTAGGCATTTTTTGATTGATAGGTAAATACTTCAGATCTCTAGAAAGAGAGGGATCTGCTGAGGACACAGCGAACTGCTCTTCAGTGAGGCTGGGCACAAGCCCTCAGCAAACAGAGCTTTGTCAAAGAACTCCTCTGTGCACAGAATGAATTTGTTATTAGGGCCACGGTGATGTAGGTTTATGTAGGTCACTGTGACAGTAAAAACGTATCATTTATATCTTCAGCCCACATGATCTTCAGCATTTTTAATCTGCCTGACTGATTTATTGCTACTTACAAACCACACTGACAAGGACTTCATTTTATCTCCATCCTCATGCTGAAACACAGAAGCTGCATACTGGCTATTGGCATAAACAAGAGATCAGTCCCTCCTGATTTTGTAATCTGTTCTCTCAATGCTCCTCTTAAATATATAGAACTGATCTACCCTCTGTCCCAGCCATTTTCTGACGCAAGGAAGCTGTATCGTACTTTTCTTTCTGTTTCCCATTTCTACTGGAAATTTGGCATTTAGCCCTTATGGGTATGCATCTACGTTGCCTTCCAGCTTCTATTCCTATTCATATCCCAAGCAACTTCTCAACCACTCATTCTCAACTGCATTAGCTTTCTCATGACACATAGCAATGTTTTTCCTAGCCCTGACCACGCACAAACTCACTCAGTGAGCACCATAACTTTCCTAGCTATGGATTTGCTTTTCACACTCACATGCACAGATAAACAATTCAGTGCTGTCCTGATTTGAAACAGTATCAAAAAAATGTATTCTGATAGTTTATGCTCAGAGCTGGCTGCTGAATCCTGCAAGCTACAGGGCCAGAATGTCTCCTTGCTGAGCTGGGATTCCCGGTGACTCTGGATCTCAGGACCCAGACTAAATATTCACATAAACATACAGCCTTGTCCCCCCAGCTCCTACCACTCTTTGGCATATGGGACTCATATGTATCCCTTTTCCAGCTGCTAGCATTTAGGCATTGCAGCACTTGCACACAGGACAGTGAGTAAGATTACACAGAAAAAAAAAATAGTTAAGTAAAGAATTTAATAAGAAGATGGTATAGTGCAGTGATCAAGCAGAGGGCTCGGTCAGATAAAGCATATTGACTGGCAGCTTGCTTACATCAGGCTGGTCCTTCAATACCCACTTCTCTGTTTTGCCATGCTTGCTCCTCCCTAGTTCACCCCATCCCCCTGACCACTGCTACCCTTTTTTTCCACCTCTGGCCCTTTCTCTAAGTAGGCTCCTCCTGATAACCTGCAGTAAGCTTTACACAACCCCACAAGCCTCCTTCAGGTATCTCCCTATGCTCATTCCCCATTTCTCAGCAGTCACAAAGCTCAGGCTGCCAACACTAACACCCTCAGTGCTGCCACCATCCCTTCACCACCCCAGGGCCCGTCAGTCACAGCCAATTGGTCATGGGCTGAAGGGGTCTGCTCTTTGTCATTTTCTCCCTTATCACCTGCTGCTAGGTTTGTGTATCTCAGTGTTTAATTTATTACTTTCCTTGTTAAGCGGTGTTTCTTTCGGACTGAAGGGCTTTAACCAGATAAGGTAATGAAGGAGTGCTCACACATTCCACATGCTCTCACAGTAAGCACTTCGCTAGCCCTTAATGCAAAGATCACTTCAGAGGGGAGGGGGACCCAGGGGTTGAGAAACTGAGGAGTAACTGGTTTTGTACAAGCAAGAGGGAATGAGCCATGGAGAATGAAAAACAGAGTAGGTACTCTAGAATGAATGATACAGGGCTACAGCATCCCATGTCTTCTTCAAAGCATGGGTTTCTAATTTGTTACTATTTTTCAATATTTCTATGATTTCACAATGAAAAAGATGGCAGCTGTTTAAAAGATGCCAACAGAAGTTTATCATGTCACCAACCTGCTCTTGTGCACAGCATGAGAACAAATAGACCAGCAGGTAGAAGGTGCTGCTGGAGGATCTCACTTGAGTCAGTGTCCACCCAAGGAAACGTTTCATAGGGCAAAAAGGCACATCTCCACTGCAAGGCAGCCTCGGAGAATGTGTTCGTTCCCCTGCTCTCCATTTCAGTCCTGTCAAAGTTATGAGAAATTGCAATGCCATTCTCAAAGGCAATCAGCTTGCAGCTTCAGATCACTCCTCTCTCATTGCCTAGAAATCCCAGGCAGGATCCAGATCCCCTGTGAAAGTATCTGCATCAATCATGTTTAATAAAACTGCACAACATGTTGGAATTGTGAGTCAGCTTTAGTGGCTGCTTGACATATATTCCCATAACGTACTGAGTGATGATCCAGAATGAGAAATTAGACTTCTCAATATGAAAACCTTTCCTGCTGATGTTATTAAACTCATACTAAATACCACCCTACTGGACTACCTCCCCTTTGAACAAAAGTAACACTGAAACAAACATAAAGACAAAATATCACAAAAAACTTTCCAGGAGAGTGATTTTTTTTCCAGCTTAGTAACAGCAGAAGTAGCAGAGCCAGCCTCAACAGATTCTGGAATAACCACTGGAAGTTTCTCCAGGAGTAAATTAGGTGAAACATCTCTTAGGAATGGCACAGCACAGCTGAGTCTGCAATGCAACACAGGACTGAGCTAGACTGGTGTCTCCAGAGATGAGACTGAACCAGAGGTAGAATCAGGCGGGGATCAGGCTTTCAGAATTTACTGAACATGTGCTGAATAATTTTGCTTTCTTCCCTGTCCATGAGCAGTCTTTGCCACAAAACCCTATGGTATTCTTAGAAAACAGCAGTGAATTTTCACTCCAGTAGACAGGAGTGGGTGTACAGTGGATTTAAGCCATTATTAGACCCTGCCAGTCATGGGCTGCTCCAGGGCCCCATCACAGCTTAGCCCTGCAGGTCTGTCATTCAGGAGTGCAGCAGACATCAGCTATCACCATGCCCCAGGGTGGAGCAGCCGTGCTCTCAGTGTCACCAAAAGGCACCCTCCCCTTTCTCCATCAGAAGCATTTGGTACATCTCTACCACTGTCCTCACAGAATCTGCTGCAGGAAAGTACCCCACAAATATATTTAAGGCCTTTGGAGACAGCCTTTGTGTTCAGTGATCACAGCAGGACTGACGTTCTCATTCCAGATATTTGGGTTAAGACAAGTGGAATTAATTTATTTCATGTTCATATAAGCAGGCTTCAGATTCATGAGCAGTCCCTCCAGATGCCCTGCTCCAACCTACAGCAACCAAACAAGTGCTATCTCTAAAATCCACATTTACAACTTGAAGGTCATCTATTCTAAATACATATTCTGTGGTCCATTTCTGACCTAACAAAGTCTCTTCCTTTCCAATTTGTATATCTCAGTCTAGCACATTGCATTTGAGAATTTCTAAAGCCCTATGCCATGCTGCTCAGCCACACGTTAAATAGCTAATACAGATGTGCTATGCCTTTCCTCTAGCACTGCTACACTGCATAGCACTTTACAACATCTCCTTCTGCATCCATTTATCAATATGGAAGAAGATAAAATTCCAAGCAAAATCAAAGATGACACAGAAAGGCAGAGCACGTTGCACAGACTGCTGTTAAGCTTTATGCCACAAGTTAAAGAAAAAAAAAAAGCAAACAAGAAAGAAGCAAGAAAAACAAAATGTTGTGTTTAAAAAAAAAAAATCCACTAAATGAATGAGGGGAAATTACTGTTTCTTTTTCTGCCCACTCTCCCACCCCTCTCTTCCTCCTTCCTCCCTCTCCCAGAAAAATAAATAAAAACAAACAAACTTGAAAACAAACTACAAAATCTCTTTTTTGTTGTTGTTTTAAGCTATGAAATCATCATTTTTCCTCAAGAAACATTGACAATTTATCTGACAGTTTATTTTAAAAACAGATCAAGCTTATGGTTGTCATGCAAGTGCTGCATCTAATCCCTAATGGAAATAGTTAAACTTACTTAAATGCATGAAGAAGCAGAGAGGAAATAAAACAGCCATCCATCTCATTCAAAAGTCTACTTGGTGTCTTGACCAGAAAACACAAGATTATACACAGCGTTGCTATAAAAGCTGAAAAACAAATATTCCATTCACCGTTGTCCTTGATCATTAACAAAGGGACAGGCTTTAAGATTTATGATAGTAGCAGGTACTGCAGTGACAGTCTGTGTGGTTTTCTATCTTCACATTGTCCTTAAGGGTAATCTTAAAAAAAGAAAACACACACATGAGAAAGAAGATAATTAGGATTAGCTACACAGTTAAAACTGCAATCTCAAGCAAAAGATTTCTGAAGCCTTTTTCTTAACCCCAAGCAGTACACAGGCTCCAAAGAGTACTTGAACTAGAATGGCCTCTGAATGCCAGTCTGTGAAGCTGCATCATCAGTGGCTTTTGGAGAATATAATGAGATGGTTTTGAACAGCAACATGCCTGGTGTCCTTAACTTGGCACATTTTAAAGTGTCTATTTCTCAAAAAAGTGTTACTCAACCAATCTATGACAAATCAGGAAGTGTCCTTAATATACTTCACATGGAGATTATAAAAACAGAAAGCATGAACACTATGAGCTATTTTTAATCTCAGCCAAATTTTATTTCCTGCCTCAGGGCAAGCATAATATTGGTGGTCTAGAAAAACATCTATGCTCTACTGAGAAGAAGAGCTAAGACATATTCAGATATAGGTATCTATAGGTAAGTCATGTATTTGGGCTCACACTGCAGTCAGCAGAGACCCAGGGCTCTGTCCAGCTGCGTACACAGAAAGGCTGATTGCCCTTTCAGACATCAGATGGGATCCCACCAAGCCCCCAGCTGCCACTCCAGAAGGTCTTTTATGGGTCCTGTGTCTGCCAGCTATACACAGATGTCTTGAGTACCCCAGGGTATCTCAGATGGCACCAAACCTGTGAGCCAGTAATTGAACTGAGCCCCTCATCAGCACATTCAGTGAACATGATTCAGATCACCATATGACAGCTACCTTGGCTTTGCATCAGCTAGCTCACCACTGATTACATCAATTTAAGATTTCTTCACCTGGAGCTGAATTGCTCCCAAAATAGCTTTAGCAGAATCTCTCTTTAGGAGAACCTTCCAGATGGGACTGTTAAAAAAATGCTCAAAGTAGCTGCACGTGTTTACAGTTCCCTCCCGGTTATACTATTAAAAGTAAACACCATCTCAATTAATCTAATGAGTGCAGATGGTTTTGGTCCCTCATTCCCATATATGTAATTGATAGTATTGACTAGGCACATTCTCAGAGGATTCCTGCTTATGCAGGAAAGAAGCAAGGAAAGCGACTAATTAAAATCAAATCCACGCTTTGTGACATTTAAGGAGAGGGTACGCATCCAGCAGAGTTAAAAATGAATGGTCAAGAAATCCAGTTCATGCATCATGAGTCACAGCACTTTCACTGAAGTCAGTGGCACTGCATCAGTTTCCATACCCAACTGAATATCAGAGTCAGGACTGGTTAACATTTTAATTTCTTTAAAAAAACGACAAACGAGCACAAGTGTAAATTATATAAGTACCAAAGATGTTTCCCTCAAATAGCTGCTCAGTGCCCTCCAGCAAAAACATATTATTTTCTATTCACTGCTTCGCTTACACATTGCTTTCTAAAATAATTTTAAATGGTCTCATTTACATTCTCACCTTGGTGAAAGCCTTTGCTACGCAGCACGTTGCTTCTGATGTAATGTTTTTTGGAACAAGCATGGTCTTCTTGGATCTCATTGGAGTGGGATAGGCCCGGGAGAAACAGCATCCAGTGCACTGGTAAATGGGGGCTCCTGGTTTTGAAAAGAATCTGTTCTCCCCTAGCTTGCACTCTGGACAACCTGCCATAAAAACATACAGAAAAGACTTTTACTTGATGGCCATTCATCTTCAAAGAGAAAGGGAAAGCACAGGCAGTAAGAGGAAGTACTCGCTATATTCTGCTTTTTGATGCATGCAGAACTGAAAAGCACAGAAACAAAAGCTCTCCTCTTCAGGGTCCTTCATCTTCACAACATCCACTTCTTGTAAACCTAGAGTGCATCTTTCCAGGTAAGGCACAAGCATTTCTTTTCTGTTCTTTCTAAATTAGTTTTGTTGGTAGCATTTTTTCGGTAGGCTTACTACAGTAGCTCTACCTGTAAAATCTATTAGCTATGGATAATTAGTAATAGCAGTATTTCCTAGTGCTTCCTAGACAGTGCCCATTTGGAAGTAACACTCAGTTATCTGTGAATTTTAAAAAATGCCTGGTGACTTCAAGATTTACGTAGCATGCATTTTTCTCTATTCTGTTCAAAACTTATTAAAGAAAATCAATTGGCAGAAGGCAAATGTTCAACACTATTAAAAATCAAATCTTTTTAAGTGTGAAAATGGGTTTTTACCCATACGGAGACCTGGCAATGGGGAGGAACTGTAGCAGGCAAAGAAGCCCACCTAACCTGATCACCAAAATGTAGCATTCAACTCCGTCCCCAAGAGCAGCACAGGAGAAGGCTTAGTGTGCTGGCCCTGGCAGGAGGTAAGCTGGGGTGCAACTGTAGGACACCACGATCTTCAGGCCTGCTAGGAGATGGGGAGGAGCTCAGAGAGAGGTTCTAAGGCCAGCTACTGGAAGGACTCACGCTATCTCCACATGAGGGAACACTACAAACCCCAACCCTGATCGGCCAGAGAGGACAAACACAATCAAACTGTGTTGTGTTAACACTGTTGCTGAGTGGATGTTGGTAAAGGCACTGCTTTCTCAGTGTTGATCCATGGGACCTGCCTTGTTAGTGAGGAGTGTATATATGACCCTATGAGAAGAAGTGTGAGTTGGAAGCTATGCTGATGGAGATCTCTATGGCCACACTACTACACACTGTGGCTTTGTTCCAGTAAACTCATCCTCACCCTGGCTGCAGCACAAGAGGTCTTTCAGAAGAAATATATTCTATGCATTAAGATGAGAAATTATTGTTTTGCTATTCCTGGTGTTGTGTACTTCGAAGTACAACAAAATGAAACATTTCTGTTTGATAATGTTTCAAGGATTAAGGTCACCACATCAAGAGGAGGAAACTGTCATCTGGGAGACTCATGACCCGGAGAAATCAAGCTTAAAGAAGAAATAGGAAGCAAAATTATCTCAAATAATTATACCTTCACATCCCAGCATCAATAAATGTAATAGAATAATAATATTTATGACCACATTTATAAAACAAGTTTAATTACTGCTCTTTACAACTGCCCTATTTCTGAATACTGAGTAGCTTACCCTGCATGAGAAATTCTCCATCTGGGAAAGTATGAAGAAGATGCAGAAATACAGACAAAATGGTCAAAGTGACAGCTGCATACTTCCTGTAGCAATCCATGATCTTTCTGGAAATACAAATAAGCACATTTTAGAGGACTGTTTCAGAATGGGTACAGTACCAGCATCTAGGCTACATACTAATACAGCATTCAGGACGAGTAACAGGGACAATTTAAAGCCAAGAGCAGAAACTGAAAATGTAGTACACTGATGTGCATTTTATAGCCTCAGAAAATTGACTTCATCACCACTTTCATAACAAAAATGTACCTCTCCTTCTGGCCTTAACAATATTTTCTGAATATTAACACAAACCATAGCATATAAACTTCAAATACCGTAACTGTCTAATATTTATGGTAGAGTGCAGAAAAGACAGCAAACATCTATGGAGGAGACAACAGAATCTGTAGAATCCAGGACACAGTAAGACTAATTTCAGAGAAAATAATTTCACATTTGGACAATTTCCTGAGCCAAGAGTCAGATTATTTGTCCTCACACTGACCACTTTAGTGCCCAAGTCCCCGCAAACAGATTTTCATAGTCCTGTTCCTAGTTGGAAGAAAACATTTCTTCCATTAAGGAGGGCTGCCCTCACCCAGTCTTGGTCCCAGGAGGGACACGTTCCTTACAGGCAGAAGCCTAAAGAGACATGGTGCAAAAGAGAGCTCAGGAGAGCTTAAACAGCCCTGGAGCATCCTTCAGGGCTACCTCTGTGGTACAGGGGCTTCATCAGGAGAGTCACAGCAAGTTCAGAGTCACCACCATCTTCCAGACTGAGATTTCCATCAGGCTTTGTTTTACTGGCACTGTGGATTGGCTTTTGGGTTCCGATCAACAGATGAATACAGAAAGCTGGTTTGGTATAAACACACCTTGCTTCATTCAAACTTTTAAAAATCTTTACGGGGATTTTGTGCAAGAAAGCATATGCTACGTGGCACAGCTTCAGGTTCTGCACTGTCCATGCCCACCCCGCAGTTTTGCTGAAGCTGTGCAGCAGTGCTGTACTTGCTGCTACCTGCCCCCAGGGACAGCAGTCCCAAGCCGCTCCCAGCACACAGAGCCCACAGATCCCAGCCACCAACTGCCTTATGAGAAAGCTTATCTGATCACGCAGGTCTCCCTGCTCCTGCAGTCACAGCCCCAGGCCATGCCAGCAGCCAAACGGGGTGCGTTTGGGCTGTGTCTGAACAGCAGGCCCTGCAGCATCCAGTGTTCTGGCAGCACCTCAGGACAGGCTCTCACAGCAGGAGCTTGTAAGCAGTTTCTGTGCCCCGTGCAGGCTGCCTGACCCCTTGGCTTTAAAGACAGAAGTTGTCCCCAAAGAGCATGGTGGCTGACAGGCCTCAGGCTGACAACACTTGATACATTCTAGATTCTGAAAGTCACTTGCTTTGCAAGGTAAAAACGTTAAGAGCTTTTCTTCCAAACACTCCAGTCATTGTTGCTACTTCATGATAAATATTCTCCAGGGAGGAATCCCACTATGGAACTAAGTATTTCTAAACATGCAGTGATGGTGAAAGCAACAATAATACCAGCAACAAAGACATTAATCTTGAGATTTGACGTAGAGGCTATTTAAGCATGCCATGCTATTGGAAAGGGCACTGACATCCCTAAGAAGAAAATATAGTAGAAAATCAAGAGAGCAAAGCATAATTAAATGAAATCAGCTTTCATATACTGGCAAGCTATTTCTTTTCAGAATTTGCATCTCCCCAGCAGAATCCCTGCAGACACTGCCGCAATGATGAAATGTACAAATAATTCCTGCTTGCATCTGGAAAGGTGGTTCAAGGTGTGAACCTACTTGCATGATACAATCATCTGAGTGAGCTTGGAGCACTGGCATGTGTACGAAGACTGTATGGATTAACAGAGGGACACTCCATTGCCATACAAATTCCCAGAGGTACATCCAGCAGGTCTTGGTTCATTGATCAAACAGACTGTGATGAAGGAAGCAGTCAGATTGCTATGGTGCTCTGATCATATAATAGAGCTTTGAACTCAGGACAAGGAAGGAAACAAAGCCAGAGAAGCCCATGCCCATAGCAAATAGGAAAATCTCATGTCCAGGATGATGATGCTGAGACCAAAGACGAGATGATGAGAACACAGTCCTTGCCTCATCAGAATTAGCAAAGTGGAAGGGAACAAAGTTTCTGAGCAAGTCAGAGAGCTATAAAGGCACAATAGAGGCAACAAAACTTTTTAAAGTAAAATAGCAAATACTAGAGATAAGAAATTGATCTGAAGCCCAGCAAAGAGCGAGGATGGAGAGGAGACTGCAATAATGGGAGGCAAAGGCTGGGTGCTAGGCGTAGGTGACTTCACCTCCTCAGTCCCACCTGCCCAGCAAGTTGGTCCATGCTGGCAAGAAACAGAGGATAAGGGAGTTATCCAGTGCCCTGGATAAGCCAGGGTGAAATTTGAATTAAACCCACTGGAAGAAACTGTGAAAGCACTGGAAGGAAGCATTTGGAAGAAGTATAAAAACTAGACTAGTAAATGTGTGTATGCATGTAGGCTGAATGCTACTGGTGGTTATTTCTCTCTGCTATGGCTTTTACCAAAAACCCATCCAAGTAAAAGAAGTGGTCTTCTGAGATTAGCTACTATGGGAAACTTGGAGATGTGTGTTAAAAAGAGAGCCTGCATGATGCAGCATTGTATAGCAAAGGATAGCCACAGCAACCTGGGGTAATGCCCACTAAATGTGAGGCATGCATCACTGCTTCAGCCTTCTCATAAGTTCAGCCATGGGCTTTTACTTTAACACATCTCAGTGCTCACTCAGTACTATCCAGGTTTTGTGATATGATAAGCTTTGTGCTCCCCTTCCTCCTTTTAGATTTTCAGGGCAGATCCAAGCCAGCTTGATCTGGCCATGTCCACTGAATTAATTCAATGTGGCCAACTGAGAACATGCAGGACAATGAAGGGTGAATAACACAGTAGCCTCACAGGAGCTTTAAACAGCGCTCTCACATTTCTGAAAGGCAGCTCTGAGACCTCCGTGCTCTGCTCCCTGGACAAAAGTCACCTGTGTCCACAACATCAGGATGGACCTTCACACCATTTATGTCAATCAACATTCACATGATTGCGCCAGACATTTTAGGAAGTGAACTGAGCTCAGTTGCATTTATGAAGTTGTGATGAGTAAATTGATCAGAGCTCTCCCTTCAGCAAATAGGAATTTTCTTGGAAGGTTATTTACTGTATGTGCTCTTTTCAGTACTACAGCTGAGGTGTGACTGCTGGCAGACTCGCCTGTACTGGAACACACAAGCACAGTTTAGCTTCAGGCCCTGCTCCATCTGGGGGCTCAGAGCTGGACAACACATTGCCCAGTGCAAGGAGCCAGCTGGAAGGGCTCATTTACCAGCAGGAGAAGACGAAAGACAGACTTTTCAAAACACCTCGTTTCTACATCACCCAGAGCCTTTTGGTAAGTCTGGATGATCCAGTGGCTCTCTAACGACACCACAGCCATTGACTGACTACTGTGTGACTCCATGCTCTTTGCTGAACACGTTGTGGCTTTCTTTGTCATAATTTCTCTAAAAATGATTTGGTAAATTAAAAGGGTCTGAGGCAATCCCAGAGGGAAGTTGTTTAAATTAAACTAACCAAAAAAGGGAATTGAAATTGCAGTTTTGCACTTCCTCTATTGAGTCAGACAGTCAGGCTCGTACTAAAAACAAAGACCTGTCAATAAAGCCCAGACATGAGTGTCTCTACTCCAGCAGTATGACAGCAATTTCGCCCGATGTTTTTATTCTGCTCTGCATTTGCTTTTCTGACTGTGCCCATGCTGCTAACCCAGTTAATATCTACACCACCTCACAACCAAGTTAAATTAAGCTTTTACTTTGCTCTGCTAATCATTATCTTTCTTAAGCTATTGGAACATTATGATTTGGTTATTGTGATTATGTAAAGTGTGAATTTTAGCAGATCTTTGGAAAGACGACAATTTTAAACCTTCCCAAGCAGTGAAAGACTCACCTTACTATTTACAATACCTTGTCTTGTTCTGTAAACAAGTTATCCTATTACCAGTTACCATAACAAGGATAGCTTGTCATCAGCGATTGCAAACAGGTCTTCTTCACACATGCGTGTGGGACTCTGTGGATGTCTTTATATTTATGCTCTACACCATGAAACCAGAATTCCTACTCAAATTCTGCGGTCTTTGTCTTTGCACAGACATGCCAGAGAGCTTTGTTAGATGGGCCATCTTTGTACTGACCATAGGAAATAACTTAATGTCTTCAGCAAAAACGTGGGATGTCTCTCTATGCTGCTCTGTATGGTGACTGTGGTGATGCTGTGCCCAATAAGAGCCAAACACTCTGCACACTGTGTTTACATCTTTCCAGAGTGCTTAGCAGTGATGTACGGCTATGTCACAGCAACAGTGAAGTGCCAATGCTTCACTTCTGGCTGTCTTGTACATTGTAAGCTGTTAGCAAACCACTGAAGACTGAGAAATCTTTACTAATATCTTTTCTTTCTTTTTTCTTCCTTAACATATTTAACCAGCAACTTAAAGACTCTAAAACACGTTAGCACCATGAATTGTGTAACATTTGACATCTGGCAGCAATACTGTGGACCAGGATAAAAATACAAGATTACTAATGAAGCATTACCAGACCCGACCAGAAATCACGAAATATCACCATTTAGCTGTAATGCAATCCTACAACCTTGTTTACTGTTAATTACAAAGCCAGTTCAACACTAAGTACTGATTTCTTAGTGCCTAAGCAACATTTCACTCCAGTTTTCAAAGTAAAAACTTTGACAGAATGGAAGGAGAAGAAAACTTTTGGAGAGAAGAAGACAATGTCAAAAAAATGTAATTGTTCTTCTTTAACAGTAAAGAAAATTAAAAATATATTACCTCCCTTGTTCAGTGAGAATAAATCAGAAAGATGAGAAAATGCAGGATGATGTTCAAATGTGAGCTGTCCTTGATGTGTGGATGTACCTTCCTGATGTATAAAAAGGCTGCATCTTTCTTTTATACCAGCAAAGTTAGATCATGTTCCTCGCCCACAACTAAGCCATAGGATCAACTGTACATTTTCTCTAATGACTGAACATTACTTTATGTAATTACCAGCCCACAATACTGATCTTATCTCCTACTCAACTTTCATAAAGATCTTTTTTTCCTTACATAATGAAAGAAAGGGCAGCTTGTGTGCATAAACTCAATGCCATGTGAGTTTCCTGGGGAACTCAAATATCCAGCGTCTAGTCATTTGCTGCACTGGTCAGTGAATAGAAGCTCATTTTACAAAAGGAAGAGTTAGTAAGGTTTCCTAATGCTTCTGAAACCAGAGAGAAAAACAATTACAGCAATGGCACTGTCTTAGCAGGGAATAACAAAATAACAAACAGCAGAGATCTACACAAATATAAAAGAATAATCTCCACTTGAATTTAATGCCCAGAGAACAAATGTGTGGATTAATATAGGATTACTTCTTTACATGTGGGGCAAGATCTCATCTTGTTTTCAAGTATAGCTAGTGTAATGGAGGCCCTTTTGAAAATGGCACCAGAATGCAGATTTTTAAGGTTTAGAGATTTGCAAGTCCCTATTCTCAAGTGAGAGAGCCTGTGTTGATGCAGCTGGATCTGAGGCCAAGAGGTACAGAAGGGCTTGCGCCCACTCAGCACTTCTTTTCCCCAACCCAAATGGGAGGTGTATGTCCAAGTGCCTACCACAAACAAACCCCAGCAACACAGTCAGCTCACATGGTACTGAGGTAGGGGAGACTCCCCTCAGATGCCTAAAAGTTATCTGCCCAGATCTGAGTTACTCACTCTAGGCTGCCTCTGTAAGTCAATGGACCTAAACGTCTCTTTCAGTACTTGGCTAAGCAAGCAGAAAGGCTGCACCATTCCCTTTGGTGGCTGCCCAAGCCACATCAGATTGAAGGGTTCACGTGGTTGCTGGCTTAGGCTCACCAACTCTTTGTTTGGCTTGTTCCTCAGCCTCTGCTCATGGTACAGTCCCATGCACTTTCCATTCTCCACAGTGCATCTCCCTGACCTGCACCTGACTCACCACACCTACCTCCACTAACATCCTCATCAGCCTCAAGGTGCCTTTCCACCTTCTATTTATTCAATTGATCACTGTAACAAAGTGTAATCCAAAACAATTGTCCCCAGCATGCACTTAGCTTGAAATTGACTTCTGTTGCAAAACTGAAGATGGATTTCTGCACCTGAAAGCCTGACTGTTTTTTATCCAATGATATGAGCTGGTCTAATAAAAGATGGTTGCTCTTCTTACAACATTGCTTCATTTAATAACAGAAACATAAAGCTGACGTTTTAAAGCTACTGGTAAACAGTTTACTGAGAAATATTCCCCTGGAAGACTGAAACTTACTATTTCTTGTCATTCAAAGAATATTTGATGAAAATTGCTGAACTTTGTAGAGTAGCTCTGACTTGGCTCTATCCTGCCCTTTTGATACTCCAACTCAGCTTGCAGTCCTATGGGAAATCCAGCTTGACTTGTGATACTTCACAAAAAAAAGCATAATGCTATCCTCATAATAAGGAAGATCAGTGGCAACTGTGTTGTATGTTCATATTTGGTACTTATTTGGCTATGTATAGCAGTGCATCACCAAAATAATAAAAAAGAAATGTTATAAAAAATCTTTCATTGGAATGATTTAAGTACCTGATCACATTACCTCCGGAGTATAAAGAAAAATAAGAGTGCCCACAACCCAGTAGTCCTTTCATACCAGAATGTATTAGAAATAAATCTCATAAAGTCAATGGAATTACACTTGTATAAAAGATAGTTTTAAAAAAGCCCCTATTTTTATTAAGAGGATTTCTTTCTTTAGCCGTTCCAAATCTCCAACTAAAAATACTTGGTCAAATCTGTCTTAATGTGCAATTGAATGAGAAATGAGTGAAAGTGGTTCATTACTTCGGAAGTATGAAAAAAAACCACTCACTTTTCTAGGAGCTGGATCCTTACCACTCCTTGGAATTTCTCTGCTCAGGTGGGTTCCTGTCTCCTCCCTTTCTCTGTCAGAGCTGTCTCAAGGTATCTGTCCTACTTCCCTACTTAGCAATATCTGCTTATCTAGGGGCTGCTTCCTGATGCTGCCTTTTCCCCGCTAGAGGAAAGCTTTTCCTCTTTGCCACTCTGTGGAGTTGAAAGGCATTCCCCCGCACTCTCAGTAAAAGAATGGGAAAAGGTTCCCTTGCTTCAGTAAAAAAATTCTTCAATTCAACAATGACAATCATCATTATTGATAAATAGATCCTATCCCCCACAGAGTGTGATTAAAGATAAACACCACTAAACTGAAATGCTAGTAAGGGCAATACAAGGTTTGCTATGTTTCCTCCAGCAGAAAGGATAGTACAGAACACAAATACTTTTTTTCTTCTTTTCTTTTTTTTTTTTTCTGCATAAGAATCATATTCTTCAGAACCATTCCAGCCTTCTTTTTTGGTTTTACTTCTCTTTCTACATAGGGAAATGAAAATAACCCTTAAAATGAAGTTCTGATAGCATTTCTGTTTTGGATGGATAAGCACGTTGAGTTCTGAAGGGGTTTTATAATAATCATAGAATCATAGAATAGCCTGAATTGAAAAGGAACACAACAATCATCTAGTTTCATACCCCCTGCTATGTGCAGGGTCACCACCCACCAGACAATGGCCCAGAGCCACATCCAGCCTGGCCTTGAATGCCTCCAGGGATGGGGTATCCACAACCTCCTTGGGCAGCCTGTTCCAGTGTGTCACCACCCTCTATCACATTTCAGAACCTCTTCCAAATACAATCAAAATCTACATTTTATCATTTGCATGACCTCAAAAAACAGCAGGCTCCCTTCTGAGGATAGAAGCACTCATACACACTGAACACCATAAACAGTTTTCTTCTCTCTTATAATCTTCCAGCACCTACTTAGCAACCAGCTCTGAGCCTGCACCAGAGGAACTCACAGTCACTGATACTATCTCACATTTTGGGTGTCACTTCCTTCATTGTTCGTGTCATCTTCAAGGGTCTCTGGAGGACAGATCCTCCCTCAAGTGCTTTGCACTGACATAAGCAAATTATCAGAATCACCAAAGAGATAACAAAATAACAAAAGGTTTCACTAGAATGGCTGACAGCATACCCCAGAAAGAAAGATTTGCTGTGGATTCAAGGAAAAAAAGATATTAAAGAAAAAATATAATCTGATCTGGAAATATGCAGTTATTTCAGTATTGCGCTGAGTCTCCCAGCTCCTTGCCATTTAACTCTTCCACCATCACTCCTCCAGTTGCCCTCTGTCTGTTCTCAGATGTAGTAGCATAGTTATTCACTTAAACAAGACATCCCAAGGCTGTGGAAAACACAGACATACAGCTTTTTAACATAAAGAGCTCCTGTCTGCTGAAACGTGTCATGTAGCATTACACAAGGAGTGAAAGTCATGTTTTCTACCATTGTACAGATGTTTTCAACTGATTAGCTGAAATTACCTCTCAAAGCAGCACTTTCTGGCCTCATTCTCCTTCATTTAAAATCAGTGAGACTTCTGCCATTTTTTTTTCAAATGAAACTGAATCTGGACTTTTAAGATTAGCTGTTAGTGTTCTCAAGCTTCAGCCAAACATTGATTATTCTGAGATAATACAGCTTTTAGTATTTATGGCACATAAATAATTGACTGCAAAGCCTCTTCTATTCTAAAACCATGGTGGAAAGAGGGTTCACTAATATGCATCTCTTTTTTAGTTGTTTTTTGAAGGAATTGAAATTACAGACAGCAGAACTCCAGAAATACGTGCAGAAATCATCATTTCACCAAACTAACTCCAAACTAAAAATCCTGCTTCTGAAGAAAACAGATTATAGGGAATATCTACATTTTTTATCCTTTTTTTCCTTAACCTGTCAAGGTCAAAATTTTTAATCATGGCATGTTGTTAGGATACTTATGGTACTAATAGGATGATGGCCTCTGTTTAGCTCTTTTTCATGCTTCCTTTTGAAATAGGTTTATTTGAAATCCAATTCCTTTGAGCAAAATTAGAGTGGATAATATAATAACTGTCACAGTACTGCGGAACTGCAAACAAAATGTCATTAACGTGTAGGTTTGACCTCGAGGGCTTTACAGAATGCATTTCAATATTTGTTTTCTCTACTTTTAATTCATATGAGTAACTACACCTCATACAGTGACTAACCCATATCACAAGGTCAGGATGGGC
This sequence comes from Lagopus leucura, assembly GCF_019238085.1. NCBI lineage: Eukaryota > Metazoa > Chordata > Aves > Galliformes > Phasianidae > Lagopus > Lagopus leucura. Next base: position 27,643,328 of record NW_024962252.1, read on the forward strand.
TATTGCTTTTATGTATAACATTGCTCAGTTGAGATAACTAGGTTTGTTCAACTTCTGAAACAGTAAGTGCTTATTATCAGACAGAAGTAAAACACTAAACTTAACAGACTACTAATCGAATTGAAGCAATGACTATGTTCCCACATCACAAGGGCAGCCCTTGAGAGATGGAAAATGAAGCTTTAAATATATTTGAGTATTTAGCTTTTTTAATTAAAAAACAAAAACCAAGACACATGAATGGATGATTAGAGTTACAGCAGATAAAAGGGACAGATATACTGCCAGTGCTGAAGTACTCTGATCAATAATGCAGGATGTCTCATATACACAATGAGCAATTACAGCAACTCGCACCATTCGAACACGAAAATAATTGTTCATACAATTTGAGATTAGCTCCCTGTAGTCCAAAACCTGAACTCTCTCAAATGCTCACGGTATCACCTCCTCTATTAGAAGAAATTTCCATTCCCGTTTCACAGGACTGCGTTTCCTGCTTTTTACAGATGAAAGCACAAAAAAAATGCTGAAGTTCATCAAATTTCAATCAAAATGCGGCAAGATGTAGCCTATAGTGCTGATGATAAAAAAAAATAATGCACTGACATAGAAACATTACTGGAAAATGTATTCTGAGGAAAACAGTGTATTTTTATCACATTACCAAGGGTCTTGTTACCAGGCTGCTGTTAGCCTCTGTGTTGGCACTGCACAGAGCACTCTGACCTGCAGGTCATCTGGCTCACCCTGCTTATGATCTGGATTGCAGTAGCACCTAAGAAATCCATAGTGAAACCCTGCAGTCGTGGGCCTGCCTGGCACAACCCTAGATAGCAGCAGTTGGGGTCACTGGGACCGGTTTATCCCATGATGTTCCTGTGCACAAAAGCCACAAAAAGACGGTCTTCTGCCCTGCAGAATTTACAATCTCGTTCAGTGTTTGGAGGAATCAAGCCATTCCCTCAAACTCCTGTTCTACCCAACTGCAGGTGATACCTGGATATCTTCTGATATCTGATCTCAAACCAATGCTCTGGTCTTTACTAAAATCTTCAGATAATATTCCAGGTCTAAGAAGTGCAGACAGTCACAACAGTCTCTCCTGATCAACACACCTAAGTGGTCTCTGACCAGAGCCCCCAGTCCCTCTGGAGGATCTCTGAATTGCATATGCTTCATATTTCAGAGAGACATCCAGAGCAATACATAAAAGGAATTATACAAGGTATTTTGTTATCAGTGGTAACGATAAAGCTGATACAAAATGGGCTACTGCGTTATAATATCAAGCCATACCCAGCCAATGTTGCCCAGCCAGCAGCCCAGCAGCTACTTTTCAGAAATAAAAGAGGCTTAAATTTACATGGTAACACTCGGTATAGACTTTACCATGCTTTGAGAGCTGGATACTGAGAGCTGATTTCCCGTGTTGTTGAAATTTAGATGCTATCAAGAGGCAGAACAGCAGCCATTCTCTGCCTGCAGCATTACACGGCTGTCGTCAGAGGGACAGTGATGAATCATAGTAACGTCTCAAATTTAATCTAAATGTCTATTTGAGTAGACTGCACAGGTCTAAACTGTAAATCTGTGGGAAGGGAGAGGGCAGGGGAGGAGGTCCAAGCTGCAGCAAAAATGTAAAAATACCATTTTAAATTTAAAATACCATTTTATTTAATACCATTACTTTGTGGTCCAGGTTATTTCTTAAGCTAAGCTTAGATTACAAAACAAAAGACAATCTGGGTTCCGTGCTGTTTCCCAAGTTCTCTCATGCCCATCCAGGAGGCCAGAAAGGGAAAGAATTTGAGTACTGACCTCATCTATTAATTGCCTCCTATATTCTTCCTCTTTGCTTGTGTTCACTTGTCATCTCATCTCACTCGATATTTAGCTTGACAATTCTCTAAACCAAGGGCTATCCTTTTACTCAAACTGTTTTTACCCATGACTACGGCTCCTAGACAATATAACAATTAAATATCAACACTCAGCATTTCTTGATACTAAGAAGGGAATGCACCACGTGCTTTTAAAAGATGGTGCTGCAAGGGCAGCTTCTGTGATGACAGTAAGCAGGCCTGCAGAAATGCAATAGCCTTTCCAGAGCTTTTCCTCTCTAGGAGGATTTCCCAGTGACCTAACAGATGTAGAAAAGCCCAAAGACTAATATGAAATGCACTTAACAGTACCTGCTTTGATCTCACAGAGATATGCATTGACCTCCTTCTGCTCTTAGAGCCTTTAGTACAGGTAGATATTCAGACTGGTGAAAACCTAGGCTGGCAAATGCCACAAATATCCTTCAAGTAAACCCTCGGTTCCAGCTTCAGGATGCTGATTACTTCTTCAGGAGTGCACCATACATTGTTCCAAGTAGGAAGCCAGAGCTAGCAAGCGAACAAAAACATCCCAGTATCTTAACAACCATTCATTAACTGATTGTATTAATTTCCTCAGATGCCCTTTAGAATTTTTCAGTTTGAAAACACTTAAAATACTGTATCTAAATGTTCAATAGGAAATTTGTCATTTCTGTTGGCCACTATCAAATACACCAAACAAAGTATCAATAAATAGCAAATGTTGTTATTCAGTAAACCTTAACCTCAATAAACCTTACCAAGCTTAAACACACATTTTTAACTTTAAACAGAGCTCCACGGCAGCATTGGAGTGGGCAGAACACACGGGCCATTTAAACCAGATCTGCTGCTGTCTGATACAAGGCAGAATGTGGCAATGCAATTGCTTCATTACAGCAAATAAGGCCACAAGTTTACCACTGACTTATTGATTTAAAGAGTTGCATGTGTGAAGTCAGCTCACACTGACAGCGAAAAGCAAAGCTCAGTGGCAATGTCTTCCTGTTTTAAGAGTTTCCCAGCTTTCTGCTGTAGATCTTCCATCAATGTTGCTTTAACATGCAATGAAACACAGGCAGTGGTACCCTTGGGAACTTCTCCAACCCTGATACCCAATAATAGCATGTTCTAAAAGGCACCAGTGGCTGTATTAAGCAAACTACAAATTAGGAATCATGAACAGATATGACTGACAGAACAGGGAAGGCAGCAAGAAATGGGTTCAGCTTCCTGGGCTGTACCAATCGCCCTGCAAAAAAAGTTAGAGAGTCATGGAATCAGAGAACAGTTTGGGTTGGAAGAGGCTTTTAAAGGTCATCTAGTCCAACTTCTCTGCCATGAACAAGGACACCTTACAGCTAGATCAGGTTGCTCAGAGCCCTGTCCAGCCTGACTTTGGATATCTCCAGGGACAGGGCATCCACCACCTCTCTGAGCATCCTGTTCCAGTGCTTCACTGCCCTTATTGTAAAAATCCTTTTCCTTATATCCAGTCTAAATCTCCTCTGATATACTTTGAAACCATCTCCCTTTGTCCTATCACGCCAACCCTGCTAAAGAATCTGTCCCCTTCTTTCTTTCAGCCCCCTTTAGATACTGAAAGGCCTCACTCAGATCTCCTCAGAGCTTTCTCTTCTCCAGGTTGAACAGCCTCAGCTCTCAGCCTATTCGTGTAGGAGCCTATCCATCCCTTAGATCATTTCTGTGCTCTAAGTCCTCTGGGCCTGCCTTCAGTTTACATCAGTCACTTATCCTGCTGTCTGCAAGCCACTGGTGGATCATGAGATGATTGGACGGTGGTCTAGAAAATGTTTGAAGGAAATTTAAACCCTGTGCAGATGCTTTCTCTCACTCTCAACCAAATCCTAAACACAAACTTGCTTTCAGCATCAGTTACAAACGGGAAATAAGAAAGCGTTAATCACAAAGAAAGTGGTTCATCAGTCCAGTAAAGTAAAGCCCAACAAAATCAGACTGGATGCAGATGGAAGAGTGGGGGAAAAGAAATGAAGGGGGAAAAAACAAAACAAAACAAAACAAAAAACAAACAAACAAACAAACAAACAAAACAGCCAAGGATATGAACTGACATTTTCATTATTTATCATATTTGGGACCTATCTTTGAGTGTATGACTACACATATTTTGACTTAAATAAGCCTGGGATTTTTCTGACCAAATGAGGACACTCCAACATCATATGACACCTGAACTGGTTCTCTAGGTTTCTTTGGAATCAAATGAGATTTTGGATCTATTTTTGGATCTACATCAGGACAAGATGAATTGATCACTTTCCTTGCTTAGGAGGGGAAAAGAGATAACTAGCTTAAATGTGACCATCTACGGCTGGACTGGAGATTTTCACATCTGTCCAGACAGAGTTCACAGCAAACTCCAGAAGACCAAAACCACATTTTTTAGCAGTCTGTTTAAATTTGCTCTGTTTATTCCCTATATCAGCCTTAACAACTTTCATCAGCAGTTCTGAAAGCAGGTTAAAAAAGACCAAGGAGCTTATCAACCCAGGATCTAGACACATCCTGCCAGCCCTGAACTGCAGCAGAACAGCCACCAGTGTGCTATGGCCCCTAATGAACACAACAGCTTGGTACCAAAAACAACAGATAGCAGCATATTGCTCACTTCAGAATTACTGAGCTCAGCTGAGCAGCCAGGCTTCCCATCATGGGTATGGAGATGTCCCCTGCACTGCATCATTTTTGGAGCCAAGCTGGTGCCCTCCTCAGCATGGAGCTCACTGCATCCATCTGAGGGCAGGATGATGCACATCTGAATTTAACATCACTGCACGGAACCAGCTTGCACTTGGTGGTGACTGCACTCCCCTCTGCTTTTCTTTCCCACCAGCACACTCCTTCCTTCCATACAGGCAAGCAGAGAGGAATAATTTCCAACTAGAAGACATTCAAACATGACTTAGGGCACAAGAGCACATCAGGTCTCTCATTTAGCAGCCTGTGATTGTTTGCAGAGCAGTTACTGGTGTGAAGTCTCATTAACTTCAGTAATGTAGTAAGTCCCAGCGATTTCAGTAAGCACTTAATCATGTACTTACAAGTTGGCTGAGCTTGAGTGTACATAGGCACATGTACTTTGCTGATTACAACAATTTTTTTTTACACTGAGCACACACATTGCAGAATCAAGACAGTGGCATCAGGATTGCCAAGCACAAGGGCTGCCACAAAAGCCATGCCTCCTATTTTGTTACGTTAACCCACAACGTTAGACATAGGCGCTGGTGGCACAGCAGTAGAAGTTGAACCTTCCTATCAATATTCCATTAGACTTTGTTGCTGTGTGACACATGGCAGCAGAGGGGCAGTCTGACAAAATGGTGTCTGACGTGGAAGTGTATATGGAGCAAATGCGTGTTATTGAATTCCTCCATGTAGAAAAAATGGCACTCACTGACATTCACCAAAGCTTGCTAAATGTTCATGAGACCAAACAGTGGGTGTGAGCACAGTGAGGAGTTGGGTGGTGTATTTCAGAAATTGTGACAGTGACAGTGGAGTCACCTCACTGGCACAGATGTTTATCAGCTTGGCATGCAGGCTCTTGTTCATTGCTGCTGGAAATGCATAGCTAATGATGGTGAGTATGTTGAAAAATAGCATTTTGTAGCTGATAATTGGTTTTATCAATTGGTGTTACTGTGCTCTTTGTACCTGTTGTTGTTTCCCTGGAAATAAGTAGGAGGCACTACTTCTGGAGCAACCTACATCGCTTAGGTAGTCCAGCCTTGAACTCATGATACTGGAAAGAGAAGAAAAAAAAAAGCAAAAAAATTTTAGAGGTTTAAGTCATTGGGTTGCAATAGAATTCCCCATAAATATTCAGAGAACTAACTGCAGTAATCTATTAATTGTTAATGATCACTTTCAAGAAATAAAAGTGAGAAAAAAGAAAGGTTCCAGTTCTAGAAAGTATAAATGCAACACCTTTAAGTAGGAGGGTAAAGGTCTTGGAGCACACTATATCTGTCAAACTAACTTTCAGCCCTTGAAACAGAACAAATTATTTAAAAAATTATGAATACCTGGACAACTATGATGATAATTAAAAAACAGTTGAAATGGGTTTGTCAAGAAATGAATTATATTAATTGAAGCTAATCTCCTGCTCTGACAGGATAATTGCTCTAGCAAATAAGTGGGAAATAGCCAGTATGATGCTTCTTAACAATGATGAGCTTTCGATGCTATTCCATACGTGTCTTCTTAAGCAAGCTAAGACAGCATATTCAGAGCCAGTCAGCAACCTGGTAGGTGCAACAGTTGAAAAACTGTTCCCAAAGTGCCATAACTGATGGTTTGCTGTCCAGAGAACAGCCAGGGGAGTTTGTCCTGAGAAAGTTTTATTCACCACTTCCATTTATACCTCAAGATGATGACACATGGGTGTGCTTTCATAGTTTAGTGATGACATTAGATTGGGAAAAGTTGCAAAACGCTTTGAAGTAGCATTAAAAATGAGCCTAAGAAATTGAAGAGGCAGCTTAAAATCAACCAGAATCAACCAGATGAGATATAAAACAGAAAATTACAAAGTGGTCCGCTCTTCAAAGGGATATCTAATGAGGAACGAAAATTAAATACAGAATATGAAATGCCTGTGTAGGCAGAAAACAACGTGGGAGATCACAAACTGAAGAGTCAACACTGTGATGTACGATACAAAGAGTAATTACTCCACTTTACTCAGCTCTGGCAAGACCCAGCAAGAGCTGTGCTCAGAATCAGTCACTGTACGCTGAGGAAGACGATGACGATCCACCAAGGGGCAAAAGTGCAACAGTGAGGACAGCTGAAGGAGTAAGGATTGGATGGCTTAGAAATAAAGCTGTAAACTTAGAAATGAAGGGATTAAGGTGGAACATTATAGCAGCACTTCAAAGTGCAGATGGCTGTCATAAAAGTTTCGGTGGCCATTGTTCCACCGTGACAGCTAAAGGAAGGAGAAAGATCAGATCCGTTTGCAGCAGAGGTTTGAGTTAGGTATTACAAACACATTCAAACAATTGGGATTGCTGAGCATTAAAACAGGCTATTTCAGAGCCTGCAGAATCTTCCCTCCGGGAGCCCCGACTCCAATTCTCTTGAAAGAGCACACAGCAACTTTGCTCGTCTAATAAAAACAAAAAAGGTGCATGTGCGCACATAGTCATCAGTGAGTTTGAAAGGTAATTCTCTTGGCCTTGTAGGTGAGCAGTTACTCAGCTCCCAATAATATTACATCTCAATCCAGTGCTTTTGAAAGCATGGGCTTGAACGGCAACAGGATCAGACCTACATTTTTTTTGCAATTGTGCCTAAGTAATGGAATGCGTGTCTCAGATCTTTTAATGCAGCATAACTTAATGCAGTTTTTGTATTTCAATAGTATGCATAAATCACTGCAAAAGAATCGCTATCTCACTGTAAGAAGAGAGCTACTAAACTGTGTGTCCTAGACAAAGGAAATATTTTTCAAGTGCTTTGCCTCAGGGGGGATTTAAAGGAGGAAGTTAATGCATTCCAGCAAGAATCTCCATCACTATAATACCAGTGGATTAATTGTAAGTAAAGCTAAGGCTGCGAGAGAGGAAAATTTGCAGTATAAGGAATGTTGATAAAAAGTGCGGGAATGCTGTTGAAGATAAATATATAGCTTGAAATAGATTTTATTTTAAAATGGTGATATTCTTTCAGCATTTCTGTTATTCCCATGACTACCTCTCAGCTCTAAGAACGACTTTTTCATTTTATTCCAATAAATCATTTCTGAATCAAGAATTCATTACATTTCCATCTTTTCATTTTCACTGCAGTGGTTTCTTTCTCTGTGCAACGGCTTCATCACCTGATTGCAATCAATATTGCTGTAACAGGCAGTACATGCAGTTCATCATCAGCAAGAGAAGGGTAAGGAATTACAGGGCACTTACACCACCCTTGTTTAAAATCCATCCCTCTGCCTTCTCCTACGCCTGCCCTTTGCAGGATGCACCTTTTTTTTCCTTCTATGGACACATGGATCTGTATTACACCAAAGATGCCCAGTTATTTATTCACTGAAAAAAAATAAAATTCAAAGACATTCTTTTTAAAAATAGCTGTTACTGTAAAATGCACTCTCGAAAAGCATTTATCTGCCTCATCACAGCAAAGAGCTGTGTGCCACTACTAGCTGTGTGTGTCACTACTTAATTGATCATAAAGGAGCTAAAATGCAAATTAAGGGAATACAAAAGGCAGACCAAAACGAATGTAAGCAAATACAATTTCTTTTAATTGGTCTCACACCTGCATCCTTCAGCTTAAGTGGAATACTGACGGTCATTATTTTAAACATCCTCTTCCTCCCCCCAAAGTTTTCACAAGAAATGTCCTATCCTGGTGCCCAGTGAAGCTCTTTTTCCTGCGCTCACAAAAAAGATCCAGTTCATATATACAAAATGTAAAATGAAAGAAAAAACAGGTCTCTGTGGAGCCATCCTAATTTAAATGCTTATCTTGCAAAACGGGGAAGGGAATGAAGAAAATAGCACAACGATGGGAAAACATGTCAGTCTCCAGGACAGCATTTCTTTCAGTAATTCATTCAGTTTATAGCTAGAACTCTGCAAGAACCTATTGAACATGCAGGCAGTGTACATCATTCAGCGAACAATGGAAAATGATAAACAGAAAAGACAATGGAAAGCTAGAAAAGCACCATTAATTGCAGGTAATAGTATTAAAGTTATTATTAAAATACTTAAAAGGAGAATTCAACCCCTCCCCTTCTTTTCAGACAGCTTTAAAACTAACTTAAGATACTCTTTTCTGAGAAAACAGCTCAATCCAAGATCTGAGCAAGCGTGTTGAATTGTGCTGTCCTCCCTCTTCAGTAATTCCCTTCCTCTGGAAAGATGGATTCTCCATGCAATCTGAAATCTGCAAAAACATTTTCCTTTCCCTCATCCGGCTGATGGTAGAGACAACCTACAGACCGTGCTCTGCACGTGTTTTCTTATTCCTGTTGGGGAATATTTAGACTGCTTCAATCACTGTAAAATATGGCTATATAAACCTACACAGGTGATTTCAAACATGGGTGAAAATGGCCGCAGCCAGTATCAATAAGGAAGATATAAATACACGGGATTTATTTTCTCCTCCTTTCAGAATTCATGTCTCATCTGTACTCAGTTTTCATCAGCAGATCTTTTCTACTGCTGCCTTGCACAAAGCTGCTGTTTGATTGTCTCACAAAGTTTCTTTTATAGTGCTGTGGACAAACAAATTTGGCACCCTGGAAACAGCAGTATGCACTGTCTAAGACAATAGTTAAGTTTGTTCCAATGTTTTCGGCAGTTTTCTTCACCCAGTATCATCCTTCAGCTTGAAAAGCTTTTGTACTGACATTTTAGTGTTTCTAGACTAAAATCACACTTCTTTTTATGTTTTATTCCACTGAGCTAAAAGAACGATTTATATTCTCCTCTCATAAAGAGATTCTCCGTCCTACTTATAATCCCTCATGCCCTTCTCTGTACCTCCTGCAGTGCAATCTAATCTTTTCTGACCAATAGCGCCCAGGATAGCACAAATTGTTTCAGATGAGCTAGATGTTTTATTTTTACCTGCAGTATCTAACGGAAATATCTGACCTGTCAAGCCATGTGATTTTACAAGCTTCCTCCTTTTTTTTCTTGGTAGACAGAGCACACATATATGACTTGGACAATGTCAACTAATACAATGAACACCTTCCACTCACTGTCACCTCCAACTGATGCGTTTCCCCTGTGAAGAAAGTACTGCCTGCTATCAGTCTCCCTGTACTTTACATTTTGAAAATTAATCCCATTGTATTATTCAGGATTTCAAGGTCATCCAATCTCGATCCCTCTCTTATTGAAAGTGTCTCGCTATTTTGTGTCATCAGCAAATTTCATTATTACAGCTCATATTTTTGTACCTACATCATTAATGGAAATTTCTGGCTGAATAAATATCTTCTGATGTCTCAGATGGGTATGCGATAGGTTTTTTGCTTTCATCTCCAATGTGGAAACATTCATTTTCATATCTTCTTTCTCATTAGCCTCTGCTTTAATTTCCTTTGTAAGGAAACTCAGCTGGGCTTCTGACAATTCTCACTTTACTCTTACCCTCCTTAATACTTTTATAAGCAATCATTTTGTTCCATTCCCTTCAAGCTTCTGATTGTTCTCAATAACCCTTCTGAAGAGGCTATTTACACAGCTGTGACCAACCATCCCTCTACTTTGAGATATGAATTTCAGATACTATTTTTTGCAGACACTTTACCGATGCCAAGCCTTCCCCACATGCAAGTCCACAACCACCTAAATGACACTGTCACCACTAACTCATTCCCTTAATTTCATCATTTGACCTTTTTAATTAAAAGTCTGTTACTAACCTGGCTCTGCTCTAAGTGAATAATTTTCCTAATAATCTTATGAAAAGTATTTCTCTCCAGACTTAAAATAAAACGTCTCTAGCACACACATTTGCCTAATAGAAACTCTTTGTCATCTTTCTCCAATATTGACTCAAACAAGTTCTTCTTTAACTTTTCTATCAGGTTTATTTCTTTCTTAAATATCTATCACATTGCAAATTTTAATCCTCAATCAATTGATTTTACCTGTATAACACTTTAAAAGTGTTATACAGGTAAAAGTTTTAAGTGTCTTTTATTTGCGTTCCTGTCCTAAATTCTACTCTGCCGTATCTCCTGGTATCCTTTAAGAATTAGTAACTCCAGTTTTGTTGCTTGGGTTCCAGAGATATATAAACATTGTAGCTGTTCCTATGTCGCTAACAGGACATTCTCCCTGGAAGACTTGATAGTCCTCCTCCTAGGTGCCAGCTATATACAATTTACAAAGCACTCTCATTGTTATTTTTCATAAGACAACCTTGTCTCCAGCCACAATCAACATCTCAAAACATACAACCGAAGTACCTGAAGATCTGTAAGACATGCATTCTCTTAATGACAGATTTTTCTGAGGCATGGGAAGTGAAACATGGAGTTAGGAAAGCACCACACTGTGGGTATGTACTGAGTCAGTCAAGTGGCAAGAGTGGATGAGAGCATACCTGAATCCCAAATGAATTTTTGACAATGAGGAATCTTTACCATTATAAGTCCTCATCTTAAATCTTTATTTCTGGCATCCTCCAGTAATAAGCCTGTCAATTCTTCTTAACAAGAAATTTCATCTTCATGCTGGTATAAAACTCGGGTCTTTCCATTCTTAGTATTACACCTTTTTCCTGTTGTTTCTCAGTGTCTCTATCCCATTTTTCTTCCTTGGACTCTTCTCCTCCATGGATTCATTGCCCTTTCTCCCTCCAGACACTTCTGACTCTTCTGCTTATATTCCAGCACAACAAATGCTTAATTGTATATTTCCCCTTCTCAGTCTCCTAAGCTTTATATTCACATTTTTTTCACAGTCTCATTGTTTAACCCACAGATTTGTGAAGAAGACAGGTATCTGTAAAGCCTACCTTCTCTGTAGTATCTCTTTTGCTCCTGTCATCTTCAGGCATCTGTACTTCCTTTCCATAGGTTTTACGAGGGCAGAGAGTGATAGGACAAGGGGGAATGGTTTTAACCTGAGGCAGGGGAAGTTTAGGTTAGATATTAGGAAGAAGTTTTTCACACACAGGGTGGTGACACACTGGAACAGGTTGCCCAAGGAGGTTGTGGATGCCCCATCCCTGGAGGCATTCAAAGCCAGGCTGAATGTGGCTCTGGGCAGCCTGATTTGGTGGCTGGTGACCCTGCACATAGCAGGGGGGATGAAACTTGTAGATTGTTGCGGTCCTTTTCAACCCAGGCCATTCTATGATTGTATATATTCCGTTCTATCTTCTGTTAGGATTCAACAACAGGATGAGCATTACAGCTCTTTACCCAGTATTGAAATACCTCTTTCTAGGACATCGCTACACTTCCGCAGTAGCAGTCATCATATTTTCATTGTTGTCAAGCAGGAATAAAAGGCCGCTTGTGGTCTTTCCTTCTACTTACTAACTCCATCTTTGGTCTCCACAGTGGAAGTCTAGCAATTAACCGCCTCTGAGCTGTGGGTGATTAAAGACAGGAACGCTCTGGAGGCCTTTGTGCAAGTCCTGTTTGGAGTAGGACAGCTGAAGGACAGGCTTCTTTCCACTTGATCCTGATGAGAACAAAACAAACAGTCCTTACTCTACCACCTCTACATGCTAATCTTTTGTTTAAGAACCTCATATTGCCGGTTTCTCCTTCCTGGCCTAGGCTCAACACTGAAAACCCTCTGGGAAAGGAGGAAGTGAGGCAGCAAACAAAAACAACTGCACCCATGAATACACATTTGGCTGTTGTGGCTTACCTGTAAGTGAACCTAATTAAAATTAAACTGTGAATAACGCAAAGTAGAACTGGAAGAGTTATCCGGAGGACACACTATCCTCACTCATATGAATAAGGTATTCATAAAGAATGAGTAAGCTTTTGTGCAGTTGTTCCTGGTATTTGCATCGCTTATTAGTACTGGGTATGTAACACGCAGTTTGGCGGTGAGGGATACATGCAAACCTATGTAATTTTCCCTCTGCTAACTTCAGGAGGAGAAGGGATCACCCTAAGGAGGTCAGCCCCTGCAACTTCCCGCTCTGTTAAGAGCACTCAAAGTGGTGCACAAGAAACGAAGGACCGCACTTAAAGCCAGGCGGTACTAGCAGCTGACCAGGCGGAAGGAGCCCTCACACACCCAGGCCACCAGGCCGCCCGCCTACCATCGCTGCCCGCGAGGCTCGAGGGAAGCCGCGAGGCCTCCACCAGCGCCATTTACCGCCAAAACTGGTCGGAGGAAGGGCGGGGAGCGCCGTCACGTGGCCGCGCGGCCGTTGGAGGGGGCGTGGCGTGGCGCCACGTGACGCTCGGAGGCGCGCGCGCTCCCTGCCCGCTCTCGCCCCTCCCCGGCCGAACCCCGCGCCGCGGGGGGATGGGTAGTGCGCGCGCGCTCCTCCCCGCCCGTCCTCTCCGGCACGTGACCCCTCCCCGGAACGTGGCATTGTGTAATCACGTGACGCGTAGCCGAGCGAGGAGGGGGGCGGGAGGCCGAGGCGGCGAGAGGGGGGGCTGCGTACGCGACGGAGCGGGGTGCGAAGATGGCGGACGAGGAGGCCGAGCAGGAGAGCGGCGGCCTCGGCGGCGACCTGCTGGAGCTGCGGCGCCTGCGGGAGCGCCTGCTGGAGCTTGAGACGGGGCTGCGGGAGAGCGCCGAGCCCGCCGTGCAAGCGGCCACCGAGTACTGCAAGCAGCTCTGCCAGGTCAGGCCGCCCTTCTCTCCTCTCCCCTCCTTTCCTCCGCTCCGAGCGGGCTGCGGGAGGCTGCCGATGCCGGGGCGCAGCTCGGGGCTCTGCCCGGCGGCAGCGGCGCTCTCTCCGGAGGAGCGGGCGGCCGTTGGCCCGGGGCGGCGGTCGGCCGCGGGCAGTTGGGCCGGGCGGCCCCTCGCGCTGCGGGCCGGGCTCCCGCTTGACGCTGAGGACGGCCGGCCCGCCCCCTGCGCCCGGAGCCGCTCGGCCGGCCCGCGCTCCCCTGCCCCCGCCTTCTCTCCTCCCCGGCGGCCGCCCCGCGTCTCGCGGTCTCCGGGCCCCTTTGTTGTGCTCTACGGCTCGGCTCAGCCCAGGGCCCTTTGTTCCCGGCGGCGGCGGCGGACGGACCCCCCCTCCCCCTCTCGCCCCCCCACGTCCCCTGCTCTCCCGCACCCCTCCTCCCAGGGGGGCGGCGGCTCGGCGGCCCGGCTCCTCCGCTGGGGGGGGAAGCGGGAGCGCGGCCCGGGCGCTCGGGGCCCTCGGCCGCTCCGTGCCCTCTTAGCCCGCGGCGATTTGGAGTCGTTGGTATCCGGGATGAGAGAAAGCGGTGGGGGACTAAACTTAGGGCTCCGGTGACGGTGGGAGGTCTGAAGGTCGACGGTGCCGCCCTCCCTGTCACTCCTTGCCCTCACGAGGAGGACGAGGAGGGATGCGTGGAGCACCGCTGTATGGAAGTGCCGCAGGTGCTGCTGCTGAACTGCTGACCCCGCAGCATCCCTTGCCCGACAAACTTCGGTGTGGGCTGGCTGTAAGGCGCGCTGCTCCATCTTAGCTGTGTGCGTGTCTGCATGTTGCCCTCCTTTCTCCTACGTGTCCTTTTTCGGCTGACATTGGGCACGGAACAGTGTGTGAAACAACCCTCGAGGTGCTGAATTTCTCTCAAACGCCTCCCGTGGCTTTGGTCTTGGTTTTAACAAGAGGTGCATCTGATAACAGCACTAATGTCTGTTTACATGTTGCTGTCAGCCATTCATGGAGAATGGACAAGTTTGTAAAAGGTGGAATGGGTGATCGTGGATTCAGAGATGGTTTTTGATCTTGTGTCATGTGGCTTGTGTAGCTTCGTGTCTTCTCTGAAGGAGTTTATTCCTGGTGGAAGCCATTATGGGGTGCCCATTTGCATGTCTGTCACTTTGGCTCTAGCTGAGCACCACTCTTTGGTAACCAGGGAGATCCACTGTCAAGCACTTTGTGCACGTTCCCTTCTCGTGTTTGATTTCATTCACACAAGTCTTGTATTTTAGATTCTCTTTCATCGAAATTTGTCATGCTGTTCTTCAGTAGAACGTCTGTGTGGATGCACAGAAACAAGAGTGGTTTATGTTGGCTCGCATTGCTGTGTTCTCAGCCTGTCCAATCTTTGTGGCGGCTTGCTTGGATTTGTAGTGGTGAGGTGGAAACCTGGCTCTGGCCTGGGCTGACAGCTGAATGAGCTGTTTGTGGGCGGACGTGGTTGGCCAAGTGGGAATGCAGACACCTTTCTGGCACCAAGTAGATTTACCAGTGTTAGAAGCTGATTTATCAAATTATGATCGCATGTATTTAGTGAACAGCTTCATGAGATTCAGTTGGTTTTAGCACAGAGCAAAAACTCATACAGTTATTGGCTTATTGGCTGCTAACAAAAGTCCATTTTGAGACCTGATTCTTTCTGAAATGTACTCCTTTGAAAAACAAGTCTTGCAGTACCAAAAAGGTTATGTAGAAATTGACTTAGGTAAGAATCTCCAGTCTTTAGAAATGTCACTGTCACCTCTGTACCAAGAGAGCAGGAAGGCTGGACCTGTTCCTCCTATGTGCAGGCATCATGATATGTAACACTGAGTGCTGATACATGCTGTTCCACACTGAAAGTCTTCTCTTTAAGCTGAGATCTAAACAGCCATAATAGAATAATAGAAATAATAGAAAAACTGTGTTATGTGAAAGCATTACACTTGAGTCTCAGTTAAAAATGAATAGAAGCCACTGAAATTGTTCATTGCAAAAGCTGTACCGTAAGGTCAAAAGGGCTAGAGAGAGGTGCAGAGCTACATAAGGTGTTTATGCAGAGACTACTGATTTCTGGATGATCGTGTATATTCAGAAGAGGTAATATTATGGGAAATATGTGGTTTTGTTTTTAAAAAATGTCCAATGTGTATTTTAAAAAAAGGCAGTTTTGAAATTCCACTTTATGATGTAAAAAATGTGAAGTGCAACCCATAAGGAGTTTACTTGGTTTGGGGAAATGGTATGTTAAGATAAGCGGGGAATTTGGTACAAGTCTCTGCTTAGGTGGCATGCTAATAGTAACTGATGGGCTTTGCCAACAGCTTTGCTTATGGCTCTTCAGAGCAACTTCTTACGTGATCTGCTGGCACAGTGCAGGAGTTTTGGGACTTTGGCGCTGACAGATACGATGCTAAGTTAACCCTGCAGAACAGTCAGTTGAGGAAGTTCTTCCTCTTCGTTTTCAAGGATGATTTTCATAAAAGTGCTTTGTGGTGGTGGGTCAGAATTGATGACTGATGCATGCCTGTGCGTGGCCTGAGCTGTGTAGAAGCCTAGTAATGTTTAAATGTATTTGAGTACCTTATTTATATCCCAGCTTAGCATATTGCAGTAAGTTAGCTGAGATGTTCTAATTTTTAATCTGAATGTTAAGAAAACTGCTTGAGATGAAGCAGTAATTTTTATTGAAACTGATTTTGAGTGACTGATGCATATATGTGCATCTCTAATGCTAATAGTGAAAATATACCCCGACCCTGGGGGTGTTCAAGGAAAGACTGGATGTTGTGTTGAGGGACATGGTTTAGTAGGAGCTATTGGGAATAGGTGAACAGTTGAACTGGGTGATCTTTTAGGTCTTTTCCAACCTTAGTGATTCTATGATTCTAATCATTAAGGTTGGAAAAGACCATGAAGTTTGCCTAGTCCAGCCATTGACCTGTCACCGCCATGCCCGCTAACTGTGTTCCTCAGTGCCACATCTGCAAGATGCTTCATGAGAAAAGCAGTCATGTTGGCTGGATGTTTTTCACACTGCTTCAACAGATTTTTACACTCGTTCACCTGTGCTGATGGTGCCAAAATACTTGCTCAGCTTCTTCTGCAGTTTCCGTCCTCTATTGGGGCTAACACAAAACAGCACTTATGGTTCAGAGAGTAGGCTGAGCTGCTTAGCTTGCGCTGCGTGACAGATTATGAAAAATTCATGTCTTGGTAAAAGCCATCTCAGAAGTCTGTGTTTTAAATAACAGTTTAAGGGCATCTGCCATGATTTCTAGAATCAAGTCTTTGGATATATGTGCTTAAAAGAATAATTTGTCTGCTCATACGTACAAAACGGAGGGCCTTGTTGATATCTTAAGGCTGGAAGGGCAGAGCAGAGGAACTATTCCAGTGTTTGCCTCAGTGTGATTTCACCTGCATGCTTTTCTTCATTCTTAGTTTCTAGACACGAAATAACTGCACAGAACTTGGGAAATCATGCATTCTGGTTTTAGTTTATCAATGGAGCACACTATTTTTAGTTGTTATCAAGCAGAGTTCACGTTGTTATAGGTATGTGTAAAAATGCCTTTTTGTGATTCCTACTCTTCTGTTGCAGTTTGGAAGTTAGCATGTCCACAGCAGTTACGTTGTCATGAGCAATGTGTGCAGACTAGAACTGACAAAGCAAGAATCTTTAGATGTAGTGACTATAAACTGTCAGTTTATAGTGAATTTGCAAGAAATCAGAATGGTCTGCAGAAAGTGCTTTCATCACTGTGTGGTAGCTGGTTACGTTCTTTAAGGGTATCTGTTAATTCCCATCTGTATTTAGTTACAAAAGAGCAAATTGAGCTTTTATTCCTCCGAGAGCTAGAGAAAACATGATGCCAATGTGTATAGCCAATACAGGCACTGTTCCTTTCCCATTTCTCATTGTCCGCTGTAATCTTTATTTTTGTTATTACCAAACAGGTAGGAAAACTTATTTTCTAGCTAATGTGGTGTTAAGTCATTGAAGTACTTCTGCTTACTCCGAGTATCTTTATATAGTTGGTGTGTTTCATCTTGGACCTTAAAACTCTTATCTGCGTGGCTATTTCTGACTTCTGTTTTCTGAAGCTGCTTCTGAGGTTTTTTTTCCCTTCCTGTTCTTTTTTTTGGAGGGTACAAACCTTCTGAAACCGTAAGATCATCAGGTTTGTTGTACTAACGCATGAGTTGTCAACAAATAGCAAGTTGTGTTAAAATTATGAAAAGAATTGGAGCTTTTGTATTGTTTTTCCATAATAACTCTGGTGCGTTTTGTTTCATCCATTGGTTTTCTTATCACTATTGTCTGCTTATTATGAGAAAACCATGTGTTAAAATATGCTAGCAAGTGAGTTTAGCCTTTGGTATGACGTGTTAATATTCTGTCACAATAGCCTGCTTATTCATTGTTGGCCATCAGCATAGGGACATCTTAACACTAGTAGCAAAAGCCAAGTGCTGGTGGAGAACTTTGGAGGGGAAAAAAAGGGACTTTGCTGCTTAATTTAGAATTAAAAAAAAGAAATCCTATTTTTCAACTGATGTTGCAGCTCCCTGTGTGTTCAGTTGCTGCTTTTTTAAAACTGATAATTATGTATGGAGGTACTAATGAAGTATTCATTAGGGACCACTTGTGTATCAGTCCCACTGCTATACCTTACGGTCCTACTTCCCTCTGCGTTGTGTTTGCTAGATTAGGTCTTAATATTGGGTTATAGTAATCTGATGATCATTAGAGAAAGCTCTGAATTCATTGTGCGTTGTTTACAAGTAATCACTAATGATTTGTCTGTGTTGGAGGTTACTTTAATTTTCTTCTGTCTTATTGCTGTTGGCTTTCAGTTTTTATACATCACCCATTCTTCACAATGTTAGGATGTCTTCCTTACTGTTGATTTCTTCCTCACTTTTAGCCTCCATATTCTCAGCTGCTTCTTCAGACTCAGGTTGACAGAAATAGTCTTCAGTTCTGTCTGTAGAAGTTGAAATAAAGTCTATTTTAAACCTTTCAGCTCCAAATTCTGCATTTATCTCAACCCAGTGTATCTTAATTCAACAACAAAGGAGTTTTTTACTAAGGCTCCTTTATTTTTCTGTAGGAACTAGAGCACGATCCCTTGCCAAGAGTCATTGCGTTTAAAGACCTCAGCAGACTTTGAAGGGCTTGTTCCCCATTTCATCAGTCACCTGCAGTCGTGGTGCCCTTCCTACTGATGTGACCACTCACTTTGGTGATACAAGCGAGTGGATGCTGGTCAGGTGGAGCTGGTTGGCAGAAACCACGCAGGTGCACTGCTGTGCATTGACCACTGCTGACCTGGGATCTGTTCTGTGTAAGGGTTTGTGGTCCTGCTGTTGAGCTTTCACTTCAGTGCTTTCCTGTGTAACCAGGTTTCTGTCTCTTCTTTTGAGTATGTACTATTGCTGTAGCTCTCTTCCTTGTTTCTTCTGAAAAGTGTTTTCTTTTGAGTCCAGGGCATTCTACATTGAGCATCTGCTTTGATGTGTCCATCTTTGTGCTTCTGCTATATTCTACTGTATTTCTTCCTGATGTCACAGCTGATATTTTTATTTTCATATAATACCATTCACTTTGAGGGTAAGATTTGCATAGTAACTTCTAGTCCTCTTCTGTTTTACATCTCTACCTGTGACCCCCAGATAATCTGCCATTCAAGAGGTGCATACAACTGCCAGAAATCACAATCTGCGCAGCTCCGGTATTCCACACAGATTTCCAAGTGTGTAAAGAAAAACAGTTGTAATCACTGTCACATCTCATTCAGATTTTAAGCTGCTACAGGCATGTCTGTGCTTCTTTGTTACTATAGGACCTGACTCACTGAACCACTCACTGCCTTACTGGTGTGCCAAAAGGCACCTCCTGATCTTTAAGTTACACTGTGAGAGTTGGGGAATTGCAGTATGGGTGCAGATGTGCATAGAATAATATGCGTTTAGGAAAAACTACTGATTAGGGTAAATCTAACCAATGACGATAATTAATCTTGTTTTATCCTCAGTAGTGGCAGAACTACTTAATGTCATGCTCAACTGGAGCTAATTTTCTTTAAGAGTTCAGTGTTTTGTACAGTAAAGTCTTGTAAATACAGATTTCCTGTATAAAAGTGAACATTATTGAAATAGTTAATTTTTTTCTACCTGTGTATCTCTCTGAAAATCAGAGTTTCGTTCATCTTCTTTGAGTCATGTCAGCGTGTAAACGTTCTCTTTGGTATAGATAACTTTAGTCTAATGCTTGACCATAACTTTAGAGATGCAGTAATACTTTGGGATATCTAGGTGCACACAGTGCGCTTTGTTCAACGTGTGTTTTGCTGGTGTCACATCAACTTATAAGTGATACTATACCTCAAGTCAATGATATTACAAAATGTAGTTTTGTGTGGTTTATTTGAATTGCTACCCAGTTATTTCTTAGCTTATTCAGACAGCTAGACCTGGTGCACTTAGCTTAAGCTGTCTGTGCTCTTCACATTCTGTTTATGAAAAAAAGCAAACCTTTAGTAACAGCCTTTTAATTTACTTTTCATTACTGTTGGGCAAGTGAGGGGAATGTTAAACTCATCTTGTTGGCAAAAAATTGAGTTAAAGATGTGCTGTAACAAAAATTGCCTTTTCGTTTTTATATGTTGCTATTTATGTAAAAAAAAAAAAAAAAAAAAAAAGGATCATTTTTTATTCTTGATTGTAAATAAATTTTCTTTTGCACCAAAAACTGCTGAAAAATAGGTCGAACTTAGGTCAGAGCAGGCATTGTGATTGGTGTGTTTAAGTTCTGAAAGCATTCCTTTTGAACTAGCTGGATTTGGGATGTGGATCTGGAAGAAGTTTCAGCCGTCTAGATTGCGATTCCAAAACAGGAGATGCTTTTGGTAAACTGGAACTACAGATGCTTGTTTAACCTGTTCTCAAAATGTCTGGTAAGAAAGACTTTGAAAACTCCATAGATGATGGATTTTAGTTCAGTTATCCTTGCCTTTAAAAGTTTTGTAACTTTTTAAGGTCTAAGTTAATCTCCAGTCTCTCACTGGAATTTAATACTTAGGATTTATCCTGTCCTAGGGGGTGTGAAATGTGATATATTCCTTTCCTAATAGAAGTACCATGTATGCATTCAAAGCTACCTTTGTCTTTCTCCAATTTTCAGTTTTCTGAGCAGACAGTAAGAAGGTGACAATGTAAGGGTTAAGATTGAAGGTAGGTTTTTTTGGTGAAACATACTATTTATCATTGCTGCTGCAGTCTTGGAAAAAAGGGGTGGTTTTCAAAGGTGTGACAAATAGAGGTAGTTCAGAAGACAGAGAAATGAAAAACTAATAACATTTCCTAAGTTTTAGAAGTAAGTTTTAGCTCACCTTTATATGTAAGGTGCTGCACGTGATACTGAAACAAAGCATTCCACTTAGTTACCAGCTTAGTAAGGAAAATATTTCAGTTTAGCAAATATGTATCTGGTGTCATAGTTGATGGAGAAGGAGAATGTTCTGATGGAGAATGTTTGCTGAGTTAGAGACCTGTTGTTTTACTGAAGATAAATCTCCTATTAGCAAATCACCATTTCTCCAAGAAAAAAGTTTAACCAAAAATTAATAGTTGCTGAGTATGAAGTGTGGATTACAGTTAGCTTTGCTCTGTAACATCTTTGATTTTAATTGCCCATTCAAACATGGAGAGATGCCTTGCTTTACCTAGTCCTTCAGTTATTCAGAAATAAAAATGTGGATGCCTTACTGTGGTATTTGGCCGTAGTAATTAATATCTCTGCATCTATACTACCATAATTAAACGTATCTGTAGTACAGAAAATGAATATTTCTGCCATTGCCTTTTTCCCACAAATCCAAACCTTTTTTTTAAACTTCACTTGAAAGCAATACCAGTTATACTTAAATTCCTTTTACAAAGCATCATCATCTAAGATTCATTTTTTAGAAAACGCTGTAATAGTGAATAAAGAGAATCTGTATTGTGCAGGACTGTACAAGGAGTGCATTTGTTACAGCTCACGTCCAGGCGTCTCATTGTATCGGGACATCCATATTGCATCTCTTGGTTCCTTCTAGGCAAGATATGCATCTGTATGAATAGTCGGGCCATTGTTTCTTGAGCTGTTGGGCTTTTTTTTTCCTTTTGTTATTGCCATTTTGTCAGGGAAGAGCTCCTGATGACAACTTCAGGGGAAACAGTAAAAAAAAAAAAAAAGTGGTCTTTTGAAGAATCTTTATTTCCATTGTGAGCGAAAATCTGGTGGTTTCATGTGGGGTTTTCTTTTTAATCTGCCAGGTAAATGTGAGTTCTTCTCCAGGCTTTATACATGCATTTCTGTATGTTGTAATCCTAAGGCTTCTCTACATTAGTAATTAAATTGTAACTATTATGAGGAGACAGCAAGGTGCTGTTTCTTCACTGTGATAGTACTAACTGAACTGATGCCCTGCTCATAGATACTGTTTCAAATTTGTGTATGTATGAAGCATGTCTCCAGAAAATAGTGCTCCAGGCATTGACTTATATCTCTTGTTGTTGTTATAATTATTAGTACTGTTTATAAAGGCCTCTGTATGAATCCTTGAGCACTTATAGTACAGTGTAAATTATGCTTCTGTTCTTGTGAGGGAAGCTGGCAAGACATTATATCATCAGCTTCTCTTAAGTAGAGATTTACAACAACTGTTCACCTGTTATTTAAATTAACAATGTGACATAATTCCTTGTTTTATTAAGTTTGTGGCCTTGCATATGCTAAAAACCTAATGTCGTATGTTTTAATAAGCATGCAGGTGCTTTTCTAAGGCATGAAACTATTCCCCTATTTGTCTTTCCAAATATACATTAAAGACAAGTCAGTGGTATTACTTCAGGGTTCTTTCATCACTGAGGATGAACAACGGCGCTTTTATTTGGGAAGAGTTAATCTAATAATACCTAGCGCTTGGCAGAACAAAGGCATGCAAAAAGAAGAGCATGTGTGACATCAAAATGGAGCTTTATGAAGTTATGCTATGACAACAAGCCTGATTCAGTAGGAAATTGAACTAAAGTTACAAAAAAAAAAAAACCAACCACAACCACGGCTAGTTTTTTGCAGGTTTTACTCTAATAAGCTTTTTTCACTATCTCCTCTTTTATAAGATATGTTGTCTTCCAGTAGGTGATATCTCTGACCTTTCTATTCTTGGTATGGAGCTAAACCAAATTCATCTTTTCATCAGAGAATGAGGAAAATCCTGTGCTAACTAATGTAGTTCTTATCTGATTACTTCATTTAATCATTCTGAACTAGTAACAATTCTTTGTCCTTGCCCTGACTCGTGTAATCCTGAAAACTTAGGCCAAAAAAAGTCCGTCCTGTTCCAGGTACTGATGGTAGTGATGGCTGGTGTTCATTCTGACCTACCTGCTGGGCTGCTGCTTTGAGAAATGTCAAGTAAAGTTCCTTGGCTTGTGGTGAAATTGTTTAGGATTTCATTAGGATAAATACTAGTCTTTATCTTGTAGCTCTGTTATATTTTGGGCTGAATATAAGGGTTATTTTGAGTTTTCACTTGAGTTATTTTAGTATTACTTTCTCAGACTTCTGTATGTTGTAAAGAACATTACCAGGTAGGACTGTTTTTGTCTTCTGTGCGTCAAAATGATGGAGAGAATCGATTCTGATGAATAGGTGAAATTGTGTTTGATATTTATGCATCTAATGCACTGAATATCATGTTGATGAATTGGAGAGGTATATTCAGTGATCAGGCATCAAATCAAATTACCCGCTTGGCGTTTCTGAGCTTCTGTGAGCTTGGAGTTTCTGTGGTTGCTGCTTTGAGCTCATGATGGCACACTGCTTTGTAACAGGGCAAACAGTACGAAGAGGACAGCAAGAGTTAAATACTTAGAATCACAAAAGGCATAAGTTGGTGTGGGAAGAACAGCTGGCACAAAAATACATGTGAATCAGTAATGGTGAAGATGAGGCAAATTTCGATCTGCAAATCCTATGGATCTGCAACTTGCATAATGATCCAGTTGAAACTGGCATGGCAATTAAGTCTTGCTCTTGGGTAGCCAGGCAGACTTCAGTAACTGTACTGGTGGGATGACAGAAGCTCCCAGTTCTGCAGTGGGCTGTTAACGTGTTCACAGAGAGCACAGTCTTGGCTCCTCTCTTCTCTTGTGTGTGGATGCATTGCCTGTATGTTGGCACTGCTATAAGGACACGTCAGGCTGCTGTGCTCCGTAAATCAGGCAGGCTCTGCAGACTCTGCCTTATTCTTTCTTTCACAGAAAGTGTAGATCAGATGGAAGCATCCTTTGGGATATCAGCATGACATCGCTGAACAGGACCACTTAAAATGACAAGTAACCTTTCTACTAAAGAAGAGGATTATCAGTTAGGTTCTCATCAGAATTAAGAAGCTTGGATGAAGTTGCATCCATCTGATAAAAACAGCTAAGGCAAACACCTAATGCATGTTAAACTACAGAAATATTTGTAGCAATTCTCTTTACTTGACCAAGAGAGCATGTTCAAGTCATCTATATTCCAAGAAATTCATGTATTTTCAAAACAGATACAGTTATTTCTGGATGTCTTCCTATTTTTATTCTGTCCGTATGCCAGTCTGTTAATTAAGGAATAGGTAAATTAGATTTCCTGGCAGTGGATGAAAGTCGACTGTAATGAGCATCCCACCACATTCCAGAAATGCCTGGTTATTAGCCAACTGCTGAATATTGTTTTTAACTAAACACACACAGAAAGGTTGGGAAGGCAACATGAAGTTGAGACCTGAATGAAAACTTGAGAGAGAAACGTAGCCTAGGTCTATTCCATCCTCACTTGCATGCAGGGGTGCAGGTGAGAAATCACAACTGCTGTTACAGGGTAGGAAAGAACATACTGAATACAGAATGTTAAAAGTCTACATGCAAGCATTAAAAAACAAGATAATTTCTTCTGCGTGTGGCAAAGTGTGAGGCTTAATGAAGTCATTTCGTGGAATTTAAAATGATTCCTTTTTGAAACAGTTTGTAGATATAAACAGGCTGTTCATTCATTTTCTAAGCAATTCTACTTCTGTTTTGAAAACTAGCTGGATTTTGAATCTTAATCAGAATAATGACTGAAGAATAATGGGAGATTTGGCACCTTTTATTTTGGCTGTCTACTTTGTTATTAGCAGTCTGAGCTCATGCCGTATGTTCAGCGTGCCTGGATGAAAAACATGCTGATTGCTTGCTCCTTTGAGAAATATGGGGAGAGAAACATCTATCTGCTAACAAAAAGCTCCATGGCTGCTAATTAACTTTCCAAATAGTTGACTTTTATCCTTGCTGTCTTTTGTGTGTGTGTGTGGTATTTTATTGGGAATGGTAGATGACGCAGTTATTGCTCTGAGAGTTGTAGCAGCCTTGAGCCCCAGAAACAGCCTTTCTGCTATTTCTGCTTCTGTATCTTTGTGCTTCTTTCAAACTCTGTTCCAGTGTAGACTGTGCCTTAGAAGTGTATCTGGACTGCATGCTGATATCTGGCTTAGTTAAGTAGCTGTAATTTGGGGCAGCGGCACTTTGCTTTGAAAGTTACAGTTACGTGCATTAGAAAGCAGGTCTTCCTTTTTTTTTTTTTTTTCTTCTGTTACTGTTGTTACTTTATCTGCCAAGTGAAGTAGCAGCAGTTGGATAAGGGGTCTGTTCAGCTTCCTGTGCTTATGTGCTGGAGGCACGGGGCGCTGCTGTCCTTACAAAACTGACTTGTAACAGGCGTTACAAATAGAAGTTAAGGGTGAGCTCTTTTGTCGCCCGTCATTACACAGATTCTTCTTGCAGTTGGGCCCAAGTCTCTTCACCAGGGGTGTGCAACCATGAGGTGAGAGTTACGGTGAAGTAGTTGTGAAGAACCATCAAGATTATGAAAGCCTTATATAACAAAAGTAGAGAAAGGAGGGGGCAGTTCATGTAATCCATGCATCTTCAGAAGCATTGACATCTGTTTAGTTAGTGCATATTTATGGTAAGCAGAACCACGGTGAGATTTACTTGTCAGAATGTTTTTAGGCAAGAGCCAAAACAACCCTCATAATTATTCTTATGACTTTCCATCTTCTCCCTCAAGTTTCATGTTATGTGATATTTTTCATGGGATGTTATTCAGTAAACTTATTTTACATAATAAACTACTATTACATTGATGTATGGACGTGTAGGAGCTGAAGAGAATAAGAAAATTAATCATTCATTGCAGGGTAGTTGATCACTTTTACTAGATTTCAAACGTACTCTATTTCTTGTTATTACATCACAATTGATTAGAAGTTAGTATCAATTCTTTAGCAATTACTTTTTCCTGGGGGGGTAAATAATTCTCTGAACTTACTGTTGTCTTCAAAAATCTCTGGCAGGATTGCTTTTCTTCAGTGTTGGTTTACAAATGAGTTACTGCAAGATAATTGTGTGGGACCTGATTTCCTCCTGTTGCTGTGCATCTCCTTTTCACTTCACGGTAAGGATTAAGCACAAAACTTAGGTCTGTCTCTTTATATTTTTGCAATTTTGCTGCAAGAAAGTTGTGTCTCTGCATTGCAGTTTATTCTCTGTTCTGGTTTGATGAGCTATGTTTCAGCTTTATGTAGTTGTTCAGCACCAGCCCTTTTGCTATATGGATCTGCTCTTTCTGCATTGCACTGAAGTGCTATGTGGTCATGTGGAATTTTGGGGGGACGACAAACTCGTGTGGGGTGTAGTTCTTAAGTTTTTGCTGTTCATAAGCATCTTTGAATGATTCTCTTCACTTTGAGTTGTTCTTGAACTCAACACATTCAGTTCTCACTAATTCTGTCTTGCCTTTGCTTTGCTTTTAACTTCAGGATAGAGCAGCCAGTGTTATCTGCATGGGGTTTTCCTCCTGTAGGGAACTTGCTTTAGTAGGGGAGTTGGTCTCAATGATCTCCTGAGGTCCCTTCCAACCCCTGTGATTTTTATGGGTGTAGAACAGTTGGAATTTTCTGCTTGACAGAAAAGGAAAAACCTCTGAGGAAGACAGAAACTGCTGCCTTGGTAGTGAAGCCAAGGAATAGTAGTAGGGGTGGAAAAAAATGATAATTCTGCACTGTAATTCTGCACTGTATCTGCTGAAACTGAGAATGAAAACAATTGCTTAAATGTGATCTACTTATAAGCAATAGAGTTAAGAGTTTGGCTTCAGTCCTCCTATGCTCAAATCAATATCTCCATTAGAATTAAAGCAACTTCAGCTGCATCTTCAGCCAAAAACATCTCGAATATGTGGATCTGTGCTTTGTGTGAAGGCATCGTTATGAAGCAACTTGGAAGGAGCATTCAAAGTAGAAGTAGTACAGTGGCCACTTAAAATCCTGAAATGCTTTGAGAACTAAAATGCAGTAAAAAAGGGCATTGATGTTCTTTGATCATTTGTTAATCCTAACTGTAACTTACATAGTATTTGCATGCTAAAAAAAAACCCATGATCATACTTGATTTTGTAATCCTTTGTTTTATAAATGCAGTCTTATGCTTTATACTTGCTAAAGTTTTGGTGCTCTGTTCTGGATTATGCTGCATGATAATACCAACCATGTAAGAGCTGGTGCTCTCAGTGCTTGCGTAGCTACAAAATTAAGATAATGATGCTAATCATTTGTAGGCAAATGCTGATTCAATTAACTTGTATCAATTTTTGTCTAATTAAACTGTTTTGGAAGTAAATTAGAGGTACAGTTCTGAGTCAGTCTGTTGTAAAATGCCCACAGCTGGAACTACTTAATCTTTAAGTCCCTTTACAGCCCCCAAGCCATTGCATGGCCCTTCCACGTGCAGATATAAATAATTAAAATAAAAATTAATTTTGCTGCCTTATATTGATATGCTTTGGTTCTTTATTTTGGCATCCTGTGAGGGCAGCGGCATATCGGATAGTGCTGCTCTGTCTGATGTTTGTAGTGAATAACCATTCCTTTCTAAAAATCGCTTTGCAGTGTGCAACCCAACTGAAAAAGCAGTAGGAAAACAGGCTGCTTATGTTTGTGCTTCTGTGTTGGAGGCAAACATGAAAGGGAGGAAAAGATGGGTTGTGGTGATGGAGAAAAATGTCTCATTCCACAGGGCTGACATCTCAGATGTGATAGGTAGACAAGAAAATGTAGATGTTTAGCTTGCTCTTTAAAACTCTTTGAAAATCATCTTGATCATAGTGGCTGCTTAAAATGTCTGAAAATCTGAAGTCTCCTGGAAAGTGAGGTAGCCTTGTTTAACTTAGGCACTTTCTACTAAGTTTTCTTTAGCACCTAGAACTAGTTCAGGAGCTATTCAAGTCTTTTTTTCCTTGAAATTCTGCTTGACTGACAGTCTCAGTTCAGTAGCCTTGTCTTCATGCAGTGTGGATGTAAATGCTTTTTTCATCCCAGCTATTCCTTAGTGTCCTCTAACTTCCTTCTCGTAGCTTTTCTTGGGAAACTTACCCAAAGATTGCTTTTAAAAGCATTAATTTATGCTTTTCCAAACTTGCAAATTACAGACAAGTTTTAAGATTTCCTGTTTTTTATATGATGAAAGGTTTGTTCTCCATCTTCTGGTAGAGCATTGAAAGGAAAGAAAGCAGTTCACAAAGTGGTCTTTGGCTTTAAGAACTGCAGCTCATCGAGGCCGAGAGCAATGGAATTTGAACACCTGTAAAGATTGTTCAGAGGTTTCTTGAGGTGGAGTTTTGCTGGGAGAGTTCACAAAGATTTTTATCATCTGGTACTGGTGCAGCAGTACCAAAGCTTCTGGACTCAAGCATAGCTGAAGTAGCTTATCTAATGTACGCTTAGTAATCCCAACTGCTTTGCTTAAAAAAAAAAAACAAAAAAGAGTTTGAGGACTATTCTTGATCAGATTCTTAGGCCAACTACTGTTTAGAGGCTGTGGAGCTTTGAGATTGTGACTGCAGTTGTGGTGAATAGCTGAGGCTAGAAGCCCTACTTGGTTTATGAGCTATCATAAACTGCACCTTCCAAGTAGACTGTTACCAGCTTTCCAGGAATTCAAAGGATGCAGCCTTGTCATGTGCTTAATTCTTTACTGGTTACAGTAACTTTTGAGCTTTTGGTTCAGACTGACAAGCTTACCCCAAAAAACTCAGCTCTCAAAAGTGACCTTCCTTTGAATGAGAAGCCCAAGGACCAGCAAAACAATACCAGCTGTGTTACACTGGAAGAGTTTTTATTCCACTGCTGTAACATTAGAAGCCATCGGCAACATCAAGATTGTATACCTACCTGCTTAATCAGAATACACATCAATTCAGATGTAGTCTTATGTTCCTTGTGTTTTGTCCCCAAGGTTCAACAGCTCTGTCAGGAGCTAAGCTGTCTTGCAGTTTGTAGCACTTGTTTACTCTCCAGCAGCCATGCTGTGTTACAAGCCCCTGAACTTGTCACCTCTGCATGCAAATTGAGAAATTCCTTCTTCCCTTGAAGAAAAAATATCCTAAAAAGAATAAAGAGTATTTCATCATTGCATGTTTATTCCCATAAAGATGAGTCTTGCATACAGTAGAAAATTCAGTGATTTTCCCCTTCTTTGATAAAGGCTTTTTGTTTCTCACCTTACTGTTCTGTCCCTGATCTAAGCAGTTGTTTTGTTACACATAATAGCTTAATTTTCATATTGCTGTTCACACACTGTAATTGTTGAAAAAAATTTTAACACTGTTGTGTGAAATACTTTGGGTTTATCTGCAACTCCTGTAGGTACTGTGCTAATGTTCAAAAGTCCTATTGCATTTATTTTTAAAGAAATGTGTTAACTCACACCTTGGGGCAACGGCCTTATCAGTCTGGGTATTCAGGTCTTTGAAGCTTCTATGTCTGATGGCTTACCTGTCCAACTTGTACCTCACTTGCAGCTTCCTGAGATTGCAAAGTACTTTGGTGTCCATAGAATCGGGATGAGCATCCTTAGTAAGAATACATCTAGAAGATCATGAACTACAGTGTTCTCCATTGTTTGTGCACAGTTGCCTTCTTTTGCTTCCTTTTTGGACAGCTGCACATCTGGGGTGCATTGATATGACTCCTTTGAGATACAAGCTTGGAATGCAAGAGCATTTGATGAACATGTGTACTGTGGGGGAGGTAACTGACAGAGACTTTGAAGTCTGAGCATAGAGGAGTGTCTGTGTGACTGGTGAACAATCTTTCATGCAGAACCACAGATACTGCAATAACTTCATTGGTTTAACAAGTGTTTCGTGGTGCTTTTGTTTCCTGATGCAGAAATGTCCTTATTTTAGAAATATTACTGTAAGTTAAACTGTTAGAATAGCTCAGTGGGGAGAAACCTGCAAAGATCATCTAGTCCAACTGCCTGATCTCTTAAGCTCTTGCCAAAAGTTAAAGCAGATTGAGGGCATTATCCAAATGCCTCTAGAGCACTGACAGATGTGGGGCATCAACTGCCTCTAGGAATCCTGTTCCAATATCAGACCACTCTCAAAGCAAATGAATGTTTTCTAATGTCTAGTTAGAACCTCCCCTTGGCACTGTTTTGTGCTCTTACCAGTTTCCTTTTTCTCCTTTGGCCAGGGAAGTTTACGTGCTTTTTCAAATGCTGTTCTGTTTTCTTCTGATTGCCTATTCTAGGGAATGAACTAAAGCGGGGCAATTGGACTGGGTCATCTCCAGATGTCCCTTCAACCCCTGTGATTCTGTGATCTGGTTCACAGTTAAACAGAAGCAATTAGTTGTAACTCATGACTGTTGTACCTTGAGAGAAGTCAACAGTGTGAAACTGAAACATTTTCAAAGAGAAGCAGAGTTGGGTTTGGGGATTGAAAACTGATTTAAGATTAGAGACCTTGGGGGTTAACACTGGGAGTCTTTAATGTACTACTCAACTATTTTTCATTTGTGAATAGCAGATGGTTCCTTTGCTGGAGAAGGAATATACTGGAGAAACTATCTAGGCCTGCTAGTCAGACTTCCAGATCCTTACGTTCTGTTAATGATTACCTGCAAGGTATGGAGATGAATGGAAAAGACAGCAAAATGAAATACCCATTCACGAAGGGGAACAAACGATTTTAGCAAGAGAAATTTAGTAAACCTCACTTGTCTGAGCTTCAGTTAAATTAATTGTGAAGCGTCAAACCCGGGAAGATGGAATACAAGATATTACAAGATATAATACAAGAATGCAAAAACTGGTAGGATACTAGATAATGGGCTACAGTGCATTTCAGTCAAAGTGTGGTAAAGGGATTAGAGCTTGTTTTCAGGACTGTGTTTTCATTTTGTCATCCAAAACAAAGAATCGTGCTAGTAATAAAGGATGGGATGTCATCATTTGTTCCTTTCTGTTTTCTTCAGAGGTAAGTATGGCTGCACTGTCAGTGTTCCTCACACTCAGCAGCAGTCTGTTAGCATAGCAGTTAGCCTAGGAAGACTCTTTAAATAGACATGATGAGCATTTTCATATCCTTACAGCTGCTGTGTTGTCTGGCATTGCCTAGCTCACCTGGCATGTCATTGCATGCTTTTGTAACTCAGGCACAGATAAGCAGGAGAGAGGAGAAAAAAAAAAGCTCAATGTTGTGGATTGAATTCTTAAAATGCAGCTGTATGTCTTCAGAAGACAGTTCTTCATCTGAAGTAGTGCATGTGAAATTTGAGGAAATGAGAGCTGAAGAACATGCAAGTAATGTGGAGTTTTTAAAGGTCAGGGTAATATTCTCTTTTTGTGTGGTTTGGTAGCTGACCACAATATATATATTTCATGACCTGAAGGAAGTAAATACATATGGCCTTGTATTTGCCCAGTTTGTGTAGGAAAAGAAAGTGACTCAAATGATGAGAACCACTTAAGCAGTAATTAGATGAACCAAACAGTTCACAGTGCTTCAGATTCTACTCCCGCTTACATTTATTGTACACTTTAAAAAGGTGTTGTCTGCCGGTGAATAGGAGTTTGTAACAAGATCTGCAGTAGAAGTCAGCTGTTCAAAAATATATATGTTGTGTGAGTTTGCATATTTAGCTCTCCTGATCTTACAGTGAGATAGTGATAGCATCACAGATGATACATTACTTCAAATAAAAATGTATTTCAGCATTCTGTCTGGTCATTTACTTGTTTCTATGTGAAACATGCATCTCTGGCATTCCAAGCTCCATTAAGAGGATTCTCTGCATTTTTATTTTTTTTCCCAGTGCCTGAAAGCTTACATAGAATTTTGACAGGAAATTTGTCTTTTCATGTACTTCTGAGAAAATGAAAAATAAAGAGTTTGGCCTTTGATGTTTTTTAACACTGGCAAAAATAATTATTTGAGATTTTTCCTGTAGCGGTCTTGTAGAGTTGCAGCCTTAAAAAGACAAACTTCAGAGGTTCAAGCGTGGTGCAGAATTCATAGCTGTGTCTTTTCCCATCTGACTTTCTGTGTTTTTTTAATTTCTGCTCCCTAGGTTATAATCTTTTATGGAGGAAGAAAAATCTCACAGGTCAACTTAGTGTATTATTTCTTTAAATCAAGAGTAGTACAAAAGTTTAATATTAGAGTTGTTTGAATGTAATGGTATTGGCACAAGACTGATTTAAAAATTGAGAAATGAAGCAGGTACAGGAAAGAGACTGTCCAAAACAGTGATCCAAAGATTGGATCTGTCTGTTGCAATGAGAGTAACTTTTGGGTGTTGGTATTTAGTCTTGTTGACTTGCAAGGATTGCATGAGAAATTAATTTCTCTTCCACTGAGCAATGTAGTAATATAACAAGGTGTCAAAAGAGTACAAAAAGCAGATAAGACTCCTAAAAGAAAGCGAATGGAATTTAAACTTTTATGCCTAATTAAATTACTCATAGTTTAATTACTAGTCATATTCAGTTCATTAGAATCATTGAATCAGAGACTATCCCCAGTTGGAGGAGACTTGTAAGGGTGATTGAGTCCAAATCCTGGCTCCAGACAGGACTACCTGAAAATCAAATCCTAGGTGTCAGAGCATTGTCCAAACTCTCCTTGAACTCCAGCAGCTCAGGCTGTGCCTGCTGCCCTGGGCAGCCTGTTCCATGCCCATCTCCTGCTGGTGAAGAACCTTCCCCTAACCCCCAGCTTGCCTGATGCACCCCAGGATTGTTAGCGGCCCTTTTGACTGCCTGGGCATGCTGTTATCTCAGGTTCAATTTGCAGTCAACCTGAGCCACATCCCTTTCTGCAGGGTTGCATTCCAGTTGTTTGTCCCCCGCTGTGTGTAGCCAGATTTGCCCTATCCCAAATGCAGAATATGGAACTTGCTCTCATTAAACTTGATGTGGTTGGTGATTGCCTGCCCTCAAGTTTGTCAGGGTCTCTTTGCAAGGCCCCTTTACCCTCAAGAGACAACTCAGGGAAGTCAACAGTTCCTCCCATTTTAGTTTCATGTGCAAACTTAGTGTTTCAAGTCATTCATCCAAGTCTTTCCTGAGAACAATAAAGAGAACTGGCCCTAAAAGGGAGCCCTGCAAAACCCCAGCAGTGAGTGACCACCAGCCTGATGTAACTCCATATGCCGTATTACCCTTTGAACCCAACATATCAGTTAGTTGTTCACCCACCACATCATGTTTTTGTCTAGCTGTATGGTGGACATTTTGACCAGAAAGATGGCGTGAGAAACGTTAGCAAAGGCATTGCTGAAATCCAGAAAGATAACATGAACTGGTTTCCTTTGGTGGATTAGGTGGGTAACTTTGTTGTAAAAGAGATTTGAGTTTGTTAAACAGGTCTTTCCCCTTGTGAACCCATGTTGACTGCAACCTATGACTCTGTTGGCTTACACTAACTCGCAGAATAATGTTCGCTATAATTCTGCCAGGCACCAAAGTGAGGCTAACAGGCCTGTAATTACCAGCATCGTCTTTCTTGCCCTTCTTGAAAACTGGGATGTTTGCCAGCTTCCAGTCAATGAAACTTCTCCAGTTTCCCAAGACTTGGAAAACTAATTGAGACGGGTCTTGCAGTGATATCAGCAGGCTCTTTGAGTACCCTGGGGTGAATCTCATTGGACCCATAAACGTGTGTTCTTCTGCTGGAGCAACAGGTCCTCTTAAGTTTGAGGCTGACTGGAAATTTGTTTCTGCAGTCATAGTCCACAAGACTCTATTTCAAGTGTAGAGCTTTAAGAAAATACAATAGTGACAAAATATTTTCGCAACCTACTAATCTTTAAATCAGGGCACGCTTTATAATAAACTGCAAGTGCTGTGGTACTGGATATCACATGAAGCTGGAAATTTATCAGGATGCTGGAAGTCTGGGTGGCTTTTGATTTAGACAGCCAAAAATTTTTGTCACATGTGATGTGACACCCTGGAGGTGTTCAAGGCCAGGTTGGATGGGGCCTTGGGCAGCCTGGTCTGGTATTAAATGTGGAGGTTGGTGGCCCTGCGTGTGGCAGGGGGGTTGGAGATTCATGATCCTTGAGGTCCCTTCCAACCCTGGCCATTCTGTGATCTGCTACAACATCAGAAATTAAATACTGAATAGTCACATTTTTAAATGATGTATCTCATTTTATGTGGTTGTCAGCTGTATATTGTAAATTAGCAGCACTCCTTTAATTTTTCTGGTGGCAGTATTTCATACATCTAGAAGATCTAGTCCTGCACTGAGCTACTTGCTGTTCACATTTACAGGTCAAAGAGTGTTGTGATTTTTGGTCTGCTCAGTTTTTAAAAATTAAGGATGAGTACTTAAGGCAGTTTGAAGTGAAAGACTGTGAGCCTATCTTACGTGCTTCACTGATCTGTGAGGTCCTTAATTGTGCCACCCCTTTCTTATCTTAATAGTTGTTTTTTTTGTTTTTTTTTTCAATATGATGTAATATTCTTTACCTTAGCTATTTGGATGATGGATATGTGGATATGGTAGGATTTGTTGTTTATTGCATGTAGGTGTTAACCAGTGTATGCCCTGGTGGTGTCGATAGGTTTGGCCACACATACAGTAAACATGAAGCACCTTACCTCTTTGTTTCGTTCTTTCTGCCACCCTGAGGGGAAACACAGCAGCCTTATCTGGAGAAGGAGGAGCAGTGGGTGTTGCAGCATGAAGATGAAGCATGGTCTTTTGTTTACATTCATATAAGGCTTTGGCAAGAACTCCCTTGCATACTAAGTAGCATGCCTCCAGAACGTGCAAATTTGATAGCAGTACATGAGAGGGATTATAACTACTAAATTCTTCTATGCTATTTTTGAAAAAACTTTGTTCCTGCTTTACCCACCGCCAGTAAATATCCCACATCCTCATCGTCCACCAAAAAGTATGCACTTTTTCAAACAATGCAAATGATTCCCTGTTTACTTTGGCTTATTCCACTGCTGTTGAACTGAAATTTCTTGTACACCACGGAGAATGTATTTTGCTGTATAAAATTTTCAGATGTGAAGTATAGTTCTGTGATTTAACCACGTGGAATGTCAGCCAGAAACGTTCAGATGTGGTTGTCTTGGTCTTTCAAAGTAATAGCTAATGTGAGATTTCAAAAAGGAGTGTAGTTTTGCTTATAGAGGAACTCAAGTAGGTCTTTTTGTGTTGTTAGAGAAGTACTTCACAGACAACATACCTTTAGATTTCCATCTTTGAAACTGATTTTTTTTTTTCTTTAAACTTACTTGTAATCTCTTTGGTTATTTACCTTACTTAGCCTATTCATTTTTTCAGGTAACAAAAGAGAAGTCTGGTTCAAGGATAGCAGAGTAACTGTAGCTCCAAAGGAAGAAAAATATAACTGAAAGGGAGCCTGTCTAATATGATGTGTATTTGCATGTGCATTGTATATACATTTATTGAAGGCAAAAACTTCTTTACCCTTGAAGTGTTGCTAGAGATTGTGCAATTGCCCCATCCAGTCCAGTATTTGGGTATGTGGAAGTGTATCCACTTAGTCTTGTCATTCCTAAGGTGCTTGTCAAGAAAAGTGTTCTAGAATCATTGCTGCAGTGCCTTACTTTCTTTACTCAGGCTGCTACATTTTTTGACATCAGTGCTGGCAATCTTTGTTGACATTCAGCTCCTGGCATCTTCCACTAACAAGCCCCGCATGTATCAGCTTTCTGCCCAGAGAGGGAATCTGGCAGCCCTTCGCCACGTGCCTACAGCTGCACTGTGCTGCTTGGTGATAGCAAACTCAGGATCCTCAATTCACTTTAATTTGCTTGTGATCTATCTGATGATACAAGCTGTGAATGGATCTCTGCGTAAAGCTTGCCCTGTTTTCTGAAACCAGCCTGTTTTGCTGTTTCCTGTGAAGGTATCTGTGTTTTTGGGTCAGTTACTGGCAGATTCTGGAGGAGAAGATTGTGGGGTTGTGCCAGCCGAAGGTGAGCCCTGCCTTCATGAGCTCCATGTGAACATGAGGTACTGGGGTGATCTGACTAAGCAGTGCTTTCACTCCTGAGCCTTACTGCTTGTAATGCAGCGGCTGCTGCCACTGCCTCCTACTTGCTTTTTCAGAGGGTGTTCTTTCTGCCACTGTGTGCAGCTCCTAACAACTTTGTCATGCTTGTTGCTGGTGTAAACGTGCTTGAGGGTAGCCACTGAAATGGGCATTTTGCTAGTTACAGGAGTGCTTTCAGAGGCACAGTTGACCTGTATCTCTGCTGTCCGTCACTTTCTCCCTCTGTTAGTCCCTTGGGCTTAGACAGGAATGGAAGTGACAGTTTGAGGCATGTTTTAACATACTTAAGTAAGCTTGCCTGTATCCAGGTGTCTAAGAGGTAAAGAATCAGATCTTAGGGTCAGATTCTCAAGAAGCATGTAGGCGTGGAGCATACATGTGAAACTCCAGTTAATAGTAAACAGTCCCTTCTAGTATGAAACACTGCTTTGGTATTGCAGGGCTAATTTTAGCAAAGGAGGCTGCTGGATGCAATACTTGAAAGTAGAAACACGTCGTCTGGTGGGTACATTGCTGCTGTGAAATATTTATGTAAGCACTCTGATAACGACTGAGAAAGATAAAAGATGTTGTCTGAACGTTACCTGTATTTTCCACAGTTTAAATCACATATATAATGTATATTGATTTTTGTTGCACAAATGGAAGTGCTTCCACTTTCAGAACATTCCTGACCATGTAAGCTGCAGCTGAAATAAAAAGCACTTTCAATCTCACAGAGGAACAGAATTTTGCTGCTGTGCCCTACACACAGTACTTGGCTTGATTAACAAGCATGTCCTAACTGGGGAGATAAATAACTTAATGAGGCCCAGGGCTGGGGGTAAGATTCTTACTTTTTATGGTTGTAAACGGAGCACAGCAATGATTCATTAAGCAAAACAGAATGAATTTGATTTTATTTGTACACTGACAGTGCTGTGTAGTCTGAGGACAGACAAGGATATCTGTCATACTTGAAGAATGTTTGTGAAGGGTGTGGTGGGCGTAAGTGCTTAATATAGTTCATATAATGGCTTGGAAGTGGCTGATCTATATATATATGAAATACATATTTCACATATAGGTAGCAATAGGTGGCAATACTTAATGCTGAAATTAGTGCCACTGTTACGGTGAAAACCTCTCTGCAGGCTTTATACAGTTTGTCTGAATCTGTATGCATTGCTTTAATGAACAGTGTTCACCAGCATGCCAAATAGTTGTCATTAGATGGTGAATTCTAAGAACTTGCCCACTTGAATTTGTTTTGGTTAAATTTAATTTTATTTTGGTTAACTACTTCTAAGTATATTTTCCAAATAATATTTTGTTTGCTTCAACTTACTAAGCTAGACTTGGATTGGGATGGTGCTGGTTGGGCTTTTGTAGGTTCTGCAGGTGCTTCTGTAATTCCTCCTCAATCCAATTTTCTGATATTAATGACTACATGATGCTTCTGTAAAGTTCCTAGTTGCCTGGGACAGCTCTGGCTGTCATAATCTATCTGTCTGTGACTATCTGTCATAATGGGCTTGTGGTCTTAAATAGTCTCCCATACTCAGATCAGACTCCAGTAGTGCCTCACTTGCTTTTCAGCATGCTGACTACCTGTGAGCTCTCTTTCCTGCCCTGTGAAACTTGAGATCCTCTGATCTGGTTGATACCATATCTTGTTTCAGTATCTCTCCAGGAGGGCAGTTAATTTCTTCTGTTAGGTGTTGCTGTCTGTCTTCGCAGTGCCAGCTGGCAATCCTCTTGGGCCCTGCTTAGCAGATAACCAATTGCTTAAGTTATGTCTGTGGGGAGATGTGGGGTTCCTTCTCCTTCCTTGCACCCTCTCTTTCCTCTCCTGCTCAACTTCACACTTGGAGGTTTTAAGGATATGCTGTCCTGATTTGGTAGCTAACTTTGAAATGTCCTTTGCCACATCAAAGATTGCATTAATCTGGCTGCTTGCTGCAGACTTCTGAAGATGTAGATGTGCCGTACCTTCAATCATATTTACATCAAGTAACAGGTAAACCTAGCATTTCTGATATCAAGTGAGGAATCCTGTTTGCTATATCAACTCTCTAAATGCAAACTTACCTTACTGGCAGAAACTATTTGGCAGATTGATGATGGACAGATCCACTGTATCAGGTTTAAGCAGTCAGCTGAATGAAACTAAGTGGCAGGGTATGCAAGGCAGCATTCCGTACTACTATGTTGAATTTTCCTGGCTTATTTAAGAATCCAAATGAACAGAGAGCTATGCTGAATGTTTTATTACTATGCTAGTCTCTCATTTACTCATAATGTCACCAGCAGCTGGTTTCTGCATTTTCACCTGGGAGGAGGAATTGCTTCTTTTATAAAAGCATAACATTAGATAAGCTCTACTGTTCGTTGTTAAAGTAAGGTGGGCTGTTTTGTTCAACTTCGCTGTTTTACTGCTAGCATCCTTAATCATGTCACCTAGAACAAATCAGTAACTGAAATCAGAGTGCATCTGGCTGTATGAGCATTCGGGAATAGAAGGACTTCTGACAGGAGTTTCTTTGAAGATCCTATGAAACTGAAATCTTGTTCTGATCTGATTATTCTAGTTCATTGGTCTGAATTGCCATATGATACAGAAATACACATTTGCTAATGTTGCTATCTTGTTTATCCAGTCCTCTTTTGCTGTCTCTTCCTTCATGCTTCTGCTGTGCTTTGCTGTCCCTTGATTGCTCTGCCATGATCTGCGGTGCTTTTTTTATCTGCTCTTACAAGGAGATCGTGTTGACTGTGAGAGCAAAACAGATGATATTCCTTTGAGACCCAGGATTCCAGCAGGGAGCACTGGGTGCTGGAGAAACTGTCTTCTGCTGCAGCAAAAGATGGAGTATGTAACTTCTTTGAAAGGTGACTTTGTTTTGAGATTTCCTTTTAAATTAAAATCAGTTTTAACGCAGCTTGTTTGCCAGAAAAAATGAAAATTTTTGGCCTGTAATGACCTTGACTGGAATACCCTTGGTATTTTGTTTTGTCTGTGCTGCAACTTGGCTGTGGTATTGTGACTGCAAACAAGCACACTGAAACGTTTTCTGATTCAGTTTAACACGGATTTTGTTTGTTTTTTCTTTTTAATGAGTGTTTGTTTTGGCAAACAGGAGAATTTTAAGCATGTTCTTAATACTACCATTAGCTAACTCAGGACAGATGTGTGACATAGACAAGGCAGTATTGAATTTGAGTTGCATTAAACTGAAGAGTAGAAGACAGGAATAAACTTAGTTTTGGTTTGCCTTTTACTGTGACAGACTTGTCTGTGCCAAAGAATTAACATTCTGTTCTCTTTTTAATACGTAAAGGCAGAGATGGCTTACTCAAAGTCTAATTTGATAGTTCGAGTTGCATTATATCCCAGGCATAAAGAGTTCACTAATATTGTTATATTTACATATTAAGAGTTACATTTTAATTTGCATGTTGAAATTAGCTGGGCTGCACTTCATTGTTTTTTATTCAGGTATATGAGACATTCTGTGGCAGAAAAACTTTATTGTCCAGAGGACTATTTCTAATTCTCTTCTCTAGGAAAAAAACTTCGACAGAGTTGAACCGATATTGTCAAAAGTA
This sequence comes from Lagopus leucura, assembly GCF_019238085.1. Lineage (NCBI taxonomy): Eukaryota > Metazoa > Chordata > Aves > Galliformes > Phasianidae > Lagopus > Lagopus leucura. The sequence goes on from NW_024962252.1 coordinate 27,682,635, forward strand.
TTTTAATTACATCTGACATAAAAAGAGAAAGCATGACTTTTACTGATGGCCTTGACTGTAGGAGCTATGTGAAATACCTTAATGTTGACAAACTTGGTTTCCTGCCATGCAGAAATAGCTGGTTCTGCAGATGAGAGGACAGCAGCTAATGTTGTGTAGTGTTTTGTTTTCTACCTGGTATCAGCAATGCCCTGGACTTTGTCTCCCGTAGTATCCTTATAAATCATAAAACAGCCTGCTTATGCAGGCAATATAGTAAGGTAGCTGAACAGTGTGTCTCAAGGACCTGTGATGTGTAGTACAGAGTCCAGGTGGCAGCAGGCTGCCTGTGGCATCCTGTCTGGCCTTGACGCTGGAGCACAAGCTCTGTGACTTTTTACTGGTGAATGAGATGAGAGGGCAGTGTGCCCTGAGCTGGCTTGCAGATGGTACTGAATTGATGGGAGCAGTCTGCATGCTGGAAGTCAGGGTTACTACTCATAGGGACCTCCACAGCCTGGAGGGATGGGCTAAGGGAGTTCAGCTGAGGCAAGCTGAGGCCCTGCACGTGGTAGGGAACGCCCTGTGCTTTTGCAGCCTGGGGCCAACTGCTGGGGAGCAGCTCTGCTGGGAAAGCCCTGCTGTCCTGCTAGACTGAGAGCTGAGCAGCCCACCCTGTGCATGTGTATTAACATGAGTGCAGCCGTGGGGGAAATCAGTCCCTTTACTCAGCACTTGTGGGGCTGCATTATGATACTGGTGAGAAAGAGCCACAGTAAACATTAGTCAAAAGCAGGAACAGGTTACTCTTAGAGACTGTAGGATCTCTGTCCTTAGGATACTTACTGGGATGAGTATCCTCATAGGGTGTTACTCCAAACAGCTAATTCTAATGTTCCTTCTTTGAGCGGGGTGTTGGATGACGTAAATTGCTGTTTGTTACTGTGAGATTTCTATCTGTTGCACCCTAAAAAGTAAACAGCAACACCCATCATCTTAATGCATCAGGCTACAGTCCGCAGTAGTGCAGAAGTCGTCTGCCTACCAGTTATGCTGCCCTAGGCTTGAGAGCAGGGATCTAAGGGGGAAGTTTTGTATGTTGATGTGAGAACCATACTCATTTTTCCAACTTAAATACGTGTCTGAGTCCCGCTGACCTCCCTGACATGAATGGAAGCCTTCTGTACTTTTGGTGATGGTTGTGATTTTCCTATCCCTGCAGAGTTGCGTGTTCTAATTAGTCCTATTCTAATTAGTTCATTCTATTTAGTTTTTTTTTCTAAAACATTTTTTTTTCTATTCATATGGCAAGTAGGAAAGTAGATTTTTAACTAATGAGCTTTAGGTGTATATTTGTAGTCTTAAATGCTTAGTTTGGCAAGATGGCAGAAGAGAGGAAAGGTAAAACTGTTCCTGAAAGTATAGAATTTAAAATTAAGATAATGCTTTTATTTACTTGCTTTAGAAGCTAAACTGTACAGATGTGCATCTAAAAATGTTTATTTCAGTGCCTTATTTATGAGTGTATGGGGGAGAAAAAAGGTTATCTGTGTTTCCAGATGTGATCTTTAGGCTTTTATATTCAGAAAATGCGAACGCAGACAGAATCATCTGGTGTTACGATGAGGGGAAATTGTCACTCCTTTGGTTTTTGTATGATCAGTGAGCAATTCTTATTGTGCTGGGGGGAGGTAAGTTTCAATTTTTTATGAAACTGTGTGTTTTATGGAAAAAATACATTTCTGAAAACATTTACGATAACTGCTCCGAGGGTAATGCTTTCTGTTTTATTGCATTGGTCTGCTGTGTCAGAGGTGAACGTTGGTGGGATGGCAATAGAGGTTAAACCTTCTGGTCAATATTCTGTTGTTATTGCCATGTGACAGATGGCAGCTGAGAGGCAGTATGAAAACAGGGCGTTTGACATGGAAGCGTGAATGAAGTGAAAGTGTGGCATTGAATTCCTCCATATGGAAGAAGTAGCACCTACTGATCACTCATCAAAGCTTGCTGGATGTAATGGAGGCCAAACAGAGGGCATGAGCACAGTGCTGCAGTGAGTGGTGCATTTCAGCAGTGGTGACAGCGGGTCACCTCCACTGCTGCAGATTTTGACAAGCGTGGCATGCAGAGTCTTGTTCATCTCTGGCAAAAGTGCATAGCTAATGGTGATGACTATGTGCAAAATAATGTTTTGCAGCTGGAATTTTGTTTTATCAATTTGCTGTTGTTGTGCCCTTTGTATCTGTTGTTGTTTTCATGGAAATAAGTAGGAGGCACTACTTTTGGAGCGACCTACGTAATTCCTATTAAGGCAATAAATGTAATCATTAAGGAGGAAAGTCTTGTTAGCGAGGAGTACAAAATTAAAAACTTGTATTTGTTCCTAAACTTTGTGTTTCTTCCTCTCCCTGAACAGACCCTGTTGGAGTATGCAGAGAAGTGGAAAACATCAGAAGATCCTCTGCCCCTGTTGGAGGTGTATACAGTGGCTATCCGAAGTTATGTTAAGGCACGACCTTATCTTACCTCTGAGTGTGAAAATGTAGCCTTTGTGCTCGAACGCTTAGCACTGTGAGTATGTTTTTTGTTTACTAAGCCCAAACTGTATAGTAATAACTTTTCACTGTCTGAATGCTTTCTCAGTTCAGTTTACTATTATAAAAACTCTAAATAGGTTGGTGGTGTGGGTTAATGCTGGTAGGCAGCTAAGCACCATGCAGCTGTTTGCTGAGAAAGGCAAGGAAAGAACAATAAAAAGCAGAAAACTTGTGGTGTGCCAAGATAATAATTATTTAATAAGTAAGTGAGAAGTGGAAGAACAAAACAAGATTTAAACACTTCTCATAGGTAGGCTGATGCTCAGCCAGTTCCTCTGCAAAAGATGGATAACCTTTCCCTTTTGCCCCTTCTTTACTGCTAAGCAGGATGTTGCATGGCACGGAACATCTCCTTGGTTGGTTGAGGTCATATTCCTGGATGTGCCATCTCCCAGTCTCTTGCACATCCCTCAGTCTGTTCACTGAGGGGCAGAGTGAGAAAGGAAGGGCCTTGATGCTGTATGAACAGCGTGGAACAGAAGCTAAAATGGCTGTTAAAGTCACTGTTTTGGTCAAAACACCATACAAGCTGTCATGAAGAATATGAGTTCCATCCTAGCCAGCCCCAGTGCAGCTGGGAGACACTTTCCTTCCTCATGGTGAATGCTGCATATGAGAAAGAATGTCTTTGGTTATTGGAGATGGAGCAGTCTTTAGGACTCCTCTGATGTAGGACAAGTCACCATCCCTAGCACGAAGTACGTTGTTAGTATTGATCCCCACGCAGTGTGAAAATGCATCAATTTACGCAGTTGTTAACACGTTGTTTACAGTGTTGGACTTCAATGAAAAATTCTTTCATTTGTTCTTTTTTTTTTTTTTGTTGGAATTAGTGTTTTCTAGGGAGTCTGCTTTTTCTAAATTATGCAAAAGTATCCAAGATCACCTTCTCTTTATCTGTTCGAACAGAAGAACCCGTATTGCAACTTTGGCATTTTAAACAAATGGCTATTTGGATACTAGAATAAAAAACTGCTTATTATACATTTTAAAAGCAAAAAAATGCATCAGATACTATTCATATTTGCCTTTCAGAAGCTGTATTGAACTTCTGTTATGTCTGCCCCTTGATTTACCTGAAAATAAATGGGAAGAGTTTCAGGCTTTTGTACAGGTGAGTTTGAGCAGTGGAGACTTTCTAGCTTTTAAAATGTGTTGGAAATGTAAGGATATTATGTAGCATGCCTGAAGACTTGTTTCCTATTGGATGATAAAGATCAAACCCTTCAGCTTTAAATTCAGTATACTTTGAAACAATTGCTGTCAATTGTATCATTTGTCTCTTTCATAGTTCATGTAGCAGGTTTGGAGAAAAACTCCTTTTAAATATTTGAAAGAAGTTCACTCTTTAAACTATACTTCTTTTTTTAAAAACCTTTAGAGATGGAACAATATTGTCTAAGTTATTTTTTGCTGTTTACTGTTGTGCACTGGAGGTTTATTTTTTTGAATGATCTATCAAGATCTATCAAGACTTTTAGGTCTTCTGCTGGGCTAACTAGTTGGTTAGGAATTAGAGCTCTGCTTTCAGAGAAGGGTGTTGAAACAAATTGTGCTTCTCAGTTGGCTGGGAGCTTGCAAACGTTATTCCAGTTTTCAAGAAGGGCAAAAAAGAAGACCCTGGCAATTACAGGCCTCAGTCTCACCTTTATGCCGGGCAAAATTATGAAGAATATTACTTTGTGAGTTATTGAAAAATATTTAAATGACAAAGTACTTTGATCAAGTATTGATCAAAGCCAATATGGATTTATGAACTTACGCCTTACTAAGTTAACATCCTTTTATGATGAGATTACATACTTAGTGAACAAAAGGAATGGGAGTTTTGTGGATTCTAGAAAAACTTCTGATACTGTCCCTCATGGTATCCTTCCGGACAAAATATCCAGCCTGCAATTAGGTGTGTATAAATATGATGAGTGAATAATTGGCATAAGGATAGGGCTTGAAGGGTTGTAGAAATGGGGTAATATTGAACTTGCAGCCAGTCACTATTGGTATTCCCAATTTTACAGCCAGTTCTCTTCAGTATTTTTATCAATGATCTGGACACTGGGTTTGAATGCCCGCTAAATAATTTTGCAGATTATTCTAAACTACACAGCCATCAACTGCCCTGAGGCTAGAGAGGACTGAAAGAGAGATCTTGGTAGATCACACAGAGCAATAATCAACTGTATAATATTTAACAAGAGCAAATGCCAGATTCTGCACCTGGGATGGTGTAATCCTGTATGTACTTTATAGATTGGGGTGCAGGTGGCTGTAGTGCAACCCTTCAGAGGAAGGAAGGATGTTATTGATGTTAAGCTCAATGTGCATCAGTAGTGTGCCCCCGCAGCCAGAAGGGCAGACTCTATCCTGGGGCGCATCAGGCACAGTATAGCTAAAGGAAGTTGTTGTCCCAGTGTACTCAAAACTGGTGCAGCCTCATTTTGAGTATAGTGGGCAGTTCTGCACTTCACAATACAAGAAGTATGTAAAAATAGTAGAATGTGTCCAAAGGAGGGCAACAAAAATTATGAAGGACTAAAGGGCGACTTCATGGTGGCCAACATCTCTGTCATCAGGGAAATTGGGATGGCAGGCGCTGATCTCTGCTCTCTGGTGACAGTGACAGGACCTGAGGGAACAGCATAGAGCTGTGTCAGGGAAAGAGCAGGTGGAGATTTGGATGAGGTCCTTCACCAAGAAAGTGGTCGTGGCCCCAAGCTGCAAGAGTTCAGAGACTATTTGGACAATGCTCTTAGGCGCAGGGTTTGAGTTTTGGGGTGGTCCTGCATGGAGACAGAAATTTTACTCAGTGATTCTCCAGCCAGGAAGGGCTGGAGCACTTCTGCGAGGAAGGGTTGAGGGAATTGGACTTGTTTAGCTTGCAGAATAGAAGGCTCCAGGGAGACTTCACTGTGGCCTTCTAGTCCTTGAAAGGAGCGTATAAACAGGAGGGGGAACAGCTGTTTATGAGGGTGGATAGTGATAGGACAAGGGGGAATGGTTTTAAGCTGAGACGGGGGAGATTTAAGTTAGATATTAGGAGGAAGTTTTTCACACAGAAGGTGGTGATGGAACAGATTGTCCAAGGAGGTTGTGGATGCCCCATCCCTGGAGGCATTCAAGGCCAGGCTGGATGTGGCTCTGGGCAGCCTGGTCTGGTGGTTGGTGACCCTGCACATAGCAGGGGGGTTGAAACTTGTAGATTATTGTGGTCCTTTTCAACCTAGGCCATTCTGTGACTCTCATTGGTCCCTTCCAACTCGAGAAATTCTGTAATTTATCAAAATATGTAGTGGGGTAGAGAGAGTGAAATAATTACAGCAAAAAAAGACAAGATACATTTGCTTCATATTTTTCAGCCTAAATAATAAAGGAAAATCCAAAGCTGATTTTCACAGTGATTTTTTACTAGCATCTGTCTAATGCAGATTGACTCCTAAGGGACATGTTTATGCCGGGAGGCTCCATAGTCTTCAGAGCAGGTGGGAAAGTAAAAGAAATGTGAAGAGATGGAAATGAGCAATTTCCTCTTTCAGGACTAGCGTTAATTGTGCGTTGCTATGTAATCCTCAGAGTTTTCAGTCAATTTAGTTTGCTCCCAAATAGAACTCTGCTTCCAGAACAAATCCTGCTATTGAGGTGTGGAAGAAAGTATTTCAGTTAATTTTAGGAATCCAGTCTACCTTCGTCATATTTGAGTAGAACCATCAGGTCTTATAGTTGATGTCACACCAGTATATGTGCAAGAGACTTTTTTCATCCTCAGTTTTCAAAAGGGCAGCACGTTTCAAAATTCTGTTTTCAGAAGTAGCTTTGCTGATAAATCGCACTGCAAGACGGGGATGTTCAGTCCCCCTCCTGAGATTGAGGTTTCTCTGGCTAAATCTTAGGAAGTGGACTAAAAGTAATGCTGTTACAGGCTGCATACTAAGGTTATTTTGATATGCATTTAACTCTTTGTCTGGTGGCTTGTGGAGATTTTTTGTTTGTTTTTATGTAAGATATAAAAGAACATAAAAGACATGTTTCTCTTTCTTTTTAACAACACATTGTTTTGTAAAATACATCCTTCAGGTGGCTCATAAAAACTTGATGGAAAATGGCAGCGGGGAACTGCATATTTTAACTACACTTACTCAAGAGAAGGGAGTGTGGAAGAACCCAGTCTTGTGTAGTATTCTTTCCCAGGAGCAGTTGGATCCCGAAAAAGGTAAAATTTAAAACAATCATTGGAGAAAAAATGAATTTTAATGCATTGGAATATTACTGTTATAAATAAGCCTTTTGTTCAATATAGGTTGTGATTCATTTATAAGCTATATAAATAAAATATATTTTTGTAGCATTATTTGAATTAATAAAACAGTATGTTCATAAAATTTATCAATAATGCAGTGTTAGTAACTTGCATAAAATGTAATCATAGCTGGAGGTCTCTATAATCTGTGTAAGGGGAGATTACATATTTTAAAATTAGGTAAGTTCAGTTTTGCTATACAAAAACCAATTAACATAAGAAGTGAAATTATATTTAAAATGAGCACAGCATTTATTCACCTATAAAATGCAAAGTGGGACATTACTGAATATTAATTTAAACTAGAATTTTGAGATTGACTAACAGCAGTTGCGTAGGGAACAGTGCGCAAACAACATAGATGTACAGTGATATTTTCCTGATTTCTTGTTGCAGGTGCCAGTGATTTGCAATTCAGAATTGCTATCTCTGTGTTAAGAAGTCTTAACTGATTTGTTTTTTAATCCTTTGAGGCTGCCTAATTGCTTTTAGGATCTGTATGAAGCATCATCTAAGCGTCTGTGGCAGAACTGCAGTTCTCGAGTGAAGTAGCTTCTCTTACGTTTAGCATATTGCTCACACTGTGTGATATTCTCTACTTATGAAAAAGTAGACTATTACTTGCATCTTCTAATGAATGCATCTTTTCAGTAAAGTGTGGTTTGTTAGATTGCTATTGTATCCCTGCTTGTCTCTCTGTTGTGGTGTTTTTAGTCTTCCATACTGTATTCCAACTTCACTGGCCATTTCTGATACAAAGGGCTGAGGTTTATTCAGCAATCAAGATATACATGTACTGAATTCCCACTTCGTTCTGTGTCCCTATCATATGATTTCCTAATATTAGGCTTACTTTTCGATTGAACACTGAAGCGGTGTTTTCTTAAAGCCCTGTTTTAGTGTCACTTTGTTCACTGAGTAGTACTATGTGTTTCACAGCTTCATGATATTTTTCTAAGACACAATCTATTTTTCTGCATATAAAGTTATGCTTGTGGGGTTTTTTTTCCCACAGAAATCACTTGGGGTTTTTTATGAGCATTTGCATTTTGGCTGTTGTATCACTTACTAAAGTGCAGTCCTCTTCAGTCTTCTACAATTGACTTATTTTAATAAACTTTTATCAGCAGATTTTGTCACTTTGTGTGCTACTCCATTTTCCAAATGTTTATAAAAGTGCTAGTTTATAAAAGGTCCTCAGTGAATTCACAGAGAGTCTTTCTTCTTTCTCTACTTTCACCTGCTAACTTATCCATGTAAGTATCTGGTTTCTAATACCGAGATTGCTTAGTGTCTTAACAGGCTTTCAGATACTTCCTTTAATACCTTCAGAAAATTGACTGAATCTCTCTTACCCAGATTCTCATAACTCCCTCTGATAAGTGCAAGGAATATATAATATGATGATTTTTACAGAATCATCCTTACTCTTACACAAGATTTGCATTTTGTCCCTTCTAATAATTTATTAATTACATAATACAGAGGTTAGATTGGTATGTGATTTTATAATATTCCAGAATACTCTAATAATAGTAGCTTTGTATCAACCGTCTTTTAGCAGCAGTAAGATGCTTCTAAGAGAGGTGGAATTAGTATTTGATTACCTTGTATTTGAGTGCCTTCTGAACTCACTTGTGAATCTCGTGATGAGTATTCATCTTATCAGTGTTTTCCTAATAAGTCTTCTACTGCCACTGCAGGGGATTTTTTAGTTCTGAATGCTTCTTCCAAGGACTGACTGCCCTTTTGAGTGACTCCTGTTAGAGTTATTACTTCTCTTGATGGTAGAAAATTCTGCCTGCCTAAATTGTACAAGATTACATGTTACGATAAAATGTCATCAAAAGTAAGCGTTACCCCTTCTGCAAAGTCTCACCAGTGTACACAACATTTGCGAGGAAGAAAATTCTAAAGGTAATGACAAGTTTCTTGACTTAGAGCTCTGTTCAGTGAAAAACAGATTTAAATTTTAAAAAGTAAAAATTAAAAAAAAATGTGTGCTTGGTGCTTATGAGTTTATGTGGCTTCCCTGTATTCAAAAGCACTGTTTGCTTTCCCATTCAGATAATGAAGACAATGTACAAACCGTTCAACATTAATTTCAGTTTAATAATCTCCAGAGTATTTGCGAACTTTGCTTTCAGGATTTTGTTCTTTGCTATTACAGATCTCTTTCAAGTAGTCAGCTTGTTACATGGAATGCTATAATTGGCAAATTCAGTGCAGTCTTTACATAACAATTAGTACAAATACATATTTGTTGGAGATCTTAGAAGCATATAGCTTGGAAAAGACATTCCAAGATCATCAAATCCAACCACCAGGCTGATGTACTGAGTCCCATTACTGAACCCTCACCCCTGGTTCCACTTCTCTTAAATCCCTCCAGGAATGGGGAATCCACCATTGCACTGAGCAGCCTCTTCCAATGCTTGACCACCCTCTCCATGAGGAAAAATCCTTAATATCCAATCTAAACCTTCTCTGGTGCAACTTGAGACTGTTTTCTCACATCCTATCACTTGTTGCTTGAGTAAAGAGACGCCCTCCTTGCTGCAGCCTCAGGTAGCTATAGAAAGCAATGAGGTCTCCCCTCAGCCTCCTACAGCTGAAACAGGTCCAGTTCCCCCAGCCACTCCTCATAAGTCTCTTTTTTCCAGTCCCTTCACCAGCTTTGTTGCTCTTCTTTGCACGCACTTGAGCAACTGTAACAGTTGAGACTGGAAATGTTTTTACCTAAGCACCATCCTCTTTTCCTGTCGTCGGTTTTTTTTTTTATTTATTGCATCATCTTAATTTTATCTTATTTTCAGTCTTGTAAGCCTCAATTATGACGGAACCAGTAAAATTTTATCCCATTCAGATTCTGAACCAAATGAACCAGAATACCAAAAGAACAGCTGCTAGAATTCGGTCAGTTATCATCTCGAATATCTCTGCCATTGATTCCTGAAGGTCATTTTGCCTCTTTGCATCTGCTGCAGCAAACACAACTAGGTGTCTGTTTCATCACAGAATTAGATATTTTTTAAATTCTTTGTTTTCAAATTGATCAAATGTCATAGATAGGGTGAAGGACAATTATAACTGACTGGATAACACATCTGATTTGTTCTGATTATAGTCAAGCAAGTATAAACTCTGGTTTACTGGACTCTTGCTCTTCCACTTTTAGGAATGGATTGTTGAATAGATCCCACTTAAATACGAGCCAGAAGTGCCAATTTCATAAAATGATAGGGAAATTGTTCTCTGAGGGCCCTGTCATTAAGTAGTGACTTCTCCTGAGTGCACAGCTCAATTTTCTGATGACTGTATGTCTGGAAGGATCCGCACGCTAAGGAGGTCAAAAAAAAGAAAGACAGTGGGTGCTCAGTTGTTGGAGTGCTGACAAGAACAGTGTACCTGTCACTGATTTATTTGATGCTGATAGATATTCCTACTTCTCTACAAGATGTTAATACAGTGCTATGAACCTGCAGTGTTACAAAATAGTAAAATCTGTCATGAACTGTATTGCAATAATTATAGATGTTATAGATACATATTTGCATGTGTGCATGTATATAAAATGTTTTCAAATTGGAAATACTCTCCAAGTTGCTTGATTTGTCACCTGCTTGAGTGACAAACATTGGTATTGACTGGTTTATTTACCCATCTGTGAACGTAAATGTTGGGAAGTCTGACTTAAGTTACCAGATTGTGTGATAAATGTCACCAAATAAGCCTCTTTGACAATTTCTATAATGATGATAACCCATTTAAGTTGTTTCTGAAGAAAATAAAACTTCTACCTCTGCAAGTGGAACATAGGCATTGTCTTTTCGTCTTTTGTGTACTTATATATACATTTTTATATACTTTGATACCTTTGTGTTATTCTTGACTTGTGACTCTGAAGATAATTTATTTTCTGAAACTGAACTGTCACTAGGGACTTTGAAGATCATCTGTGGGTCCCCATGAGTGGACATCTGGAGCTGATAGCGCTACTTGTGACTGCCCCCCTGAGATTGAGAGTATTCCATTCTTTTTCCTGAAAGAATCTCCTTTTCAGTTTCCTGAATCTGCTTGGTACTGTATGTCCTGTACTGAAGGATGTCCACACAGTTCCAAGAAAAACAGATTTCCCCCCTCAGTATATTTCAGTTCCACAAACTTTTTTTTTTTGCTTCTGATCCTTATCTGTGTCTTTATACAATAGCACCCACAACAGTTATGTCTAGGCCTGCAACTTCTTGGTTCAAATCCTGGTTCCTCACCAGTATTATCTCTTAAAAGTGTGCTCAGGTGCTATCAACTACTTGTTTGTTCATGTACGTTTTCTTGTCCTTTTTTTTGTTCCTAAACCTGTCTCCTGTGTCTTTAAGTAATATTTATCAAATTTTGAGTTTGGCTTATGTAGCATCACGGACAGTTGAGACTTGAGAGATTAACCAAAGTTACGTGATCCCACTGGGTCACTAAGATAGCAAAGTACCAACATTCCCATACAGCATTGCAGAGATCCCTTATGAATATATTGGTAACATTCTTCACTATGGACCACTGCTCAACCGTTTTCCCCTGACCTCAATAGTGGGACTAACTAGTCCCAGTACTGAAGCAGAAAGAAATTTAGAAATACAATTTAGACATACGCAAGTGAAATCTTATCCACATCATTAAGTTCAAGATGACAGCACTAACTGTGATCACTGACAAGTCTGAAAGTGATTCATTTGCCTTAGTACTCAGAACCGTTTTCATATGACTATCAGGTGTTGTATTGCATTTTTGTGTTGACTGGATCTGCCATTGTTTCAGGTTTCAACTGCAGGGTTGTCATTTTTCTTGAGATTGCATCAGAACACTAATGAGCAACCAGTGCTTGTATCTGGAGAGAGGAATTTTCCATGCTTCCCTGCTTCATCGATTTGTAAGGGAAGGAAACCTTAGTAAGATGGTCTTCACTTAGGAGTGGGTCTTTTGTCTTACTAGCCTCCTGAACTATCAGATGTTTCATTTTAGGTCATTCCTAATTTTAGTCGTGATTCAAGTCATGACTGATGTGAATTTGCAACAACCGGAATTTACCTTTCTTGAAGTTGGATACCTAATCTGATGAGCCATATTGCCTAGGATTCCAAAGACTGAAAACTGAAGTATGGCTAAGTATTTTGAGTTGTGTAAGAATCTGTAGAATGGTAAAAACACCATTGCACATCCACCATCTCTTTCTGTCAGTGTGGCTTGCACTCTTCAGCATGAGCCACTCTTTTTCCGTCCTAGATATTGTCATTTCCTTGTAGTTATCGTGAAATCCTCCAAAACTAAGCCCCTGCTGTCATTGCTATCACCTCAGCAGATACTGAGGATGAATGGAGGAACTATCCAGAGGAAAAATGTTCTGAAATAACCATGTAAGAAGGGAGGGTTCTGTTTGGTTTTTCCTTTATCTGATTCTGATTATCCCTAGAGATTTAAACCTTGATGTCAGGAATTAAGTTCTTGAATTTTTCATAGGTTTAAGTGTAGCAGGCACATTTCTGAAGAATGTCCCACTGAAGAGATGTTCAAGGATACAACCATCACTAGTGAGAGATTATCAAGGGAAAGATATTGGATCAGGGAAGGCTAGAATTTAAGCAGCCAGCATGGAACTATTTTGAATAATCAGAGCACCCACCATCAGATACCAGCAACATCACTTAAAAATTAAAAAGTATTTTTTTTAAAAGTGTTTTCATCCTGGGTATATGCAAAGCAGCCACCTGGAACTTCTTTTACCCTTTCACCAGACATTATGCCATCGTACAAGCATCCAGGATTGGTGCTGCATTCAGCAGACTTGTGCTGAGATGTTGTTTGCATGAAGGATTCTGAGACCCAGCTCCAGGTAAATATGAAAGTATCCAGTACAGTTCAGAGTCACCCACAGTGTGAACGCACATGTGGACTAACACTTGAAGATGACTGAGGAGGTTACTTACAAGTAACTGAAGTTCTTTGAGATGGATAGTCCACATGTACATTCACCTCTTGTCTTCATTCATCCTCCCCGGCCAGAGTGAGGTTGTGAAGAAATAAAGGTCTCTGGTAGATTAATTTATATCTACCCAAGAATTGGCAAAGACTAGAGTAGTAGGATTATGAGTGCTTTGAGTAAGGCAAAAAATCATTGCTTTGTGTTCTACAAGTCTTCTAGTCATCCAAAAAGTGATATACATGTGGACTGTCCACCAGGGAGAACTTGTTAATACAAGACTGTGTTCACAGCTTATTCATGCTCTTGTGTGATACTAATCCAAAGATTATCCTTTCTCTTTTTTAATTCATGTATGCTGTAAGCATTACCTGTATTACAGGTCAGTAGTAGTTCTTGTGGACTTGACATAGAATCACTTGGTAGTGATGCTCCAGGTGTGGGATGTGAGGGAATATGAGGAAAAGCATCCAGAAGGTTAGAGTCCAGTATATCTGCGTTTGTCACTTACCAGATCAAAGTGCCATCTGTCAGATGTCATCTGCTCATCTTTTTTCTTCTCATTTTAATTTTATATTTTTAAGTCTATTTTGCATGTGTCTTTCTCAAACGTAAGCTTGTAAATGTCAGTGAATAGTGCACAAAATCAGTATTTACTAGTTCTTGAAAGAATTGTGCTATTGTTAAACTGAAGTATTTACTACAAATTATGTAGATTTTGTACTCGTAAACTGATTTGACCTGAAAAGAAATATAGAAAGCATTTGTATGAACTAACAGTTTGTCTGCAATACCTCTTAAGTAAGACGTCACAGTGTAAAATACATCTATGAAACATTAATAATAATAATCAACAAGCAAAGTCCTGTTTTTAAGACTGTGTACCACCATGGGCTTACTCCCTCAACCTTGGCACTATCTTTTGTCTTAAAATACACTGCATAGTTTATCTATGAAATAAATATAATTAAAACTTGTATTTTGAGTGAGCTTTCAAATATTAACTGTAATGATTAAAATCACTTGGATTAGAATAAAGACTTAAGAGGTAATATGTAGCTTTGACCCTGAGGTCTTCCTGCTTCTTGTTGAGCTGATAGCAGAAAATGTTCTGATGATTATGTAAGGTAAGCTAACTGCAGCAGTAGAACACTAAAGGAAAGGATTATACTGAGGCCTGGTAGCTAAAACAAAGTCTCTAAAATATTAAATATCGTAATTAAATCAGAGTGAAACGTCCTGGATTACCAGTATAGCTTGAAGTCTCTAAAGTCTTCCTGTATCTTGTTACAGAAATAAGGTTAAATGTTCCAATGTTATTTAAAGCAGAGTAGCTGACAGAGTAAACACTGTGGGTGAAGGGATTACTGGTACCTACCTGGTAGGAGGAAGAGCAAAACTAAAGCTGTTGAATGTAATTAATCACTGGGTCATTTGTGGGTTGACAAGAGTATGATTTTTTTAAATAAAGGACTGGAAATTACACCAGAAAAACATTGCTTATGCTATTTGAAAGGAAAGTGTCTCATCATCTTATCATAAATGCAAAAATGACTACCATCTACCAATTTTCTGTTGGTGTGCTGTAGTCGTCCTTTGTTATAGCATGAATAAAAACTGTTTATATCTTCTTCGACGTGGAGAAAAGAAGAGAGTCTCACTTGATTGGATACTGTTACACATCAGTGAGCCATGGATGATCATTTGTAATAGCGTTGAAGATTTCTGAACAAATATCTAACAAGCTGGTTGAAATGATTCAACCAGAAACCTTAAAATGTGTGAAAGATAACGATGAGGTCTAGCTGGCATTGCATCTGCTAAAGGCAGTATTTTCTGCCCTAAATTTACATGCTTCTGATTAAAGAGAATGGCTGACCTAATTTCAACTGCAAGGCAATCTTTTAGTAATACCCTATATAAGTAGCTAGAAGAAGGAAAAATCATGAGATAAAATGGAAGACAGTCATGAATCGAAATCTAACTAGGAAGGGAGGAAGTAAAGAATAAAAGTTTTGTTGTTTTCTTTCAATAAACCTCATGTTCTATACACTAATGTCCCAAATAACAGACTGAGGTAATCAGTTTTATAGATGCTGAAATTGCTTGATTATTTCATCAGGATTTAACAGGACATTGGAAATGAAGAGAATATAATAAACTGGATGTATGGGTAACATGCTGGAAGTGAAATTCAGTGCAAGTGTGTTCAGAGAAACGTAACACATGTTTCTATCAGTATTTTTCAAGAAGAGAGCATTGCAAATGCCCAGATGGTTTCAGGAACAGGTGATGGGAATACTCAAAGGCTGGAAATAATCACATTTAAGTGAAGAGCAGCAGCTTATCCTAATGCCATAAATCTGATTTTTCCATAAAAGAATGATGCAAAGAAGGTTTGTAGGGAAAACAGTCTAAACTTATATTGTGTGTGAATGCATTAAAAAGATTCTTTTCATGCAGTATATAACTATAGCTTGTAGAAGCAGTTGTCACTGGGAGTGATTGATGCCAAAAGGATTAAACAAAACTGATTGTCTGTGCCTATCTGGTTTTAATAAATGTTTTAGGTGTAATATTATGCTTCATACTTCAAAGGTGAAATAATTTTCATCAGAAAATTATTAAAGATCTGGATGAGACCTGAGGTATATTTGTTGGAATGGAAACAACCTTTGTTTCTCCTCTTCCATAGGATTATTCAGCCTTCTACTGAAACACATAGTGCTGGAATAGGCATGGCAGAGTTTTGACTCTAACAGCAGTGTGCTGTTAGAGCAGAATATAATTGAATACAATCTAGCCATTCCCATGGCTTTGAATTTTAAACTGTACACAGTCAAGTGTTTACAAGACAAACCTCTTATTTGGCTGAAAAACTTTAAAAGGGAGTTTAACTTTATTGTATGAATGCATAATATGAAATATTTAACAGTATTTCAAAGAACTTCAGATACTTCGTCACCTTTATCCTTCAGTAGCAAAGTCTTTAAAATGCAGCTTTTAGCAGTGATACAGCACAAAAGCATAAGGAAGGATGTGAGCGTAGTAGTGGCTTCTTGTCCTCTTTCTGTAGAATTATAATTAAGTGGTGCCTAAACATTTTAACATTTATATGCCTTTTTAAACCTGTTTTGCACGCGGCTGTTTTGCCAAGAAATAAGGATGAATTAAAACTTGCAAGTAGAATAAAGGGTTTACTGTAGCACAGAATCCTTGTAGTAAATAAGTACAGCTTTCAAAGATGCTTTTTGTCTATGCTTCATACCTTTTGTACCCTGTTTAATTTGTATAGACTTTGTAGGCTAACCATGAATGATTAAATGCTAACTGTTAATTCTGTGATTTGCTATGAAACGTGTATGTAACTTTTTGGCTTGTTTTTCTTTGAAGTGAATGAATTTTTAGTGTTTGAAGGCCCTGTCCTGCTGGATATGCGTATTAAACACCTCATGAAAACAAAGCAATTAACACAAGCTACTGCCCTGGCAAAACTCTGCTCTGACCATCCAGAAATCAGTGCACAAGGCAATTTCAAGCAAACCTACTTGGTCTGTCTTTGTTCAGGATCACCAAATGAAAAGCTAATGGAGGAAGTAAGTAAAAAATAAAGACTTATTTCTTTATTGAAGATGAAATCACCAATTATAGTTATGTAACTATAGTTATATATAGCTGCTTTCATGGAGAAGATACTTAGATTTAAAATATGATTAATGTACTTTATTTTATTTTTCTTTTCATTTAAGGCACTTTTAAACTGTTAGTAATGATTCTTAATTAAAACATTTGTGGAAGTGGAATACTGGGTCCCTAGTAGATATTTTCTGGCTCTACCACAATGGTACCTTTAATTTTACTTAAAATATTTAAATTTCTGCCTTAGTTCCTGTTAGTGAAGTGGAGATAATGATTTTGCCACTCTTAGAAATCTAACTGTAACTTTCTGCAAAGTACTTTGCACATAGGATGGAGCCCTTAGGTGCTACTTTCGGTTCAGGCAACAAATGCAGTGTTTCTGACCTAAGTGTCCATGTCAGGAAATAACAATTTACTTAAAGAAGGTGGGGAAATTGAAGATGAAATCAGATACTTGATCTGGTTTGAAATGTTCTTCTCACTTTTCCTTTTTCCTTTTCTTTTTCCTTGTTAAGGGAAAGCTAACTCCAACCATCAGGATATTTTGACTGCATCTCTTTGCTGATTTTTTTTTGTCTCTGTCTTTTTGTCTCTTATGCTAATAATAAGTAATAAACATGTTGAAATAGGTCTTAAAAGAGATGAAAATTATGCAGTTGGAGTTGGAAGAGCCTCCTGCTTGAGATGTAGACTAAATTCTGAGATGACAGCATCTCCCTGGACATGTTGGTCTGAGGGAGGTAGGATCCATCTTACAATCCCACCTCTGGCTACTGTAGGCCTTTTCAGAACAGTCTCAGGAATCCCAGCAAGAGCTCAATAAGGGAAGCTATGGCAGGATTGTGTGATCTTGTGTTTGTTTACTAAACTTGGAATTTGTGGCCCTGTAAAAATGCTTCCTTCAATACTCAGTGCTGTCTCGCTCCAAAGCAGAATGGGCTCAGTCAGTGAGTGAATCGTGACTCCAATGGACAAAAGGAAGGGGATAGCCTTATTTCTTAGGATGCCATAGCACACACAAGAGCTATCTCAGATAACTTAATACATGTATTTCCAAATCTTGGTTTCCTTAGCTTGGACTGCCTGTCTTTGCAGCTTCAGCTGCAATGGTTTGCAGTAGTGCTAATCGTTTTGGAAAGTTCATGTATTACAGACCAGAAGGCAGACGTGTCAGGCTGGACTTCTGAACTGAAAGGGATAGCCCTTTCATAGTTTGAGAATGGTATGAGAAAATGGAAATTTAATGCAAGTATGAGAAATGGTATGGTATTATATCCATTTAAAACAGGCAGTAAAGTAGCATTTGTGCTCATTTTCAGCTTGAATTAGTCTAGTAGTTTGCTTCAAAAATGTGAAGAATTTAAATCTGCAGGATGTGAAATGCCAAGACATACAGGCTTGTGGCACAATCTGTACAGACTGTTGCTAGAAGCCCATATAAACTCTGATAGACTGGAAAAACGATTCAGAAAAAAAAAAACATGCTTTTATTTTAAGATCAGCATCACATATTCTTCCGTAAGCTTTTCACTGATGGGCCCCCTGTGAGAGAAGTGCTGAGCAAAGCAGGCTTTGTCTGAGTTGGTATGACAGTTATGTTTATCTATCCTCTCTGAGGTCTTGAGAGAAACAGAAGATGCCCTTGAGATTCTTAAACCTCAAATGACTGGCAGTGAAGGGTTATTAGTATATTTACAAGCCCACAATTTAGAGGAAAAAATGAGTTGTATTTTTCAAAATTGTAGCTTAATTGCTGGGGCAATATCTGGATATGATGCCAAACCAAACTGTGCTACCACTGTATTCAAAATACCAAACTAGTTATTTGGATTGAGGTTTTTTTTTCTAGCTTTGGGATTTCTCGTGATTACTCGAGAGATTTTCAGCAGTGCAGTTGGAATAGCCAAGTTGTTCTTCAGCTGCCAGCTCTGAAGAGTGTCCTGCCAGATGTGCTAATTGATGTAATCAAACCAGTCTGCTGAGACTCAAAATAGACAGTAGTAGTTTCAACAACTGTGCTGATTCATTACTGATACAGTTGTCTAGTACTACTGGGTGACTTTTTTGCTTTGTTTTTACTATGAAGCTAAGTGCTTGCATTGTGGCTCAAATTTTTATATTAAATTACATTGTATAAACTGTAATATTCTTGCAGGCATTCAGTTGATCTGCTTCATCTGTGCAGCTTCCTTATTAATTTTTGAAAAAAATACAGGAATGTTCATGTTCAACTTTCATACTCATTAATTGACCAGCTATTGTATTAAATTAAAAGTAGTAACATCAGGGACTAGTTTCAGGTAATAGTCTTCTTGTTTTAGGCTGCAATTTATCTTATTACTACCATAAGTAGTTTTAATTACCATCAGTGTGCATGAATAATATGGATATTTAATGATGGATAATTAATGATATACTCCAAGAAGTTTGTGACTGGGACATTAGGTTCAAGTTTGATGTCTTTAAGAAACAAGCTTCAGAAAAAGCTTTTTTGTTAGCATAATCAATTTTGACTGGCTGGAAACACTGATTTTCTTTGAGTTGCATCACGGTGTAATAGAGTTAACTGTTCACAAGGTTACAAAGTCTTTTTGCAAAGGTTTAGATTAATGCTTATCTGAAAATGAAGCCACATGCTTAGTATTGGTCTTGTTTTCTTTCCTCACAGATTGCAGAAGTAGATTGCAAAGATGCTCTAGAAATGATCTGTAACCTGGAATCTGATGGAGATGAGAAAAGTGCTCTAATTTTATGTGCAGCGTTTTTATCTCGCCAGCTTCAGCAAGGAGAGATGTACTGTGCCTGGTGGGTTTGAGTATTGTTTTCTGTCTGGTGCAGTGTAAATTTATTTAGGGAAGATAGAGCTGGTCCATCAGTTGACTTTCTTTGTCTCATAATATCCAAGAGCTGAACAGGAAAGAGATGAGACTTCTGGAAAGCTTTTATTTATTTATTTATTTATTTATTTATTTATTTTAAAGAAAGAAAGAAAAAGTATTTTATAAGATTAGCTTTAATTATTGGAGTTTGAATACTGCACGGTATGAAAAGGTACTAACAAATACTAGTAGCTGGTTAGTCATTTTTCCTGACAGTAATCTTATGCTGTAGAATAAGGAATTTAATATCTGCAGCAGGTAATCAGCCTTATGATGAATTTAATGCATAAAAACTTTTCCCTTCTGTCTTTGTTTCATAACACGTTTGTTTATCGTGATAAATTCTAGAAGCTGGGGTGCTCTTTCCTATAGATTAAAATGCTTACTATTTTGGGTTTGCTGTCACCAGTGTGGATTTGCTGTGCTTCTGCACCTCATTTCTTGTACAGCAGTGGTAGAACATCTCTTAGTGGTGGATTTTGTGTTAACAGGTTCTGCTAAAGTTTTGCAGGTTATACCATTCTGTAGGATACTCAGTACCCTTGGCTGTTTGTACCTAAGGAGAACCTCTTATTTAGGAAACTTTTAGTATCAGAGATGAAGTAGTGAGTTAACTGCTACTACTGTTTGGGTTTGGGACCTAATTTCTTGCTAAAGCAAGTTAAATTCGTATCCATAAAGCAGCTCAAGAAAAATTTATGTACCACAGAGAAAAGTGATCTTCCTGTAGCTATTAATAATTACTGACAATGCAGAAGTGTAAAATTTTTCAAAACCACATAACAAGCCCACAAATTGTGTAATTTGTGGCATTATTGCTTTATTCAGATCTTTTCTTTTGGAATTGAGTCACTGTGGTGGCTTTTAAAACTGGGTATTAATAATGTGGGTATACTAATAAAAGCTATAAAACGTGAGTAAATTCATATTTTCATTTTCCCAAAGACAAAATGGAAACTTCTCGACTCTGCATTTCTTGTGATCAGATGAAAGATTGTGTTGCTGGCCTTGAAACGTTGTTCTCTTGTTCTAGGGAACTGACTCTTTTCTGGAGTAAACTGCAGCAAAGGGTAGAGCCTTCTATTCAAGTGTATCTAGAGAGATGTCGTCAACTTTCTGTGTTAACTAAGACTGTTTATCACATTTTCTTCCTGATCAAAGTAATTAACTCAGAGGTAAGGATATTCCTGAAAGAATATTTTAATGCAATTTAAATGGAACTATAAGTAGGAAGGTATGAAAGCTGCTTAGATAGCCAGTCTTTTAGGGACAATCATAATTGGTTTTAGGAAATGATAACAACCTCTTTGTATAGGTGAACTGCAAGTTGATTCATTTTAAATCATTGTCACACTCTGGTCATTTGAGAGAAAAAAAATGAGTTTTAAAAAAAAAGAAAAGATTGAAATGCCACAGCTGAGATGAAATAAAATGTAAAGGTGAAATTACAGCCTTCTGCTGTTGTTTGTATTTACCAAATAAGGTATTTTCTGTTGCCAGGTATTAATATTTCTCTTTATTATTTTCCGTATTTCAGATATTGTGGAAGATGTCATCTTATGGATGACTGGAGGAACTAAAGGCTCTATATTAGTGTATAAGAGTGTTATGGAAATAAAGGAGGAGGGGAAAAAAAAGAACAACCGAAAACATTTCAATCTGCCACAAAGAATGCAGTTTGTTTTGATAAATGAAGTACTTGCCTTTTGTGTACTTAGATACACATCTCAGTTTATATGTCTCAGTTTCATGTAATTTTCCTAGTTTTCTATCAGCAGTTGCACTATTTAATGTTTATAGCCAAGTTTAGCTCTTCCAAAAGCTTTTAGTTGGGTGAGATTTCTGTGATTCTTTGTATTCTGATTCCTTTTTTTCCTTTTGCATCATTCTGGCCTGGCTTATCGTAGGCTAATCACGATTTTTTCCGAAGGCCTGAACTAAATTGGAGTGGTAGGGGACAATATTAAAAGCAGTCTGCTCCATGCCGTACTGATTTTTCCTTAGTGAACTGTAGGCTGTTTCACTGGTGGCAGAAATTTGAAACCATAGAAGTAGCAGATCTGTGCATTCATAAGTGCACTTGACTTTATTTTCATCTATATAGTGGCCTCTCTATGCATCCTTGGCAGCAAAAGGATCTGTAACATGAACATTAACATGATTTACTTTTCTGAAGGGTGTAAATGAGAAATGGGTATACACGTGACTTTTGAAACACTGAAATGATGGAATATTTAGTTCCATTTATTATTTGCAGTTGGAATGAACCTTTGTGTTCAATTATAATCAGTTGATTTTGAAGCGGAATAGTCTTCAAAACTAGAAGCAAACCCTTATGCCTTAAGTGATTTCCAAATTTTATAGCTTTTTTATAATCATGTGCTTCTCTTATTGTAGCTGTAGCACTTCTTACATTTATTTCTACTTAGTGTTAACGTGGTGCTCCATAGAAGTTTATTTTAAATAAATGTGACAAAACTGGCACTTGTTAATTTATGGAGAAGTCCCAGTACTGCTGTAATACAAACTGAAATCCTCTTTCATACAAGCTGAAAGTCACAAATATGGCAGAATGTACATTTAATATGTATTTTAATTGTGTCTGAGCTTTCAGTTTCTAGTAGCATGAAGACAAATCATGTAACTTAGCCTAGCATTTAAAGGTTATGCTTCTAAAAGAGTATATTATTAGATCCAGATGTATTTTCCTGACACTTAGGATGTTTGTTTTTTATGAAAAAATGAATATGATTTTTTAATTATTATTTATTTTTATTTAGAGCTGATTTACTAAGATTAATCTTGCTTTACAGATTGATGGTGCTGGACTTGCAACCTGCATTGAACTGTGTGTGAAAGCCTTGCGCTTGGAATCCAGTGAAAATGCAGATGTCAAGATATCTATTTGCAAGACTATCTCCTGTTTGCTTCCAGATGATTTGGAGGTTAAACGTGCTTGTCAGTTGAGTGAATTTCTTCTTGAACCCACTGTGGATGCATACTATGCTGTTGAAATGCTCTATAATCAGCCTGATCAAAAGTACGATGAAGAGAATCTTCCAATACCAAATTCATTGCGCTGTGAGCTCTTACTTGTACTGAAAACTCAGTGGCCTTTTGATCCAGAATTCTGGGACTGGAAAACTCTAAAGCGTCAGTGTCTGGCACTGATGGGAGAGGAAGCTTCCATTGTGTCATCGATAGATGAACTCAACGATAGTGAAGTGTATGAGAAGGTTGAGGATTGCCAAGAAGAGACTAAAGAAACCTCCATGAATGGGTTTGCTGGCAGTTTTGATGAAGCTACGAGCCTTCTTAAAGGTATCAGAGATGAAAAGCAGAAAAAGAGAGAAATTAAAAAACTCAGAGAGAGAGGATTCATATCAGCTAGATTCCGGAACTGGCAAGCTTATATGCAGTACTGTGTGTTATGTGACAAGGAATTTCTAGGTCACAGAATAGTTAGGCATGCTCAAAAACATTACAAAGATGGAATTTACAGTTGTCCTATTTGTGCCCAAAATTTTAATTCTAAAGAAAACTTTGTTCCCCATGTAACTTTGCATGTTAAAAAATCCAGCAAAGAGAGACTGGCAGCTATGAAACCGCTGAGAAGATTGGGAAGACCTCCTAAAATAGCAACTACCAACGAGAATCAGAAAACCAATTCTGTATCCAAACAGGAGCAGCGACCCATTAAGAAGAACAGTCTCTATTCAACAGACTTCATTGTATTTAATGATAATGATGGCTCTGATGATGACAATGATGATAAAGATAAACCATATGTACCGGAGATAGTGCCAGTTCAAAAGCCACTACCTGTTAATGAATTCACTTGCCCTGTAACGTTTTGTAAAAAAGGCTTTAAGTATTTTAAAAATCTAATAGCACATGCAAAGGGGCATAAGGATAATGAAGAAGCTAAACGTTTTCTAGAAATGCAAAGCAAAAAAGTGATTTGTCAGTACTGTAGACGACATTTTGTAAGTGTTACTCATCTGAATGATCATTTACAAATGCACTGTGGCAGCAAGCCTTATATCTGCATACAGATGAAATGCAAGGCTGGTTTTAACAGTTATGCTGAGCTGCTAACTCACAGGAAGGAGCATCAAGTCTTCAGAGCAAAGTGTATGTTTCCTAAATGTGGGAGAGTGTTTTCTGAAGCCTATTTACTGTATGATCACGAAGCACAACACTATAATACCTATACCTGTAAATTCACAGGCTGTGGAAAAGTGTACCGTTCTCAGAACGAACTGGAAAAGCATATTGAAGAACACAACAAGCAGCCTGAAAAAGTGCAACAGCCTGAAGGCCAGGCGAATCAGTCTGATCTTAGTCAACCTTCTAAAGCTAATGAAAGTACTGATGGAGTTGCTGTTAAAGAGGAATCAGCATCTGCTCCAGCTGACAACCAAAGTAGTTTTACTGAAGGAGAAAACTATGTCTGGAATGAAATCAAAGCAGAACCGGTAGGGAGTGAAAGTGCCAGTACATCCCCAAATACACTGCAGCAAAGTGATTCCTTGCCTAACGCTGCTCCAGAAGAGGCTGCTGCAGGTTCAGTGAAGACGGAAGTAGCAATTCCAGTGAGCAGTGTTAAGATGCTTGCAGTTAACCAGAAGATCCGAGACAACTTTGTAAGGAGAGGTAAATTGGCTGCTACTACCAGTAAAGTAGATCCCACTAAATCTGGAGCCCAGCAATTGTGCTCAACAGTTGATTCTTGTCTTCCAGTTTTCCAAGAAAGAAAGGAAGAGAATTGTCTCAATCAGTCTCAGAATGTTCAAAATATATCTGTGAGTTCAAATACACTAAAACCAGAAGCCCTTGAATCCAAAAGCTTAGAAGGGCAAGTAAACATTGTAAACACGCTTAGCATGCAGAATCAGGCAGGATACCGAAACAGTGTTCCCATTTCCAAACTTGAAATTGAAGACAGTATTAAAGCTGCAGCTAATCTATACAACCTACCTTTAAAAACTTTAGAAAGTATTACATTTATTCCATCACAGCCTAGCATAAATAATTCCTTAGTTCCAACTGTGTCACCAGCAGCACCAGTTCAGAAATTTAGTTGCCAGGTTGAGGGGTGTACTCGAACGTACAACTCATCACAGAGCATTGGCAAACACATGAAGGCAGCGCACCCCGATCAATATGCTACGTTTAAAATGCAACGGAAGAATAAGAAACCACGAAAATCCAGCAATTTACAAAACGTTGAAAACGATGAAAAGATTGTCTGTCTGATGCCATCTCAAGTGGGCAATCCTAACGGTGCTGCTTTTACTGCACAGAACAAAACTAATTCGAATCCTACCTGTTCCAGTCAAGCGCAACACCTCTCAACTACACTTTTCCCAACTCACTTAGAAAATATGACCAATCCTGTGTTGCCTGTAGTGGAAAGTGTTATAAATCCAAGTTTGTCTACTCGTATTAAAAGTGAGCCTGAAAGTGTTTTATGTTCACAAATGGAAAATCTGTCTGGTGTAACCTTGCCTTCCCAGTTGGAAGATCTGGCAAAAAGAGTTATGCCTCTGAATATTGATGGCAGTTCAGATCCTTTTCTTCCTTTGCCTGCAGAGAATGGTCCAATGTCTCTTTTTCCTTCACCATCAGAGAACGCCCCAAGCTCAGTCTTCTCACAACTGGAAAACAACACAAACAACTTTTCGTCACAACTAGAAGGAAATAGCAGTTCTGCTTTCCCAAAAGAGGAAACTATTGATCAATTGTTTCCTTCACGAGTGAATAATGAAAACAACTTCAGTGAAACCAGTTCTCAACTTCCAACTCCAGAAAAGATGAAAAAGGACCGTGGCCGGGGTCCAAATGGAAAAGAAAGGAAGCCAAAACATAACAAGCGGGCAAAGTGGCCAGCAATAATTAGAGATGGTAAATTTATCTGTAGCAGGTGTTTCAGAGCTTTTACTAATCCTCGATCACTTGGTGGTCACTTATCTAAGAGGTCATATTGTAAGCCTCTTGAAGGATCAGAAATTTCTGCAGAAGCTCTGCAAGCTAATGGACAGTCTTTGCTTGCTAGTATGATTCTTTCCTCAAATTCATTAAGCTTGCAGCAACCCCAGGAGCCTACTTTCAATCCAGAATTGTGTTTTAAGGATCCAGCATTTCTGCAATTGCTTGCATCTGAAAATCGTTCTACGGCCTTACTGCAGACCATGTTCCCAAGGGCCAACGTGCCTAACTTTAATACCAGTGGAAATGAGGAAGGAAATCAAATTATAAAACAAGCTTTGGAAACCGCAGGCATTTCAAGTACCTTTGATACCACAGACGTACTTCCACATATCGTTACAACAAGTTGCGTCACTGGTACAACTCAAATAAATGCAACTGTTCTTCCCAATTCAACCATGTCACCTCTGTTGCAGACAGTCTGCAACCCAAGTACTCTGCTAACAGACCAAAACAGGACCCTCAGTACCAAAATTCCTTCAGTAAACGAGTGCAAGAGTTTGCCTGTTTTTGCAACAGATGATTTAATGCTGAAGACAATTGAGAATGGCCTATGCTCTAGCTCATTTTCTAATGCTGCTGCAGCAGCACAAACCTTTGCAGGGAACGCTTCACGAGTTTCAGTTATAAGTACTCCTAATAATTCAGTATCAAATAACTCAAATAAGAAGGGAACCAGTGCTTCAAAGAGGAAGAGAAAAGCAACTACACCCTTAGTTGCACCGAACATAGCACAGAAAGTAGCAGTAAATAATATAACAACGGGTCTTCTAGCCAAAAGCTCTGAAGGAAACATGCAAACACAGGGAGATAATTTTCAGTCCAACTTGGTAGCAAATTGTGATTCCCAAGCAGTGGCGGAAAGTCTCACACAGAAACTCAGTAATGCTGACAATCAGTTATTTGTGGCCAGTGTCAAAGAGAACTTCAAAACAAACCTTGAGACTCGTACATTAACGGTGAAAGCTGAAAATGGCGATTCCCAAATGATGGCTACAAATTCTTGTGTGCAGGCCAATTCAGAGGAGCAGATTTCAGAAGACAGTGTTATTCAGAACTTTGAAAAAACCCTTGAAATAATTAAAAGTGCCATGAATTCACAGATGCTTGAGGTGAAAACTGAGATTCAGGATACTGGCACTGCTTCAGAACAGAACTTGCAAGTAAATACCGCACAAACTTCTTCAGGAAATTCTTCAAGTAGTGTGCTGTTACCCACTCACACACAGTTTGCAGTGCATTCAGGGAATGTCGCTGCTGCAAAGAGTAACCCTACTCAGTCTGAAACATCTCAAAAAGTTGATAGTCAAATACTGGAAATTTTGGAGGGCTTACAAAAACTGAAACTCGAAAATGATTCATCCATTCAGATCTCTGAGAGTGTTTGCCACTGTGCCCCAGCAGATACTCTAGCACCAGCAGTTCCTGTTGTACCAACTGAAAACAAGCCCCTCGTCCAGGTATCTTCAGAAACGATTATTCACTTTAGTGACAAAGTTAATAAGCCTTTTGTGTGTCAGAATCAAGGTTGCAACTATAGTGCAATGACAAAAGATGCGTTGTTTAAACACTATGGCAAGGTTCACCAGTACACTGCAGAAATGATACTGGAAATTAAGAAACATCAGCTGAAGTACGCCCCATTCAAGTGTGTTGTTGCTAGCTGTCCAAAGACATTTACGCGAAACTCTAATCTCCGAGCACACTGCCAGCTTGTACATCATTTTACAACAGAAGAGATGGTAAAATTAAAAATTAAAAGGCCTTATGGCAGAAGGTCTCAAAATGAAATTGTAAACACAACTTCGCAACCTGTTGAAATAAATTTGCAGACACTAATAACAGAAAACAAAACTGCAGCTCCGTTGGACAAAGAAGGTCAGATAAAGGAAGCTCTAGAGCCTGTGAATGTCTTGGAAAAGTTACTACCTGAGAAAAATATTCCTGAAAAACTGGAAACACCTCCCCAGGTGGTTTCCGTTCCATTGGAGCAGCATAACGCAGACGCTTTTGGTGATCCAGAGGCAAAAGTACGCAAAGTTAGGAGGCACAGGAAAGAAAAAGATGAGAGAAAACGTCGGAAGCCCGTAACAAAACCTCTGGAGTTTCCAACCAGATACAGTCCTTACAGACCATATCGATGCGTCCATCAGGGCTGCTTCGCAGCGTTTACAATTCAACAAAATCTAATTCTTCATTATCAAGCTGTGCACAAATCAGACCTTCCTGCCTTCTCTGCTGAAGTGGAGGAGGAGAGTGAGGCAGGTAAGGAGGAACGTGACGAGACTGAAACTAAACCCACCATCAGAGAATTCAGGTGTGAGATGAGTGACTGCTCCCGAATATTCCAGGAGGTTCCTAGCTTGATACAGCATTACATGAAGCTTCATAACATGACCCCTGAGCAAATCAGAAACATGAAACCAGCTCCAGAGGCGGGAAGATTTTCTTGTGATCAGTCTCAATGTAAATCTTCATTTACAGTGTATTTCAACTACGTTACGCATCTGGAGACAGAGCACGGTGTTAAGATAAGGCCAAACAAGGTAGAAGATGATGGTGTATTCAAGTGTGATTGTGAGGGCTGTGACCGCATTTATGCTACTAGATCTAACCTCCTGAGGCATATTTTTAATAAACATAATGACAGGCATAAAGATCATCTAATAAGACCCAGAAGGCTGACACCAGGTCAGGAAAACATTTCAAGCAAAGCAAACCAGGAGAAACCAGTGAAGTCCAAACAGAGAGGACTGAAAAACAAATCGGAAAAGGAAAGCAGCAGGCTGTCGGAGAAAACAAAACGAAAGAAAAACGTTAACTTGGAAAACAAAAATGCAAAACCAATGCAAATTCAGGAAAATAAGGCTTATTCACTGAAACGCGGAAAGCACGTGTTTTCTATAAAAGCTAGAAATGAGGCATTATCCGAATGTACAAGCAGATTTGTAACTCAGTATCCATGTATGATAAAAGGATGTTCTTCTGTAGTTACAAGCGAAAGTAACATCATAAGACATTACAAATGCCACAAATTGTCCAAGGCCTTTACTTCACAACACAGAAATCTTCTCATTGTATCTAAACAGCACTCTGTGCCAGAAGTAAAGGAAATACCTTGTGAGCAGGAGGAGACTGACCAAAAAATTGATGTGGAAGGAACAGAACCAAGTTCGTTACCAAGCAATAATGATTCAAGCACATCAACATTACCACAAAAAGAAACTGAGAAAGGTGAGAAGGACGAAGTGGATGAACTGACAGAACTCTTCATTACTAAACTGATTAACGAGGATTGTTCAAGTGCTGAAAATCAAGCAAAAATATCTTCCAGTGTAAATAATGACTCGCAGGAGACCAACTCCTGCCCCTCGGAGAAGCAAAAATCCAACAACTTAAAAAGAGCAAACAAAGAAAAAAACGTGTCTCAGAATAAGAGAAGAAGAACTGAGAAAGCAGAGGAGGTGCTGCCTGCTGAAGTGAGTAACCAGCACAGGGAGGAAGAGACTGCAGTTGCTATTCAGACAGCTGAAGAGCAGCCTGCAGCTTTTGACTGGAGTTCATTTAAGCCTATGGGTTTTGAAGTTTCATTCCTCAAATTCCTTGAAGAGTCTGCTGTGAAGCAAAAGAAAAGCACTGAAAGAGACCACCACAGCAGCGGAACCAAAAAAGGATCTCATTCAAACACACGAAAATCTAACGAGAAGACCTCCTTAGCAACAAGTAGTAATGTCACTTGGTCATCTTCTGCAGCTGAAACCTTTGTACAGTTTGCCAATCCATCACAGCTTCAGAGCTGTGATAATGTAAAGATAGTTTTAGACAAGACTTTTAAGGACTGCACTGAGCGTGCGTTGAAGCAACTTCAGGAAATGAGACCTACCGTCAGTTTGAGAAGACTTGATGAACACTGGGAAAATGATCCAGAAGTTACAGCTGCAAAAGAAAGAAAGGGTAATGAGAAGGGCAGTCAAAACTGAAACCCTAATGTGTGTAACCATTACCTGTAATAAAGTTTATTTTCAATAGGAAGCCATCACGCATGCTAGTAACTGTTGAGCTCTTTTATTTTGAGGTGGTTTAATCTAGAGAAAAACATGACATTTGTCATGTAAATTTTCAGTTGTTTTTATCCCTATGGGACTTGAAGAACAGAATAATTGCTTCAGCTTTGTAAATACTTGATCAAAACCTCAACTTTCTATCAAATTGTCCTTTCCATGAACTAAATCTTTGTGAATTGTCTGTGATTGGTATCTTTCACCAGGTCACTGCTCATGTACAACAGTACTCTTTATTTGTAGATACATTTTTTTTTTTTTGTATATATTTATTATTGTAAATCATTTGCTGCCACCAGCAGTCTGTAAGTCTAAACTATTAAATGACACATTTATATTCAGAATTTTAATTGTAACTAAGTGATCAAGTTTTTAAAACTGTCCTTTAATCATTTTAAATTAAGACCTTTTGAACTAAAACTAGTTAAGTCTCCCATATCCAGTTTATTTTGCGTAAAGCATTTATTTACAGGAGAGGAGCTGGATAAGATCACACTTCATAGATCCAACATACTGACACACTCATTTTTGTACATTTTAACATGCAGTATCTACGGATGATACTCACATGTAGTTAACTCATAAATATAATAGTTTTCTTATAACTACATTTTTTCATGGCTTTTAATTGGATACAAAGCATTTATGATTCCATAATAAAAAAATGGAAATGTGAATAAAATAGTTTGCTACATCGGAGATTTAAAACAATATTTGGTATTAAAGAATCCATTGTGAATGTGATAGAAAATTAGTAGTGTGGAGCAGTGTATATATTTGAGGTGGTGATTTGTGAAGTAGCCCAGTATTGCCTTAAATAAAATCACATTTCATTTCTTGTTTTATACATGTGATCTTATAAAGGTTATTTTTGTTTCTGTAACTTAGATTGGTGTATAGTTTAATTTTTGTTAAAAAATCAAAAAATCCAAAAACAAACCTTCAGAAACCGTTTCTGTAAATAGTGGGTTTATAAAACAGATGGTTTATTTTGATAATACCAGTTTGGTATCTATCTATAAAACGCGTGAGTCCTTACCGTCAAAAACTGAATAAACAAAGGCACTTTCTGAAAGGGAAGTGAGATTGTGATCTTACGGATACGCTCAGTGGTTGTGCTCTCTCGATGGCACGGGCTCTCCCTGCACCCCTTTGCCCCTTGCTGACTGTGTTTGGCACCGCTTGTGCCACCTCTGTCTTCTCCACACTGGAAGGAGCCCCCGGGGCGGTGCCACGCGTAGCACTCGGGTTCGGGGCGCTTCCTCTGTATGCTGCTAACTGACACGGCGGGTGTCCGGTTTGTTGAGTAACCAAAAGAGCAAATGTGATAATGGGAGCTGTCGGTATCTAGGAATCTGTGGTATTGTTGTTGGTATGTGATTGCGCGCGGCTCAGACGGGACAAGCCAGCTGGATTGTGCGGTACCAAAAATTTCTCTTGGATTATTCTCATACTGGATGTGACCTACCTTCAGTAATATAAAATAGTCTTTATC
The DNA here is from genome assembly GCF_019238085.1 of Lagopus leucura. Classification (NCBI taxonomy): domain Eukaryota; kingdom Metazoa; phylum Chordata; class Aves; order Galliformes; family Phasianidae; genus Lagopus; species Lagopus leucura. The sequence goes on from NW_024962252.1 coordinate 27,713,544, forward strand.
TTCGGAGAGACTGGCTTGCATTTTTTTTTTCTATAAACTTGTCTTGCCATGTGAAACTTTGCATTAAATGCTTCACCTGATTGTTTTTAAACCATTCACCTGGAATCTTTGACAGTTGACTTGAAGATCAATTCAGAGGGCAGGCTTCTGCAGCAGAACAAAGGGACTGGTTTTGAGAGCGATGATCTTGTATGAAAAAGCAAGAAGGCAGCAGCGTTTCAGCCTTGGAAATAGGGCTTCTTTTGCTCTTTGGTGCTAAGTTGTATGCCTTTCTACAAAGCATTTGCTTCCTTCTGAACAGAGTCCATTTGCTCATGTAAACTTCATCCCTGTTGAGTGACCAAACGCTGCCAGGTTAGCAAATCGAAGGTACAATCTGAAAATGATAAAAGCAGAACAGATGCTGTGTTTTCATAGAATTGCAGGGGTTGGAAAGGACCTCAGGAGATCATTGAGTCCTACCTCCCTGCTCAACAAGGTTTCTTACAATAGGCTGCACAGGTGGGAATCTGGATATTTTCTCTAGGAGAGATCATAACTGCATGGTGCCATGTCCTAGTGAGGGGACTGCCTTGGGAGCTGCTCTGGAGATCTGCTGTCCTCAGATGTACCTGAGGGTAAGGGGATGCCCACAGACCCCTTGATTGTTCATTTTTGGAATAGCAGTTCATCACTTTTTGTGTTACTTAAATCAGTGCATCCAACAGAAACAGCTGGAAACAGTTTCTGGAAACTGTCCCACTTAGTTACTGCAGGATTTGTCCTTTTTAGACTGAGAATAGCATAAAACTGTTTAGGCACATAATGTTACAGTAGGATGTCATTTTAAAAAAACAAAATGTAGTGCCATACACATCCAGGACATAAGTTCTAATTCTGATCAAAATCTGAATTTCTGAGAATGAAATTTTTAATATTATTGTCATCCCAATCAATCCACATTGTTTAGAACCAGTACAGTCATTGCCCCTCATGGCACGTTCCCTGTTAGATGGATACCGATGGCCTGTTCAACAGGTAAACCAGTGTGGTATTTTTCCTTTAGAACAAGTGAGGTTTAAATAAGGGGCTGAAGGAAGGATTCACTTTAAGATCTCACAAAGTGCAGAAGGTGTAGTTTGGTGAAGCCACCTGCAGAAGTTCCTGATGAGATGCATTTCTTTGGTACTTGCATTTGGGTATTTCACTACGAGCGATGAGTGATACCCTCCGACGTGCTGTGCTGACAACTGCAGGCCCTCACCCCACTCCTGCCCAGAGGATGGGACTCGGGATGGTGGCACCTCCTCAACCCGTGGGGTACCCCAGCATCATCCAGCCCGTCCCCCTCTCTCTTCCCACATTCTTCCTGCCTCCCTGTCTCTCCCCATTACCTGGGCCTTGCAGCTCCTGCTTCCCCTCTGCTGGGCCCAGTTTGGCTCTGGCTGGAGCCTCAGCGTGGAGGGGTGGCAGGGTACAGGAGGTGAGGGGCGAGGGGAAAGCCATCTGCAGACAGGGAAGTGTTTATCTTCCATGATGTTTTTTTCCAACTTCATCTCTCAGAAGGTGAGATTACCTGGGTTTTAAAGGACAGTGGGATTTACATAAGCTTTGGATCTTTTTAATGTTTGCAGAGATGTTTTAAAATACGCATGAGGTAAATATTTTTGTATGAATGTGGCACTGAGTGATTATGGTATTTTTCCATTACAGTGAGGGCTCAGGTCAGCTTTGTAGTAGTTACTGTGTGTTTAAGGAAGCAGTACTTTTAGCCTTCAAAAATGAAAAAATACAGCATTTGAATTGAAAATTTTGGCATTTTGTCTGTACCGGTGATGTAGAAGTTGAATACATTTTAAAAAGCCCATTGACTTTTAGTTTAGGACTTGAGGTCTACAAACTCAACATGAGCCAAAAATGGAAGCATGAATGACTTTGGAGGTGGAGGGGTGAGTGATGTGGGCTGGAGGAGGAAGGAGCATGCAGGTGGGAAAAGGCTGGGAGGAACCAGGCTGAGAGCAAATGCTGGACAAAGAGCGAGGGTTTCTGTTTTCTCGTTAAGTAAAATCTGGCACAGCTGCCATCTGTGATGCTTGTTTCCTTTTTGTTAGCTCTGCTAAATGCAGATAATGATTAGCAATGCAGCTAATGATGTAAAACTACCTGGCTGTTGGCTGCCAGTGAGTCAGGGCTCACGGAGATGGTCCAGAATACTTTCCTGGGATATTTTCCATATGAAGTACTGGCTGAATCGAAACCGGAATATCCTTCAATATGGGAAATGATGATATGGGAAATTATCATTTCAGGACTGTTCAGGATAGGAATTCAGAACATTTTAGGATAGGAATTAGTGAGAAATAAAACCTTGCTTAAATATTCCAAAACTACTTTTTCACTGATGTGCTGCTGTCTTCAGATCTGTCTTCAGCAATTACAAAATAGTCCTTATGGAAACACTTTTTAAATCTTGGTAGTATTGCCATTGTCTTAAGAAAAAATGTCTTAGGGTACAAAAGGAACAAGTTAATGCTCATTTTCTTACTTACCAAAACTGACACAGAACCGATGGGCAATAGTTTTCCTTCATGCAGTTCTTGATGGGTTTTGTGTAGTAGCTGTGAAGGCTTCTAGGTACATTTCTATCCCAAACCATTCTGTGTGCGTGTGCAGCTTTAACAGCAAATACCGGGAGTTTTGTAAAGCTCACTGTCTCCACACACACACTGGTGCAGCACCGTGTGAGATGTTACACTAACGGGCCACAAGCTGGTATTGGAGGCTGCTGTCACTAAATGCAGCAGCAGATGGGTATTTCTGTTTCTTATACAATCAAATTTATTGTAGAAATAAAGGACAGAAAAAAAGAAAAAAAGAAGCTAACTCACACCAGCTTGAAAATCACAGTCAATATTTTTTTCAAAGTTAATTCCGTAACTGCCACCCCAGTACTTGTAATGCTTTGGGACAAACCTCAGCTGGGGTACTGGGGATGAAAAAACAGTTAACATGCTTTTGGTACCATTTTCTCCTCTTCTATCCTGGCACAAGCAATGAAATCAATTCAGCATTCAGGCAGTTCTGCTCTTTGCAGGCAGCCCTTTCTCTAAAGAGTGTGTTTTCCTCAGATTCAGCACTGACATCGGTTCTTTGATCATGGCAAAGGAAGGAGAATATTTCCCTGAAGTAAGTCTTTCTAGGCATTGGTTTCTGATATCTCAGAGCTCTAAGTTCAACCGAATACAAATGTCTGTCCCCCTTCCTGTTAGCCTGTGTTGCACCCGTAATGAAGAGCAGCAATGCATAGCGTTCAGGAGGTGTTTACATTGTTAATACAAGAGGTATTCCACAAATAGCTACGTGAGCTGCTCTGCATCACCACGGGCTTGGTGAGGTCTATTTGCCTCTTACTGGTTTTTGTCTTTTGAAATGTTTCATGTTAGGCTGCTGCAATGGGTCTGGGACTATCCAGCTCACTTGGAGTGGCTGTGGTGTGCCAGCCCTTGTGGTCACTGTCTCAACACGTATCAGATCTACCTACCTGGCAAATGCTGTCAATCCCTTTACTGTTTGGTGTCTTCATTCCAGGTTCTTCCAGCTCTGGATACAAAAAGCCTCTTTTTGCTTGTACCAAAGCAATTCTGTGTAATTTCCAAATGCAGCTGTTTGAACAATTGTTTCCGTCTGATTTATCATAAACATTTGTGTATATATTAAAACTTCATGGAATTTTCATGCCTCTACACCTTTTGTTTCAACATGAACGGATCTAGATAATGCTGAATATGACATACATCATGAATTATCTGCTCAAGTAATGGGGGGGAGGGAGCTAACAGAGGGACAGTTCTTCCTTGGGAACTGTAACTGCAAGGACTGATGAGAGCAGAGCGTGTAACAGGAAAGTGCTCTCTGACCTTGCAGGTCAGTGGGGTGCGTTTTTCATTTCCCTCCTGTACACTGAGCAGCAGGGACAGGGAGCTGTTGTGGGTTGCCTCTACAGCTGCTGCTCTCTTGTGACCGATGATTCCCAATTTGTGGCCTACGCTTGCTGAACCTTGAAATTTTTTGATGTACCTCTTCAGGGGACACTTCATGGAGCATTGGCAAGTGAGACAACTCAGTTCACTTAAACACAATACAACGCACAGGCATGAAGTTGCCACCAGAAAATAGAGGAAAATCAACTTCTCAGTGGTTTTGGAAATATGGCTGTCAACAATATTAGGACATGGTCTGACTTCACATTTCACAAGATGTGGTACTTTGAAGTTCTATACTGTTTCACTGGGTTTATCGTTTAAGAAATGCTTTAAACTTTATTCCAAACTTTTTTTTTTTTTTTTTTAACAATTTCTTTTCCACACAAACCTTCCCAAGGTGCTTTTTGGTGAAGGTTTTCTCAAGGTGCCATTGGCAGCCAGACTCCTCAAAGGCAAATGAGGACCTAAGATGGCACTGTAAGCAAATGCATTCTTACCTTCCCACCCAGCCCCACCTCCAAGTTCGATGTGGATCCTGGAGAACACCAAGCTCTTTTATTTGTAAGAGTGAAAAGTACGTCTGTTCCCAGGGGACAGAACAGGTGGGAAATGTGAGGTTGGAAATTTGAGGAGTTTTCAGATCCATATGTTTGATCTTAATGTCCTTATCCGATCTACTGATCTGCAGGATCTGCTCAGCAAGAGAGAAATTATACCTGTTGTAGCAGCAGTTGGTACTGGTGAATGAGTCTGAGTACCAGCAGTAATCAGGCCACTGCATTACCAAGCTCAGCACAGATGGGAAACTGCTTTTGCAGTCCCTTGAGCTCACTGCTCATAATGACCTCTGCCTATGGCCAGGGTTCTCCTATAAAACAAGGTTATTTGCTCCAGCACTGATACCATCAGAGCTGGTGACATTCTCGAAGAGCTGAGGTAGGCCATAGGAATGAATGTATCCCTGATTTACCCTGGGAAGGATGTTGACAAAAGGTGTTCTCAGAAATTGTTCCACAACCACTCCTTTATGCTGCAGGTAAAAAGAGCTAGAGGAATATCAGTTGGCTGATATTCTATCAGTTGTATGCTCTTAAATATACTTGGCTCAATGCTGTGAAACCTAGAATGATCTCCATCCGCAAGCCTCAGGGGCCGTGGAGCTTGTTTCATGGTGTTGTTGTTCTACCATGAGCCTGGGACTAGCACAGGTAATGCCCCTCTTCCTCCTCCTCTCATGAATCACTTTTCCCCTGGATGTGACTTGAACACACCTTGCCACCAATACACATCCTGTGGTGAGACACAAGCAACCAGAAGACCTTTGGCGCTCCGTGTTCCCCTCAGTTATAGAAGTGACTTGTGTTGCTCCCTGAACCCTACACGCACACTCTGCTGAGCAATCTGAATGCTCCATCAGCTCTGGGGGCATGGAATGAAACTTAATGGGTAAAGCATTTAACTAATGCCACTCTTGCTGAACACATCAAATATGAGTTAACTCCATCGTTGTTGAACATAGAGAATAATTATATCTGTCCTTCAGTGAGGTCTACAGAAGGTTGGGTAATGTGCATGGAATAATGCATCCCTCTAGATTTCAATCAGCTCTGCTAATTTAATTACTTTAAAAGCAGAAAACCTGTCTTTGCACAGTGGAAAATGGGGAAAATAGGTAAGAAAAATGTGAGAAAGAAAAAACAAACCCTCCTCAGAAGAAGTGGGGAAAGCGTACAAAGAGCTATGGGCACAAAGGGACTAGACAGCTCAGAGCAAGGAGGCAAATCATAGGAGACAAAAGTGCTGTTACTGGAAATAGAGATGGAAGGGTGAGAAAGAGCAGGAAGAATGTGTGCCTGGGAACTGTGGGTCTGTGGCTTCTGCACAGGGAAACAGAACTAGCCTTGCAGGCTGAGATGGAAAATTGCTTTTTCTGATATAAACATTGCTAATCAAGGGTTTTTCTTCTCTTGTTATACTTAACCTTCTCTTTTCTAGACAGGGAAGAATCTGTAAGCAGTGTCAAATAAGGCAGAGAATAGGAACAGAGAATCACAGAGGAAAGCACAAGATCATAAAAAAGCACAGTTGGTAGCAATCTTGAGAGGTCAGCATCCCTAGCTTTTATACAAAAATATATATGTATATACATATATGCACATATAACTTCATAAAAGCATGATCTCTTTTCTTTTAAAACACCAAGGATCAGCTCCGTGCTTTGAGAAAAGGAAAAAAAAAAACAAAAAAAAACAAAAAACAAAAAAACATAGGCAAAAGGGTTCTGTAAATAAACAAATAATTAAACTTAACTTTAAATGTTCATTTTGTAATTGCATTTTCCCCTTATTTTGTTTGCTGATACAAGGAAGTGTTTCCTTGTTGCTGATTCTTTGTGCTTGTTTCATGGAATTCCCACAGCATCCCTCCTATCTAGCAGCAGTCTTAAGTCCACAGGCTGAGAAGCACAGATTTACTTCATTCTCTGACCATAAGAATGCTTCGTCATGCTGACAGCTCTCCCTGACAGATTTTTGTCCAGCTTGTTCTTAAGTTTATGGAAGCTCCACTGCCACCCCAGCATAGCACTTCTATCCCAATGCTGTCCTGCAGAAGAAGAGGCAGCAAGAGACCCCCTAGGAACACAAAGGCATGGTCTAGCTCCATTCAAAGTTACCTCACCGAGCTGGACACACACCAGCTCTCACTTAAGCACTGGCAGTAGGAGCTGAACTGCTGCCAGAAGTCATTCACCTTGCAGTGCCTTTGCTTCTGGACAACAGTCAGAGTGCCATTGCGAGTGGATTTCCAGGCCCTTATGCAAGAGCCAACAAGTGAATGCAGAGAAGTCAGAAAAATTAACTTTGTTCACATAAATTGATTCTTATAAAATGAAGAAAGGGGTGTGTTGTATTGCTACGTATTGCTTTTTAAGGCTGTTTGCAAACAAGCTGAATAAGGCATATAATTCTGATAAGCCCTGACAAAGACAGCCCTGTTGCTCTGCTGTCTGTTCACACTAGCTTGGACTGTGCTTGTTGCAGTGAAGAACTTATGCTCCTCGGACTGATGTAAGCTCAGGCTTCCCAACCCAGTTCATCATTAGATGCTTCCATTGGAAGTGGAGGCCCCTGGACAAGACATGTAAAGTTACTGACTACAGCTTGCTTTTCTCCCACTGATCGACGAAGAGTGATCTATAGACTCTTTGCATTGAATTTCATTGTTGTGAACTCTTCATTAACACATAATGAGACATGGAGCCTTCCCCTGAAAACACCATTAGCCTGGGCAGGGAAATCCATGCTGTGGAGGAGGAGATGTCCATGAGGTGATGTTTATCCCACATCACCCAGGACACCAGGTCCAGAGCTAAGAAAAGCCCAGTCCATTGCCTTCATCTTCCACATCTTATTTATTTATTTTAGCCTCTCACTAGAAAAAAGAAGACTAGACAGGAGATGGTTCATCTGGCTGGATTGGTTTGAGTTAGCGTGGCTTGGGACAAATCCCTTTCCTTTCTGGGCTTCAGTCCCTTAGCAGCCAAACATCAATGTCTTAGAAAATATCACATACATACTACATCTTCAGTCAGTTCATAACCTTAGGCATGCTTGGTGTTCTTTTTACAGCTAGTAGAAGCTTGTTTTGTATTTGGGAAAACCACAAACACCACTTAACAGCCGCTGGGTGTGATGGTTTGCCAGCTGCTAATTGCTGTGGTCTGTCCTCCACTGCAGATGAATGTTTTTTGAGAGAGGGCAGACACAGTTTACTGTTTTCTTTGTTATTTTGTTAAATTATATAATTAAAAAAAATTAATCTCAGAGGAATCTAAAATGACTTAAGAAAATTGTGGTGTCTGTATGCAACCAACACAACTGTGGCAGCATTTTCTATCAACTTCATGCCAAATAGATCTCTCATCTCTGCCATGCTCTCCCATGCAGGCAAAAACTCCCTCTGCAGCAAATGATCTTCAGCCATAATAAGTGTCACAGCTTCATTCAGGCTACTATTCTAAAGTTTGTGACAAGTCTTATAAAAATGAACTGACAAAATCAAAAGATTTCCACCTGAACAAGCAGTAGAAACAAAGTCAGTAATCAGTGGCTACTCTGAAGTTTGTACCTCTTTGGTAGTTATCAGAAAGACAACGAGAGCAGGATTATGTCTGTTTGGTTCTGGCAGATGGGAGGTTTCCATGAGGCTGTTATCAAGCCTAACATTGGAAAACAACTTCTCATTTGTATTTTATGACAAGAAACTCTAACTTACCAGTGTAGCAGTGAGTGATTACAGCTGACCCCCCCGTTTTCTAGTTGCATTAGCAATCAGCAGTTCATTTCCAAGAAAGGGAGTTGCTGCTTGAAGCCCTGAAAATGGAAACTGCTCACCTAGGTAATTTAAACTAAATGATGAAACCTGATCATCCCTTCTGGCACACCATTCAAACCAGAACCTGAACATGCCTGGTATCATCGGAAAGAAACGAGGAAACTAATGCATTTTTTTAAAGTCACAAGGCTTTATCTGCATCCTCTGAGTGTTCGTCTGTACCACTGACAATACATCAATAACCACTAAAAGCACAAGCTGCACACCCTGTGCTTTCACCTTGGCACCGCTGTGGGCAGTAACCAGCAATGCCTATGAGACAGGGGCAGGCCCAGCGCCCGCAAGGCTAGAAGTAGCATGACTGTGCCAGTCCTGTGTGAACACATGCACATACTGCATATCCATCCATGCAGAGCTTGCCTTTCGTATGTGATTCCTGCACGAATTCACTGAAGAATCCAGCTAGCTTCCCATTTCAGATGCTCCGTAATTACCATCTTTTGTCTCATCAAACTCATGCTCTTCAGTTATTAACTTTACTGCTGCACCAAAATAGCAAAAGAGGCCTTTGGAAAATACTGGGTCCTCTTGTTAGTGTTCTGTCTACATTTATTTATTTTTAATTCTGTCCATGTGAAAAACTTCTAATTGCTGTACAGAATTGTGGTTACATTTCAGAAGTCATAGAGATGTCTTAAGAACCTTGAATGCCACCGTGCCTGCTCTTTGACAGAAAGCCCACAGTTTTATTTTAATGACTAAGCAATTGAATAGATGTGTATGTCCTGTCCTAATGCATCTTAACAAGTGTCAGTTCTTTGATCTGTTCTATTTGGTCATTTTTATCTGGGATGCGGCTACATTTCTCAGTCACATTACTAATAGGAACAGAAAGCCCAAATTCACTGCGTCAGGGGAAGGTCAGGTGGGGGTTAGGGAAAGGTTCTTCAGCAGAGGGAGATGGGCTTGGCACAGGCTGCCCAAGGCAGTGGGCACAGCCCCAAGCTAATGGAGTTCAAGGAGCATTTGGCCAACACTCTCAGACACAGGGTTTGAGTTTTGATGGTCCTGCATAGAGTAGGGAGTTGGACTCTATGATCCTTGTGCATCCTTTCCAACTTGGGATATTCTGTGGTTCTGTGATTCTACAATTCCTATAGAATTGTAGAGGGTAAAAAAAATTGTGGGGGTAAAAAAAAAGTGGGGGTAAAAAACCTGAAAAAATCCCCAGCAGCCCATTTGTCCTATTAGAACTGCATGGTTATTATCAAACTGGTTAAATGTCAAAACTGTTTTGCTTTACTTCATTTCTTCCCTCTCTCAGTTGTATCTTTATCCAACCTCATAACCAAATATTAGGCACTGGCTCTTCCTGCTGCATTTTGGCATGTGGTGGTGTTTGTAAGAGACAAGTAAAGTGTAGGAAGTCTGAAACGCTCACGGGCCGCACAGCCAGAGCCCCTCACCACGCATTCTTTCTGTCAGACCTCTCAAGTTCCTACTTCTGGAGTCTTCCCAGGAGCTGTGCTCCCTGACTCCAAAATGAAAGGTGCCTATAGCAGAGCAAGCAGTGGACAATAGGGAAAACCCAGCGCTGCAGACACTTCTCTGCTCTTTCTTTACAGGAGAAACTGGCTTTTGCCTTCCAAAGGGGATGCTCCATGTTTTTGTATCATTGTGTTCTCAACCGGAAACAGTTTGCACACTCATTAATGAAAGTATTGCCAAGGTATATTTTCTCTTCCACAATGAACTCAGACAAAAATAATAATAATAATTTAAAAAAAATTAAGCTTGATCAGTATTTGCAGAATAACATCTGCTTTAATCTGGGCTGCAAAGCACGGCTGGGTGATTTTTCTGTCTTTTCAAGACAAAGCTGTTAACCATCATTTTAAAAGGCATGTACACAATGCTATGAAACACAAAACATTTGCTTTAACAGATTTTCGTTTCTAACACATATACTGCCTTAAAACTACTTCGGTTCATCAGCGGTAGGTTCCTGACAAGTGCCGTTGTCTGAAAACTGCCCTCTTTCAACGAGAGGATGCGAATGAGTGCTAGCAGCTGCAAAGTGGCAGAAGGACTCTTGAGACCTTCACGAGCCGAGCAGCAAACACACAGACAGCTCTCAGCGGCACCTCTGCCTCGCTGGAGACCTGTTTATTTCTTCTTCTGCATTTATTTCCTCAACACGGCCATTCTGCTCCGCGTGCAAAAAAAGATTTCCTTTTGCGATCTGTAACCGTGTGCGTCTAAAATAAGGATAAGCTTATCGGTAGCTCGAGGCGTCCCATCCTCATTCTGAAGACAGCTGAAAGCCCTCCCTTTGTGCGGCGCTTGAAATAAGCGGGAGCTGTGAGGTGAATCAGCAAAGATGCGGCGGCACGCCGCTGCTCCCGGCGCTGCATTAGGTTGGCTGTTGCATGCCAACCGCGTCTGCGGGTTACGCTGTCAGATCTGTTCTGTTCTCCGCCGAGACTCTTCGGCGGCTCGAAACGGCGAGGGGACGTGAGTCCCACGAGAAGCAGGAGCTGCTATTAGGTTCTGAATGGTCACAGCGTGCAGCGCGATACTGAATGCGGAATCCCAGAGGAATTCGTTTAAAAGGAAAATAAAGCTCGGTTACAGCCCTAGGCTTCGAAAAGGAAGATCTGTGCGTGTGTGTGTGTGTTTACTTTTCAGGAGAGATACTCGGATATAAGATGAGGGCTGACTTGTAAAGACTCCGAGATACCGGAGATGTTTACAGTTCTATCCTTTAAAGAACGCCATCCATAAAAAGATTCCGGACAACTTTATAAGCACTGATGGACTGAGATTTTCAACATCCTTTTGGCTCAGACACCAACAGAATACCGTCACAGAGGGTAAAGCAGGCACTTCCCACAGTCGGGAAGCAGAACTGGAAACAGCGCGCAGCCCCAGCTTTTCTTCACTGATCTGCATCGTGGCGAGCGATCAGCAGCCTAACAGCGGTTACCACCTTCCTGCAGCAAAGTGGCTGCATTCTCAAGCAGGCATTTTCTGGTATAAACCCATCCTACCACCGCCTGGAAAATGTCACTGTCACGCAGGCTGGCCCTGCGGCAAAAGCTTTATCCGCGTGGCTGCGGTCGGCGAATGACACGAACGGTTGGGAAGAGGTGCCGAGGAGGGAGGACGCTGCTCAGGGCGGCGATGTAAGCTCTTCCCGTCCCCTCGTGGAAGGCGTCAGTGACTCGGGGGACAAATGCGGACGTGTCCTGCACTAAACCTGGGTATAACTACTTTCAATTACACAAGCACCCAAACAAACGAAAGCAGCAACCCACACTCAGAAGTATCTTTTTTCCCCTACTCAATGGTACGCGGAATCAGCTGTGCAGCATATGCCGCCACAACAATAGCTCGGCGACGAGCAGATGGCGTCCCGGCCCTCTCCTCTTCATTCCCCCCCCCCCCCGCCCCCGCTCCGGCGGCCTCCGGCCACGAGGGGGCGCCATCGCTGAGGTCCGCCCCGCCCCTCCTCTTTCCCCTCCCCCAGGGGTCAGGCCCAGTCAAGAGCGCGGGGTGAGTAGCGCCGGGGGAGGGGGCAGAGCAGGGAGAGCGCGCGCGGAGCGGCGCCCGTTGGTCGGGAGCGCTAACGGTCGCTCTCCGCTGTGAGGGAGCAGCTGAGGCGGCGCTCCCGGGCCTCGCTCCTTGTGGGGTTTCCTCTCGGAAGCCTGCCGCAGCCGAAAGGCCTCTCCCGTGTGCGACATCCCTGTGGGTTGCGGGGCGAAGCGCCCTGTGTCTGCTGGGCTGCCTTACAGCTTCTCGCCGTAGCTCAGCTGTCCTTCGTCATCCCTCGTGCCCTTGTGTGTGAAAATGAGACTGGAGCCTTCGGGTGGTGGTGGTGACCGCACCACTGAGGGACGAAGGCTGGTCCGTCACGTGTAAGGTTAAAAAAGATAAAAAGAATGTGTACTGACTGCTTCGTGTGGTAGTGCTTTTTCAGTAGTGGTCTGTAGGCAGTGAAAGGATTATCGTAAAAAATAAAAATACATAAATAAAAATACAGGCCTGTTACAAGTGGAAAGACATTTGCAATATGAGCACCTCGAACAGTGTGTTTTAGGATGCAAAATGTGAAAGTTAATCAGATTTGATTGCAAGTCAGTGTGCTTCGGCTGGAGGTAACAGCCAAGTCAGTCGGTAGTGCATGCACTAAGTGAAGGCTGAGCTGGAAGACAAGCTGAGTGCATGTTCTGTGAATGTACTTCTTTTAGTTCATTTCATATATATATACTTAATTCTGTTTTTAGGAAGTATTCATCATCAGTTGAAATGTCTTCTAGCAAAACTCTGAATGAAAATGAAACGCCCAAAGAGAGAAATCCAGGACTGAGGGCTGCCCGCACAACCACTCTGTTCCGAGCTGTGAACCCGGAGCTTTTCATTAAACCCGTAAGAAGCTCTTGCTGAGAGAAACTAAATGTGTTTAGTATGCTTTAAAACAACAATTGCAATTCAGTGTGCATTATCTTACAGTTTCTTGTTACGCAAACCCTGTTAACGTAACAAAAAATATTTTTGCTTTTTTTCTATTCTGGTTGTCATGAGCCCAGAGCTTAACATCGTTTATTACAACTTTCATTTCACTGAAATCAGACAATTACATTGACTGGTTATTTTGTACCAAGTCACTTCCAGAGAGAAATTTGTGATCACTTGTAATTTGACAGGTTAAGTAATAGGAGTTCTCTTTCATATTTGAAATGGTCCAAATCATAAAATGCAAGCCTAACACTCAGAAAGCATTATAAAAATACCTCAAAAGTTAATATAAAAGTATTATAAAAAGAGGCAATATTTAACTATTTCTTATATGGAGTGTTTTGTTTTTTTTTTAAATATAATGAAAGATGGTGACGTGGCAGAGTACTTTAAAAAGGCTTTTAAGAGGATAGCAATGTATTTTAAATGTATTGGCCAATATTCTTTGCCTACAGCATTTGCTTTTATAATTAAGTTGATGATACTCTGCCTTTATTTACACTCGCAGAATCCAGTGGTGTCAGTAAGACAAGATGAAACCTTGTGGACATAATAAAGGTGGCTTTTGTGGTGATGATAAGTGATCTCTTTTAGGGAAATACAATGAATGCCACTTGGCAGGAGCAGAGCACGTTGTTTCAGAGGAATATCCAGATAATTTCTGTTTGAAACTTGTAGTAGTAACCTTCAGTATTTGGCTGTGGCCAGATATTCATGCTCAAGGAGCATTTCATTGCAGAGAGAATTGTTTTTGCTTCCAGAAAATCATGTCTCCTTCTTGCTGTTTATCAAACTCATTTAGGTCAGTCTAAAGGAAGGCAGTGGTGAGTTCTGATATCGCAATAGTTCACTCTTCACTTTGTAAGCTAAGATTAAAGAATGTAATGTTTATGATGGATGAAGAATATTTTGACTAAAAACGCATACTGTTGTTTTTGGTTTTTTTTGTCAGAACAAACCTGTGATGGCGTTTGGACTCGTAGCAATTACCCTCTGCGTGGCCTACCTTGGTTATTTGCATGCCACAGTGGAGAATAAAAAGGATCTCTATGAAGCGGTTGACAGTGAGGGGTCCAGATATACGAGGAGAAAAACTTCCAAGTGGGACTGATGACATAAGGAAGGAAATAAGCAAATCAGCCGCAGAACTTCTCAAGGCTGAAAACTATTTTTCCTCTGTCTGTTAAAATCATGGTTAAGTCTCTCTTGTGCCTTTTAATCCAGTATAAGTTCCATTATAAAATACCATGGCTGTACAAATAAATTGTAATTAAGATACATACAAACATAAAATTGATTTTTGTCTGTGATCTCTATAGTATGTCTAGACTGGTAAATGCCTGGGAAATTCACGTGGTTCAACTCATTTTCCTCTTCGCTTTCACTAAGTGAAAACAGGGATTATTTAAAGTGGAGTACATAATGCATTGTGTGAAAAGAAAACGTTGGACTTTTCATCTTTCGATCATTACAGGGTTGCAAGTAAAAGTAATTTTAAGGTGAGAATATCTGATGAAGATCATTATCAGATGGTGCCCTGTGGGAGTGGCTGGAGGGAGGTAGTTGTGACATTTCCTTAGCGCAGGAGGTGGGCCCACATAAGCCTTCCAGCTCCAACTTTGGTTTGAGCAAGCTGTGTGGGTGGGTACTTGCCTGTTCCAGCACTGAGGCCTTACCCAGTGCTTCCCCAGCTATGTCTGTGTCCGACACTTCTGGCACACCAGAATGTGTGGTGGGTGCTGCATACCAGTCCAGGGCCTGTTTCTACCTCAAACCCTTGCTACTGATGTGGTTCATTTTTTTCCCATTCAGCTCCTCATATTTACAGTGTCTTCAAGGGAAGCCAAGAAGTTGAGACACCTCCTTGCTAACCCCCTTCTGGCCAAGGTGGATTCAGTTGTGCCAAGGAAGAAAGGGCATGTGAATGGCATCTGCTTTGCTACTCTGGGAGTTAGTTCTGGGACAAAAGATATTGAAGATAGCAAAAAGGTGACAGACTACAGACAGCAGAATCACTATGGAATTTCTCTGTATATCCATCTAAATCCTTTCTTCTGAACCTCTGATTTTTCTCCTGTCCTGTTTTGTAATTGTATGCTAAATTCGGCTGGACTTTGGTTAACTGCCTCCTTCATGAGAGGGGAAGTGAGCTATAGAAAAGCATTAGAAAGCCTTTAAAATGTATTGCCCTCTGGGAGCCTGCAGCAAGGGCCTAGTGCTGATCCAAAAGCATGCAGGTAAGGAGAGGGCTTGCCTTTTGGTTGGTGAAAGAATTTCTAGGTAAATTGAATACTCAGAGCCATCAGATGCTCTGTGTATCCTGTAGAACGTTTTTTCTTTTTAAGTAGGAGGTGATGGGTCATTAGAATTAGTCTTGAAAGAAGGGCTACACAGGATGCTAGCCATTAACACGTGAGTCTTGTATGTTTGCATGAACTTAACTAAATGATTACAAATGCCACAAAAAATGGTCTTCTGTAGCTTTTCTGTAAGCTTTTTAAATCACAGAATCACAGAATTGTAGGGGTTGGAAGGGACCTCCAGAGATCATCGAGTCCAACCCCTCTGCCAAAGCAGGTTCCCTACAGCAGGTCACACAGGTAGGCATCCAGGCAGGTCTTGAACATCTCCAGAGAAGGAGACTCCACCACCTCCCTGGGCAGCCTGTTCCAGTGCTCCGTCACCTCACTGTAAAGAAGTTCTTGCGCACATTTGCTATGCTGCAGTTTCCGGCCGTTTCCCCTTGTCCTGTCTCCACTCACCACTGAAAATACACACTTTGATCCTTCTACATGCAGATGATTGGAAGTGAGGAAGCCCATTCTGTCCCATTTTCACATATTTGGGAAAAATATGGGATTTGAGTTCTTAAATTTTGACCTGCATTTTGTGGAGTGAGTATCGATCTGGAAGTTATGGGGGGAAAGGAAGTGAAGAAGGGTGCGATGCTGATGGTGCCCAGACTGGAGGAGTGAATGTTGAGACTTGTAAGTATCTTCTCCATATTTATTTGCATATAAGTGACTTCCTTAATGCTACAAAAATGATACATAATTAGGAGATAAAGCAGTGCAAATGCAGAGAAGAATGTACCCAATTAACGGTCAGTATAGTATTAATACTGGCATTTGCCATTTTAGTTACCTGATTCATACACATAACAGTGATGTGTGAATTGGGATTTAAGCAAAAAAATACACCCAAGGAGAACTACATTAGTAGTAAAATTTGTTCACACTGAATGCGCTGCTCCCTTGGTGCACCTGGAGGATAAGCAGACAGCACTGAGACAGTCTCTTTTGCCCTGTTTCCCTCAATCTCATTTTCAGTACGGTAATAAATATTTACAATGGACGATAGCTGACTTGACAGGAACTGAGTCAGAATGATTTTCCATGCAGAGGCTTTTTCAGCTCCTTGCCTGTCCCGTATCTTCAGTGCTGACTTTCCCATCTTTACCAATAGCAGCAACAGAATGCCTTGATTCAGACATCTGAAGCAGTAGCTATTGTTCTGCTCCTAAAATCTCCTCTGAATACACGGTTTGAATGGAAATTGTTGACATCCAGCAACAAAAAGTTGCACTACAAAGCCAAAGCCTGCTGTGCCGCTGCTGAACTATTACCAGGCAAGCTCTGTGAGCACAGAGTCCCACCTGGTAACAGTTGCTATGCGGGGGGCTGTACCAGGGCTGCAAGGGGTCACTTCACACAAACCTCTCTCATCTGCCTGCATCTTCTGTGTGTTACTGAGCTGGCAGCATGTGAATCTAATCTGAAGGCAAACGTTTCCAATAACTTGGTAGAAATCAGTGGCTTCCCACTCATCCCTGGCTTGCATGTTTGTTTGTTTGTTTTTGTAGCAATAATAAGGATTTAGCCTGCAAGCAAGAAAACTATCCAGAGTAGAGTTCTGGCAGTTCACTAACTGTGTTGCAGAAAAGTACTAGCACACCACAATGATTAGAAGCACAGATTTGGATTCCTTTGTTTGCTGCGCTGTATGCTCAAAAATAATTCCACCGCCACCTTCTAACGCTACTTTTGATCGGATTCGGGAATACAAACCTTTCAGGACACGGTACTACACTCATCGTGATATACTGGGTGAGTTTGTTTCTGAAAGCCTTGTTTCACACCCTGAGAATTAGGAAAACTCAAAGTGCTTCTATATCCAAGACTCGCAAAGACTGTCATGGTAAGAAAACTGCAGCAACCTTCTGAATACACTTAGATCCTGCATATTCAGAGGGAGGCAGGGTCAGCTGTCCTGTGGTGCATGAAGGCATTCAGATTTGTGCACAGTGAAGTGTGCAGCAGAATTAGCTGTAAGTCTTAGCAAATGTTTTGTAAGGCTCACTTGGCTGACGTTTGCAACATTCCCTCATTCTTCTACAGCTAGGCTGCTGCATCCTGAATCCCACCTTCTCATACCTGAGTCTGGTTGTTGACCATCACTTAAGCCAAGTTCAAACCTTATTTCAGTCAAAACCGATTTTTCCTTTGCTACTGATAGGATTATGAACAAAAAGAGTCTTTCATCCTGTTATTTTAGCAGAGTTATCATCCTAAATCTCAATGTTATGTCTGTGTTACACATAGCACAACTTAAACATGGACGCAAGTTAAAAAAGAAGCATATTCACCATATTAACTGTAGGAAAGAGCTAAGCATCTGACAAACTGCTCCAAAGAAAGATACAGCATGCTGGTAGGAACACTCCAAAGCTGAGGGTTGGTTTTTCTGGCATAGCAGAATTGTAACCTCAAAGATGAAGGAAAACATATGGTCGCATTCCTATGTGTAAGGATCTGATACAAGCCTGAAGCATCTTTATAAGCTATGCCTAATTATCATAGAGCTTTCTGATCACTGGTATAAAGTTTTGTAGAAATTGTGTTGTGAATTTTAATTAACACATGTTGCAATAAGAGTGTGTTTGGTTTCTATTTTAAACAAGCAGGAGATTGTCAGTGGGCTGAGAGGAATGGGGTGAATGCTGGGTATGTCTCAGGAGGCAACTGCATTGACATATACAATATAAAGCATGTCCAGAAAGCTATAGGAACTCTTTTTAAACTTATTTCTTGTTACTACCTAGTATAATGAACTGGGGAAAAGCTATGCAGCCAGGGCACAATGTGCTTCTTGTTCAGATTTCCACATTGTTGGACTTATGT
This sequence comes from Lagopus leucura, assembly GCF_019238085.1. Classification (NCBI taxonomy): domain Eukaryota; kingdom Metazoa; phylum Chordata; class Aves; order Galliformes; family Phasianidae; genus Lagopus; species Lagopus leucura. Next base: position 27,731,539 of record NW_024962252.1, read on the forward strand.
TTATTTTGCTAATTTAAATCAGTTGACTCCTTGTCTCATTCTTCTGCCCTTTTCCAAGCACTTCATGTTAGCTCCATGAAAGAACTCTGCCCACCTGTGAAGTGGATGGGGAAGATTGGAGTGGAAGATTGAAAGAGGGGGATTCAGCCCTGTACTGGCTGTTTGAAAGCTCTGGTCCTTTTTTGTTTTCTTAATAACTTAGGGTAAGAATATGTGACTCTTCAGCCCTGCCATGCATGGAGAATGGGATCCAAGGCAATGCTTAGGCAAGACACTGAGTAGGAAAGGGGGAGGATCTGAAGTCCTCTTTTTGAGGTGGGGTTTTGCATTGCAGGAAGTCAACTTTATCCACCTCTCTCCAGCATCTTCTCTTCTGGGCAACCCTAGGTGCTGAAGACTGACCTGAACAAGCAGGGCTGCCTGCTTGCTTTTATGACTAGGAGGAGATGGTGGTGCTGATAGCTTATTTAGACTCCCCACTGTGCTGACAAAGGGAGCAACCCCCATCCTACGCTCGGGGCAGCAGCATGGTTCCATTCTTGCTGCTCCACTCCTTCTTTCCAGAAGGGATTAGTTGTGCTCCTGCACCACTGCCCTGGGCCTTCCTTGGGTCCAGCAGCCCCAAAGGCAAAGGAGTTTTTTTGTATGTGTGTGCTCTGTTCCAAATACCTAAAAAACCACACCATTGTTTCTTGTGTGCTCCAAGAGCAGCATGAAGGCATCTGAGAATCTTCCTCAGCTTTGGAATGTTAAAATTTGCACCTTCAGAAAGCGGATTTAATTATGCTTAAGTTCTGAGCCAGGACTCTCCTAATTCCATAAGGCCCTTTTTTAAAGACCAACTTGTATTATTGCATTCGTGGAACCACCTAAGCTACCAAATGCTTACCTACATGTAAATGTATGTGAAATTAAACTGCATGGGTTTTAGCCTTTTAATGTTTAACTTAGCTGTAGAACCAAACAAAGCAGTGAGAGGAGAAGGCAGTTTTCAGCATTCTGGTTATTTGCTGTGTGTGATCCTCTTTCTTTCGTTGGTTGTACAGAGATTGGTGCAAGCATTCAACAAGAGGAGCGTGAAAGGAAGGAAGCAGAGATACAAGAGCGCATTGAGAAAATGAAAGCTGAGCTTTGGTCTCAGGTAAGTTATTTTATACTACTGTCATTGAAACTGTGATGATTCTTTGGAATAATTAATAAGCAACTTAGAGGTTACGGCAACAAAGCTGTTATTAATTTCTGCTCATTCCTTGTTCAGCTTTTTGAGTGCACATATTTCTGTGTGTGCATATTTCCACAGTTTCAGATCTCAACAAAGCCTACTTTGAACCCGCAACAAATTCTACCTCTGGCCAGAAAACAGCCTCTAAAGCATGCAAGAGTTATTGGCTAGTAAAGCTGTTCCCTGTAGTGCTGTGTATGATTTTGAAACTGCCCTTCATGTCAAATATATATAGATAGTGGTTAGTACTCTGGCAGCTCAGTGCTATTGTATTGAGCACATTCTTAACAGGAATTGCTGTTGATTAAATTATCAAAGGGAACAAAATGCATTTTACCATGCGGTTTAAATTCATTTGCCTTGATTTTTTTAAATAGAAAATGCAAAACAATCAATTACATGATCTCTGCTTTGTCTTAATAGTATGTTAATAATAAGCAGCTATGTTTATATAATAATCTGTTTTAAAGGCTGAACAGTACAAAGAAGATGCAGTGGATAAAGCTCTCACGGAGGCAACTGCTAACTACAGTGTGTTTGTACAAGACCTTAAACTAAAACTTGAGAAGGAAATAAGGGTATGAAACAGTTTGCTCTCTTTACATGGGAAATATGGTGGAATTATCTTTTTGACACCTTAGAATGTCAGTCTATGTTAAAAATGTGTTATTTTTCTTATGTTTGAGATATCCAGGACCTTCATTCATTTGTGAACTCCAGCTCTCAGCTAGCTGGATTTTTAGTTTGCTTTCAGCACATCTCGCTTTGTTTTTTTATTGAATCAAGTTTGTGGACCTTGTTGGAAGTTGGCTGTAAGGCCCTCATTGAGCCAGCCACTTAAGCTGATTAGGTGCACTTCTTAAGGTCAGTTAAACACAGGCTTAAATTTAAATCTCTTCTAATGTGTACATCAAAGCTGGAAATGTACTGAATCTGATGTACTGAACCTGGAGTCTAAATGATGCAGCAGAGGAGAAGGAAAACTGCCAGCATTATGTGTATTTCTAAATAAGGCACGCCAACTGCAGCTTTGTATTTCTATACACACTTAGCACATACTTTACATGGCTGTTTGGATATCTGGGAGAAGACCCAGAGATTTGTGTGAGGAGAGGGGAAGGCAGCAGAGTTCCCTACTCCCTGCTCTGTGTTAGCAGGCTGCATACTGCTGGCACTGCCTTCCATCAGCTGATGGGGTGCCCACAGGGAGTTGCCTGAGTGTTTGCTTGGGTATTTTGTTGCATACAAGATACTAAATAGCTGGCTGTTTGTATTGCAGGCTGTCACAGCACTGTGCTTGGCATTTCAAGAAGAAAAGCAGTGAAGTTTATAGTGGTCTTAAGTTTCTGGCAGAGCTCACTTCGTTTTATGGAGCTACTTTTCAAGGGAGCTCTGTCTTTTGCTATCACAGCATCTGCTGACAATAGCTGGCAGAAGCTCAGTTCCTCGTGTTTAACCATTCAATTACATACCATAAGCTTGTTATACATCTCTGTAGAACTCAGTGCTCGGGGTTTGAATACGTATTATTTGCATGGGAAAAAATTGGCTCCGGTGATTTGGGAGCAGAGAGAGAATTCTACAGCTGAAACAAAAGAAAAAGCAGTTATAACTGAGGTGAGGACGCGTGTTTTGTAGTCCATCTTTCTTGCAGTTCATTTTATGTGAGCTAGCTCCTTGTTGCTTGGAGAGGTGACGGCAGAACATTTACTCAACATCTATCTGAGCAAACAGTGGCAGCCAACAATGCCTCTTGCTGAGTGAGTGATGGAAATTCTTTCATGTGTAGGACAGGCACAGGACAACTGCTTTCAGCTGATGGCCTCAGAGCTGCCTTTCTGCATCAATGGCTTTACCTGGGCTTCTTGTAGGCAGCCCCTAGTATTTTTTCGCTCCACTTCTTAGCAGTAGACAAACAACCAGTATCCACAAAAATGTGAATGATGGCAAAGCATCATAGGTCATTGGGCAGAGAGTTAGGTGGGCTGAGCTGCTTTCCTGGGTTGTTGTATTTGGCAGGGATTTGGCCTGTAGATGGCAACAGATGTGTATTGGCATAGGTTGAGTTGTCTGATATTCCACGTATGTGTATGTCCATCCAGACCACCTAAGAATAGTGTTGTTCACACCTTTATTTACCAAACCATGCAGTATCTTGGTGTTAAGCATAGCAAGGACCAGACTTCATCTCACTCTGAACCATGTCACCAGCCATGTGAGCTTGTGAAGAAAGTATATCAGGGAATGTTTAGTGTCTTAAGCATAAAACATGGAATGTTGTATGGATGTGGAATGATGCTTTTAAGGATAAGATTAGTTCAGTGCCCTGTTTACTGGTGATGAAAGATGCAGAGAATCTCTAAGTAATACAAAGCAAGGTCTTAGGAAGACACCCAATGGGCCTGGTGTTGTGAGGAGAGCTGCATGGAAGCAGAGGACATGCTACCTGTGGATAGCATGGTACTGAAACAGCAGTTTTCACTGCCCGAATTGGCATCAGGCAGTCATAAAGATACCAGGATTTTAGTTACATTTTAAAAACATCTCCAGAATTTTTATATTTGCAGTGTACATATTGCAGTGTGTTAGTTTGTGAATACCCCCGTGTAAAATTCCCAGCTGATGAAAACAGTTCCCTCTTACACCACAGTCCTGAGCTGCTGACTAAGCTCTGGCCGCTCTTAACCTATAACCTTACAACAAATCATTGTATTGCCCCGTAATGTTTTCCTGAAGGCTGCTGTTCTGCTGGGCTTTGCCTGAAGATGACTAAACAATAAATAGTAACTGCTGCTCACATCTAATTTTAACCTTGCTTAGGAAGTGGTGAGGAAGGCAAAGGCAGAGATGAAGGAGTACATGGAGGAGGAGCAGAGGAGAGAGACTGAAGCCACAGAGCAGCGCATGGCTCACAAGCTCCGGTGTGCCCTGCTGGAGTGTGCCAAGGAGAAGATGCAAGCCGTGGCCGAAGCCAGGAAGCAGGAGAGGGAGGTGGCACTGAGTGAGGCGGCCATGCAGCACAGGTACTCCTAGTGCTTTCCTGACTTGGCTGGTAAATGTGCTGTGCTAGAGAAAATGACCTTTATGTCAATGTGGCAGATCTTCTTGGGAAAGACTCTTCAGAAAAAAGCTATTGGAAATGCCAAGTGACCAGTAAAAGTCCTGAGTTCCCTCACTGACTCCACGTACAGAAGTAAAACCTGTTTTGTTCCTGAATGCAAGTACCATAGATCAAATCAGGGATCCAAAAGTTTTGCTTTTTGTGACTGATGTGCAGTTACTGGAAAAATGGGCTCATGGGCCTGTTGTGCCATGAAAGACATCTCTGCAAAACTGGAAAAAAAAAAAAAAATTGTCTATGAGGAGATCTGTAGGGTGTAGGATAATTTATTCACATAGATGAGCAGTGGAGGGAAAAATAACAGAGGGCAGAAATTGTCTTCTCTACATTCAACTCTTTGGCTCTGTAGCCTTAATGGTGCCTGATCTATCATTCCTTACATGTCCCTGAGCCGGCTCCGGTGAGCAGCCCCGTAAAGTTTTGTGTTATAAATTCCGTGTTTTATTACTGACCTGCTGAAACAAAGATGTTCTCAGTACAACTTAAAAAAAAATTACAGATGAATCTGCAGTTTAGAAATCAGTTCCTATGTTTCATTTCAAGACTGCATTTTTACTTGGGGGCAGAGTTGTTCAAAGTCTGTTTGAAAATGAGCGTGTTCTTAAATGTCAGCCTAAAGAGAGACCTGGATGAAGCATGAAATATTAATGCTTTAAATTACATTTTTTCATCTGGAAACAATCATCATCAAAATATCACTGGAAATCCTTGGAGAAGCAGAATCTTCTGTGGTTGGATACCCAGCTACCCTCCTCTGTGTCATCAGTGGCCTTCTTTTATTACTCAATTTTGTTATAGAGGTCCTATGTAAGTCTTGATTTCATGTATATTTGTAGTTGAATAAGAAAGGTTTTTGGAATAGAAAAATTGTTTTATTTTTTATAATCTTTAATAGCAGGTGTTCCATACCATGATTTTCTCCTTTTTCAAATAGAAAGCACATAGAGCAGCTCAAAGAAGAAAGCATGTTAGCTGAGGAACTATATCGTAAGACTATCGAGCAATTAAACAAAGGCAAATGTAATGAGATGAACGTTGCCCTGAGTATCAAACAAAAAGAGAATCAGATTGAAATGGAAAAACAGATGAAAGAATTGAAGACTGTACATCTTGATGAACTGGAAAAGGTGATGATTACGCTGAGAACAGCTGAAGACCAGGTAAAGGCTCTTGAACAAAAACTGGAAAGGATGAGAGCTTGGAAGGACAGCCTGGAAACTGAAATACAAGCAACAAGACAAGCTTTTCAAAAATATATTGATGCAACCTTTCCTAACCTGTCCCTGGGACAAGCAGATTTTATTCTGCCATTCAGAACAACATTTGAACCAAAGGACATCCCAAAAGAGGCAGAAGGCAATGACAATGAATGTAAGAGACCTGGTACTGAGAGTATGAGGGTCACAGCCATGAGTAAACAGCACTTCAAGTAGGTGATGCTGAAAAATAAATTCATTGCAGTTCACTGAATTGCATGAGTGTGTTTGGAATTTTTATTAGAGAAATAATATTTAGAGAAAAATAATCACCACTATATTAAGTAATGAAGTGATAATCCATGCTGAGAAATTATCCATTAATTTCCATGAAAGTTCACCAGGTGAATCTGATAACTTTCTGTATTAAATTATACAAGGTGACCCTACCCATGCTTCTTCAATAAATTGGATTCCATATTCTGTTCTGGTAGACTATTGCATAATAATATGGTACTTGGATAGAGTGAAGTGAGGTAGGACAGGTCTGGAACTGGCCTCTGTTATGTTCAGAATAAAGAGAAGTCAGAACAGCAGCTGGCAGACAAAAGAAAGTACATTATTAAAAATGCAAGAAGAAACCTTCCATCCACCTTCTTCGGATGTAATTTTGAAACACTTACATTGTGCATTAACTTATTTGTCCAGTTGTTTGGTTGTGGTTGTTTTTTTTCTAATTTTAAGTGAAATAGAATTCTTAACCAGAACACATAAGATTTTCTAGAAGGGTTCTGCAGATTCTCCTGAGTATTCTAGATGTTTCACATTATCAACTGGTCTAGCAGCATTTTATGCTTATGAATGTGGAGTCTTTCACCACAAGAAAAATGATAGAACCATTTGTGTTGGAAGGAACCTTAAAGATCATCAAAAAGGTTCAACAATGAGCAGATTATGACAGTCAGTAATGGGGAGTGGTGGTCTCCATCTCCATATAGCTCACAGCCACCTCTAGAAATTATATAATCACAGAATATCCCAAATTGGAAGAAGCACACGAGGATCATCGAATCCACTTCCTGGCTTCACTCAGGACCACCCAAAATTCAAATGCTGCTTCAACACTGGCAGGTTTGGGGCCATGACTGGACCAATGACCACAGGGGCTGTGTGCCAGCAACTGGAGAGACTGCAGTGTGCATTGTGTGGGCACTTATGCTAGCATAAATCTCTAGATTATAGATTATAGATCAAGATGGACAAGCTAACTAACAGGATTAAAAGCATAGGAGCCAAGTAACCAAGTGGCTGTAAGCTTGGACCAGATGCTAGAGAGACTGGAAGGTATGAAAGTTGACTACCCAGAGAACCAGGAGGTCAGAGCCCAGAAATGAGACTGTGAGATCTGAAGGTTGACTGCTTATGACTGTGAGGTCATAAGCCTCAGAATGAGCTACTAGACTTGCACTTGTTTCAGAAAAAGCAGTTACTCTCTCTTATAGCCCACTTTTCTGGGATGCAGTTGTAGTTGAACTGACTGATAAAGACTGTGGCTGTCTACACTTTGGGATAAGAGTACTCTGTGGTTCATGTTAGCCCTAAATCCCTCAGCCATCTAGATCAGGCCAAGCATCCCTGTGAGGGCACATCCTATGCCCTTCCTAGCTTACAGCCCTGGGGGCATATTTGGAGCCAGGTGACAGGGACCTGAGATCTGGTCAGCTGTGTCTGTACACATACACGTGGCAGGCCTGCTGTGGGGTCAATGTATTTGCCAGTGTATGCATAGTTCATAATAGCCTGGGCAGTTGGGCAGTGGTATCACTTCTCCTTGTCTTTTGGGAAAGGAAAAATCATGTTGGTTTTTTTTTTTTTTTACAATTTTCAAATGTTAACGTGCAGTTGCAATGGCTCTGCTTAGGAGCAGCTTGTCCTCTTAAGCCTGGCTGTGTGCAGCAAACCTTAATAATGCTTGGTTGTGTGGAGATGGATGGAACCACAGCTTGGCATCAATGAATGCCTTTGCAACACAAATGAACAGACAGGCTAGTTAGCTGTGGGATGAGTGCTGGACATGGAGACCGTTTGTAATTAATACTATTCGATATTTCATAGAAATATTTTAGAAATGAATATATCTACCAAAGCCGAGTTTAAGAGATTTTTTTCTCCCTTCTAGTTGTATCACTGCACAATATTTGTGATGAATATTGTTGACTTAAGTACTGGGGAAAAAAAAGTCAACTTTTCATGATCTACAGATTTCTGCATGTGAGATATTTACCTGGTGAAATTGGTGAGTGCACAAGCTATTGGTAGCTAATAAAAATTGGCATTTTGAACATACACATATGGCTTTTACTGTGTAAAGCAGAGACTGCATATGTTGTTGGATTTTGCTGCTGTTTGAGAAGGACTGTTGTCTGAAAAGTAAGACTACCCACATTACTTGCATTCTGAATCAAACTGAGCATGAATACGTGCTTTTTGACTGTTAGTCTGGGTGAGGCAAATAAAGATAACATCTGGATGCTATGGCACTGCTGATGTTATGTATTGACGGGTGAGTGTGTCCTAGAACAGGGATCTGCATGAATAATATAGAAAGCAGGGTATCTCTATGAGTCATTCAAGATCTGTCTAAAATTCCCAGAAATACCATAGTTGTTGTGTCCTGGAACAGTGAAACTTTCTGTCTGTAGCACTGCTGTGAAAGACTGAAACGTGTGTTGTCTAATTACTGGAGCTGAGCAGCTGAACTAGTAGGGAGCTGCAGAGTGTGTCTGATAAAGAGCTAATTAATAAACTAGAGACATCTTGCTCATTAGCTCCTCAAAGGTCTGCAGAAGAGATCTGCAATATCTTTAAAGGAGGATTCGCAGACTGTGAAACCTCTAAGTGCTTTACAGGGAGAAATGAAGCGTGAAACAGACTAATGATGTGAGCAATGTCTGCAGCGTGAGTGCACACTCTGTGTGTGTGTCAGGCAGTTAATGAGTGCAGAGCTTCCTGGGCAACAAACGGCAGAGTGAGCGTGCCTTGTCCATGCATCTGTGTACCATACACTCATACATAAAGGGTAATTGTGATTTAGGTTACTGGTGCAGTTTCTTTTGCTGTGTTTAGTTAGCAGCAGTCCAGTATTACGTTTGCTGCTAATTAAAATACAGATTGGGTAAACGATCTTCAGTGATTAAGCACAAAGTTCATCAAGTGGCTGCGTGAGGTGCAAGTGCTGGAGCAACTGGCATTAATGCTGGCTAACAGAGACATTATGTGGGTGTGCTGGGGGTACGTAGAGGAGAGTTTGGCCTTTGGAAATTACAGCAGTGACTGGATAAAGGACAACTACTATAAGGAAGAATGAGCCAACAACACCAAAAGAAACTGTTGGGAGTGAAAAAACTTGTGTTTCCTCCAGTGTAGATCCAGATCCAGTGTAGATCCAGATGTGACTAGCAGTTAGTGTGTCACCTGAGCTTTCTTTGGACTGTGAACCAATGGAGAGTCAGATAAACAGCCTGATTAATAAAGGCAAAAAAAGCTAATTCCAAGTAGAAGAGTAAATAGAACTGCTGTACCCTAACTGTGACATGGCCTGCCCAAATCTTGGCTGATTAGCTATTTATCTTGATCTTTATTATACCTGTCTCTAGCACTTTGTTCTGGCTTCTCTTAAAAGCACATCTGCCTTGTGCTTTTTACTCATTCTTGCCTTTGTTTCACATTCTTGGACTCTTTCAGTGTATAGCTGCACACTTCTGTTATACTTACCCTAAGACTCCAACTTCCTGAGTGATGAGAGGAGAGTCCTACACATTGAGGTATCTGAGCAATATATTTTTCCGCTATTTTTCTCATATTACATTTTCCCCTTCTCTAATGAATTTTCAAAAGGCACAAGCACTTTCAGTTTGCTGCAAATGGGCAATTGCTGGCCAAAGCTGAGCTCCACTCCTTGCTTCTCTCACACTTTCTTGTGACCTCAGACTGCTGATGCCAGATTAGCTGCACAGATCTGGGTATCACTGCTTTTAGCCACTATAGGTGCAGTCCCTTCCCTGTGCTGCCTTTGGTATCCCACAGCACTTCTTGATTTTCTGTTTTTTTTTTGTTTGTTTGTTTTGCTACTTTTTTCCTTGCTTGTCAAGTGTTGCAAATATTAGGTTTGAAAAAGAGTGGTCTAACCCTGAGGCTAGCATCTGAACTATTTTGACTCTATAAATAAGGTGTTAACCGTCTCTTTACTTCTATATATGTTTCTGGTAGTCCGTCTTTACTATGAGGTTTATAAACCTGATTTATACACAGTTCTGACTTCTAATAAGGATATGAAAGTCAGTGACTGAGACCTTCGCCCTTAAACCTCACCTTGGAGTATCTTGCAATGTCTTGTAGCTCTAGGACTCTGATGACAGTACACTTAGCTGCTTTGTGAGCACCTAAAGCCCTTCTGTAACATTCCCTCTGTGCTACTAGGTCTGTCTGCCTGCAGAAAAATGCTTGTTTGCAGGTCAACTTACTAGATGGTTCAATCTCAGTCATAAAATCTGTTTACTGCTCTATACTTCTACCTGAAGAGCCTCACTGTATGAATAAGGTCTGAACTTTATTGTTTGATGACTTTCTACATCTCATTTCTCATTTATGAAGGATATTTCTAATAGCAATAGTGATCTCTACTAGAATGCATGTTTTCCTATACTTTGAGGAAAATCACCTTCTATGTATTATTATATCATAAAGACTTCCTTTCTAAATGGGAAGGAAATTATGAGACTTTGAAGATAATGATCACTGTAAGAAGAGCTGTTGAACTCTTTGAAAGGTGACCTGACCAGAGCATTCAATCACATTAAACTTTTACAGCTGACTGTTGTGAGAAAAAGGCGAGGGAGTGGACTCCAAAAGTATTGCTCCACAAATGACCTATTGCTTTATGTTCCCAGGCTGACTTCGTAAATGATCTACACAAGTCTTTGTTTACACATATAGCTTTAAATATCCCTGGGCAGCATTTCTTGAAGGTTTTTCTTTAAGGTCTAATATTTCTGACAGCTACTTGCTTTTCCTGACTTGCTGCTTTCACTGGCTGCACCTAGGGATCAAGATTCCAGCACTGGTTAACTCAGGTCAGCTAGCTACAATGTCTCCTTAACTGTTTTTTTCTGAATTCAGAGCTTAGCTTGACTATTCAGCAGGTGCTGGTAATACATTAATTCAACCAGAAGTGTTCTTAGATGGTGCCAGTCAAACACGAATGTAAATGCAATAATGCTCTACTTGTGCATTCTCTTTCTCTTTAAACTGGCTTTTAACCTAGGAGATGAGGTGAGGACACTATAGGCAGTATCCTTTCTTCTCTGAGTCTTCACAGTGAATCTTGGCAGACTACCTGGATATCACCTTTTTCTTGCTTGGAAGGATATGGTTGTGAGCATGAACATGAAGCCAATTTTGCTTTAAGTCAAACTTAACCATGAGATGTAATACACAAGAAAAGAGCCCTGTGTAGCTTTTGTGTTTGAGGAAGAGGAAGGTACAACACTGGAAAGACATTGGCACATTAAATTGTAATGCTTCTTTGTTTCTTTTCTCTAGTTTATTTGCCAGTAGAACCAAATCATAATGCAGAAGATCTTGAGCAAAGACAATCTCAAAGTTCTTGTCTTGTCAATCCCTCAGTTGTTGTCCACCTTGTTAAAAAAGGAGCACTTTTACTCTTGGGCACTGCCTCACAACATATTTAAGGGATTCCAAGGTTGAAATTACCTCAGAGTCTTTACAATAACGCAGATAGGTGCAGGATATGTATTAGAAATGAATAATCTATACTTCTCACCTGGTACTCCAGGTGAGGAAGCGTGACAAATCCATATCAGAAACCCGTGGACGTTCTTGCCAAGCTATAGTGGGAGCTGTCATGGTTGAAAATGCATACAAATTATCCAAAGATAAGCAATCCTAGAAAAAGAAAATTGTAGTTTATGGTATTTGTAAAGAGTACCTTCACAAAGAGTTGCTGGCAAACAGCAAAGTATCAGAGAATCTCTGAGGGCTGCAAACTCAATAACCCAAAAGAGCCGGGGTGCACATGTCTCAGGCACATCAGACCACTGAACTGGCTTGAAACACTCCCAGCACCACCAAAGCTGGGGTCTCAGCCAGCACTGAAACTCGGGTGGCTTTGCTTTTCAAAGTGCTGCAAGGAAGCAATAAAGATAGGACTGTCTGGAGCATAGCTCTTAGTATGGACTCTCCCACTTGTACAAAATGAAGGCTTCTTCATTAAAACTGGGACATTACTTTGGACTTGGAGCTGCATATTAAAAACAGATTTCTGCCCTTCACTTTCTAGATCAGGTGATATCTGAATCAGGCTATAAAGAGTACCCTCTCCTGCTAAACAGGCATTAGCATTATCTTCAAGTAATGCCATATTTTCACGGAACAAAGTGTCTCATGGTAATACTGTATTGTTCTTCCCATCCTCTTTTTTTTATTTAATTTTGGCCCAGCTATCTGCTGTGGTGCTATGAACTGGATCAGAGACCTGATCCTCTTTAAAAAGGGGGAGCTGAGAGTTTAGGCAAAACAGATTTATGCAGATCATTTGTAATGAAACAGGACCTTTGCTCCTGATTCAACAGAGAATGAGGTAAATGCTTGCTGGCATGTTTTATGCATTATAGTCAGTCATGTGCAGAATTTAAAGAAGCTGAATGCTGCAGTGATGTTTGTGTTAAGCTCTTCCTAAACTCTTTCATCTCTGAGACTGACTCCATTTCAGCATTTGGGTTTTTTTTATTCCTTTACAGACCTTGTTTCTCTACAAGAAAATAAGTCACAGTAGTGAACAATTGTCAGTAATAAACTGGATGAGTCTAGCATTAAATTAACAACCCTAGATGTCTTCCTTTAAAGGGCAACTCTTAAATTCAACAGCAGAATATAAAACAAACTGTAAATGTGTTTGGCTTTTGACTTTGATCTATAAATATACTTAAAACCTTGCAGCCTTGTGCTAATGACATGGCACCAGAAAGTAAAGACAACTGACTCCGCCATTGTAATAGAGAAGAGGAGGCTGTTCAAAGACATAAAAAATAGCTGTGTCTCCCATTCCTCAGTGCATTTGATCACTGCGAAGCCATTATTATTATAACCAGTTTATATTAGTTACCTATTCCATTTGGTGGCTGTTATATTTAAATGATAGAATCATAGAATACCTTGAGTTGGAAGGGACCCATAAGGATCATTGAGTCCAACTTCTGGCTCCACACAGGACCAAATTAATTTGTCTGTAGGTAATTGTCTATAGAGAATTGAGAATGGAAAAGTTCTAACATTCATGAATATAAACACATTCAATAATAGCTATATCTTGGTTATTAATTAGTACTCCAGTCAAGACTTGCTGACCTGTCCTGGACTGTCTCCCAGATGATCTGGAAAACTGTTAATGAGAGGAGTCTAACCTCCATAATGACTTGAACTGATAGTTTCTTCTGCTACAGCCATTGTTAGTTGAAACCAGTTGCCACAGTCAAGAGCAGAAAATTTCTGTGCCTTCCTTGTGTTTCGAAGCATGACTCAATGGAAAAAGCTTCAATACGCAGTTCAGTCCCGTAAGCAGAGCTCTTCAAGTGAAAGCTTAGAGTAACTAATTTTACTGCCAAGGAAAAGTTCTCATGCCTTTAGTTCTGCTGCCAAAAGTGGCTGCATTGGCAGTGTACCAGAGAGCTCTTGGCTGACTGCTGAAAACCTTGCAATGTTACCAAAACCACCAGCCACCCAGTCTGCCGCCAATGGGACATGAACTCTAATTCACCGACATTATCACCGCTCAATTAGAGGTGCATCTGCATGGCCAAGACCTTAATCTGTATCTGTGCTGTGCAAGCTGCCACATGCCCTTGCGGGTTTGCCAGTCTCTGACTGAGCCCCACAGAGGCCATCCCTCTGCAGGGCTTTTGCTGAGGACAATGAGGAGCTGGATCCTTTCACAGTGGGACGTGGGACCACTACAGTCTGCCCAGAGGATTCCTGGACAGCTGCCAAGGAGACAGTGAAACTTTCTTTTATTCCATTCAGACGGAAAATAACCTGAGACTCCAGCGCACACCAGCAGAAATCTTTCAGTATGTGCCCCCAACCTTTGTAGCTTTAAATTGAAGATTAAGATGTTGGAATGTATGCTATTCAAAGATTCTCCTGAACAAAAGCCCTCTAACACTGTAAAAGCCTGAAAGCCTGAGCTTCAGCTGTTCCTGTGCTCGGTTCTGGTTAAGCAGCACTATGTCAAGTGACTTGGAGGGGATCTCGGAAGTATGGAAGAGGAAAAGGACATTCATGGTGTTGAAAGACTGCTGGAAAGAATTGGGCTCATTTGTAAGTGAGTAGTATGGTTTACACCCTACAATCTGTTTCTAAAGTTTCTGCTGCTTCCTTTTTCTTTCTTTACTAGAATTATTTTTCCTATGAGAATACTAAGGCTGCATATCTCTTTTTTCTCCTCTATTAAAAAACATTGGCTTTTAGATACTGTAATCCTGAACATAAAATCAGTATACATCTAATTTTAATTGCCTTGCAGCCTTTCTTGTGACAAAAAGACCTTTGCTTCTGCTCAGTTCTACTGATCAGTTCTCACCCAACTTCTGGCACAGGAAGAAGGCTGCAAAACCTGAGGGATGTGTTGCTGTCTAACTCCTGGAGAAAGATTGAGACCCATTGGGACCCCACCAGGGGAGCAGCAGCTGGTGCCACACATTGGTTTTTCCTTGGATTTAAACTGTTCCTGGCAAGCCTCTTAGACAGCAAGTGTTTTGGTAAAACCAACCTATAGCATGAAGGAGTGTCTGAGATAGATTTGTTACTGTGAGTAGCACTCCTGGTGCTGCTGCAAATCTCCCAGAACTCCTCGTGCTTACACTTTCACAGCATCTTCCTGTGAACATTTCTTACAAGTGGAGTCATCTTTCCTATGAAAAACTTTGCAGGCACGATACTAGCCATAGTGTACTGGAAAAGCTGAGTGTTGGCTGGAATCAATGTGTTTTTCTACCAAGGCTGGCAAAACTGTTTGCTTTTCCCCTTTCCTTTCAAGCTATTGCATTGAATCTGATGACTGCAGACTGAAGAAGTGGCTGAGACTTTTAGAAGGACTGGCAAGAGTTTAAAGGCCTTGTTCTTTGATATGTGCAGGAGGCAGGAACTTCTTGCATAATATTTGGCCTCAGTTTCTTCTCCCTCCCTCTGGAAGCAACCATCCTGTAATGCCACTGTGTGCATGCAGCATGCATGCAGAGGGGAGAAAACACCATACACATGTACAGTTATCTCTTGGCCCTATTTCACCCCCATCCATCCATAGACTATTTCTCTTACTTTTCTCAGCTCCAAATAGTGGGAGCGTTCACTCTGCAGCTGTTAGTACAGATAAGAAGGAAGCACATTTTCTTGATCAGCAAGCCTCCAGCCAGACCCAGACTTCCACGGGACATGGAAGCGTTCACATGCTGGTCTGAAGCCCCTCTTGAAGCTCATTGCAAGCCTGATCTGAGCTGCAGAATTTTTTACAATCAACATAGTCTCATGACTGCCTCACCCCCAGATAATGTAGCCACAGATGTGGGTGCTAGGAATGTCTGTCTTTATTAGAATTAAGGCTTACAGTGCAGGAACAAAGCAAGAGGCTATTTTGTGCCTGCATGTCCTGAGTACACTGTCATTCCAACTGGTATCACACAGATGTTTGATCTGCTGCTCATATTTTAAGGTGTGTCTTGGGCAGGTTCTACTTGGCTGGGACATGAGCAGTTTACTGCTAAATGTGCCCATTGAGATGGAGCTACTAACCCAAGCTTTTAGTGAAGTTTCACACCGTGGGGGTTTTTCTTCTAGAGTCTGATATAGAGAGAACACAGATCTTAGCAGTCTGTAAACATATATACTTTATTTTGATATTCTGTATTTATTTAGCTATTTAAATGTTCGTTATCCAGCATAATCAAGAGGTCAAGGAAATGCCCAGTGATCTTTCAGCAAAACATCATTCCGGAGTTCTTCTGAGAGCACTTTCCACATCCAGGGTTGTCCAGAAAGCCTAGGAACCAGCTACCTCTAATACCAATGAGAGCATAGAATCACAGTGAGTGTAGCTACCAGCCTTGGAACTGGCATGAAAATCTTTGCTTTGCTCTGGTGCCCATTTCTAGAAATGTATAGGCCTGATGCTGGCAGAGGTCAGATGCTGAGTTCTTTGTAAAATGCACTTATGTCAATGTGTGATGTCTTTCAAACCTCATCCTGGAGGCTACTTGAATTTTAATTAATTCTATTCCTAACGGAATTGTGAAAAGAAGTTGTGAAACCTGAAGTTTCATAGTTATATTTAAATGCTAAACTGTCTTCAGGTTATAGTTTCCAGTGAATCACAGGTAAGGTCTCATTTCCCTTCAGCTGTCTCCTGGTGATGGGAAGGAGATGAATAGGAGGTCACAGGGGGTCAGCATCATAAAATGTCTCAAGGAAAGGATTTTCAGAATTTCTTGTAAGACGTATGCCTCTGATTCAAAGCAAAACCAATAATCCTTCTGAAATATTTGTGCACGCCGGGGAAAAGTATTCCTTTCTTTGTTTCAGCCAAATGGACTTAATGTCCATCTCAAAGTCCTTTTCTGTCATATTCTATTTCTATGGCTGAATGATTTCACTAGATTACTTCTTTATCAGATGTTTTCTCTACTTGTAATTCCACAAATTGGATTCCTATCTCCACACAGTGTTTTCTATCTAAATATTGTTCTCATGTCTGCTAACAGGATTACCTGACATATGAGGCTGAAAAAAACAATCACAACTGGCCAGTACTGTGTATCTATAGAAGCCTTAGAATCCATTTTTAATTGCAAAAAGTAAGAAGTGCTAACTCAGCTGTCCTTTGGTTCTTTAATAGCTACCAGGCATCCCATGATATTAAAATATCACTTTTTTTCCCCAATTCCTTAGCATTTATTTTGAAGATTGCTGCAAACAGGCATAGACCTTTAAAGAGTTATTCAGGTATTCAACACAAATCTGCAGGATGTTAGGCCTTAATAGCTGCTGTAGAAAAGAGAAGCTGCGCTGGGAATAGAATTGCTTGCATGCAGCACAGGTCAGAATTTTCGAGAAGGATTTGCAAATCGGTACACAAACTGCAAGTGCTTTGGGTGGGCAGGTTCCCAGCTCATCTGGGGGAAACACTGAAGGGAGATCTGGGGATTCTGGGGGAGTGTGGATAACAGTCCTCTTCTCCTCCAAGCCCGATTCACTGAGCTTTCCCTTCCATTTTGACAGATGAATCAAGAGGCCTTTGTACAGCAGTGACGAGTCACTAGTAGGAAAAGAGTGAGCTGAGTGAGAAGTCATCTTTCAAACTCAGGCATAGTTACACTCTCATCATTAGTACACTTTTCTTCTCTGCTAATGGGGTCAGAGCCATAGCAACATATTTCCTATAAGATTCCCTCCTTCATCTACACACCAGTTAGTTATGTTTCCATACCTTTGAAAGAAGTTCCTATAGCAGGAGAAGAAAGCCCCGTCAAACAGGGCGCAGTCCAACAGCAGTTTCTTATGCTTCTGCAGCTTGTGGAGAAATTACTGTATCACAGTTCTTCTGCTTTTTGCATAATGATGGGATGTGGGGCTCAGCACTGCGTGAGAAGGTAGTCTTGTGAAAAGATTTAAGTTACTGATTTTTTATCAGCTGCGCAGACATAAGAGTAGTTAACAGCTAAGTGACCCATGAAATACCAGCGTGTGCTTCTAGCCAAACTGCAGCTCTTTTGAAACAGGAAGTATACGTGGGAACTACATGATCTACACCAAGTAGTGTCTGATAAGTCCCAGGTCTAATTTTCAGCATTTTTTTTAAGAGAAATGATTAACAGTAAAAGCTCTTGAAGTGTATTATTTTTATTATATTATTTTTATTAATGCCTTTGAATGTTAATGCTACTGAGGACTCTTGGGTAGCGATTCTCCTGAACGCAGCTGAACAGCACATCTATCACTGGAGTTCCCAGCTGAGGCACTCGGTGATGCTATGTCTGGAATCTCTCCACTCCCTCCTCTCTAAAGGTTTGAAGGACAAATAGCTCTGCTCCCCACCCCTCTCTGTAACCTGGCAAATACAGTGCATCCATTGTGCTGGTCAAAGGACCCAGGCTAACATAATTTACTTGTTAACTGGGTTTCTACAATACCATGGCTTGTTTGTTTGTTTTTCCAGAAATGATCAAATCAAGGGCAAAACCTGTTGTGCTGTGCTCTCTACAAATGATGTCTGGGGGAAAAAAAAAGTATATTTCCAAGTTGAAAGCCAAAATAAACTTATTTGGCCAACAAAAGATTGCCTCAAGTGTCTTGGAGATATTTGAATCACAGGACCAAAGTTCCCAGTTCATGAGCATGATACAGTTGGAAATAAGGGTAGGTACAACCAAAGGATGGAGCTGGGATGAAGAAACAGAAGAACAGTCCAATGATCTGTCGCCTTTGTTTCGGCGACCCTGACTGAAGTCTCCTTGTGAAAGTGTTCCGACAGCCCCGGCCAGTTTCGCATGCTTTTCATGACACCAATATGGTGAGCGGCAAAATGGACTTAATTGCAAGGAGCACATCCTTCTTAAAACTTTCCCCATGCCTTAGGGCTACTACCATTGTCTCTGACCAATGGACATGTGGCATATCTTGTTTCCTCCTTATTTGGTCTAACCTGTACTTCTCTCTTATCTTCAAGACATTTGTTGCCATGGTTTCCCAGGGGCCAAGGGGCCCCTGTCGACCCTGGCGACTGCCCCAGACCATTCAGTTAACTACAATGATCCTTTACTATATTCTAATAGGGAAGCTCTGGCCTTTAACAACAGTTTAAATAATACTACAGATGTCACCTATGATGCCCTTACACATAAGTCTGCACATTTCCCCAGTGAGCCTGAAATGGCTGTTTCCCTGCCACTTACCTATCAGAACCTCTGTGGGCAGCCTGCGCCAGCACTGTCACCTGCACAGTAAATTGTAGAATCACAGAATGGTTTGGGTTTGAAGAAACATTTAAGATCCTGTAGTTCCAACCCCCTGTTATAGGCAGAGACACTTCCCACTAGACCAGGTTGCTCAGAGCCCCATCCAGCCTGGCCTTGATTGCTTCCAAGAAGGGGGCATCCCCAACCTCACTGGGCAACCTGTTCCAGTGTCTCACCGCTCTCACAGTAAAGAATCTCTTCCTAATATCTTGTCCTGTCCCCTTGTCCTGTCACTAGCACTGAATGGAAGTACTAAATGAGTGCTTCCTGGTATTCAACAGTAATCCACAGTGATTTGAAAGTGATGGTGCTGCTTTTAATGACTCTTCAAAATAACGTTTAAAACCCCTGCAGCACAAAACCAACGATCTCTTCTCTGGGTGTGCAAATATCTCAGGCACACCACTAGAGGGAAGAGTGTCTCCACCTTCAGTATGCAGCAGGCTGCGAGATGCTTCTCAGAAAGCTTCTCAGAGTGGTGCTGCATTGGCGTGGGGATGACTGTCCCTGGAGATGTCCAAGAACCATGTGGATGTGGCACTGAGGGACACGGTTAGTGGGCACGGTGGGGTGGGTCAGTAGTTGGACTAGCTGACCTTAGCCGTCTTTTCTAACCTTACTGATTCTGTGACTCTAATCTGTGCGGTGATTTTTGAGGAGAAAACGAGGGCCATTGATTCTAGTTGCAAGAACACTGGATAAACCTGGCCTCCATTTTCAGAAATGCTGATCAAAACTTAACTTTAACACTAATTTGAGAGCAGAAATCCAGCTATTTTGAACATGCAGCCTTGGGACCTCAGGTGGGTCACTAACAAGGTAACTGAATTTTTGTGATCAAACAAAAGTGAACCTCCCGAGACCACGTTTTTACTCAGCAAGTGTGTAATTGCCTTCTTCTTCCTTCCTTCCAAGTGAAATTAAAGAAGAAAGAGTGCTCCAGGAGCATCCCAAATGCACTCCGGCCACCAGGCCCTAGGGCAGACTGAGGCTGCTGAGCGCCAGCCCCTGAGGGATGTGTGCTGTTTAGCATTTACTTTTGGAACAACCTCAGACTAAATCCAAGGGGCTGGGTTTCTGAAACAGGAATGCAGACGACACACTAAGAAACCCCATTCGTTATGCTACCAGAGTGAACCCCCAGACCCGCGGGTAGCACGCACTTGTAGACGCCGAGCTACAGCAGCGCGCGCACAGCGCCGCGTGTTGTTGCAGCTGCAAACGCGCACGCGCGCTCCCCTTGCGCGCACCGTCCCCGAGCGGTTCGGTCGCCATGGCAACGGGAAGAGCCGCGCCCGCCTCCAGCCCGCGCTCGCCGCTTGCCGCCGCTGGGTCGCGCCGGCTGAGGTGAGGTGAGCTCGGGGGAAGCGGGGAATGGGACGCGACCCCGAGAACGGCTCGAGGAGGCGGGTGGGTTAGGGTCAGCCGCCGCAGGGGGAGTGTATGGAGCAAAAGCCCGGTGACTGTCTTCTAACCGGCTTTCATTTTCTTCCTCGGGCCGTCGGGGTGTCTATGACCAGAATGTCGTGGGATCCGTCCGAAGGGGTCATAAGGCACATCATCCGCCAGGCGGGGCAGCAGTGTGCCGCCCACGGGCACCCCGTCTCCGAAACAGCGGTGGCTTTCATGGTAAGAGCGATTCCCAGCTGCTGGCAGGGCTACCGTGGTGCGCCATCTCCAGTTTTACCTGAGGCAAAGTAGTCCCTAAGTAGTAAATCCCCTCCTGTCACCAACGCGAAGCACGGACAAAAATCAGGGGCTGTGAGCAACCTGTCTAGAGGGAGGTGTCCCTGCCTATAGCAGGGGTGTGAAACTATGTGATCTTAAAGGTTCTTTCCAGCTCAAACCATCTACTTCATGTCAGGGTGCTGAAGCTGGAATGGCTGTGGCCTAGGAGTGACCCGAGCTGGGAATGGCTCTGTTTTGGGCTGCCCAGGAGTCCTAAAGGGCAGGAGGGTAATTCTCAGTACGGGGCCTTAGAAATGTGAAAAAGCATTTTCATCCCTTTGAAACTCTGCGTGTGAACACAAGGCCCTGAAAAGGCCTTGCCAAGTCTGGCTTGTGGCAAAGGATAGCAATGACAGGAACATGAACCGTTGATAAATCACAAGGAGGACCAAAATAAATGTCAAAAGACTCAGTTTTAATTATTTCCCCTCAAAGATAAAGAAACATTGACTGCAGAGGAGATTTTTCACAACTTAAGAGGTTATTTGCGTGGAGTAGAAGCTGTGATATAAATTAAAAGCTTGCTTTTGGCCATTTCTAGGTGAAAGCTGTTGTTCTAGATCCAAGAAATGACTTTGATGTGGATCAAATCCTTACAAAAAAGGACGTGCAAAATCTTATCCAGGTAATTCCGACAGGATGTTGAGTGTCAGTGCTTTGCTGAGACTGTATCCTTATATGTGGTAATTATAACATCATTTTATTTTGATACAAACATTTTCAGAACTCTAACGACAGTTTCTACCATAACTCTGTAGCTGAAGATTATGTGTTCACTTAGGTTAATGAGTAGAATTTGTTGTGTGTCTAGGGAATGGAGGCAACTGCTCTGCAACGTTTCAAAACCTGTCTCGCAATTGTGAGCAGTTGAGAAGTTTCCCAGCAAATTCAAAAGAACTCACCTCCGTGTCTCTCTCCTTAGCTCTGTGTTTCAAGGCTGATTGACACAACAAACCCATCCCTGAGCACAATGAAGATGCAAGTTTACTTTGATTTGAACTATGCGAACAGAGGTAATTTCAATATAGTAATATTTAATTTTTAATAGAAGCGGTTCGTTCCGACTTTAAACTTTCACCTCTCCCTATAGAATCATAGAATCATAGAATGGCCTGGGTTGAAAAGGACCACAATGATCATCGAGTTTCAACCCCCCTGCTATGTGCAGGGCTAATCATGATTCCTTCTTAAATGAATGCTGGTGCTAAAGTAAAATAACAAGCCCTGGAGAAATGTATTATACAGGAGTGAGTGTTTCAGCCAGCAAAGCTCAGGCTGCTCCTGTTTATCTGATAGAAATCCACTACATGGAAATTCATTGGTGTGCTTGAAAGGGAAACTGATGGCCTATCAATATCCATAATTGAGAGCAAACTTCAACAACTGTGGTTTTAACCAAGTCTGCTTTGGTCTCATCAGTGGCAACTTTATATGGTCTCAGCAAGGGAGTGTGGAAGTGGAAGGAAAGTGAGATGGAGAGAATGTCTCTGCTGTAATGAATTTCTTACCTCAGTGGGACAGGGAGGGTCGGCTGGGACACAGAAAATAAAACAAGAGTAGACAAGAAGTAAATATTTCCAGAAGATGGGAACTGTCATGGAAGTATTTTCTTAGCATGTAATAAAAACAAAACAAGCAAAACTAGGAAGCTGTTCCAAAGTCTTCTAGGTGCAGTAAGCTCAGTAAGTCCAGTAGAAGACTTGTGAGATCCTGTGTAATGTTCAGATTTTGTCATGTAACTTCAGGTGTGTATGAAATGTGTGTGTGTGTGTTAGGTGTTCTACTGCACTCATGGAGTCTGGTAAGGCAGAGTTGCTGCTTTAACTTACCCTGAACCATCTGGCCTCTCCTGATGCTAATCTTGCTAGTTTTGCTAATATTTAACTTCAGTTAAATAGAAGAGCATGATACCTTGTGCATGTCTTTCACATATCACTGATTCAGAAACCTTAAATTGCCCATGGTTATGAATTGCCCTGTCTGCATAAGTCAAATTCCAAAGAATACAGGTGGTGCTTTCTAACTGTCCTTCTTTTTTCAGCTGAATTACTCAGAGAGCATCGCCATGTTCTGGAGGGCAGGTTGGCTCCTCTGCTCAGGGACATCACAGATAGTCGTCCCCGCGTGCAAGAGGAAATGAAGAATGTGTATCAAAGGATTGTTAACTACGTGCTGCTGAGCTCTGGCCTGGGATCCCCAACAGACATTGAGGTTGTCAGGGAGGTGACAGGTCCGTAATTGCTCTCTTGTGAAATTGGACTTTGGATTTCTCTTGTTGAAGAATTAAATGTCACCTTTTTGTTGATCTTTAGAAATAGATGTGCTAAATTGTCATGACTGCACATTGCCCAAACTGTCACTGCTCAGCTTTGATGTCGACATTTGCCATGAATTTCTGCTTCCTGTAGCTGTTGGTCAGGAGAGAATATTTTTGCATGTTTAATCGCTTTTTTCCCTATTCTCTCACTTTACAGCTGCATTGCAGAGTGTGTTCCCCCAGACAGCTCTGGTTCCCTTCCTATCACTCACTAAGAAGGATAAAGAGCAAGAGCTAAAAAATCTTACCATGCTAGTCACAGGAATTCGGTTGTACAACAAGGAATGTGGGAAAGGAGGAAAAGGCATCGATGACTGTAAGTATACAAGAATGCATTTGGGTTGTCAATTCCTGACCTTCTTCACCAGAGTGCCTTCACCAGTTATACTCGGCTCGGCTGAACATGAGCCGACAGTGTGCCCAGGTGGCCAAGAAGGCCAATGGCATCCTGGCTTGCATCAGAAACAGCGTTGCAAGCAGGAGCAGAGAGGTGATTGTTCCCCTATATTCAGCACTCGTGAGGCCGCACCTCGAGTACTGTGTCCAGTTTTGGGCCCCTCACTGCAAGAAAGACATTGAGGCCCTGGAACGTGTTCAAAGGAGGGCAACAAAGCTGGTGAGGGGTCTGGAACACAGGCCATATGAGGAGAGGCTGAAGGAGCTGGGAATGTTCAGCCTGGAGAAGAGGAGGCTCAGGGGAGACCTCATTGCTCTCTATAACTTCCTGAAGGGAGGTTGTAGTGAGCTGGGGGTCGGCCTCTTCTCTCGTGTCATTAGTGATAGGACCAGGGGGAATGGTTTCAAGCTACGGCAGGGGAGATTCAGGCTGGACATGAGGAAGTATTACTTTTCAGAAAGGGTGGTCAGGCACTGGAATGGACTGCCCAGGGAGGTGGTGGAGTCACCGAGCCTGGGGGTGTTCAAGGAAAGGCTGGATGTTGTGTTGAGGGACATGGTTTAGTAGGAGCTATTGGGAATAGGTGAACGGTTGGACTGGGTGATCTTTTAGGTCTTTTCCAACCTTGGTGATTCTATGATTCTATGATTCTATACCCTGCCTCACTAGATAAACAGCTTTGACCCAGGATCTGTAGAGCTGAAGGAAAAGAACAAATTTAGTATTTGATTATAGGTTTCCATGCAGGCTACTACTCTGCTGTTAAGAGAGAACCCTGTGTGATTTAGAATCATAGAATCATAGAATCTTTAGAGTTGGAAGGGACCTTTAAAGGTCATCTCCTCTGCAGAGAACAGGGACATGCATAGCTAAACCAGGTTGCCCAGAGCCTACTCCAGCCTGACCTTGAAAGTCTCCAGGGCTGGGGCATCCACCACATCCCTGGGCAAGCAGTGCCTCAAGGATTACACATATTAACCTCATGCACTAATTTACTTCAGAAAAACTTGCTCTTAGATCTCTTGCCATTAAGTGAATTAAATGTGTAACTTTTGCCTTAAAAAGCAGTTAATTAAGATCTTGAAAGGGCACTGTTGACCCAATTAAAATTTTCTGTTGAGTAAGAGTAATGAGAATTACACTTAAAGAAAAGTTGCTTGGGCAATATCTGAATTCTGACAATTTAGAGTTACTTCTTCAGCTTCTTAACATGTTCTTCACGTGTTCTCTTTTGCATTTGGAAACTTCCTACTTGTTTCATGTGTACAGAACATCAGTAGGTGTCTTGGAATTTTTGAAAACGTGTCTTTGGAACAGGGCAAGAGTTACCTTTGTATTGGCATTTTACAAATGAGGAAAGCTGTCACCTTCAGTGCAACTTTCATTGTGCACTACTGAAGTGCATCTACTGCAAAGCAAGACTCTGCACTGTCCTCCACTTTTGTATTTCCACAGCTGTAATTCTGACTTTACTGTAAGATACAGTGGTTGAATCTGTACACAGACATTTGGGAATGTAAGGCTAGAGTTCAATATTTAAATGGAATACTGCTTGGCTCTAAAATTGCACTGTAACCGTTTGCTCGTGTTTTCAAGCACTTTATATGTATGTATCTTGTATTTGTTCTGCATAAACAGTGCCAGCCATTCTGAACGAAGCCATCCCAGCAGCCACACAATCTATTGAAGACCATCTTAATGCTTGCCATGTGCTAGCCCACCGTTACACTGCTCTGTTGGAATCCATGCATGAAGACCAGAACAGATACAGGCAGCTTAGTTCTTTAAAACTGAAAGAAGCACTGTTCAATGTGAGGCAGTATGAGGCCTTCCTTTGCATCCTTCTGGTGAGTTACCACCTTGTTGTATCCCGTAGGGTTTTATTGCAGTAGAAGGTATCCAGGTTACCTTCTTGTACAGGACTGGAAAAAAATCAACATGAAAGAAATCAGAAATAATCAAAATCAGATGTTTCTCAGCATATGAGAACCTACATAATCTGTCATGCTGAGCTCAGTACCAAACATGCTGGGTAAAAGGCAACGTGCATTAATTGTTTGTTGCAGTGTGACTGTGATTCCACTTCAGTTCTGGAGGTTTCCTTTCCTGGGAAGGATGTGTCTTTTTATCACCAAAGGACTGCAAATGTAGGACATCTGCCACGTTTGCATTCTGAGACTCAGTCTGCTCAGACACTGCACAGATGACTGGAGAAAGTGGGATTCTGCCATCAGACACCTCATAAGAAAAGCCAGATGACCTGAAATTAACTGAAGAAGATGTGGGTCAAGAAGATTTTCTGCTACTAAAAGCTATCACCCAAAAGAAAGATGAAAGAAAAATTATACATCATCTCAGTTTTAGGCTGTAGACATCCCCAACACTTGTGGGGTCATCCAAAGTCTTAAGAACACAATTTAAATTCCTGAAACTTGTTACACTTATGAAGATAGTTTCATTTGCCTTTTGAAAACTGTTGTGTTTTTTTTCCATTAGCCTATCTTTAATGTCATAAAGCTTAAGAAAATATTTCTTTTAATAATTTTTCTTGTTACTAAACACTTATTTTCTTTTACTATCATACTTCTTACCTGAAGCACATTCTTCTTCCAGTCTGACACAATTACAAGTGGTCAAGAAATTGAAAAGTTGAATGTGGAGTTTACAGCAACAATGGAGCAGTTTAAAAGCACCATTCAGAATAAGGTCTCCGTAGATACCAAAGAAGCTTTTGTAAGTATTTGAAAGGAAAACCTATTTGACTTTAATTATTAAAAAATCATGAAACCATTGCAAAATACTTTGCAGGAGTGGTTTTGCCTAGTTTAAGAAAAAAGCTGCAGCTGAAAACAGCACTCTGTGTGGTTTTTGGGCAGGCAGCTAAACTATGGGACTTGATCTCAAGGTAAAAGGAGAGCAAGGTACAAAATGGGGGAAGGAATGAAATACTATTTTACTGTGTCTTGAGTCGTTTGTCAGTATTTTTAGCATTACAGCAATGTTTTCCTGTGATGTTTCAATGTTTCATCCTTCAGAATAAGTAATTAGAAAGCAAAATAAAGTCTAATGTGGAGGGGGGAAGGAGGAATACCATGCATACCTACATGTGCCTACTCTGAGCAGAAAGCTTGTGGAAAGAGCGTGATCTGGCACTGCATGTGTGCTTGTGATTTTACAAGCCAGACGTTCTCATTTGGAGAACATTTACACTGCTCATCGAGTCGCTCAAATCAGTTTTTCTGCTGTACCTTCACAAAGCTTAAGTGCTCAGTACACACTTGAACACAGTGGCAAAGAGAGAGGGAAGAGATGGGTAGTCTTTCCTCAGGGGTGGGTGAGAGGAGGAAGCCCAGTTTAGGCTCTGTAACTTCTGGAAAATCATGTCCCTTCCCTGGTGACAGAAGAACTCTGTGAAGATTCAGTTCACCGACCTGAGTTTAACCTTTCTGAATACACACTGCCCTTCTCCTCAGAAGCTGTCTCCTCCTGGCTGCTTCCTAGATTTCTTCTCTTCAAGTTGGTTAGTTGTTTCTTCTCCTCTGCTGAGGGCAGAATATGTAATGTGATTTGATTTCAGATGTTTGCAGATGGAGATTTCCTTGTTAAAAAACAGATTCTGTTGCCTTTGGCTAGTTGCTGAGAAGCTGAATCCTGAGGGAATGTGGAGAAGCAGGATGTTCTGCCATTTAAAATTACAGAATAAGGACTATATTTGTAGTAAGCCTTTATTTCAGAAGACAGTAGATTTTATTAATATTCCTTTTATTACATATAGTTTGTTATAGAAAGAATGGTTTTGATCCTTGCTTCCTTTCCTTTCATTTCTTCCAGTTTTGCAACCTTAACATTCTCACCATGCTGTGATGCTGACAGATTTCAGACCCAACTCTTTTGACCGTTCATGTAATAATGCTGGTAACATGCATGAAACACATGGTGTTAGCATCCAGCTAGGATTAGCTGAAAATTTTCTCATAAACACTGCATGTTTAGATGTTACCAAACACATGATTAAAGTAACTATTTATACTCCAAGCTGAAAGGCTTCTTCTATATGAGAGTACACAAGGATGTGAGAGTTGCTGCTGTTTGGAACGCCGTACCCATCTGAAGAGGCTTGCACACCATTTGTCTGATATACACCATAGCTTGGCCACTGTGGCACTAAGTCACTCTGGAAGCAGAATGACAAAGACAGGTCCTTTGAAGATAGGAGCTGGGAGGTTATTTCATTTGGTAGTTTAGTCGGTGTGGTTCACCTGGTTCTTCCTGTATAATTCATTTCCAGTTACAAATCTGCAGTGTCAGTGAAGCTCTCAGTTCCAGGTATGGTTTTGGAGTAATCTGTTTGGAAAAGACTTCGGAGTGAATCATAGAATGGCCTGGGTTGAAAAGGACCATAACAATCATCAGGTTTCAACCCCCCTGCTATGTGCAGGATTGCCAACCCCTAGAAAAGTACCATTCTGGCCTGTGGCCACACATATTAGGTGCTTGGACACTGAGGTGGCAGTTCCATTTTCAAAGCCCTGGGCTTCCCCCAGAGTTTCTGAGTGCTGAAGGCCTTGTAGATCAGGTCAGCTTTGTTCATACCATGGATTGTTGCGCACAGCATATGGGTTATGTTGCAGATACAAAATGATTCTGGATTTCAGATCATTTTCTTTTTTTTTTTTTTTCCTTCCCTAGCCTCTTTTTGTTGCAGCTTTCAACCTATGGTCCAGGTTTCAGGATGAGATACTTCTGCTAAGCTTCCTCACAAATATGACTAACTCTCTGCAGCAGTTCTTGGAAACCCAGTCACAGCTTTTTCCTGAGGAACTGCTAACATCTCTTCTGGAAGGGGTGACTGTGAAAACTGATGAGGAGAGGATAAGAGAAACCATGGGTACTGAAAGTTATTAACGCTTTGATTTCCTTCGTTTCTCAAGATTATTGAGG
Source organism: Lagopus leucura (assembly GCF_019238085.1). Taxonomy (NCBI): domain Eukaryota; kingdom Metazoa; phylum Chordata; class Aves; order Galliformes; family Phasianidae; genus Lagopus; species Lagopus leucura. The sequence goes on from NW_024962252.1 coordinate 27,759,543, forward strand.
TGGTGGTGTTTTGTTTTGTTTGTTTTTTGCCAAAATCATTTTTTTGTAAAGCTGATACCCCTAATAAACCAAGTTATATTCAAGGATATGCACTGTTTGTGAGTGGGTGTAAATGAAATAGGAGTACTTGATATTACCATCCTTTTGCAGCTCTGTTTCCAAATAAAACTAATGCTTTTGAAGCAGGACCCCCCAGTACTGATTTTTCAGTCCTTCAGGGCTGATTCCTTAGGATCTCTTCTGAGGTAGGTCTTAAATTTGGGGATTTGGGGATCGTGGCACTGCAGATCCCACTGTGAAGACAATAGTAATCAGCTCAGCCTGTAGTTTTGTTTGTATTTTAAACATCAGATGTCTTGTTACTGAAATCCTTCCCTTGTTAAACCATAGGGACAAGAGTGAATGTTTCTGATTTCAAGAACCAGGAATGGCTTTTTCCAGAGACTACCTCTAATTTTGATGAATTGTTCATCCAGTACCACGGCTTCTGTGCACACGCAATTGGTGCAAAAGGCCTCACCCTTCCAGGTATGCATTGCAGTTAGATGTTCTCCTTAATTGATATGTGCACAAGTACTAAGGAAAATGGGAAGACATATTCTGGAAGTGTCCTCTTCTGTCAAAGATGGAGTTCCGCATTTTTTGTAATTTTCACTCCTGGATGATTTCCCCTGTTAAAGAAATATTCTTTAAGAAATATCCAGATAAAATGCCCAAAATAGAAGGTAGGAAGGCTTCAAGGGTTGGTAGGCACAAGCAAGCAGAAGCAAAGCCAAGATGAGATGGATGAATGTTTCCTCTTTGCTATCTGTGCTTGTATTATAACCTGCATTGCAGCTGAATGCAGGTTTGTTTATTGTTGTCAATGTGTTTTCATACAGTCATTGGAAAACTGTCAGATACAGGATACTGTTTCTCTTTGTTGCAAACACACACATCCATGCCTTGAACAGTGGATATTTATTCAAACAGTAGATACAAAGTACCAAAAGTCTTCTGTGACAATAATACAAAATCGCACTTAGTGGTCAGCCAATGGTTGGATTGTATTTGGTCTGGGCTAAGGTCACTTGTCTTGAAAGCGAGTCTCATTTCAGCTACTCTACCAGTTCATGTTTTCTGTCTCCTTGTGTTTTATAGAACCTATCCATGTGGACTATTTTAAACCTACAGGAGACTGGGAGGAAAATACGGCAATTTCTTGTCAGTATAAACAAATACATAATTTAATGGTGGTGTGAATATATTTAAACACTTAGTGCTGCATGTAAACAGCTGTCCTGGGTTGGACTGAAGGTCTCTCCAGCCTTGTGATTGCTGGATGTGGCAATTCATGGCCACTTGAAGACCATGAGTAATTAAGTAGAAACAGCCCTTCTTGCATTATATTCTTCCCCGTTTCAGCAGTCAGAGGTTATAGGATTTCTTCAGATGAATGTTGTGTCTGCACCTTTCTGTTAAATAATCCTCAAGAGAGACTTTTCATTTATCTAATTGCTTTTTGAATCCATTTACAGTTTGCCATGAGATATTCTTATTGTCGTTATGTCCTACAATTATAATTACCTGTAGTATGAAAAGTACCTCTTTTAGAGACGGTTTTAAGCTCCAGCTTGGTAATTTCATCAAAGGTTGTTTTCCTATTAGAAAAATTAGCAAGTAGTGATTTTACATCTAATGTTCTACAGGTATGATAATCTCGTATCGTGTTATTTCTCATCAGTTGCTTGTTCTCAGTGCTGAGGAGGCCTCTTTCTTTGACTCTTCCTTTGTGGAAGAGTTAAGATCCAAACCTTGGATCACTTCCAACTCACTTCACTTAATTTATATTTTTTAATGAATTGGAACAAAATGTAGTATAGGAAATGTAGGCTTCTATTGTTTTTTTCTCCCCTTCTGTATCCGAATAATTCCTGAGGTTATTCATGCTTTTTTGATTGGCATTGAGTAGTGCCATTTAATATCTTCAGAGCACAGCCTGAGGTGATTCTAGGCCTTTCCTAGACAAAGACAGCCAAAGCAGAGCCATTCACTGCAGTTGAGCTCAATTTGTATTTTCTTTGATAAGTTATTTGGCTGTGATTGACATTTAATTTCCTTTCTTTATTGTCCAGCTTCTTGGCTGCTTATTCTGTTTCTTCGCTTAATTTCAGTGTTAGGCCCCTTGGTATAAAGGGACTGCTGATCTGGAGATTCTAGAGGAAACATTTCTGGGTATGGGCAGTGTTTTTTACACCTTTCCCATATGTGTTTCATCCATTGTTTTTCTCACAGACACAGAGTCTAGTCTAGACTAAAGCACAGTGGTTGGAAAGTAATCAAAAGCAGTTGTGATGACCTAAAGAAATTTACTTTTCTCTATTTAAAAAAAAAAAAAACTTTTTCCAGAGATTTATTCTGATTTCAGAAAAAAAAGAAAAAAAGAAAAGTGAAGCTGACTTGAGGAAAATGTATGACCTTGATCAAAAATACCTTTTGGATTGCATATCATAGTGTTTTGGTTTTGTTTTTCCTTAGGAAATCCTGCTATTGGCGTTCTGAAGCACAAGGACAGATGTTATGTTTTCAGTTCCAAAGAATCTGCATACATTTTTGCTCAAGATCCAGATAAGTTCATTCAACTGAATGTAGAAAAAGCAAAAGAACACGCAGAGCTAATTCAGCTGCTCAACCTTCACCATCAGTTTGGATACCTTGCTCCTCGTATGCGGGTACTCATTGCCTCTTGCTGAACAACTGTTGGATTGCTGGTTTATCTGTTCTTTCTAGAACATAAAAAGAACAGGGGTGATACCCAGAAGAATAATCTGCCTATCACACATGATGCCAGTTGGTCCATCTCTTCCAGATCTTCAGGGTGTAGATAAGAAACATCTTCCCTTAATGTTCTCAGCTTTCTCCTACCAGGAGAACATGTGGAGCTGAAGGATTATGGTAGTGGTAAAAAGAGCTGTTCATCCTTAGCCAAGGAAAATCTTGTGTCTGATGTTTCTTTTCCTCATTTTTGCAAAATTAGCTTAAAGGAACAGGAAGTAAATGCAATTGAAGATATGCCAGATACCGTATTAAGTAGAGCTTTCACTCAGAAGTTCATTTGTATGTGTTGGTTGAGGATGTAGTGATATGTGGGACGGAAACTGTGGAATATATTACACAATGAAAGGGACTATGATCTATAAAAATGAATGTGATAGTTGTACCATGTGAAATCCAAGGGCTTGGTTGGGTGAGTTAAACTTTTTCTGTGTTGCATCATGAATTTGAAACCCCTAGCAATGCAAAGAACATAGACTTGAACTGACCCTTGGTGAGAAACATGAGGTTTATATCCCACCTCTGGAGAGAATCACAGAATCAGGAAGGTTGGAAAAGACCTCTAAGATCACCTAGTCCAACTGTCAGCCCACCCCCACCATGCCCACTGACTGTGTACCTCAGTGCCACATCCACACAGTTCTTGAACACAGTTTCTTTTCTTTTTAGCGGGGTCAGAGGATCAAAAATATTGTTGAATGTAAAAATCATTACCTACGTGCATTGTACAGGTTTGCAGGTTTCTTTCTGCTATCTTACTTAAGCAGCTGTATTCTTTTCACTAATGACTTGCTTATTGTTTTTTATTTCCATCCAGATAAGAAGCTCAGACAAACTTCCGATGAAACCAATCACAAAATGTGACAGTGGTACTCAAACTGATACTCATATCTTGCCTCCAACTATTGTGAAATCCTATGAATGGAACGAGTGGGAACTGAGAAGAAAAGCTGTAAAATTGGTTTGTATTTTGTTACTATCAGTGCGTAGATGTTAAGATGCGTTCAGCAGTTTATCTTTAGCATAAGCAACCGTTTATGTTTTCTAATAGTTGAGCACAAAGAGCTTTTTGGTAATTAAAAAAGTAAAAAAAAATCATTTGGTAGCTCATTGGTTTGACCTGCTGAGAGACAAAGTATTCAGGGTGGTTTATTATCAGCATCTAGCCAGAAAACTTGAAGTGTTAAAATATTTCTTTCTTAGAAGACATAAGCTTAGGCTGTAGATTTTCCACACCTAGGTGCTTCAACTTCCTCCACAGTCACAAGAGATCTAGCTAATGGAGTTTTGGAGACTGTTTGGGTTCCTGATGGGAAGACCAAATTCCAGGCCAGCTTAGTCACTCTCCAGCCTCTGCTGTCTTTGACTTCAGGCTCCACCAACAGGACTGGACTCTGGGAACTTTCTCACCCCTTACTTGTGTCGGGGTCTGAATCCCACAGCGTGAGACTGTATTTGCTGTATTTCAGTGATACCATCCTATGATTTACAGTGCTGTACACCATTGGTGACATAGAAGAAGGAGCATACATTTTGCTAACTGCTGATTTTGTAATTTCAGCACTTGGTAAGAAGAGGTTTTGTCATTGTATCTACAACAGTTGCTATGATTGAACGTGGCTTTCTTGTTGTCATCGTAATCATAAAACCATGGAATCATAGAGTGGCTTAGGTTGGAGGGGACCTTAAAGATCATCTGGTTCCAACCCCCCTGCCGTGGACAGGGTTGCCAACCACTGCATCAGATAAATAACATTATCTTTTGCCTCTTGCCAAGGGGCTAGCTAGAAATGTCTTGAAAGAATTTTTTTTTCCTTTTTATTTGATAATCTGTGATACCAACAACCAAACCTCATCACACGAGGCACAATTACCAAAGAAAACACAAAACCAGCAGGAGGCTGACTTAAAATTGTGCAGGCTACACACAGTGCTGATCATTTGATTCTTTTTGTCTCTTCAGGCCAATTTGCGTCGCAGATTAACTCATGCCATGCAGACTGATCTCAGCCATCTGAGAAGGGAGAACTCCACCCAGGTGTACCTGCCCAAAGATGTCAGCACCCAAACAAAGAGTGACAGCTCAAGCAGTGTACCCAGACCACAGATTTTTTTGGCAGGTCTCCGAGGAGGATCGTCTGCTACTACTGAAGTGGTCAAAGTGGATTTAACAAGACCAGTAGATAAAGCCTAAGAGAAAATGAGAGACTTAAGGAAATGTATTAATTATATGTAAAAATCTCAGCATATACCTGAATTGAATTACAGAAGAATCATAGAATCATAGAGTGGTTGGGGTTGGAAGGGACCTTTAAGATTATCTATTTCCAGCCCTCTGCTATAGGCAGGGACACCTCCCTCTAGACCAGGCTGCTCACAGCCCCATCCAGCCTGGCGTTGGATGTCCTGGGTCTTTTGATTGCAGGAGCTGACTTATCTGCTGGGGCCTCCTAGTAGGATGGCATTAAGTGATAGAAATGAATCCTGAAACACACAGAAAAAAAAAAAAAAAGCAATTTTGAATCAAAATGTGCCAGAAAACTTTAACTTAAACCAACATTTAAATGTGTTCTGTGGTTCTGGGATTTTCTTGACATTTTAATACAATGATTACTTGCTGAAACGCTGTCCTTAAGAGCCACAGCTTTGATTTTCGACAGATAGGAGATACAGAGCCAATCCTGCAGCTCCTACAGAGGCACAGCGCTCGTTGGTGTTAGCTAAAACTGATGCCACGAGAGTCATCCAGATATCACAGCTCTGCCTGGAGAGCATCATAGTAGAGGTAAAACCAGCAGGATGGGATCTCCCCATGTCCCTGGGCTGTTGATGAATGGCCTTCCATGGCATAGGCCTCATGAGTGTAGGCACACGCAAGGAGCTGGAGCTCTGTGGGATGCTCTGAGGTCTTTGGTGATTCATGTGGGCTGACACCAGGTGTGAGGTGTGCAGGTGGGCACACAGGACACAAAAGCAACTTGGGGCATCTTTTTTTTAAAAAGCTCTGCTTTGCTGTGTTTAAAAAGAAACTAAAACCCAACAGGAAAAGGTTTTTAGCTGTACTTCATTGCCTCATGTCGTACTTTGTGTCACTGGATGCCCGCCTGTTTCCATTTGTTGTCATTTGCTTTGAACATTTTATCTTCCAAGTCCTTGCTTTGAACCAACTCAGCGGTATTTACACACATTCACTGATATAAAATTGATGATCCAAACTCCCTTCTATTTCCTTTTACATCTGTACAATGTGAAAGCAGTAGGCAGCAGCGCACAACAGCGGGGAGCAAAAGCCACGCACCGCACGCAGCTCCTGTTCCCCGCGGCGCTGACTCCTCCACCCTCCTGCTGCTACCGGGCGCCGCCGTGCACGCCGGCGGACCTTCTGCCCGAGCGGAGCCTCCGCCTCTATGGTAGAACGGAGAGGCGGGGCGCTCTAGGCGGCCGCGCGGCTCTCTATGGTGAATGGGAGGAGGGGCGGGGTGCGGCGGGCAGCTGCTGCCCGGCGGCTCTTCCAGCCGGCACCATGTCGCCTCCGAAGGGTGAGCGCGCTGCGGGGTACCGCGGCTCGGAGGGGGGGAAGGAGGAGGGGACCGACCCCGCCCTCGCGAGACGAAGCGCGACCCGCGAGGAGGGGCGCGGGAGGGCCGGGCGCGCTCAGGGTGAGCGGCGCGGCTCCGCTCGGCGCTTTCCCCGCGGCCGGGAGGGAGGCAGCGGCCTCGCCAGAGCCTCGGGGTTCGGCTGGGGGCGGCCCGGCCCGGCCGTGCGGGAGCACTGTGCCGGAGCGCCCTGCTGGGGAGACGCGGGGCTGCCCGGCGCCGTCAGCTCACGGCGTCTCGCAGCGCTTGGTTTCAGCAGGGTTCGCAAACTGTTATTTTTTTAGAGCGGCGGTTATAAGGAAACGCTGCATATAACGTTGGTTCGGTGCTGCGTGGGCTTAGATTCTAGAGACGTAAAAAGCTTGAAATGCAAAGGGTCCAGCCGTCGGTGTCGACGCCGTTTCGGAGGAGCGCTGCGAGGAGCACACGCGTGTGTCAGCTGTGCTGCTGGGGCCGGGCGGGTGACTCGTGGGGTCAGCCCTCAGCCCATCTCCAGGCGCTGCTGGGCCCTCTAGTCGCTGTGCCCTTCAGACGTGGTTACTGACGTGGGGGAGATCGTATCTGTAAGGAAGCAGCTGATTTAAGCGGTTGTGGGAGCGGGAGGCATTAACTGTACCTCGCGAAAGTGTTATGCAAAAGGAGGAATGAATCACAGCTTTGGCTGTGGTGGGTTCAGCAGTTCATCCCCTTCTCTACGTGAACAAAGCCATTACAGAGCTGCCCCCAGCCTATCCCATGGCTCAGCTCATCAGCAAGGGAATGTAAACTTACACCAATTAAGCCACATTTCTGTAGGATATCCAGAATGTGATGGATGATGCCCCAACAGTTGCTGCAGAAAGGTTGTCGCCCCCACGATGCCATACAGAGCAGGGAATAATGTGCTCATTTGCAAAATGCTTCTGTAGTCACGCCACGTTTGCAAGATTTCTTGAGTTGGAGGTGGTGCTTTCACACAGAGAAACCCCACTTGGAGTCGGCACTGTTTTCTCTGCCATTCTCTGACACTGTAAAAACTGGCGTCATCTGGCCACGGGTAATAAGTAGTCCTTGCATGGCTGAATTTAGCTGAACGGACAGGACATCTTGTTTTCTATGGCAAGTGATTTTCCAAGAATGCCTTTCGTATGAAGTCCTATCGCCGTTCTGAGGAAACACCTCCTCCTAACCTTGGTGGAAAGTAAGACGGAGGAGAATGCTGCCATCGGGTTTTTGAGATGCGTTTCCTGCTTTGCTGATGCTGAGCACTTCCCTCTTTTTTTTTTACCAATCTGCAGCACTGTTGGTGCCTGACCCCCAAACAGGACAGAGAGGATGGGCTGCTGTTTGGCATGAGTGTAGCTGAAGAGTGAGAGAGCACAGGAAGACTTAGTAGATAAACGGTTGGACTGGATGATCTTTTAGGTCTTTTCCAACCTTGGTGATTCTCTGATTATTAGGGTAGGAGGATATCTTTTTGTCAGACACGTGAGAATCTGAGAAGAGACTTTAAAATTGATCTTAGACTTTGTACACGAAGCACTTCACAACATGATATTATTGTATGCTACTGCAGTAGACTTTAGTACAGTCCTACAGCTGTAGGATGCCCTATTTCCATTCTTAAATTAAAGTGAGGGGCATGCTGAGGTGTTGTCTTTGTTTCCTTTCAGAAAATGTCAGCCTGCTGTACAAGCTGTACTGCCTCACAGTGATGACCCTGGTCGCTGCCACATACACCGTGGCACTGCGCTACACCAGGACGGTGGGGGCAGAGCTCTACTTTTCAACTACAGCTGTGTGCATCACTGAAGTCATCAAGCTGTTCCTCAGCGTGGGTATCTTGGCTAGGTGAGTGTGGGGATGCCAATGGGCGTGTGGAAAAACCAACCACTTCTACTCACCTCTCAGTTACTGAGGTGCAGCTGTGTCTGAGTGCATTATGGGGGGGTCACACTGCAAAGTCCTCTTAGTGTGGGGCAGGGCTCGAGTCCTCCTCAGCTGCAAGTTCTTTGTAAACAGCATGATGTTCTGGTGTGTCCTGTCTGCCTGTTTTCTGTATTTGTGTACTTTGGAGTAGGTTCAAAATGTCAGCATGGGTTATCTGCAACCAGTCTTGTAGAATTTTGGTGTCGTGTGTCTAAGCCATGGAATACTGAATTATGTAAAATTGTCGTGTTCCTACTCATAAATTTTGCCAAGCTGTGTTACAGAAGGACGTCTTGTCTCTCTGTTAATGTAGGGAGTCAAAGCTAAAAGACTACAGTGACCAGTGGGCCTTCTGTAATACCACCTGTTCATCTCTGTTGTGCCTGTGAAATGAGTTCTGCAATATCATTACACAGTAAATGGAAAAAGTAGTTATTTTATGAACGCTTTCGCTAGTATTTTCACTGTATTCTGTCATCCTGTGTTGAAAGCCATCATGACTAATCTTTCCCTCTTCATCTTTGCCATTTTTGTTTTCATGTCTGTATTGTTTTTTCTTCACTTGTATTTTCTAAGCCAGTGAGGCTTAGTTTGGTTTATGTGTGATCATGCTAGTACCCTTTCTGACGGCTTTTCTGGTATTACTGCATTCCTTGAACCAAGATCCAGAGCTGTGTGCAGCACTCAAGGTGTGAACGTGCTGTTGCATGATGCAGGGGAGTAGAGGTACTCCCCGGCTTGGTGTCAGTTCCTTTCTGAAGAAGCCTTGGAACACAGCTGAGCTGTGGGCTGACGTGCAGGAGAGCTGCTCGCATCTTTTTTCTAAGTGCCAGTAGCAACTTTCAGGATGGTTGCTCTGTTTTGAGGATGTCATCTCTTAGGATTATTTCTCAGTTTTTTGGTAACTGAGTTTTATTTGCCATTTAAAATGGGATTAATGTTACCAACCAAGCTTTTTGAAAGTTAAGATATCTATTTTGATCTGGTCAGCTATTTACTTATTTTCTCCATGGTTAAGAGAGGGAGATAATGAACAGCACCACCAGTGTCCACCAGGCCTTGCTCACCTCTTCTTGGTGGGATGTCTTACTTGCTGGCTGGTCTGGATACCATCCTTTGCTGTCCATATAACCAAACTGGTTCTCACGTAGCAGAAGAACTGGTGAATTCTGCTTGGTGCAGTGAGAAACCCTTCAGCAGCTACTGAAAGTTCTGTGTTGGATACCATGTATAATGTCATATAGTCAGCAATATCCCGGTCATGTCCCCTGTTAGACCACTTATGAATATGGTGAACAGTTCCAGCACGGCTTCCTGCAGTGCCTGCCTGATGGCCTCCTCCAGGTTTAGAGTTCTAACCAATTTGTCTCCCTCAAGGCAAAGTGCCTTTGTAGTGTAATAGCCACTTAAATCACCGTGTTCAGTTTGGTTGGATCCATCCCACTCCCTTTTCTTTTTGAAACATCCAGCCTGACAACCTCAGTACACAGGATACTGCAGTGTGACTCTTGCTTTGTTCCGGCTGCAGAGTTTGTTTTCTTACACGTTCTTATGCTACACTTTCACTGTGTTTGCTTTCTCGGGTTTCTCCTGCAAAACATATTGAATGAATGAAGTCATAGGATTGTCTTTCAGAAGGGAGGGTTGTGATGGTTTAAGCTGTGTAATTATTTACTCAACTGTACAGTTATGGGAAAAGACTCCTCATATTTATTTCAAGTCCAGCTGGCCATTTGGTAATTATGTTGTCCATGTTCTTGGGTGGTACATAATTTCTTAGTAATGGATCAGGAAGAGCTGATTTGCAAACAACAGTTTTAACTTTTTTTTTAACAACTGAGTATTCTTAATGCAGAACTAATTTCTGTTAGTGTCTGTTAACTGTTCAGGCCTCTGTAGAAAACAGAATACATTTTTAAAGTCAAATGTAGATAGATGTCTAGAATACTGAGATCAAGCTGGATCATTTTCTATTTTACTTATTTTGCAACATACATCTTTGGGCACATTGTTTTGCATTATAAGCTATACGTAGAAAAGGCTTTTTAAAAATTCTTTTTTGCTGTTACTGTTGTGGTTAAATCTCTTTTCACATGGCCTTTTTGTAATTTGAGTCAGAGATTCTCAGTTAAGACATGCTCCAGAAAGCAAACCCACCCCAAAGATGAGCTATAATATAGTACTACTTCTTCTCAACAGCTGCAGTGGAAAAAAAAAGAACTGCTTACTGGGCATCTGTTGTTCTTCATTGATGAATTTCCGTGCCAGAAGTCTAAGTGGACATAAGTAGCTCTTGCTGCTGTGGTTTGTCTGGGAACAGATGCTCAGCTAACTTACTGAATATAGGTGGGGACAGAGGCAGGTGTTGTTTAAATGTTATTTTCTTGTTCAACCACCTATCTTAGTAATGACTTCTATCAATTGATACCATATGATATTTTCTAACTTCTTAGTCTTACAGAGTGGAACTATATATATGTGGGTGTGCTAATTATGGAATCATAGAATGGTTTGTGTTGGAAGGGACCTGTAAGATCATGTAGTTCCAACCCTCGCTGCAGACAGGCACAATTCCCATTAGACCAGGTTGCTCACAGCCCCATCCAGCCTGGCCTTGGAGGCTTGCAGGGAGGGGGCATCCACAACCTCACCGTGCAACCTGTTTCAGTGTCTCACTGCTCTCACAGTAGAGAATTTGCTCCTAATACCTAGTCTAAATCTACCCTCTTCTGGTTAAAGCCGTTTCCTCTTGTCCTGTTGCTACATGCCCTTGTAAAAAGTCCCTCCCCAGCTTTCCTGTAGGCCCCCTTCAAGTACTAGAAGGCCATTATAAGGTCTCCTCAGAGCCTTCTGTTCTCCAGGCTGAAGAGCCCCAACTCTCTCAGCCTGTCCTCACAGGGGAGGTGCTCCAGCCCTCTAGTCACTTTCCTGGCCATTCCCTGGACCTGCTACGACAGCAAATGTCCTTGTTTTGGGGACCCCAGAACTGGATGCAGTACTCCACGTGGGGTATCATGAGAGTAGAGTAGTGGTGCAGAATCACCTCCCTTGACATGCTTCACACTTGATGCAACACAGGATGGAGTTGGTCTTCTGGGCTGCGAGCACACATTGCTGGCTCATGTTGAATCTTTCATCAACCACCAGCCCCAGATCTTTCTCCTCAGGGCTTCTCTCAACCTCAGGGCTTCTCTGTCCAACCTGTATCTGTGCTTGGCATTGCTGTGACCCAGCTGCAGGACCTTACACTTGGTCTTGTTGAACTTCATGAAGTTGGCATGGGCCCACCTCTCTGTTCAGGTCCCTCTGGATGGCATCCCTTCTCTCTGGTGTGTCAACTGCACCACTCAGCTTGGTGCCGTCTGCAAACTTGCTGAAGATGCACTCAATCACATTGTCCCTGTCACCTACAAAGATGTTAAATAACACTGGTGCCAACACTGATCCCTGTGGACTGCCACTCATTGCCGGTCTCCACTTGGACACTGAGCTGCTGACTGCAACTCTGAGTGCAACCGTCCAGCCAATTCCTTATCCAGCGAGTGGTTCATCCATCGAGTCCATTTTTCTCTAATTTGGCAATCAGGATGTCATGTGGGACGGTGTCAAATGCTTTGCACAAATCCAGGTATGAAATTGCACTAAGGGCATGACTTATTGGTTACTACCAATCACCTCATCTTTTTTTCCCATGTGCCTCAGGAGGGCCTTCACGAGGATCTGCTCCATGATCTTACCAGGCACTGACTGGTCTGTAGTTCCCTGGATCTTCTTTTTTTTCCCCTTCTAGAAAATAGGGGTTATGTTTCTCCTTTTCCAATCAGTAGGATCTTTACCAGGCTGCTACAGCCTCTCAAATACGGTTCTTTAGAACTAGATATCTGGAACAGCAGCACTTCAGTCTGGCTGTACTTGGCTTTGAGTTTTCTTATCTCCTAATGCCAGGCAACATCGTACATTCACTGGAGAACAAATAAACCAACAAGTCTGCCTATAATGTTGGTGACTCATAATGTTTCATGCAGTTCCTTATCTAGTGCACTTAACCATGGTGCACTGGCATGTACTCTTCCCGTCTTGATACTGCAGACTTGAAGTACTGCTTGTCTGTAAATCTGTCAGTGGTTGTCCCTGTGGCCAGGCATGTCTTGCAAAAGATAGCTTTGTGCCATGCTCAGCGTCAGCAAGTCTGTCCCAAGCAAAGTTTCCCACTCAGTTAGGAAGGAGCTTTGCAAGAGCTTGTAAAGTGAGGGAGTGTACAAAGTTGTGCTCACCTCTCTTCAGAAATTGTACTTCCCTGGTGCTGGTTTTTGCAGCTCCTCTGTTCTGGGAGAATGAGAAAAGAATCCCTTGCAGCTGCTTGTATAACAAGTGCTCCAGCCTATTCTTACTGACATAAATCCATACTTTTTTTTTTCCTTTAATGCCAGGAACAGTCAGGTTTGTCAGGAATGGAGAATATGCAGGAATAAGGTGGCTGAGGAAGGAACAAGCATAAGAAAGATAAGAAAGATGTAGAGCTGTTGGAGCAGGTCCAGAGGCACAAAGATGATCAGAGGGCTGGAGCATCTCTCCTATGGAGAAAGATTGAGGGAGCTGGGCTTGTTCGACTTGGAGAAGAGAAGGCTCTGGTGAGACCTCATTGCAGCCTTCCAGTACTTGAGGGAAGCTTATGAACAGAAGGGAAATCAATGTTTTACGTGGGCAGATAGTGACAGAATAAGGGGGAGTGGCTTTAGACTAAAAGAGAGGATATTAAGAGGGCAGTGAGGTGCTGGCACAGCTGTCCAGAGAAGCTGTAGGTGCCCCATTTCTAGAGATGCTCAAGGCCAGTTTGGATGGGGCCGTGGGCAGCCTGAGCTGGTGGGGGGCAGCCCTGCCCATGGCAGGGGGTTGGAACGGGGCAGGCTTTAAGGTGCCTTCCAGTCCCAGCCATTCTGTGATTCCATGATTTCACGAACCTGGAACACACAGATTGTACATAGTTGGAGTTTGGAGCAGGTGGATGATGAATGTGTGTGTCTGTAAGGGAGGCAAAAGGAGCGTTAACTTTAAGAGCGGTACAAGGATTCAAGTTGAATGGTCTGTGGTATAGTTGGGGTGGAGCAGAAGTGATTTTGCATGTTGGTATTTGTCCATGGCAAATGGGAGAAGAATGGCAAACAGGAAGTGTGGGGCTTGGGAGAGCTGAGAACTGGAGGTGGTGAGCTGCGGTGACAAGGAAGAAGGAAAAGTCATGCCCTTGTGCAACTAATAAGGAAGATGTAGTGATGCAGAGGGCAGCCTTCCAACAGGCTGAGGAACAAGCTGCAGAAAGGGGCGGCCACAAAATGTGACCCTTTCTTTCCTGTTGCCTGCAGGGCAGTAGGGAGCTGCACGCCTTGCCCTGTCTGGTCGGCTCACATGTGTGAGTGGGTGCAGCTCTTGTCGCTCTCTCAGCTCAAGTGAGGAGAGGAGACCAAGGCTGGCTGAGGAGTGAGAGGTGTTTCACTGCAGAGTACAAGGAAGGGTATAAAGGAAGGGTATCATCCTTTTTTTTTTTTTTTCTTTTTTTTTTCTTTACAGTGAGGTCCATTTTAAAGTGAATCTGGAAAACTGCAGACATGTGATGTGACACACATATTAATAGAGCTCCCAGAAAGGGGTGTCAGCCTTCTGTCCCACTGCCTGTATACTTAGATACTTGTTCCACTGCTTACAGTGGCTGTTATCCAGGATGTTACATGTTAATGCATTTAACCTGATTCCCAAATGGAGTCTTCACTTTTTCTTCACTTTTACTAGTTTTATTCTTGTAGATAACCCTTACGACTGTTTACAAGGGTGGATAGCGGTAGGACAAGGGGGAATGGTTTTAAACTGAGACAGGGGAGGTTTAGGTTAGATATTAGGAGGAAGTTTTTCACACAGAGGGTGGTGAAGCACTGGAACAGGTTGCCCAAGGAGGTTGTGGATGCCCCATCCCTGGAGGCATTCAAGGCCAGGCTGGATGTGGCTCTGGGCAGCCTGGTCTGGTGGTTGGTGACCCTGCACATAGCAGGGGGGTTGAAACTCGATGATCATTGTGGTCCTTTTCTACCCAGGCTGTTCTATGATAACCTCACAGGTTTTGCTCAGTCCTCCCAACAGATTTCTTGGTTTGATTTCTGTTTTCAGATATCTGCCTAGGATGGCCCTCAGTTATACTCTTATTTCCTTTTGCAGAGAATCGGGAAGTCTGGCAAGGTTAATAACATCATTAAAAGAAAATGTCTTTGGAAGTCCCAAGGAATTGCTAAAATTAAGTGTTCCATCTTTGGTGTACGCTGTCCAAAACAATATGGCTTTTGTGGCTCTTAGCAACTTGGATGCAGCAGTCTACCAGGTAATGCACATTGTCATAAGCAGCTGCTCTACAAATCCATTTCTCTCTACAGTGTCATGAGGTGTGCATGTGAGCTGTCTGTCTGCCTGGCACCCAGGGCTACGATCAGCCTTAAGAAGGCTAAACTAAAAGCTGACTGGTGCTGTGCTGCATTCAGAGCACGCTGCTGTAGCGCTAACCCACTCTTTGCTGGAGTCATTTCCAGTTTACATTGTTGTCGTTAGAAACAGTACAAAACCCCATGGATCTGTGGGGAATCAACAAATATAAAATGTCATTTTGTGGTTCCTGTTGTATTGTTCTGCATTGGAGGAGCTCATGAAACCAAATGCTGTATGCTGTCTGTAGGTGACGTACCAGTTGAAGATCCCCTGCACGGCGTTATGCACAGTCCTCATGCTGAACCGTACCCTTAGCAAGATGCAGTGGTTCTCTGTCTTCATGCT
Source organism: Lagopus leucura (assembly GCF_019238085.1). Classification (NCBI taxonomy): domain Eukaryota; kingdom Metazoa; phylum Chordata; class Aves; order Galliformes; family Phasianidae; genus Lagopus; species Lagopus leucura. The sequence continues at coordinate 27,774,671 of NW_024962252.1, forward strand.
GTGTGGCGGCGTTATTCTTGTTCAGTGGAAGCCTGCTCAGGCTACCAAAGTGCAGGTAAGAGCTGACGTTTTGCCACTTTGTGATGAAGAATAAACTGCCTTTTATGCTTTGTTTGTTACCTTACGTCGTCTTGGAATCGATTTAGGTTGGATGTCAGGGGGAAGTTCTTGACAGGCAGAGTGGTGAGGTGCTGGCACAGGCTGCCCAGAGAGGTTGTGGATGCCCCATCCCTGGAGGTGTTCAAGGCCAGGTTGGATGGGGCCCTGGGCAGCCTGGGCTGCTGTGAAATGTGGAGGTTGGTAGCCCTGCATGTGGCAGGAGGGTTGGAGACTCGTGATCCTTGAGATCCCTTCCAAGCCTGGCCATTCTGTGATCCTGTTATCAAAGCAGTGTCTGTTACATTCCACCCACCAGTATCCAGTTCCTCTTTCCAGCCACCTCCTCCAGAACTTAAACACTAGTTTGATCATTTGCTGTGGACCAGTGCAGACAAGCTTGTGGTACTGCTCCAGTCTTGTTGGAAAGGCAAGCAATTGCTACAATTAGTGTAAGTTACCATCATCATAATCTGCGTAATGGTAGTGCACCATCAGTGGAATATCTGAGCAATGCTGTTTGCAGCACTTAGCACTGGCAGCATTGTAATTGTTGGAGCAGAGAGTGGAATTGATCCCTCATGGAGTTAGGAGTGAAACTTCAGTGCCTTTTGGGTGTGGGTATGGCATTTAACACACCCTGCAGGGCACTGAGCTAATCTCTCAGAGGAAGAGACAAGTGCCTGCTGTCTTGTAGGTCTCAGTTGATCATCAGCATTAGTGAAATAGCTCTGAATGGATTGTTGTAGATTACTGAAGTGTTCCATCCTTTTAAAAATAATGGTTGATGTTGCAGGTGGAGCAGAATCCATGGCTAGGGTTTGGAGCCATAAGTATTGCTGTACTATGTTCGGGATTTGCAGGTAAAGTATTATTTCTGTATGCAGTTCTCATAGATGTGACTGAATAATTAATGATATTTAAACCAGAATGTTCTCTGTTATGTACATTCTACATCAGTAGGACACGTGGGAATGGCATCATTTACATTGTGTACATTCTGTGTTGACAGAAGACAGGAATGGCACAAAGCCACACCAGGGATGGGGGGGTCAGAATGGGCAGTAGGAAAAATTCCTTTGCTGTGATGGTGACCAGACACTGGAACAGGCTTCCTAGCAAGGTGCTTCATGCCCCGTGGCTGTCAGTGTTCCAGAGGCTTTTGGATAACGCCCTTGTTAATGTGCTTTAGCTCTCAGTTATCTCTGAAGTTGCCAACTGTTCTGATCTACTGTACTCTGTAAGCTATCTTTGCTGGTTATAAGATAAAAAAGAACTGTATTCCCTCTTTATTCCCTCCTGTAATTACCTTGCAGTCCTTGCATAACTTACAAACCAGGCTTGTTATGTGATTACTCCAGTTGCAGAAACTAATGGCTAGGAGCACATGCTATTGGTTTTATGTGATGCAACTTAGAAAGCTGCTTTGCAAGCAGAGGAGCCTTTCAAATGCTTGGAATATTATGAAGGGGAGCTCTATAATGACTTAGTACAACTAATCAGCATTATAAACTTGGCTTTACAGTGAACAGCTGAAAAATGATGAAAAACTTGCTTTTTTTTTTTTTTTTTTTTTAAGAAAGAGGAACCGAGCTTCTTACCAAATTTGTCTGGAAGCTCAGCCTTCAAATACAGATTGCTGTAGTCGTGGGGAATAAATTTGACTGAGATGAAGCTCAAGTAAGGCAGAAAGGAAGAGAGTAGCAGGAGGGCTGGATAAACTAAATACTTTTGTTATGTTGCTTTATTTTCAAACCACATTTCTACTCAGAGTAGTGCAATTCTATTTGAAACTTGCCTCAGAGATGCATGTTTTCCTGGCTGTAGATTAGGTGCTTCCCTCTCCTTCTGTAAGAAAACATCTTCATTGCCGTATAATCACGCAAGAATGGTTTTGTGCTGTGCAGACATGCTTGTCACTCATCAAACCCGTTCTAGCTGGCAAAGGGGAAAAGGAGGAGGGCTTGATTCTTGTTTGGTGTCTTTTCACTGAAATGGAAATTTTGAATTAGAAAGGGTAAATAAGACTTGGTAGAGCTCAAACAACTTTATCTGGGAGATTCAAAGTGTACTGATTTCCACAGATGTTCCCAAGCCAGGAGATGGGCATTCACAGTGAAGCACTCAAGCCTTCTACCACTCTCTAGGTTTCTCTGATGAGGTGGGTGGACAGCTGTGCCTCCACATTCAGACCTTTTGAAGGGCTGGTGAGGGCTACTCTTGAGGATTTAGAGACACATATGGCCTTTTGCTCCTGCAAAAGGATTGCAGCTGGGTGTTCTCCTCACTGACAGCTGTAGCTTTCAGGCAGCAAGAAAGACAGAGGATTTCATCCATGCAGCTCCTTTTGCCCTTGGGGCTTTATTTGTTTAAAACATAAGTCCTGTTCAGATTCCTTTCCTCTTCTTCTTTCCCCCACCTGTAATATGGTTAAGCCACTTTGGCAATAAACCTTCAGTTTCTGGACTTCACATGCTGAATGTTTTATTCCAGCAAAGCCCAAAAAGTTGTGGTTTTGTCCCTGAGAGATGGAGAAAAGTTTCTTCAAACTGTTGATCCTGTGACGGTTTCCAAGCATTCGAGGACCTGACAATGCTAGCAAAAGTGTTTTGGACACATACACAAATACATGTCAGCACCAATGACGTGAAACGTTACTGAAGAAGAATTTCTCCTAGACAGCACTCGTTCTTTCCTATGTCTCAGCTACTGTAGTGATCTGACATTGGCTTTCTTTCTATTTTCTTAGTTTATAAAATGTGACAAAATACGGTTTGTGCTCAGCCAAATTTCTGGTGAACTAATCATATGTGGTTATGCTCTGTAGGCGTTCTCAGCAGACAGAAAACTCAAGGTAGATATTCTGGGTTATTTTAAGTGCTACCATCATTAACAAGACTAGTTTTTTGTTTATCCTGTTGCTTAAACTTGGGAAAAAAATCATGTAGGGTATTTAAGTGGTTGCTTTTCTTAAACACCTGAGCTGTATCTGTTCTAGGTTATTTATTAACCATACAGTCTCACTATACTGTATTAAATTCTGAATTGTTTTTTCCATGAGTTAAAGAGTAGCAAGACGTTCTTTGAAGCCAACTCAGTCATTTCAGGAGGGAGAGTGTATGTCCGGGGCATCTAACCTATAGGTCTGCTCTTTGTGCTTTGTTGCTTCCATGTATGCTTTCTGTATCGTGTGCTGGATCTTGGGCAGCATTAGTGGTCAGCAAACATTTAATTGGTTGGACTCACAGCTGGAAGTCATCTGAGTCCTGCAAATGGTTGTCCATGGGATGCAAAGGAAGTTTGAGAGATGAGCAGAGCCCTGGTATGGGAGCAGTGGTGGGAGGCTGCTAGCAGTGACCTGTCAGATGGAGGCCTCTTAATCAGACATGCACCTCCTGAGTGATGGAGAAGCAGATGTGGATTTTCAGCAGCGCAGAGAGTAAGGGAAGGTAGTGGTGATCAGTGTGGCACTGTGACAAAGAGCTTTAGATTAGCATGAACTCAATTTCCTCAAAACCAATCTGTAGCTCCAATTAGCAGAAAGCATAGATAGGTTTTGGTTTGCTGTTGTAATCTTTGAAGCTGTGGTTTCAGAACTTCTGCACCCTAAACTCTGGGTTTCCAAAGGAATTCTCAGAGTCTCTGTGCTGAGATATACCCGGGTAGCTGAGTTCCTTTTGTGGGTGGCTAATTTTGTTGCTGATGGTTGCATTTGTTTGGTGTTTGCATGTTTTGGGTTTTTTTTTTTTGGTTTTTTTTTTTTTTTGGTATTGCTAACTATCCCAATGGGGGGAAAAATCATCCTATGCCATGCTACAATCTATAAATACTGTCCTGGGGATGTAATACCACCAGGTGCCAAAGTGAAATATAATGGAGCTCATCAACAATTGATGCAACTGTAAAGAGACACATTGAAATGGTCCTGTCCTGGAAGACGTTAGCAGGACGTGCTGTTGGGACTTGGAAAGGTCTATAAGAGGAGATGATTCCAGTGGTCTTATCTGGCTCTGAAACACTCAACTGTGAATCACCTGAGGTGGATGCTTCATTGATCTTACTGAATTATTATTATTATTTTTTTAGGAGTTTATTTTGAGAAGGTATTGAAGAGTTCAGATACTTCCTTGTGGGTGAGGAATATTCAGATGTACTTATCGGGGATCGTGGTGACTTTGGTTGGTGTGTACGTGTCAGATGGAGCCCAAGTTCTTGAGAAGGGGTTTTTCTATGGCTATACCTGCTTTGTCTGGCTTGTCATCTGTAAGTACCTGGTGGGTATAGGGGTGTTACACTGTTTTGTTCTATTTTAGCTTATGTTACATCTGATTGCATGAACCTACAAGTTCAGTGTGACCCACTGTTTCTTACTATATCTTGAGGGATTTATTTTTAAATAATTTTCAAGAAAATTGTGTTTTCTTGTTCAATTTAAAATAGCACTGAAAGAGCAGTCTAAATTAAGTGAGCAGCAAGCAGAGCATCTTTCGTTGAGTCACATCTGATCTAGATGCCATTAGGTATGCCATTTTACTCCATGTTAACTTACCAGTTAGGGTGATGCAGACTAAGGACGGACCAGAATAAGGCAGATCTCTTTAAGGGTGAACTACCACACCTCTAGTAACAGAAACATGTTGTCTGCTTTCCAGTTCTTGCCAGTGTGGGTGGCCTCTACACTTCGGTTGTTGTGAAGTACACAGATAACATAATGAAAGGCTTTTCTGCAGCAGCAGCCATTGTTCTTTCTACTGTGGCCTCAGTCATCCTCTTTGGTCTCCAGATAAGTAAGTGTCTTTGTGCCATTTGATTTGATTGCATGTGCTCCTTCCTTGTTAGCAGACCTGCATGTAGTTCACACCAAAGCAATCATTCTTAAGTATTTAACTCCTCTGAATTTTCCTGTTTTTTAACTTGGTCTTCTCCAGGACTGCTGTGTGTTAATACACAATCTGTGTTGTCTTGCAATAAGGTACCTGATGATCTTGCATTTGTGGTTTGTTCTTTCTGAGGCATCCTATAACTTCATGGGGAAAGGTTCGTTCCTGTTAAAGCACCTTGCTGCTTTAGCCAGCTTTGTTCATGAATCACTTTCTGATACAGTTTGGTTTGCATATTGATACAGCTATTTATCTAGAAAGCTGCTGATAAGAAGTTATCCTTTCTTGCTGGTTTTATTACAGCCAGTCTCAAATTAGTAATTCCTTACCTATTTCAGCATAGGTTTTACCATATCCTGTTAAGTTACACGTGCTGCTGCACCAGCTTCCACCTTCCCCTCTGCTATGCCCAGTGGTGTGTGAGAGCACATCAAACAGTGCCTGGGGTTGTGCCTTAGGTGGTGAACATCTGTGAGAGGAAACAGCAAATAGCTTCGGGTTGTCCCACAGCCACAAAGGAATTCTGTATCTGATAATGCATCCGGTGGCTCCTGTTTAGTCTTTCACTATGTGTTTTTTTCAGTTTTCCTACAATACTCATAATCTAGTGCTGGTATGGTATGGTGCTGGAAAAAAACACTGTTCTGATTTGGTATCGATGAGGTAGAATTTAAGGAAGGTTTGCATGCCATTGCATGCACCATTGCTGACTGAAAAAGAGCACCTTAAATCAGGTGATGAAAAGCAGCTAGTTTAAGAACTCACCTGGACTGAACACCTTTCTGTTGTTTGGGCACAAACCAAACCTGGACTGCTGGTTTTTCTTTCTGTGAAAGCCTCATTAATAGTATTTCTCAAGTGGACCAAGGTTTGAAAACACAAAGTGTTATTGCTGGCTGCATAAACACATCCACTGTGTTTTTAAGTTTATGGTAATGTAAGCCTGGCAGATTGCACCTGGAACTGCAAGAGGTGTTTCACCCTTGCTTTTCTGATCATGTCCCCGTTCTTGCTGATGTGACACTAACTGAAATGTTGTGGGGTACTGTGAACACTTGACAGTTTTCAGTAACAGAGTGTGATTTTAAGTCCTATGAATTAAAAGAAGCGTGTTGTCCTGATTAGTTCTGTTTAACTTTGAGACTGTCATTCAGACATCATAATTTACAGAGCTCAGTCTTCTGAAAGTTTCTTCTTACACAGAGGTGTTTACTTAAACTGTTTTGTCTCTTTTCAGCTATTACCTTTACCCTGGGTGCTCTCCTGGTCTGCGTTTCTATTTACCTCTATGGATTACCTCGACAGGACACCACAAAAATCCAGCCCTCAGAGACTAAAAGTTCGAAAGAGAGACTTGTTGCTGTGTAATGTCCTTGAAAATGGACAGACAAGACAAAAAAGGACTTTAAAAACATAAAAACTGATTTTTTAAAATTAGCCTTAAGCTAGTTGTGAAATGGTTTAAGGGGGATAGATTAAAAACAGAAGTTCTTTCTATTTCACATGTGGAATTACCAGTGGTTGGTGCTGAGGCTTCCTTCCTGCTGGGAGCTGGATGGGTGTCTTATTGAAGGCGTTCTTCATTCGTGTTGGACAATGAGGAGTTTCATTTACAAGGAAAGCAGAATGAAGGAACTGAACGCTCAACTGTATATAATGTATATAATGGAGGAAAACTGGTTCTTATGCTGTATTTGATCAACTTTCTTTACCCTGGGAGGGGAAAAAAATGCCATAAAGCTTCAAAAAAAAAAAAAAACCTTTTAAAAAGAGCAATTACTGCCAGCATTTTTTCTTAAACCATTTGGCAGCTGTGATTAGTCACAGGAGAGGTTTCTCTTCTAGGTAATATGTATCATATGAACAAAGTACTTCACTTGTGTTCTTAGGATGATTTGTAATGCTTTTTTCTTTTCTGCATTTGAGTATGAGGTGTCCGACTGGAAGATGATCTGTGCACTTTTTCTCCAAACTCTTTTTGCATAACAAAGTGGTGCTTGAAAACAGTTCCTGTAGTGCATGTTATGCTTTGACTTTAATTTGAGAGCGCCAGCTGTATCATTCCAACCCTCCCTGATGCCTCACTCTGCTCAACCCTTCCTGAAAATGTTAGCTGTGTTTAGGGAAAACTTGTTGAAATTGAAAGTGAAGGCAAAAATCTGATCAGATTTATATCTTGTTGAAATTCCTTCAGACCTAAGCTAACTGGCTGAGTTTTACTTCAATGTGGGGCACATTCAACACAGCAATAACCAAGATACTTAAGTTCTGTTCCAATGAGAGAGGTTCCAGTGTTCCTCTCTGCCTTCTGCTGACTGTTCTGTGCATTTGGGATAGAGCACATCGCCAAAGTACCACTCAGGTATGTCAGACCCTTTGGTGGCAGTGGGTGCTGCCTGGCATTTCAGAGGCTGGAGCAGCCAGCTGCACTGATTTTGGTGTGATGTTCCAGCTCCCTGCAGCCACACTGTGCTCTGGCATTGCCAAGCAGTATTTAGCCCCTCTGATTGTGAAGAGAGAGCACTGATTTCCTCTCCACCAGCTGCATAGCAAACCCATCTCCACCTCAGTCATTAGGTGAGTGTAACAGAGGAACAGGACTGGACAGATCTGGTGAAGGGGGAATGCAATACAACATGAAAATGTCTGATTAATTGGGTCTGTTACAATCCCTGGTGCAGCTGCATCCCTCCTACCATGAGGCTTACGCACACAATGGCAACAACTGCAGAAGGGGAGAACTTCCATTGCTTAGGGCAGTACAGTGTAATACTACTTCCTCTACTAAAAGGATGCATTATATGTACAAAGGTAAATACAGAACAGTTGTCTTTTATGGGAACTACCCCACCCTAGTGTCTTAAATGCACTGTATGGGAAAAAGTAATTATGACAACCACTGCCTCCCTCAAACGGTTGTAGTGTATGTGCTCTTCTGGAGTACAGACACCTGAGACTATTAGCAGTGACTCACGGGAAAGTATTCTCTTGAAAAATAACCTTTATGAAGCCACATACAGCATACAGCCTCATTACATTCGAGTTACAGGTGTAATGCCAAGAAGCTTCATTCCGTTGGCTAGAACGGAGCGTGTGGCTTGAAAGAGACAGAGCCTTGCCTGCAAAACAAGAGCAAACAGTTAGCTTGTGTTTGCTGCAGAACAGGATACAGCAGGCAGCAGCAGCCTTTTAAAGGTAAGAGTGCACACCATCTGAGCACTAAGAACACCAGCACTGGCAGAATTCACACCAGCTGCTGATAGTGTCAAAGGGACACTTTCTGTCAGCAGTGTCCAGCCCAACCTAATCATGCCAGTTGTAAACAAGGACCACAACAAAAGAAACATAACCTCCTAATGGCAGAGACCACAGAACAACTAATGATTACTGTAAAGTGCAAAACTTTCATGCAACATGATAGCACAGGCTGTTACACACAGAGGACCCTGCTGCTATCGCTCCTCTTATTTCACATGGATTAGAGGCTGTCAGCTTGAGGCTGCTCTGAAAATATCATTGCCCTGTCAGTGTTTATTAGCTGTTCCATGACTGGATATTTGGGAAGGGCTTGCTCCAAAACTTTGCTAAAAAAAGAAGAAAAGCTCTCAAAAGGTAGCACACTAGGATATTGAGAAAGACTTCTCACAAGACAAGGATCTGAAGTGTTCCTTGCAGTTTGAACCATCTTAGTGTTCTACAAGAATGCACAGAACCATCTTCGAAGGCAGGAACACCTACAGCAACAAAGCTGAGCTATGGAGGGCTTCACGAAGCCCGCAGTAATGTTCTCCCCCCACCACACCTCTGCACTTGAATGTGACTTCCTACCGAAATCAGATAGGTAACAGCTTTTGAAATAGATAAAATAAGGCAGTGTAGTTACAGCATTCATGGAGTACTTAAGCAGTCAACACTGCCTGGGATGTTAGTAGAAAATAATTTGCATCGATTTGGAACTGTACATCAGGAGTTGTCAGCCTCGCTGCTTTGGCTAGAATGGCAATATAGACAACTTGGGATATGTAGGTGGCAAGAGGGAGGAGAAAAGTTGCATTAGCTCTTCATTCTCTTCCCACGGATGTACTAATGGAAACTGTCAGAAATTAACAAGTTAAATATTTAAACATTTACTTCAAAAGTTCAGAATGAAAAGCGATGAGAAGGAAGGGGAGTTGTTTTGGTTTGCAGCAGTGTTCTTTATGGACTGCTCTGTTTTGAAGCAGCCCTTTCTGCAAGGTACAGCCACAAACAGCAACTTCTGCCATCCCAGAGTGGTGTCACCCTGCAGGGCAGTCTGGAGGTACACGCTGTGCCAACTGGTTACACAGTAGAGCAAAGTCCTAGGGAATCATTTCTGGGCTGCCCTCCTGCTATGTGCCAACGCTGAGCCATACCTGGGCTAGTGCAGGTGTGCTGCCTTTCACAGGAAGAGTTTGATGTGCCACAGCTGCAAGATGGCTGAAATGGAAAGCAAGGTGAAAAGGAGGACATCTTTCTATAAGAGCAGTGCTGCAGGCTACAGAAAACAGCAGAACTAGGAAAGCCATAAGTGCAGTGTACTACAGCCTTCCTTCTGACAGCCTGTTTCAACCCTGCTGAGGGAGGCCATGGTTTTCTGGAGCCTGCATGTTGTCAGGGCACACCACATTGTCAGGGTACACCATAAACAACTCGGTGCCTGTAAAAATTTTGTTCCCCACCCCCAACAGAACATGTCTGGAAAGCCTTGTCACTGCTAAGGTACATAATTCACATTTCATAGAATTGTAGAATGGCTTGGGTTGGAAGGGACCTCAAAGATCTGGTTCCACCACTGGGCAAGGTTGCCATCCACTAGATCAGGCTGCCCAGGGCCCCATTCAAGCTGCTCGTGAACACCTCCAGGGACAGAGCATCCACAGCTTTTCTTGGCAGCTTGTGCCAACACCTCACCCATTGGAAAAGATCCCCCTAACATGTAATCTAAGTCTCCCCTCTTTTAGTTTAAAATAATTCCCCCTTGTCCTATCAATATCTATTCCTGTAAAAAGTAAGTGTCCCTCGTACTTACAAGTTTCCATTAAGTATTGGAAGACCACTATCAGGTCTCACCTGAACCTTCTCCTCTCCAGGCTGAACGAACCTGTATCAGTCTCAGCTTCTCTTCATAGAAGAGGTGCTTTGTGGCCCTCTCCAGTCCTGTTCCCTTTCTGAGCTAGGAGCCTCAGAATCACAGAATAGCCAAAGTTGGAAGGGACCCCAAGGATCATGAATCTCCAACCCCCTGCCATACGCAGGGCCACCAACCTCCACATTCAATACCAGACCAGGCTGCCCAGGGCCCCATCCAACCTGGCCTTGAACACCTCCAGGGATGGGGCATCCACAACCTCTCTGGGCAGCTGTGCCAGCATCTCACCATTCTCTCTGTAGAAAATTTCCCCCTGACATCCAAGACCTGGATGCAGATTCCAGATGGGACCCCACAAGGGCAGAACGTTCCACATCAGTACGTTTTTATTCTGTCCTTTCACCTAGCTGTTCTCTCTTGCCAATACAAATCTATTCTCTGAGACTCATTCGATTGCATGGTTAATTTACAGTATTGTATCTGAACAAGATATATCAAACATTTTACTAGTTTAACTTGAGCCATTCTGTAAAAGTTAAGACAGTAATTCCAAGCTTATTTAGATAGAAATATGTCTACCAAGTAAAAAACAACAACACAGAATGCAACACCAAATAGCCTTAAAATAGTTAGTATGTATGTCATACACTACCAAGCAGATTACAAGCGAGTAAAAACATTATGAATCTCTTTATACATTGTTTCTAACTTATGTAGGTCTCCCCCATGCACAGACTCTACAACTTTCTCCAGCAATTCTATGTTGGTGTTCTATGTCCTGTTCAGTCACATAGGCCCCCGTGGGGAACCCCCATGTAGTCTGCATCCCCAGTGTGACTTACAGCCATTACTTGTGCTTTGTCCAACTCAGTGCATCATCTGAGATCAGTGGTTTAAAGTTTTTTGGACAAATGTCTCATAGCTAAAGTTTTGAGATTTATGAGTATTACCAGCTCAAATCTCCTCTTAAGGATATAGTCAGTCTGGCATGATTTTGGTTCCTGGCACTAGGTTAGAGTCAAATGATTCTTTGTCCTTGGAAGCAGTTTTTCAAGAGACTCCTGATTCCTTTCTAGCTATCTCCACCCTTCATCTCCACTACTTGCGATGTAATTTGTTATCCTTCTCCATATCTTTTCAGCTCCAGAGAGACTGTCCCACAAATTTACATCTTTCCTCTATTTTTCTGTTCAACACAGTATGGATGTGAGAGCTGCAAGCCAGCTAGGGGAAGCAGGCACCCCTTATCCTTACTAAAGAAGGATGCTGGTATCAGCAATTGCCTTACCTAAGTGTGAGGAGGTAGCTGACTATGTGCTTGGGTTGCAGATCCTGAGAGGATCTGTATAGGACCTCATCATACCTGCAGAAAAAGAAAATAAGTGCTTGGCCTTAAAGTGGTAGGAAAGTTTACTGGGATATAAGGCTTATCAGACATGCTTAAATCAGAACAAACAGGAATAGTCCTCTGAAACAGGCATAAGCTACGTAATTAGCACACAATTGTTTATTTCTTCCTCAGTTACTTCTTGTTGGAGAGAGATTGCTTCTGCTCATCATGCAAACAAACACTGCAGATTGCAGAGCTCAGAAAGAAACGCTAGTAGCAAAGAGAACACAAAAGCTATATTTGCCCCTGGAACATTATGTCTGGTTTTACATTTCAACAGTAATTGCAAGTTCCTAGCAGCAAAAAACATGTATTAAATAACCAAGGCAGTCAAAATAGTCCCTTAGATGCTGCCTTTAATAAATGCAACTTAGAATTTTAAGTAGCTACAGGGAATTTCGTAGCATTAGAAAAGACAAAAACAAATTGGGTTTACATAATCCTGGAAGAAAATAAACTTATGTAAGACAGTATTCAACTGGAAAATAGAGGCAGACTGATACAGATCCACCATTTTATTTCAAGTCTACTTGTGTACATTCTCCTTCTCACAACCTGTATGAAGTTATCCACGCCTCTGAGGGTGAACAGATTTCAGAGCAGACAGCAGACTTCTTGATCTGTGCTTAGCTATCAAGCCCACCCCCCATCATGCCCATGCCACTTCCCTGAGATCTTCTTCCTTTAAGTTGAGGGGGAACTGCAGAGCAAGCTCTGATGAGGGCTGGTTGCTCATGTCAACAAGAGCACCATGTCAGCTGTTACACATGATGGACAGCCATGCATGAATCTGATAAAACCCAAAGAAATACCCATGAGTTTTCTGCAAAATACAATTGCAGTGGATAAGTAAGACACCACTGGTCTCACCTAGAGGCCTACTGTTGCAATCATGATTTCACAGAGAAGCCATTCCCCAAAACTGCACAATCATAAGGGAAAAGCAGCTGTGTGTGCTCAACAGACTGGAGACGAATCCAAAAGTTTATTTTAAAGGAAATGGTATTTAGAAAGAGATCTGGACAAACCTGAGAAGATGCTGAAGAAGAGAGATTGCATCTGGCTCTTGCAAGCATGCCACATTAACATCAGTTACTGGCTCATTCCCATGCATCCGTTCTAAACTAAAATACAAGAATCAAAACCAAATGTTAGATAAAAATTCCTTGTTAGCAAAAAGCAAACAAGAAAAACAGTAATTTATATTTGGGAGAAGAAAGGTAGGTATATTTTGCTCAAGCTGAATAAAACATTAAGAAAGCCTTGATAACTTCAAGATAAAAAAATAACGCAAAGTTTGTGCTAGATGTTCAGTATAAAACAGTTTAAAAAGGGATTAGAGACATAGATGGAGAGCGGGTTGAGGATCTGACGCTAAAACTACTAGGGAGGCAGTCACCACTTCTATTACAAGAATGGGTGATAAGGGAGTATAGGAGGAAGAGACTAGAGAAAGGAATTGGGCTCCCTAAATACCACTTCTGGCTACCATCGCCTCAGAAGGAATACCAGGTTGTATGGAACTTTGGTCTAATCCAGGCAGATATCTTACACGCTCTTATGAAGACATATCCATGTCTGCATTAAAAATACTCTCAAGGAATCCTGTAATTGATGGAAACGCTCAAACTGGACTCCTCTGAAATTCTTAAAAAGAAAATAATTAAAAACACGCTGGAGTTTGCTCTGAGTCAGGAAGGAGGGGGGCTACTTTTAAACTCAATTACCAACAATGGAAAATATACCAGAATGCAGAAGCACCAGCTGTAGTGGTGGACCCCAAATAGACTTAAGTTCTGTAACTACTTCACAAGTACAGGCAATTTGCACCAGTTCCCTTCATTCTCTCACCACCATTCTTCATCACTGAAACCAACTACAGAGACACTGTAGCTAGAACAGACAGTTTAGCTCAGCTCTGTAGAAATGAGATGGAAGTATAACTTTAACTGGCTTGCTCTTCTGGGAAAGCTTGGCTTGATGATTCCTATCTTTAACTCAAACTCTGCTGAAAGAGTGAAATTGTGCCCTATTTAAGGAAGGACTCAACACCATTATCTAATGCTACTATTAACAAAGTAGCGAGGTTAAAATTAGTGTCAGATTGTATTTCTGCACACAGGTTCCTCTTACCTGTGGAGTCTGGCATGGGTGTACTGCAAGAACACGCCTGTATCTCCACGACTTTGAAGAGCTCGATCCCAGCTGAACTGATAGTCAGATGAGAGGAGGCCTCGGAAGTCCTGGAGCAATAACTTAATGTCACCTAGATACAGCTCTCCATCACAATCTGTGATCTTGCACAGAAGATGCAAACATGTCTGGAAGTAGCTCAGACTCACCTGAATTATTAGTGCTGCAAGACCAACCTTCTCTGCTGTCTCCATAGGGTCTTCTACCTCTTTGGTTGCTGAAAAGGAACAGAGAAAAAGAAGATGTAAGTCCATAATAGTAAAAGAACTCCCTTGCTTGGGTTTGTGAACTAGCAAAATTGAAACTATCAGGATGTGTACAGCAAAAACGCCAAGACAGAAACCTTCCTTCAAATTAAGATCTGTTCCAGACATGCATTTTCCCCCCACTTCTCCTAATATGTTTAATACAGATTTTAAGGTCAGAAAGGTTCATTACACAAGCCTAGACTACACAGAATTCCTCTTTGGTAATTCAGACAGCCTCTAAGATCACAAAGAGAATGACAGAGGAGTTCAAGGTTTTGTTTAAAGACTCCAAGGGAAGCTTAAACAATCAAAGGAATTACTCTAATAGCTAACGGAGCACTCAGATGCACGGTTAGGGAGATTTGTGCCATTCACTAAACTAACTATACTCAGAGAAGCTGAGCTGAGTGCTCAGATTTCCCTTTTAAGCCACAGGATTGACCGCAGATGCAATCACAGAATCACTTAGATTAAGAGGGACCTCCTGAGACTGTCTAGTCCAACCTCCCTGCTCAAGCAGGGTCAGCTAGAGCAGACTGCACGGTTCAGTCTGTTTAAATGCTTCTTAACCCAAACATCTTCCACAAAGGCTTATTTACTTTTTGAGATGAGTAGAAAGAAGAATGCTGCTGATAATGGAAACTTAAATAGCAGAAGACCTATGTGCAGCTAATAGCAAAGAGAGTCTTCACAAAAGTACTTAACTAACCAGCTCTAATTCCATACAGGAATATTGTTTTTAAAGCTAGCATTGGCTGTTAAATGCCCAGCTCTCGCAATCTTTCAGTGACAGTCAGGCACCTTGGTACACAAACTAATTTGCAGTGCCTTCTAGCATGTATCCAGACACTTTTACAACACTGAAAACATTCCTAAGAGTCAGGGATTTATGATATCTAATTCAGCAAAGGAAAAGCAGGGCAGGAATTCGGATGTGAGGGAGAAGTAGGATTTAGGATCTAACAGATAAACTCTGGGAAATGCTACAGTGCCACCTGAACACACCACTGCCTTCAGCCACTCCTCTTACTGCTTGTGTAATGGAACAGGGGGCCTGGACCTCTGTCATTTCAGTTCAGTCCCACACAAAAATAAGCTGGCTTTACACTCAAAGATAATACTGACCTTTAAACTGAAGCTCTAAGTTCCATTGCTCTCCGCAGGAAAACTGCTTTAAACAATAGGACGGTGACTATCTATCATTCTGCCTGCCTCCCTTCTCCTTGTCTGCCTTTCAGGCAAAATTATCTGGATTACAAAAGCTGAAAAGGCAGAGCAAGGAAGATGCATGCTCAAGCTGATCGATTAAATTTAGCATGCAACTCCAGAAGGCACAAGAGGAGGGCGGCATTTCCCCAGGAACTGCTTGAATCGCTACTGTTTCAAAATGAAAGAGCTCTGGAGTCACAGCCAGCGAAGGAAAATGTCCCCTTCAGCAGACTGCTACAGACCAACGACCTCCTGGGGACTTTGGAAACAGAGACGAGGCCGGGAGGATAGCAAGCAGCAACTGTGGACAAGGTGGCATCAATTGTGCCTGAGGAGACTGTCAGAGCTACAAATCATTTGGGTCAAATCTATATTGTCCCCTGAACTCCAGTTCCAACTCCGCTATTGACTTATCTGTCCATCCAGAAAAAAAAACTACAACAGTTGTTCCCCAGTGGCAAGTATTTCTTTCTCAGTGCAAGAGTGTGAAGAAATAATTTCAACAAATGTTAAAATTCACAGATCTGTAATTGATGGAGACTCACAAAGTTGCAAATAATTATTTTAACACTGTTTGAATTACGGTAGGTAGGAAAAGCACAGAGATCAGAGCATATTACTAGGAATTTTTTCACACAGAGGGTGGTGATGCACTGGAACAAGTCACCCAAGGAGGTTGTGGATGCCCCATCCCTGTAGGAATTCAAGGCCAGGCTGGATGTGGCTCTGGGCAGCCTGGTCTGCTGGTTGGTGACCCTGCACATAGCAGGGGGGTTGAAACTCCATGATCACTGTGGTCCTTTTCAACCCAGGCCATTCTATGATTATTCTGATTCAGGGGAAAGTAAAAGACAGAAGAGACGACAGGTTTCAAATCAACACAGAGCATCAAAAGAAATGAATAGGACCTGAAGTAGCTAACTTTTTGCAGAAGCCATGTTTTCTAACATCCTCGATCGAACTTCATCTAAAACGTCTTCCAGGAAAACAACTTCTCCTTTCCGAGTCTTCATCCCTTGGACTAGCCCAAAGGACACGTGCTGGCACCTGTGTTGAAAAGCACCAGGACCTAAAATTACATTTTAATCAACAGATATGTTTGCTGTGTTTGTTTAGAGCTAGGGAAGCAGCAGTAACAGCTGAATAAATAGTGCTCCAGTGTGGGAAGCTTGGTGACATCATCACTAACTCTCCTTTTGGCAATGAAAACTCTGTATGCCTTATTTAATGAGAAACTATGAGGAGAACTGTGATAACCTGCTCGTTTGTGTGCTCCTGGGAACCTCTCTTGCTACTAGCTTTAGTACAGAGGGCTCAGTGCAATAAATTGAGGAGAGGCAGGATGTGGATAGATCACATTACTGTGGCAACACAAGTCTGTTAATAAGATTAGAAAGGGAGTCATCATAATTCTGGTGTGGTCACGTTAAACTAAAAGCATAATTAATCATTGCTAATAATAAAACATTCACTGCTTCTGCTCAAAATAATCCCAAGCATTACTCTGGATCCATATCCTGAGGTAATTTTAGTACAACTCTAAGGACTGTGAGAGAAGGCAGACTAATATTTCTGAAAGCTAAAATCCTATATTTAACTACAAAAGACATGCAGCCTGTCAGAGAGGAATATGATTTAGTCTGCAGATCCGTTATTGACCTTTGCTCAGATTGCTAACAAGGCTGGTAATGAAAATGAATAATGGTGGGGATATATTTCCCTGCAACAGATATTGCAAGCCTGAAGCATGATTCAGACGCCTCCTAAAATATCACAGTTCGAGAAACAATCATTTAATATGTGATCACACAACATCCCAGAAGCTGTGCCAGTGTCTCTGAATGACTGTTCCCCTTTCTCTCATTTTTATATCAAGAAAACCCACTCAGTGGCTGCCAAAGCTACTGCGTTTTCCATCCTAAATACCTGGTGATACATATACTCATTCTTCCACTCCCTCCCCCTTAGAAAAAAAAAAATACATAACTAAAATTCATGAATACATACCTTTCTACCCAGTCATAACCCATGAGCTTCAGTATTTGGAACAAGTGTTGAAAGTGACTACTTTGGTTTCTGTCTGTCTAAGGAATAGAATTGATGCACATTAGAAAACGCTTCAGGTGGGATAAGCTTTTAATGCAAACAAATAGCACCATAGATGCTGTGCCAGTAAGTCATGCAAGCAGTATTAAACCTGGGAAGACAGATTAGAAGTGAAAAATGTAACAGCTAAAATATATGACAACAAGATCTTGCATTGTTACAAAAAAAAAAATTAAATAAATAAATAAAAGAGAATTAAAAAATAAAAGATTATTCTTATGTCATTATGTCATGGAAAACCATGAACTGAAATGAAACCTCGATGTTCCTTGGTTTCACATTAGCTGCCCATCAGGCAAAATGCCTTCAGAATGCAGCTGAGAGCCTGGCTGCTCTTGAGATGTTCCCATGTTTTACATCACCAAACTTTGAGGCTCCTTTGGCTAAGAAAGAGAACACTTCTTTGATTCTGTCAGTGATACAGCCAACATGATAGCATGTGTGTCAATGCTACACCTAGGTAGACTAACATGGCTCCTTGTGAAAGCCAAAAGCTTTCTACTGCTCCCAGAGCACCTCCTGGAGCTTTACAACATAAGTTGGGTATATATTTAAGAAATAAATAAAAAAGCATAAATTGTTCTATTTTCAATGTTAATGGTGCATCTGTGCTCTCTTCCAGTTCCTCTCTCCTATGACTCAAGGGGATTATATTTCACATACAGAAGGGTTTTCATCTCCTGATTTGAGTGCAACATTCAGCTGAAATCACCACTTCTTAGCAAGTGTCATGCTTTTTAGAATGTTTTGGACATTATGTTCATATCACCGCGTTTATATGAACTAAGTAGGATTCTTTCAACATAAATCAGCAAATGCACTGATTTACAGCATTAAAACTTAAAAACAAGCTGATCTTAGGGAAATAAAAACTCAGTTACTAGGATTGAGCGATGAGGAACCAGGAAGTTTTAAGACTGCTGTTTCCATACATGTTAATCTAATGGAGCGTGCACATTAGCTCACTCCATTAGCTTAACATTCAGCCCACATCCTGATTTGTGCAAGATACCCACTAATTTTCTTCTTTCACTAAGTTCCTTCTCCCTTGGCACCTACGCTACTGAGTACATATAGAGATAATTACCTGCCACATGAACTAGCTGGGAGCTTCCCTAACTCCTAATGCACTGCACTTTCATGGCCATGCTGCTCTCTGACGTCAGCGATCTAGAATGTACTGGCCAGATACAAGCAGTAAACCTACCACCACCTCCAATAAACCAACCAACCAACATAAAATAGACAACTAGGATCATATGTTCTATCATCACACGTTGGAATCTCAATTCAGTAGAAACTTCCTGAAGGCTGAAAATAAAAGGAGGAATGCAACTCACCTGAAAGTTGCACTACCTGGGTATTTAATGTTGTGCTTACTGATCTCTCCTTTGGATCGTGGTATCTGTGTTGGACTGGCTTTTGAAAAAGCTGTGCCATAGAAGATACACAGGCACTACTATGTGCCAGAAACCTGCAGATTCTTTCCACAGGTCATTAATTGACTTCAAATAACAGAGCATGATTTTCAGAAAAGCATCGTGTGCTACATCCTTAGTGGTTCTAAAGCAGAAAAAGCTTCACATAATTGAGAAGAAAATCCTGCTATTCATTAACCGGTACAGCCGGAATTGTTAAAAAGCAAAACAATCAAGTGCAGAAATATAAAACCAATCTCCATGCACAACTGCATGGTCCAGGCTGATTAAATAGTACTTCATGAGAAATTTCTAACATAAAAAAAAATGAAGGCACTGGTCAAAGCTATAAAAATTTATATCACAGATAATATATGAGGACTTGGAGTAAATCTAGATTTCAGAACACTCATTTATAATATTACCATCCCTTATAACACTAACAGCTTTAAAAATATTAATTACAACATTTATATAGAAAATTCAATGTCAACTGAGGAAAAATTTGCTTTAAAACAGATTGCAATTAATTTTTCAAACAGAGAACAGCCCCAGAACTGATTTTTCAGCCATTCTGTGGGTTGTGAACTGAAACAGAACCAAGAACTACTGCCACACTGCAGCACAGCCTCTGGGCACTGAAGCCTGCTTCTGTCACTGCCAAAAACACTCAGTGCCAGTCGGATCTGGGAGCAAGAGGCCCCACATTGCTGGAGTCAGGCTCAAAGTATTCACTGAATCTAGAATTACTTACCACATAAATCATAGTATCCCAGTTATACTTATTCATTCGATCTATGGCAGCAGCGAGGTCTCTGAAAGAGAGAGTGAGAAACTATTGGGAATTCCACTAGAATTAAACACCTCTCATTTTTTGCCATTTAAGAAAATTATCTACTCTTGTCAAGGTGAGGAGGAATGCCATATCAGAGCGTGTGCATACCTTACACAAAATAGAGGTGCTTCAAATTATCTTTTAAACCACTAGCTAAGAAAATCACAGAGAAGACAGTTTTATGGGCAGAATAAAACTGGTTTCTGCCTACAGGAAAATCAGTCTGCTAGGAGACACGAAAGGAACAACCCTATTCTGGAAAAGTAAGCCAGTGCTCAGTGTTAGGTCCCAGGTTCTAATGCTGAGAGGACATGAGAGGACATGTGGAAGACAGGAAGAATAGCATCTTGTACTTACACAAGATTTATGAGATGTTCAGGGGAGGAATCAAAGGCAGAAAAAGAGGGAAAAAGATGACAGAAGAGGCAGGTTGCTCATAAACACTGCTGGCCAGTAGACCACACCCTGTACCTACTTGGTACTGTCTGTCCCCTTCTCATGAAACTCAATTTCTAACTTACCTGGGAGAGGGGGCTCTCTCTCCTGTGTGTATGTACGTGTTCGGAAGCCTAAGTGTCAGTCACTGAATCTGACTGAATGACTTCAGGTCATTCTGGTCACTATGATGCCAGCAGCTGAAGAGACTGGAGTAAATGCCTGTATGTCCACATGTGATTGATAATGAATATCAAGTTGAATTACTCATCATGTAGGTGAAGTGCTCTTGGAGTCAGGTATGTGCACGTCTCCAAAAGTGAGGCACCCAAAGAGTTAACTGCCTATAGGTATTGGGAGTTATCAAGTCTTGCATATCAAAATATCCACAAGGAATTTGGAGAAAGAAGGGAGAAAAACAGTGATGAAACTGATGGTATAGTGCTGGTGGCTCACTGAGTAAATGAACCACCACTGAACCATTTTCTTCTATATCACACTGTAAGTAAACAGAAAAGGTTTTTCTAAAACCTTCATTATTTGCCAACTGTTTTATTAGATGAGGAGTTCTCAGCTTTGTTTTTGAAGTTAGCAGCTGGAGAAAGTGCTCCTGCTTAGGGAAGGAGGAGATTTATTAATAGGAGATTTATTTCCTTCCTTGTTAAGGGAAGAAAAAGTATTTAAAACCAGTTGTTTTTCCCAAGCCATTTTCACAGAATGACAGAATTGTAGGGGTTGGAAGGGACCTCCAGAGATCATTGAGTCCAACCCCCCTGCAGGTTCCCTAGAGCAGGTCACACAGGTAGGCATCCAGGCAGGTCTTGAACATCTCCAGAGAAGGAGACTCCACCACCTCCCTGGGCAGCCTGTTCCAGTGCTCTGTCACCTCACTGTAAAGAAGTTCTTGCGCATGTTTGTGCGGAACTTCCTATGCTGCAGTTTCCGGCCGTTTCCCCTTGTCCTGTCTCCACTCACCACTGAAAAGAGTCCGGCCTCGCCATTCTGCCCCCCACACCTTAGATATTTATAGACCTGGAT
The DNA here is from genome assembly GCF_019238085.1 of Lagopus leucura. Taxonomy (NCBI): domain Eukaryota; kingdom Metazoa; phylum Chordata; class Aves; order Galliformes; family Phasianidae; genus Lagopus; species Lagopus leucura. The sequence goes on from NW_024962252.1 coordinate 27,795,629, forward strand.
CAGGTCCCCTCTCAGTCTCCTTTTCTCGAGGCTGAACAGACCCAGTTCACTCAGCCTTTCTTCATAGGAGAGATGGTCCAGGCCCCTCACCATCTTTGTGGCCCTCTGCTGGGCCACATCATAGTTATATTCATCCCATCATAGTTGTATTGCTAATTCCAGTTACAATTACCCATCAGTCAAAGTGTTCCACCCCAGAAATAAAAAGCTGCAAAATCTGCACCATCAGTTACAAATGTATATATACAAAGTCTTGCTGGCCAAACAATCCTTATAAACACAAACAGATAACTTGCCTTGTTATATAAAGAGATGTCCCATCACTACGACTGACTGTGGAAAGTGATGAGAGGTCTTTCTTTTCTGAAAGATCCACAACTCCGGTTCCTTTTCTGCAATTTGAGAGAGAAGACTGAAGAACTGCAATCCCAGTTCAAAATACAAGTAACCTCGGGTAAGACAGAGAGAGGCCTCTTGTCACAGGACCCATTACTTGAATGATTGCTTCCTTGAAGTCTTATCAACAACCATTCCTCTAAGTTTGTTGTTACTACTGCTGAAGTAAAAAAAAAAAAACAACACCTTGCCATATTCTGGTGCATTCTGTGAATATAATTTCCCTCCCATTTCAGCCAGGCAGTGCATTAAGGCAAGGATATTACCTGACTCTGCACATTAATTGGCACACGTGGTTACCAAACTAATCAACAGCCTAAAAGCCCATTAAGAGCTGACCACTGTCATTGCACCTAGTTTGTTATGGCCAGCCTTCTGAGTCACGAGAAAAGGCAAACAATTTTTGCAACGATTGCGTAAATTCTGTTGTTTTCTACTAGAATAGCTACTGGAAACACGTAAAGAAACAATTTTCTTCAGGTTATATACACATGGCAGTCATGTCATGTGAAATATAACTGAAATATTAAAAAAAAAAAAAAGCACATCAATAGGCTGAATAACCAGGTCATACGTTGTTTTCTGAAGGAGCCCTTTATCTTCCAACATCTTCAGAACTTCACGGGATTTCTCTTGATAAAATGATTCTCCAGAATACTCATCAAAGTGCACTCCTAGACGCTGAAGGGTTCCAAGAAGATGAAAGAAGAGAAACGCAGTTAGACTGAGATAATTTCTTCCAATTAAGTCCAATGATAGGTCTGTGCCACAGGTCAGATAGAGAACTAAGACGGATTTTATTATAAAAAAAAAAAAGTCACATCAGTGTTAAAAGATGCTTAGATTTTGATGTGATTTCTGCATTAGAATTAATCTCTTGGAGCTAAATACAAATTTGGATATAATGTTCACGAGATGTTAGGAGTAAACTGGCAAGAGTGATGGGCACGGAAATTCCGAGGTATGCCATTATTTACTATGCTGGAGGTGAAACCAGTGGACTGAAAAGAAGTTACCAGGCCTTGATACCAACCCTGTTTTAGAAGGACACTAAAGGAAGGAAAAGAAAGCAGAAGCTGCTCATAGACTTTGCTACACACACAGAAATCATATTTACTAGAAAGGCTCAAAGTACACCTGGTAAAGATTAGCTGACTAGGTGCCAAAATGGAGCATAAAGTATTAGTATAATAGAAAAGGTTGGGGACAACAAAAGCTGACCGCTCACTTCTAGGTACTTAACTGTTTAAAAAGGGATGGTGAGCGTGAGACCTGTCATCAGCAGTGCATGACAATACCATCTTGATGAAGTGGCACACACAGCTCAATACTCCACCTATCCTAACAGGTCAGGTTTCCACTAGAATTATCAACACTGTGCCTCCCTTAGGAGGTGTTAATTTAGAATATTTGGCATGAATCTAGTAGCTAGTTTTCAGATAGATAGTTCGTTCTGGGCCAAGATTATACACCATTAATATCAGTGACAGGAGATGTACTTCCACTCTTGTTTCACAAATTTATAGTAGTGATTTCGTGGTCAATAGCACAAACTTCTCCCATCAAACAGTGGACAACTGGTTCCATTCTTGAGGTTACAGTACATAACAGATGGCTGTATGCTAGATGAGCTCTACATGCAGGTAACTTACGTGCTGATTACTATTGTAATCTCTGCTGCTTTAGTTTATTTCAGTCAATGTAACCTCTGTCATACACAACTCTGCATGCATTACAATATCAGATCAGAAAAGTGAGAACAGTATTATCACCCATTAAATTTATAACATGGGAGCTTAAATTGAGTAGGTTGTTGCTGACAACAAACAAAACAAACCTGAGCAGTATTTAGTTAACACTGATTTGCATTGTTGCTCAGCACCATTATCTCAAATTTAAGGCTTCTAAAAAGGGAGAATTATATGGCCAATCAAAAGGCCAATTATATGGACTCCATTAAATGAAATCTGTATCAGCTACCAGCAACTAAAGTGACATTCTACATGGATGTTAAATCAACTACTGTGCTTTTCCAAACAGAAGAGAGCATAACCTGGCACATTTAGAAACATCTTCCCCACAACACTACAGAAAGACAATGAATTCACAACATTATAGCAGCCTCCTTTCTCAAGTCGCAATCTCTTGGATGAAAAGGTGCTGTGTACACTGACAAATAGATGGATGAACAGATGGAAGGAGGCCATTTTACCAACAACACAGAAAAAGCATGGATTGTTTGTACCTTATAAATTCGGGTGTATTCTTTAATACTGAAGTCTCTAAATTCTTTCCAAAGTGACAATGCCTGCTCATCATGTTCCTCCAGCTTTCTAAAGAAATCCTTGGCCAGCTTTTTTGTGTTTTCATCTGCTGCTGCTTTGTTAATCTGCACATACACCTAAAATAAAATGGCACGAAAACATTGAATTATAATCCTCTCCTCAAATAAAAATAATCAAAGTCCTACAAGAATAATACAGAATAGATTTAAAGGTGACATTTTTAATCTTAAACATTTTAAAGCTGCATTAAAGAAACAGATTTCCTATTTAAAGCACGAATGAGTAGTCTAAACTTCAGCAGGAAAGGGTGCAGCTTATCTTGAAATAAGACCAATCTCATAATTTTCTCTACTGCTGTTGCTACCATCGTCTTCCTAACCTTGAAAGAAGTGCAATGGTGAAATACAGAAGAAATCATTTGCATGAAAGGGAAACCATCACAGACTTTTAAATCTGAGACTCTTGTTCAGAGAAGCACAAAGTTGATACTTCAAACAACTGCACTGCCTAAAAATGAGATAGCAGTCAAAACAGCATCCTAGATGGATTTTGTACACCCAGTGTTGTACAAAAGCAAAGAAAAAAACCCCAAACCCCACAACAAAAACAAACTAACCAAACAAAAAACCACAAAAACTAAAACCAAACCAGTAAACAAAAGATCTCCCAAAACAAATAAAACCCAGTTGTGATCCAAACCTCACATACTTAGAATCCGTAGAATGGCTTACGTTGGAGGGACCTCAGAGATCATCTAGTTCCAATCCCCCCGCTATGGGCTGGGCTACCAACCCACTAAATCAGGCTACCCAAGGCTTCCTCCAACCATTCCTATCAGGACAGGGCACCCACAACCTTGGGCAGCCTGTGCCAGTGCCTCACTACACTCAGATTACTTGCAATACTCTGTATTCATACTAACATGTTTTACCTGTGGCTGAAATCAGGCATATGAATGTCTACACCCGACTGGGCACACATATGCAGCCAGTTTGCCACAAGTATTACTAACTGTTCTATCAGCTGATCTTACCAAGGCACACCAAAACCTTGTGCATAAGCAAATTCCTTTATATATAAAGGCCAAATGGTCAACCAGTAACTCTTTCCACATGTAACATTCTGAAAAACCACATAAGAGATTTTTAAATTTAAAGTATTATGTGGAAATAATTGAAGTAATTAGTGGCTACACTGTTTATTTAGATCCAAATAGTTCAATGTTGATTAACTGTTAAGTATTTGTAAGAGAGCTTACATCCCTAAATCATCGCAGTCCTGATAATACAAACTTCACTCCTGCAAGAATACCTTGCTTGAATGGCTTCAGTCTATGAAAACAAGCTTCCATAGCAAAACCCTTGAACTTTTCCCCTTCCTTTTATGACTCAAGATTTTTTAAAGTACTGCTGACAAGCCTCAAAGATTAATGTTTGCTTAGTTCTGGCACAAAAAAGGGAACAAAGTAGAAGGAAAATTCAACCTTACCCATGAACTTCTTTAGCCCCAAACAGTAGCTGTGTATACTCTAACCCCTTCCCTACCTGTGATGCTATAAAACAAAAATAATGTTAAAGGCGTATTTGCACCTGACTTAGCCAAAATGGAAAGCACGCTATTTGGAAATACACACTTATCCACACATTCATTTATACAGAAGCTGTGTCATGGATTTTTCCTGTTAATCAACTACAGGAGAGGTTAGTTTCACAGAATTGCCAGGGTTCTGGCCAAAGACCATGAATCTCCAACCCCCCTGCCACATGCAGGGCCAACCTCCACATTTAATACCAGACCAGGCTGCCCAGGGCCCCATCCAACCTGGCCTTGAACACCTCCAGGGATGGGGCATCCACAACCTCTCTGGGCAGCCTGTTCCAGCACCTCACCACTCTCTCTGTAAAGAACTTGTTTCACACAACAGCAGAGCATTGCCACTTTGAAACATATCTCTGAATCTAACGTAAACTGGAAACCCAGCTAAGGAACTTAAAAGTAAGGAATATTTGAGAAATTGCAATGTAGACACAAACAACTACTGCTTTAGACTCTCTTATAGCTCAACTGAATACTGTTCACAAAATTTAAAAGTAATTTTAAGGCCATAAAGCCTTAAAGATTAAATTTTAAAGCTTTACTGTAAAACTCAAGTAGGTACATTTTAAATCCTAAGAACAGGCTGAAATTATAAATGAAAATTAAGTAATATACAGCAATGCATAATCAAAAGAATATGACTACTTCTGTCTTGAAATCAGTCCTACAACTCTAAAGCACACTCATGCTAAGAACTCATTCATCTCAGAAGCACCTAGGTTAGACTGACACTCCAAAGTTCCCTAGGTTTCCAAAATTAAGTTTTTCTGCATTTCTGAAGTTGTCCTACTTCAGAGGTTTGAATTTTGGACAGTCCTGAATTGATCCAGGTACTGGACTCAATGACCCTTGTGGATCTCTTCCAACTTGGGATATTCTACAACTCTTTGAGGAAACAGGTGAACAGCATGTCAAAAAAGCCAGCCACCTTAGAAGCAACTATTCAACTATATAAACAACCTGCCTAAAGTGTATTCCATTGTACTGCATCCAGGCATTCAGCCATGTTTTGTTCCTTTTCCAGTAAACAGGTACCTGTAAAAGAGTTACCTTGTGACACACTGTCCAAACACCAGCTTGGCAACAGTTTCCACATCCAGCTCAGAGAGTAAAGCAGAGCTCAGCTTTGTAACAAGAGAACACTTTGACACAGCCACACAAGAACCTGGAGAAAGCCCCAACAGCATCTGAAATCTTCCTTTTAAAGGAGGGTGTGGCCATTCCTTAAGAGTTTAATTTGTACAGGTATATAACTCATGCTCTCACATACTATACGTGTTACACCCAGCACATGTTGTCACCAGAACTTTCAGTACTGAAAGATTCAAAAAAACCTTTTTTTTTTTTTTTCTTCCTTCTCTCCCCCCCACTTCACTGTATGAAACAAGAAGAGCCATAGAAACTGGTATAGAGGAGAAAACAAATATTGACTTGTAAGATTTTACACGTATCTGGATGGTGCAAACCAACATCCAAAACCATCACAGTTCTGAAGAAACAAGATTTGTTAAACTATCATGGAGTTGTGGAGAGTCCACTAAGTTTTGCCCCAATGTTGTCTGCAACATTTGCACTGCACTACAGTGGGCAACCAAAAGGGCACCTTTGTGAAATTAAAGTTTCCCTGCTGTAGAAAGACATTTCACGAATGCTTGTCAACAGAAATTGCACCTACCACTGGCTCCCTACACTCTTGAAAGAAAGCAAGCATTCTGCAGAGCTGGAATAGTATTCCAGAATAGTATTCTGAAAAATGACAATCACTTCTCATTACATACATTATATGCTAAGGCTTCACAATAGATATAAAACACTTTATAGATCCTTTCCCCCAAACTGGAGCAAACAGTGGGCTGCACAATGGAAATTAAATACTACTTATTGCAAATTAGAAGCAACAAAAAGATTTGCATAGCATATTTGCCACTTTTCAGTGTAACTGAATACAGCTTTGATAAACAATATACTACAGCATCAGATGTGAGACTTCAATTTCCAAAGCATTGCCAAAGCCAAGCTCAGTCGTCATCTGTGCCAGTTAGGTAGGTGGTCAGTGACAGCAGTCAAGCTGTCTGTGGCAGCAGCAGCAGCAGCCAATGCAAGCTAACCATCCGTTCAATTATTCCCCCATAGATGGCGTGTTTTTCCAGCTGATGAAACGTCTCTGCTGACACGGCCACTCATCTCTCAACAAAGTACTTCAAACCCAATGTGAGTTATGTGAATCCATGATGACCCTGCAGACACATCACTGTGCAAAATTGATAGCCAAGTTAAATGGATTGCTCTCTGAAGTCCCTACATGGTTTTCTCTGAACTTACCTCAAAAAGGTGCTGTAAAGGACTGGATTTCAGCTTTTCTTTCTCACCAAACTGTTGGAAACCCACGCCTAGTAAGCCTTGAACAACAAATAAACGTGGAGTTAGACAAGAGCTCAGAGTGCATTGTTTTGTCGTTTTCACAAGCAAGTCTTAACACTGTAGGTAATAAAACAAATTCCTTACTATTTTAGCAATATAAGAGTATGCTCTAAAAGCAAAACAAAAGCATAGCTTCGTTATGTCACTATGTTATGTCACTGCATGAAAAAACTGCTAGAAACTAGTATGAAGTACTATGTTGATTTCTTCAATTCCTCAAAAACAGAATTTGTTTCTAGATCTGTAGACAAAATTAGATGCTATGCAGCAACTAGCTGAAAATTAGAAGCCACATACAGGAAACTGCTCAGGGACAGAACATGCTCAGAACTCCTTGTCTGGCTTCCTCCCTTAGCAGTATTATCATTTCAAGGACAATAGAAATTGGGACACAACATGGTATTTCACATACCACTCGTGCAATACTTTCAAGGGAACTTTTTTTCTGAATGCTGAGAACATGCAGCTTGCTTTCACATATCTGATTTGGCTTCAGCACTTTCCGAAAGCCATCTGAAAGGGCAAGAAATTCAAATCCCAATCTTATTGTCTAAGTCAAAAGGGCTCATTAACTCATTCAGTAATCCAGCAACCAAACCCTGTTGCCTCTTGGATTATCTGAGGGTGCTTTTCAAGTTGTCTCTGCCCCCTGAGCTGACAAGGTCCTGGACTGATGTAAAGCCAGCAGCTGAGGAATGGGCATGCAGGCGCCCTTTGAAAAACTCTCTGCAGCTAAACAAACAGCACTATCTCAAGAACTTCCCTCTTGGAAACACCAAGCTGTGGCAGATTTAGATAAGAAAAACAAGCTAAAGTCTAGGAAACAAAATGAGTCAGATCCTACTGAAAGGGAGTTTCTTTAAGGACAGCTTGTTTTATGAGCAACTACAAGTTGGTTTCCTACTGAGCTCTTGGACATTAGAGTACCTACACGCTCCACTCTTCGATGCTGGATTCATACTCCAACCCCCTAGCAAGACTTCCAGTTTTTGTTCAGCTCAAATGCCTTCCATAGGTTTCTGTCATCCAGCCCTTGTTACGTGTGCCAATTACTGGTAAGATGCAGCACGTGCTGGGTCTGATTTTGACTTTGATGTGCTGACTGGTTAGCTGACAGGCTAAGCAGAGAAGTTAACTGTCACTCCCTGAGGGCACTACATTGTATTCTACACTTACTTGGCTGTCAACTGTCACAAAACTGAAATAATTTTGTTCTCTGAGACATTTTCTTCAGATCTGGTTCAGGTTGGCCAACGTGTTCAGAATTTGTTAGCAGCAGCCTGTCAGGAAGATGGATAGACAGATTGCCTAAGATTGGTTACCTTAAGAAACCTGCCCCAAAACTGCCTGAAGGTTGCGGACTGCTTTGCCACGTTTCAGCAAAATTCATTTTCAATTATTATTTTTCAAAGCCTTTGATGATAGAAGTTGTAATAGAAACACTGACAGATTGTTAATTATAGCACTGCTTCTGGGGAAGGACCATTATACTAATATTCCTATGCTATAATTTTGTGAAGCATGACTACATTGTTTGATATAAAACCTGTCATGTATTTCAGCTGAGCCAGCCCAAATAAAGAAGGGAGCAGCCCTTTGGAAAGCTACAGTTGAAATCACTTTGACAAAGTACGACTTTCACTGCTGTGGTCTGGGCAACAGGTATGTATGTATGTAAGTAACACACATTATCAACTTGATACTTTCTATATAGTTTGCACTAAAATACATAACAATACTGATATCTAGACATGTCAGTAGAATTTAGTATCTTCAAAGACAGAATGAACAATGTCAGTTGAGAAGCCCTTTACCTACATTGCATTTCATTGCATCATTGCCATTGCCACATTCCTTATACAAGAGCTGGTGATAAAAAAAAAAAAATATGTCTAAGGGGCAAAAGTGAAAGAAATCTACAATGATGAAATTTATTTAACTTTAGGTTAACTCCTTCTGCATTCAATTCCTATAAAATACATCCTGAGCGAAGGGAAACCCTACTATAAAACAGAGCAGAAGTAGAATCATGACAGAAAAGCTGCGGAGGAAATAATTTCACAAAGGAAAAAAGTGTTCCATTACTGCTCTCACAGCCATAAGAACATTCTAGTTGTCTCGATCTCAGGGGTTTACTCTAGAGGTAGAATGGGTTGAACTGAATACCTTTTAAGTACATTACCTAAACTGCTGAACCTGCATGCATAAATGGAGTACAAGTGGGGTATTTCTGCTAGATTTTTAACCCAGTTTTATTCACAAAGTTGATTCACTGAAATGCCCACAAGCAATTGTATCAGCTCAACCAAAGGGGCAGCAGAAGGGCTGAAAGAGCTTCGCTTTTTGTTTGCCATTCAAAGAAAAATTTGTATATATTGACACTGTTTTCAGACCCCACTGCAAAAGCTGTGTGACAGCTCTATGGTTTCCTGGGCCAATTCAGTTTTCAAGAACAAGGAAGTGGGCATGGCTGCCTTTTTTTAAATGCCTAAAAATCTGACAAAATCAGCTCTGAAGTGCATGTGTGCCTCCTTAGAAAAGGAGAGAATGCAGATAAATTTAACAGAAACCAACAGCACTGTGATTCCCATGGATCAACTGCCATATGACAGCAATACTAACAGATCTAGTATTCAGACAGAAATGAACTCCAGTCAGAAACAGCTATCAACACACTAGGGTTGCACATGAGAGGATTTCTCAGTTTATATCTGATGGACATTTCAGAGGATGTAGGAGCATGTACGTGTGCGCATGCAGATGCACACACTCGCAAGATCGATGGCTTTCAAGGGCCTTTTCACTTCCATGTTCTCCACCCACACACTTCTCTTTTGCTACATTTTTAAAGAAAACTGACTATTTTGGGGGAAGTACTGGAATGTCTTTACTAATGAAAACACTTCAGGTCTTAACCTGTCAAAATGCAGCTACCGTGCAAGCCAGTTATTCTCTAGGAATAACAAGCTTGCTTCCAAAGGAAACAACAACAAAAGATAAAGACAATGCTACCACACACACAAAGACAACTAAATACAAGAATACTTTAAAAAAAACAACTACTGTTATGTACACAGGAATGGCATAAGTACATAGGCAAGTTAACAAGTTTACTCTCCCACATGCAAAATATGAGTAAGGAAGGCAGTATCACAGACATGTAACATGGCAATGCACATGCATTTTGTCTGCAGGCAGCAACAGCAGCCCATTCAGCTGCTGGGGCTCCAGGAGTACGATCAGCACACGCATAACATTTACCTTGTGCTTTAAAAACAAACCCCAAATAACACATGAGTTGTGTGAGAGGAACTACTAAGGTAAGGAGGAACTGTAGGGTGAATATCCTCCTGTATTTCTCGAGCAGTGGAATAGGTCACACTGACAATGAATCCGACTAGGTTTTGTTAATATTTTAAGGAGACATCATATGCATGCGAACACAGTAATGCTTTTTGTGAGCCCAGGATGAATCCAACGTGCTTGCAAAAATTGAAGTCAAAAACCTTGACCATGTTATACAAGGGAATAAGAGAAACAAACATGAAAACATACCAAACTGCATGCCCCAGTCACCAAGGTAATTGATTCTTGTTACTTCATGTCCCAGTGCAGCTTTGAGATTTGCTATAAAATTTCCTGGTAAGGAATCAAAATTGGTGCCATTATTCAGGACTGTACATATTCTACGATTTTCTAGATAAATTTTCTGGTTTTGTACGACTTGCTTTCCATTTCCCTTTTGAATATAATCAGATGGACTGCTCCACAGAAGCTAAAATTCTATTAAATTCAACTAAAACTCTTCAAAACTTCAAGCAATAATCTTTTAAGCAAGGAAAAAAATTAAAAAAAAAGACTTTGCATTTGAGAGATGCTATGAAATGTCTCATACAGATATGCATGTTTGTACCACTGTTGTTTGCATATATTACAAATTGTATAGATGTGAAAAACACTTTTTAAGGGCTTGTGTATTCATAAATACACGGCAGCACACAACTCCACTTCCATAGCCAGGTAATCTCATAGTAGGAGGTTAAGCAAGCACTGAAACTCACAAACTGCTTTTTATTGTGAAGTTACACAGAGAACACTAAGTTGTTGAGCAGTACTGAGCCCTTCAGCTCATACACTATGAATCTAATATGGTCTAAACTGAATATCATGTAAGTACACCTTTGTTCTAATTGTTACTGCAACAAAAATGCTTCATCTCTCTCCTGAGCTTTGTTACATTACCAAATTACAAAGAAATGCGTGTATTCCTTTCTCTACTCCTCTGTGCTTCAAGGGTACTTTTTAATCACTAGGCTGATACAAAAAGGATGCAGAAAGTTTTGCTGTCTTCTGTTACAGGAGCACCCTGCTGTACTGGGCAGTCTCTTGCCATTCCATTCCCTGTAGGCACTTCATTCTCTTTCTGAGACAAACATCCATCTACAGAACTTTTAAAATTTTTTAAATATTTTTTTCTATACAAAAGGGTCCAGAAGTGAAACAAAGAGCCCAAAATACAACACTCAGCCACCAGCCAATGGAGAGGCAGAATTATTAATTTTACGTAGCTAATTATTATACATGCTACATTATTAAAAATAATACGTTGTCAGCTCTACAGATGCTGCGGGGTATTCTGCTAATCTAGAGATTTCATTGAGAGGAAAAAATAAAAAGAGAGAAGTAATGTTTTCTGTATGCCGTTAGAGTACTGCACAATAAACAAATTAATTATTCCATTACAAATGGCAGCAATTGTGTTAGCAGTACCGGCATCAAGTAATTAACATATAAAGGCAAATGCTTTCCAAGACAGCCACTGAGCCATAACTATGTGACTGCTCCGCAGTCCAGTGCAAATCAGACGTTTAAAATTCAAATGACATTCATAACACCTCAGTGGAAACTGCACTGGGTGCCTTTGTGGAATGATTTTGAACTACTTCGTTTAATGTTCGAAGGCATAAAACTATATTAGGTGTGACTCAATAAATCTGCCAGCAACATACCACGCTCCTTCCTCACTGCATAATGAGTGAAAGGCTTTTAATTAGCAAGCGGAGCCTGACACAGCCAGTCCATGAGAGGAGTGAAAGCTTAGCAGCAAGCCCCTGTCAAGAGAATCACAAAGACAAAGCAGCCCTTTTTGGACACACAGAGATGCACACTCACCTATGATTGTGGAACGCAAGTGTCCTATGTGAAACTTTTTGGCAATATTAGGGGAGCTGTAACAAATGTTCACAAATAACGTTTGGTCAGTGTACAAGACTGCCACGTTGCCTAAAGAACTCGATTCATTCTCACAGCCAAACTGTCACAAACCCACAGTTTTCCCTTATAATTCTCTGATTAGCTTCTGTTCCAGACAGCACATCTCTCTATCAAATGTTAGCAACCAGTAGAACAGTAAAAACCAACACAACAAAGCCCCCTAAATTCCAACTGTGCAAGTGACAAAGGACTTATTCTATCTCCCCACATTTTACATGTTTTGGGCATGCGAGTCATTCTCTTCACACTGATATTATAAACAAATCTGATACTGGAGCAGGTGAATTTGTATGCAAGAATCAGTATCTTAAACCACAACTTCTAGCAAGTGTCTTTTTCTACACTGGGAAACGGCATATCTTTATGCTGAAAAAACTTCCAACACTGCTTTACAATGGTCAGCTTCTCTCTTGTATTTCAGTTCAATTTAAGCTTCCAATAGTGGCATATTATTATTTTTTCTTAAGCATTTACATGGAAAATACTACAAAATAGTTAAGCTAGCTCTTTATAGGTTGTAGTTTCTTATCAACAAAAAGAAACAGTGTGCCCACAACTATTTGTCCTCTAAAACAAAATGGAAGCAGCCCTAACATTCACGTTCCAGATTCAAGGTAAGTGCTCACTTTCTGACTAAGGAAGCCTATAAAACAAGTCTAAGTGAATACAGATTTTTTTAATGCATAAGGATATGCGAGTCAGACACATCTATTTCCATGAGCAGATGGCCACAAAGAAAATTTTACCGGCCAGAATTTCCAGGGCCAGAAATTCAGAAGATTTATCAAGACAAATGCCTAGCTACTCTGGTGAGTCAGGAATTAATACATTAAGGAAAACTAAGTAACAGGTTAGGAAACTGAAGTCCAAGGGTGGGTGATGCTGGCTAAGAATTCAGATGATGTTTCTTGATGACAAGACAGAAGAAAACCTGTGTACCTACTTGAAAACTGAATGCTGCCATATACTAAATGAGAAAGAGGAATGACCTTTTCAAGCACCAAAAATATATTCTAGGGAAAAAAAAACCCTCAATTCCCTAGATAAAACATATTCTACTTGAATATAGAACTCTTCTACTCGGCAAATGTATCAGAAATAAACACAACTGAATACAATACCATAAACACGCTTTAATTTCACAGGCATCATACATTATGGCAATGAATAGCAATTGTCAGACAAGGCAGTTTTCCTAAAGGACTCATCACGTGTGCTTACCTGAACTCAACCACTGCCTTTTGTTTAGGCACAGTAGAGAAAAGTTCACTTTTTGTTCCATATTGTGTGCCATCTTTCTGCACTTGCTGCAGAACAGTCTGAAGCAGAGGGAAGACAAAAAGAAGGAAAATAAGTTTCAACAACAGAAAACTCAGTCAGGAAAACTTTCCCAACCACACAGAAGTCTGATCCCACAGCCTTTTTTTCACATTAGCAATTAGATGGCCAAGCAAACAAGATATCGTAGCAGATGGAAATGCCATTAAATTTGTAAAGGTGAATCTGATCAGTTAAAAACATCACAGAAATTGTAAACAGAGATTTTGGTTTAAATCTGCATTGATTTTGGTGAAAACTTAAAAGCAGAAAATGTAGGTCTTACTAAAATCACTGGTTTAGTTGGATAACATGAAAGGGCAAGAGAATCACCCAGAAGTAACTGGTAGGCAGAAAAGTCAAGTCAGTTAAGGAGTGTGGGTAGAACAGGGGCCTCATATAAAAAAAGGAGTTCTCACATAAACAGGAGTCTGAATTTACTCTGACCAGGACCCCTGCCATGCCTAAATTCACGTAACACATTTTAAATAAAATGTACTGGGTAAAACTTCTGAGCAGTAGACTTAACAAGAGAACATATATCTTTATGTAATCAGATGTTCTCAGAACAGCTGGGTTTTTGTTTTTTCCTTTCTGAATTAGTAACAGAAGCTACATAGCAAACCTTTGAGATCCTTCAAAGCGCCCTCCTCCCATGAATAAATCTTACCAAGGCTCTCTTCAAGGAATTTGGCCATTTGTGTGAAATTTCTGTAAGTCTTGTCAAAGTTTTTGCCAACATGTGAATGCAGGCAACACCCACTGAGCACAGCATGGCCCAATCACACAGGCCCAACCAACCCCCTGGGACACGGGAGATCCCTCACAAACTACCTGTGACTGAAGGCCTGCAAAAAAAATCCAGTGTGCTGTAACTGCATGAACACCTGCTTATGCAGGTTACCTGAACAGCACACTTTTATTACTCTTTAGGAAATCGGAGACAGAAGTCCAATAGTCCCTGCCTTCATGATTTCTAAAGCCCATCTAAGAGACAAGACAGTTACTGCAAAACCCTCTTCATCAGCTCACTGCAGGTAGACTGAAACAACAGTTCAAGTGGGCACCTAATGGTCTGAACATTCTTAATAACAATAGGATAGAAAAACTTCAGCCAGGAGTTCATGAGAGGCAAAACCAGAGGAGACATTGCTACTTCTAAATTCAGTAATATAAATTCAAGCTGCTTCCATTTTTTGTTCTAGTACATAAGGCAGATTAATGTACCTATTTTCTTCTAGTTAATTTACCATCAATGCTCACTGTATTTCTTTATTATTCTTTAGAAAAAACAACTGCTTAATATTCTTCTCTTTTTGTGTTGGAGGAGAATAAGCTCACAGAACAGAGAAAGAGAAAAAACAGGAGACTTGCAGGAATTCAAACCTCCTCAGAACTACAAATCACTTAAGTCCACAAGGGTTAAACAATAAAAAATGAATACACTCACATTCTACTAAAACTGCTAGATTTTTCTAGGCACCAAAAGCCATCTTGCTTTCTATTCCTCGATTTCCAAAACAGGCCACCTATTTAGTCCCCATGTGGCAAAACATCCCTTTACCCCTTTCCCTACTTGCAAGCCTGTAAATACACTAGAAAGCATCTGTACAAAAGCATGTCTACTTTGAAAGTATGGAAACTGCCTAAAATTCCTTAAAATAGTTCTTCAACAGCTTGAAAGCAGTTTGTGGAAAGACAAATTCTATGTTAACTATACTATCAGCAATGCATTCATGCAGCCAGTTAATTACCTGCATGCACCCTATATGAACTCAAGTGGAAATCTCATTCCATTGAGTGGAAAGTTGTTGGGTTTTTTTGTTTTTTGTTTTTTTTTCCACCCACCCCTGAGGTCATCTTAAAATTGTTTGGCAATAGAAATCAAAGTAGAATAAGTGAGCTGTGCTTGTAGAGAAACCTTTAATGCAGTGGTCATTATGACACATAAGGTAAGCTAGACATACACACACAAATCATCAAATTTACATTATATATGTTTTCCTTACTAGTGAAAGCCAAAGTTTAGTCATATCTCCTTAGTGATATAATGTAAAATTTTGTGTGCTACTTCCACATTTTTTCCAACAAAACTCAACTGTGCCAGACATGTAGTTTGCTTGAACCATTATACTGACAAGAATCCACCTACAGACAGCATCTTGTCAAACCCTGCCCAGGAATAAAATTCAACACCAACACTGTTCTTTCAGCAAATTGTCAGCTGTTATGTTTGTGATGGATTACAGACAGCTGATGAAAATCTCAAGAGATGTCTTTGGTAACAAATAAAGCAACTGATTAATAGGAATGCCTAAGCATTAGCAATTCACCAGAAGAGACTTATCACTCAGTAAAAGACAGCTATGAGCTCAAGTGATTCAGTGGAAGTCCTGGTAGGACACTTCATGAGTATTAGCTAAGATCTGATTTCCTACTCAGAAAGCTTATTTTTCTAAGACCACAGTGTTGCTTCCATAAGAACTGCTTAGATTAAGACCCTGAAGAACAACAGTGGAGCTTGCTTCCCAAGTTAGTTCAACTGGCTTACAAAGCTTTCATTCACTTCCCAGTCTAACAGTGCCAGACAGACACCTGTCCTTATGAAGCTCTTGCAAATAATCCAGACTGAGTGCAATTGAAACACTGCTGTTATAGATTGAGCATGCTAAATTACTGGTTTAACAAATTAAGCTTTCAGTTTCAGTCAGACATTGGCCTTTAAGAAACACATCTTCCTTTTTGTTGTTGTTCTAACAGTAGATCTGTAGTCAAATATTGTTATTTCAGATATCTTTTTATCATCCTTCCTATCTTAAGCAAGATTCTTTATATGCAAGATCAAAATCTTGAACTCAAACTCAAAGTACGTGGCAGAAACAGGGAAGAAAGAAAACAATGTGGTTATCACAAAGGGTAGATACACTATTTCCTCAAAAAGATACACCTCGGTAACCTTCTTTCTGAATTCTAGGCCTACATAATGGAACAGCATCAGGGATCCGTGGAGAATATTGATGAAAAACAAGCAGTTCTACATAGAAAATATCTAAAACTGAGTATTTCATATTCAGGAATTTATTTTTACCTTAACATGCCTGAAATATTGTACTCACCTTTGCTAGCAATTCCCTGTTTATTGTAAAGTTTACTGTTCCTGGACCAGTGCTGATTTCACTCACTACAGCATCACATTTTAGCTGTAAGAACAAGATAGAACAGTCACTCCCCATGAAAACAAGTAGACAGGGAAATTTTAATTCAATCCATTCAAAATTTAATATCCACACTGGATTAAATTAACATGTTATTTATCTGATTGAAAGCAACCATAAATGGATCACTGAATCAATCCTGCTGATAAAGAATGATTTGATTATTTCTAATCTATGCTTACTAGCTCTGACTACTCAGTGCAAAACTCAGCGTGAAACATCACACATTCATTCTCAGTCCTTGCATGTGCCCAGTTTCTGTTTCATTTTGACTGTGAGTGACCTCCTCTTTAAACAAATTTCGTTTATTTACAGGTTGAGAGTTTGGGCCTCTTCCTTACTAAACTAGCTATGTTTGGGAGCCAAGAAACTTCCTACAAAAACTAACAATAAAATAACCAATCACACACAACTTGGTTAATGCATACGAGAGAGACAGGCAAGCTGTTAATTCTGACTGAAGCACACCAGCACAAGGAAGAAATTATACCCATTTCATAGCATTTGTGTTTAGAACATGATTTAAACAGGAGGTGCAATCACAGTTAGGCTCTAAGTTCTTTAACTTTTACAAGCTCCAACAATAACAAATTCTACTGTTTATCTATGAGCTACATGAATAAATATTTTTTGTATTGACTCAGAATTTCCCACCTTTCCATTTTACTGAAGGTCCTTTTTGCCAACATTAAGAGGCAGACAGAAAAATTCCCAGTGCACTTGCTCCATACTATTTGCTCTGCTAAACATTTTCTATGTAAGTTGTCATTAGTCTTCCAGTGTTTTTCATCTCCCTTCAGTATGAGCGCTCACTTGGCCTCTCCATAGCTTTAAGAACCTCTCCTCCAAGTACAATATAGTTCCACAGTAACCAGACCTCCTCATGCCTGAGACTTGGGTCAGAGTGCCTTTATGCTAGGTAGAGGCACACAGATTAAAAATAATAATAATAATGAAAAAACTTCCCCCTCAGCAAAGAACTAACAGTTCAAAGATGAAGCAAAAAATCTTCAGACAAAAATCAAAAGCCAATGAATGTAAGACCTTTCTGACAGGCAATTCTCAGCATATCAGAGCATATTATGCTCCATTTAGCATCACATTGCATTATTTAGGCTACGTTAGTCAACAAAAACTGTTTTAGACTCACCTATTCTAACCTAAATATCCACATTTCAAATGCTGTGACCTATTTCCCTAAGACCATACTATTGAACCCTGAGGCACTATCAACTGCTTATCACAACAAAAACTCATCACTGCATACATTTCTCTATTCCAATGCTAGTTTTGCATATAACAGTTCTATTTTGTTTATTTCTACACTGCTCATCTTCTTTGTGGAGTGATGATGTGATCTGACTAAAGAAAAGATAATAAATGCACTACACAACAAGAGATCAATGATATTTTTTTCCTTCAGTTAACCAGCACAGTGTGTACAATTTGGAGGCTTACAGTGTGTACAATTTGGAGGCTTATATTGATGGTCTGTACCTTTTTGCAGTTACGACGGTTTCTCCCTGTACGTGAGTCTCTACACACGAGACTCTGTGGCCAAGGTTTATTTACTGAGTCACAACCAATAAAGGAGGGAGACACATTTGCAACTCTCTAATCACTGGGAACCAGACTGTTTTCAAAGTGACAGACTAGACACTTACAAAAGAATTGCTGCCATGATGTTAGTCGCTTGGACAGAATGCCCACAAAGGCTGTCAAATTCCTGGAGGCTTATAAAACCTGAGTGGATTTCAAAACTTCTGAGCAACCTCATCCAAAAACTGCCAGCAACCTACAGGTAACTTTTCCTGAAACTCTTTCAAACTCTGTGATTCCAGGTCATCTTAATGCTGCTTCATAACTTTCAGTGGTACATCTGTCTGAGCAACACCACCTCTTGCTCTCAGTCAGAATATTCACCTATTACAAAAAATGGTTCTAAGGTACGGAGCTCTTCAACATCTCAGCAGTGAAGAATGAAATGAAGAAACAGTTCAGCATCTCAATAATATTGCAATTGTTTTATTCATCCTTGTTAATTCCTGATCAAATAGCAACCCCACTGACTGCTTCTAAAACTTCTTTCTAAATCACATAAAGAATCTTTTTTTGCTCTTTTATTTTCTTGCTAGTGCCTCTTTAAACTAAGCAGTAGCAAAGTTGCATGTTCCTCTTCACTGGCATCAGTCACATCTTTGTAGATTGTGAAGGATCTTTTTAAAACCCTAGAATCGCCTTTCTGATCCCGCTTCCAACTTAATGCACGCCAACTCCTCGAAGACTTTTATTTTCTTCCCTGTCCCTTCTGTTTCTTCAAGTCTTGAATCACTTCTGGATATCTTGTTTTGTACACCTGCTGCTTCTTTGTTATACTGTAGTTACTCTGAATGCCTCAGCTACTGCTGTCTCCCATGGCCTGGAATGGCCACAAAGACACTTCTCTTCTAAGCAAACCTCGATCTCAAGCAGCCTCAATTCTGGCAGCTCGGGCTACTGAAGAACAGCAAAATAATCATCAGGTAGACCGAGCTGCCAGAATTGAGGTGGCTCAAATAAACCTGGACTGGCAGAACAAGGGTGAGTTATTTTTAGCTCGGTGGGCCCATGAGACCTCAGGTCATCAAGGGAGAGATGCAACATACAAATGGGCCAGAGACCGAGGGGTGGACTTAACTATGGATGCCATTGTACAAATCATTCATGACTGTGATACATGCGCCACCATTAAACAAGCTAAGAGGATGAAACCTCTCTGGGAGGAAGGGCGATGGCAAAAGTACAAATATGGGGAGGCATGGCAGGTTGATTATATCACCTTGCCACGATCTCGCAATGGTAAGCATTATGTGCTCACCATGGTGGAGGCAACAACCGGGTGGCTTGAAACATATGCAGTACCCCATGCTACTGCCCGAAACACCATATTAGGTCTGGAGAGGCAAATCCTGTGGCGACATGGCACCCCAGAAAGGATTGAGTCAGATAATGGGACTCATTTTAAAAATTCACTTGTGGATACTTGGGCCAGAGAACATGGCATCGAGTGGATTTATCATATCCCCTATCATGCACCAGCCTCTGGTAAGATCGAACGCTACAACGGGTTGTTAAAAACGATGTTGAAAGCAATGGGTGGCGGAACATTTAAACACTGGGAGAAGCATTTGGCAGAAGCCACCTGGCTGGTTAACACCAGAGGATCAATCAGTCGAGATGGTCCTACCCAATCCAGCTCCCTACATATTGTAGAGGGAGATAAGGTCCCTGTAGTACATGTAAAGAACATGTTAGGAAAAGCAGTTTGGGTTTTTCCTGCTTCTGGGAAGGGCAAACCTCTTCGCGGAACTGTCTTTGCCCAGGGACCTGGGTCCACCTGGTGGGTGATGCAGAAAAACGGGGATGTTCAGTGTGTACCACAAGGGAATTTGATGTTGGGGGAGTGCAGTCTGTAATCCCATGTGTTAAGCATGATGTAGTGATGTAGAATAAGGGGTGGAATGTCATGGTTTTATGATTTTTGGTCATCAGTATTCCACACCATAACATCATGTAATGCATTGGGGGTGGGGTTTGATATCTGCCGAATGTTCGTCTGTCGGAGAAGAACTACATTTCCCCAGGAGACTTTGCGGTCAGCAAGGGGATATAACTCCAAGCAAGGTCACCTGATCCTTCTTCTTCGCCTGCTCTTCGCTGTCTGCGCTTCGCTATCTGCGCTTCGCTGCCTGCACTTCGCCATCTGCACTTCGCCGTCTGCACTTCAGTCTCTCAACTGGACTGCACTTCTCACCCCAGCATTGTGGTGAGGTCTATACAATTCAAACAGACTCTATCTCTCTCTCTCTCTCTCTCTCATTGTATTTTACTAATACTATATTTAGTAAAATCATTTGTTCCACCTCAGATCAGTGCTGTTGTTTTCAAGTATTTTGGGGTCCCCTGCTTCCCCTTTCCCAGAGGCGCGGATCCGCAGATCCCTCCGCCCTGCTGGTCACGGAACTGGGCCAGACCAGCCCATAAACCGTTGACATGTAGTTACTCTGAATGCCTCAGCTACTGCTGTCTCCCATGGCCTGGAATGGCCACAAAGACACTTCTCTTCTAAGCAAACCTCGATCTCAAGCAGCCAGTGATTGGAAGTCTGGCCTGATAAAGGTAGCATACCTTCTCAGCTAGCTTCTGAGCTCGAAGCTGAAGATCTTGTGCCATGTAATCTCTAGAACTGCCTTCTTCTATGGAAGCAATGGAAAGCTGGAAATCAGCATTACGCCTGAATAAAAGAACATAAGAAAATCAGGGAAGAAATATATTGAAATGATGGGGAGATTTGACAAATCCAAGTTGACACAAACTACGGCAAGTCCAGTTGGCAAGCATAACCCAGTCACAGATGTGGGAATACACCATGGTCAGAAAAATACATCTGAAGACTCAGTATTACCTTCATTCTAACTAATACAGTGCTAAAACACACACAGCAAGATTACCAGTTCAGAATAACAAAGGTTATGCTCATGAATAGTTGCCATTTACCTGCTATTACCACTACACCTCTCAAGCATGACATGAAGCAAAAAACTCACAATATCTTCACCCCAAGGTCATTAACATTAGCATCAATTAACACTGAAACATTTGCCATTTAAGCACCGCCTATTTTGAAGCAAACATTTGTTTGGAACTTGCTTGAAAAAAAACAACAACAACAACAGTGGTTTAATTGGATTTGAGCATCCTACAATTGGGCTGGTATGTCAGCTTAGGGCTTTCTGTGTTTCTTTCTTCTTAAGACCCGTTAAAGCCTCACACCAACAAACACAACAGTGACCAGCACAGCAGGACTAAACGCAAACACTACCGTTTTCTGGAGACAGGAACCGCAGAGATGGACTTTATTAAGTTCTCCGGTGGCAAATCCAAAACTTCGGAGAGCTACATTTGAAATAAAAGCACAAAAAGCGTTAGCATAACGCAGACGCCAGAAAAACCCCGCTCCCTGCAGCCACGAAGCGCTGCGGGGTCTCCTCGCCGTCCAGCTGCGGCGGGCAGCCCACCTGGCGGGCGATGCTCCTACGAAAGACACAGGCCGCCATGCCGGTGCTACAGGCGGGAGGTCAACACCGCCCCTTGACCCCACCGCTCCACCCGCCGAGGGCCGCCCGCCTTTCCGCGAGAGGAGGGGCTTGGCAGCCTCCCTACTGCGCATGCGCCGAGGGTCAGCGCCGGGCGCTGCCGCCCCTCCTCCTGGCGCCGTCCGTCCGTCCATTAGCGCGGGGTTGGCGAGATGAGCGCGCGCTCCCTCTCCAAGGTGAGGGCGGGAGGAATGACGTTGTTTTCCGCGCTCCCTTGGCGGAGGGAAACGTACGGGCGGAGGGCGGCTGAGGGGAGCCGGGCTGCAGCGCTGCAGCGCTGCAGCCTCGGGTCTGGTACTTCCTGTGGTGGGGCGGTGATCGCATATTGCCTTTCTCGTGTTTCCCGCTGAGCTGCGAGGTGCAGTGGGAGCCTTCCGTACCGTGCAGTTACTGCTGTCGGGAGCGAAAGGAGCTGCTTCCAAACCAAGCTCGTTTTTAACCCAGAGCGAGTGGATTTCCCTTTCCAACCAGCCGTTGCTTTTACGTATATGAGTAGTGGAGGGTCCTTGCATTGTGTCCGATGTCTTCCATGTAGCACTTGGCCATCTTACATACTGGCCTCTGCTACGCTGAGTGGTGTTTGGAAATACAACACTTGAAAAGCATTCAGTGGACAGCATTTATATTTCATTTGACTTAAGCAGAGATGAGGGTCACATAAATGATCCGAGGGTTGGAACATCTCCCCATGAGGACAGGCTGAGAGAGCTGGGGTGTTCAGCTTGGAGAAGAAAAGGCTCCAAGGAGATCTGAGAGCAGCCTTCCAGTATCTAAAGGGAGGCTGTGAGAAAGAAGGGGACAGGCTCTTTAGCAGGGTCTGTGGTGATAGAACAAGGGGAGGTGGTTTCAAAGTAGAAAAGGGAAGATTTAGATTGGATATAAGGAAGAAGCTTTTTACGATAATAAGAGTGATGAGGCAGTGGAACAGGTTGCCCGGAGATGTGGTGAGTGCCCCATCCTTGGAGGCATTCAAGGCCAAGCCAGATTCAGAGCAACTTGATCTGGCTGTGTATGTCCCTGTTCCTTGCAGGGCAGTTGAACTAGATGGCCTTTAAGGACCCCTTCCAACTCAAGCAGGTCTATGATTCCTAAGACTGTTTTTCAGACGCCAGTATAGGTATCAGTGTTAGAGTTCATATTTGGACCAGAACAGAAATAACATGTCCAATGTCACCCAACAGATCAGCATCTGTGAGCAATATTGAACATCACTCTGGAGCTTTATTTTTACTTGATCATTCTTTTACCATTGGCTGAACTTATCGCTGGTTGAGTTCAGTGGTCTTTATTTATGCAAGTGTCTCAGTTGGGAAATAAATGATTGGATCAGTCTGTATGTAGACCTTGAACATTTGTGGTTTTTCTTCATTCTGGTTCTAGCACAGTAACCTCACAGTGAGAGTTGGGGGATGAGGGGAGACCACACTACGGCCTTCTAGTACTTGGGAGCTTATAATGGGAGGTGTCTCTGCCTGTAGCAGTGGAGTCGGAACTGGATAATCTTAAAGGTCCCTTCCAACCCAAACCATTCAGTGAATTTCATGATAATCAATAGACATCAACTTTTTACACTGATAGTGTTAAAACAAAGGGGAATGGTTTTAAACTAAAAGAAGGGAGATTTAGATTAGATATTAGGAAGAAATAGTTGGGTGTATTTTGCTTGGGTGAAAGGAAAAAGTCTTATGGTAAGGGTGGTGAGTAACTGGAACAGGCTACCCAGAGATGTAGTGGATGCTCCATCCTTAGACTTTCAGGGCAAGGCTGGATCAGGACCTGGGCAACCTGATCTAACTGTGATATCCCTACACATTGCAGGGGAGTTGGACTAGATGACCTTTAAAGGTCTTGTCCAACTCTAAGGATTCTATAATTCTAAGAAAGTCTTTACTCAGCGGGTAGTGAAATACCAGCACAAGCTGCCCAGAGAAGACCAGGTTGGTTGGAGCCCTTGGCAGGGGGTTGGAACTGGGTGGACTTTAAGGTCCCTTCTAACCCAAGCCATGCTGTGATTTTGTGATTCTGTGATCTTTTCTGAGTTGGGATGAACTTGGCCTCTGTAGATAAGGGGTATCATTGGCTTCTGTAAATGACTGCATTATTCTGGATTACCTCCATTCATCCCAGCCTCTTGCTTTATTTTATTTCAAACTGAACCTTTAATGGGAAAACTCCATTGATATGTCCTGGGGGAATCATTTCATCTTATTTTTAAGGTTATTGAATGAAGGTGCATGAGAAGTTCAAGGATTCCTTTCTTGCTGCTCTATCTGATGGATGAGCTGAAGAACATAATTGAAAGGTGAACAGGTTCCTCACAGGGATGCTGGGATACTGCATGCACTGCTTTTCCATCTTGAAACAGGAAAATAAAGCACAGCAAGCAAATTGGTATCCGTAGGATGCTGGCATTTCATTTCTAGTTGTTGGTTTAGTGGAGCACTAAGTTTAGCAGGGAGCAAAGTGGCCTCAGGAGTCACAGTCAGATTGATGCTGATTTTGAAGCTTTTATTTTTCTTGCTATTCTCCAGGGCTGCTTTGTTTTTAAACCAAACCCCAAGAGGAGAAAATTGTCTCGAACAACAGGTTAGTATGCTTTGCTATTTGTTGTTGTGCTTTGAAGGGGTTAATCCTGGAAGCTTCAGCCCTGGTTGAATTCTGTCATAGCTGTGTGAAAATGGCTCTTTGATGTCAATATTGGTGAAAATTCATTTCTTCAGAGGTACACAAGCAAGTAGTTGATGAATGTGGTTTTTTTTGTCTTGAGCCACCAAGATTGTATAGCTAGCTCTATATATTTTTTTTTTTTTAACAAAAGATCTCATTTCTATGCTACCTCAAATTATTTCCTGACTGATAAATGATTGAAGACTAGAACGGGCCACTTAAAGCTGTGGGATTCAGAAATTCATTCCATTTGTAGTTCTTATCCTCAATAAGTTTCTCTTATCCTCAATGTAGTTTCTTTTCCTCAATAACCTTAAGCAAAAGCCACGTG
Source organism: Lagopus leucura (assembly GCF_019238085.1). NCBI lineage: Eukaryota > Metazoa > Chordata > Aves > Galliformes > Phasianidae > Lagopus > Lagopus leucura. The sequence continues at coordinate 27,820,266 of NW_024962252.1, forward strand.
TGGACATCCCATGTACTTTCTTGTATATCTTTTTCTCCAACCCAGAATGTGTTATATAAAGTCTCTTGTCACTTGTGCAAGACTGAATGGGATTGACTCTTATTGGAACCATAAATAAGTTGTTGTTGGAGAGTGGCTCAGGGAAATTGCTGTTCTTATTCCCGGATTCGAAGCTTTTTGATCTTTCCTGGCAGCACCAGAGCTGTCAAGAAGTGTGACAACTTGTGTATTAAAAAAAAAAGGAAGGGAAAGTAGTATGGGCAGACTTCTGGTAAGCACCACAGGTTCATTTATTACCAGAGGGTCTTAAAACAACACTTGCTTCAAAATTAGTCCCACGTTATTTTTTTTCTGTAAGGGTTGGCACATCTGTGCCTCATGGAATGAGAGGTAGGGGAATATAATCCAGTCTCTCATTCCAAGTCATTGCAAGGTGAATACACTAACAATCCAGACCTATGCACTTAAACCACATTGGAATTTTGTAATTTACAGAATATGATGTTTCTGTTTTTGCAAGATTTGTAATACTTGGGTAAATCCTCCTCAACACGTTCCAGTTAGCACATACTTTGTCACCAAAAAATGAATTTGACTGAACTACCCCTAAGAGAGAAGCAGAAGTGAGCTGCTTTGCCCACTAGCAGCTTTTGGTGAGAACACATAACTTAGCTGTGCATGTGATGAATTTGGAAACCCAAACTTGAAAATGTGAAGTTTCAGTTGTGGTTGATAATAATCTTCGACCTTGCAAAGGCCTTCTGTACGTGTTTGCACCTATAATTTGAGTTTTGGTAGTGCAGAAAGAATATTATGCTTTGGTATAATAACAAAAACACAGTGGCTACGATTCTCTTCAAAAGAATAAGGCTTCTGCTATCAAAGTGTGTTATGTATTGAAGCCATTTTTCTTAGGGATGTAAATCAGGTGTTAGTTTAGGGGAGCCAAGGAAAACGAAGGATTAGGGATCGATCTCATTCATCATTGGGCTTTTAATGATTTGGAAGATTGGATGTGCTCATCACATGGTTCTTTAGAGATCAGACCACAGCTGTTGCTCTGCCGAATGATGGGAAATGGACCTTATAAAACTTTATTTAAACATCTTTAAAAAAAAATTTACCTTTTGCTGCAAGGCAATATTAAAGGTAATAGACTGCTTACTTCACCTTCAGGCTTTGTATTGTTCCAAGTAATGCTAGAGAAGCCTTAACGGCTTCACCAAGCTTGCTAAATGCATGCTGAGAGTGGGACGGGCCCTATTTTACTTTATTTCTTTCATTTTTAAGGGAAATGTAGACCGTGTGAAGGTGGTAGAAAAAAGAAATCACCAAGAGGGATGTCACTCAGTTTTACTAGTTTCTATTCAATCTCAGATTATATTTTTGGCTTTGCCTTTCTTGTTGGCAGCTAGTGGAGAGTTTCTGTACTCAGATTTGTGAAGCAGAGGAGCACCTGGGAAGCCAGATGCATTCCAGAAATGTGTCAAGACACTGTGTTACCAAAAAAGATCTGATTTTTGAAGGCTTGAAGTCGTTCTAGATCAATCTTGGACATTTTGTTTCTCCTTTCCACAAGCAGCACCTATAGAAGTGAGAGGCAATTTGGAGATGAGGCCTGGTTTGAGCTTAAAGGTTTTGTTGGCATAGTTAGTTAAGGTGATGTATTAAAAATAATAATAATCTGTATTTCTTGTAATCTAACAGTTCTTTCACAGTGTGCTTTGTTGTCATCTGGAAATTGGTATTAATTGTGTTATGCTGGGAGAGCAGAAAGGATCTTTGATGTATTCTTGCAAGCCTTTGTGTTTCATGTCTGACTGCAGTAGTGATGGAAGGTTGCATATTCAAAGGGGGAAGCTGACCCACAAAATTTCCTGAAAGAAGGGAAAGACTTGTTTTATTTATTTATTTTGTAAAATAATAATAACAATAACTGCTTTTTGCCCTGCTTTAGCCTTTAGCTATCTGGGACTTGAGGTGGAAGCTAACTCTTCTACTTTTGCCTCTGCAGTTGGGCAGTACATCCTATTTCTTCCCTCATTTAGCGAAATACCAGCAGTTAGTTAATTGGCTAAGATAACAAGCTAAGCTCCCTTACCTGTTTTTATATTTGTATGTATTTATATATAAAAAGATATTCTTGCTTCAGTTGAGTCCTTTGTTTTCTTCTCAGCAAAGAATGTTTTGCCTTGATAATCTTGTCTGTGCTCGCGTTTATTTTCTAGCTGACTATTTCAGAGAAGGAAGCAGTGATTTGGAGGACAGTGAGCTACGGTTTGCTACTTGCCAGTCATTACAGAAACAGGTCAAATCAGAAACAGAGGTGAGTCTTGCACCTAATATGAAAGCAGCATTTTGCATTTGTAACAGTTCTGCTTACTTCTTTGTTTAGTCATTTATATATATTTTTTTACATGCTTAAATAAGCAATTTATTAAAGCAATAAAAGAACCAGAAATATTGACCCAGGATATAATAAATACAGAAAATCCATCAATTACACATAACCTCTGCTCATAGCACTACATGCTTTTGAGGCTTCAAGCTGCTTTTTCTAACTTTCTGTTTTTAGCAATTGAACTTCTTATTAATTCCTGGCATAATTTTGTTGGGTTTTTTTTTTTTCTCTTACCTCCAATTCATTTGTGTGCTTGCCAGCCCCCTAAGGATTTAAGCTCCCTGTGTCCTGAGTGTTACAGAGCCCAGCAGCTCAAGATTCACAGTGGGCTTATGTGAATATAACTGCATGGGTGTCAAATATTGAACGACACAGCTGTACACTTAGTCTGTTAAATTAGTATGGACTGTGTCAGTGGGTTTGTCTGGTGGGGATGGGAGTTAATTTCATACTGAACTGTGGCCTCCTAATTGTGTGTTAGATGGCATGCTGTTGTGTTTGAATAGCCAGCTGGCTTGTATTATAGTATTAATAATTGCTTCCATACAGCAGGGATTTCCTCCTCTATTTGATGTCAAGGATTCTGGGCAAGAATTCCACATTCGTCTGCCTACTATTGGGCACTGAACGTTGAGGGTTTTTTTTCCCAAAGTTTGTTTTGGGATATACAGTAGTAGCCAGCTGGATGAAGGTTACAGTTTAGACCCTTAGGCTAAACTCATAAATTCCTCTAGTTCTCTCTCTGCTGTTCCACAATCCACCTCGCTTTGACTAGTCAGCACCCTTTTCAAACCATACATTCAAAGTAACCAGAGTGTGCAGAGCAGTGCACGGTGTCACAGTGCTGATTACAGAGCATACACAGAGGCTTCTGGAGGTGTATTTGGCATCTACATGCTGTCTGCTTCTGCTTGACAGGTTAGCCACCAGCACTAGCAGAAAGAAACTGTCTTTTCAGTTGCACAGTGGGATTACGGGGAAGACAACATGCTGTAGCCCCTTCTGGAAGACCTTTTCTTAAGTTGTCTTTGTTTGATACAGTGTTGTCAAGGGTTTTGAAACAATGCTTCTAGGTAGCAAGCAGTGTCTGCAGGGTTTTCAGGTCGATGAGGATTTTTTCCTAGTGCTCTGTAAGGATTTGCCTCAGAATGGCCATCATGGTAAAAAGCTTCCCTTAACTATGTAGAAGCACAGAGTCATCTGGAAAATCATAATTATTTCTCCTCCTAAGTCTCCTACCATTATTCTCTATGAAGGAGTGTCACAAATACTCTTTCTGTTCTTTCTCCTCCTGGTAGAAGACACTTCATCCTAAGCTGACAAATTGATATGAGTATTGCCTTAGTTTGATTAGTTTGATTAACCAAAGTGCAGATTGCCTGCAGTTATTTTTGCTGCTATACATAAAATTTTATTCATCAAGCTTCTGGGGTCTCTGTAATGTTTCCCACTGAGTTCTGAATTACTATCCTTTTATCCCACACTTGAAAAACTTGGAGGTGATAATTGTTTCTACATGGATAATTGTGGTGATTCAGTTTGGAAGATGTTTAGTGTGAGCTAAATTTCTCTCTCTTTACTATGAAGGTGGTGAGGTGCTGGAACAGGCTGCCCAGAGAGGTTGTAGATGTGCCTGGAGGTGTTCAAGGCCAGATCGAATGGGGCCCTGGGCAGCCTGGTCTAGTATTGAATGGGGAGGTTGGTGGTCCTGCATGTGGCAGGGGGTTGGAGATTCATGATCCTTGAGGTCCCTTCCAACTCTGGCCATTCTGTGAGCTGCTGCTCTGTGTAGCACCACTTGTAAAGTCAGACCAGGTAGCTGAGAGTTTTACCAAGTCGAGATTTTATTTCTTCAGTAACTCTGGTGTAGTAAACCTGATCCATGGTAGAATTTTGGACTGCTGATGTGGACTTATATTCTGGGGATTCTGATAGTGTGCTATGAAAGGCTAGCAGGAAATTGACCAAAGTTTTTGCCAGGGTACTGCTACCTGATGATTTGTTGGCAGGCTCAGTGCTTGTGCTGGTGTTTTTCCTGTTCTCTGGTTTCTAATGGAGTTACTGAATACTGAAGAGGATACTTGGGAATACCTCCAAGTACTTTGTTGAGGAGCCCTCAGCCTTTGTTTATCTATCATAAACTGGGCTGCAGCGGTGGCATTTGGTGCTGACATCCTTTTAGGCTTCTCACATCATGAAAAGCTGGTAAAAGTACTGTACTCCTTTTCAGGTTTATGGAATTTGTATTTTTGACCTCTTTTGTTCCAGTGTTGCAGACTGCCTTGATTTTAACCACTGCTTTCAACAGTCTTGCAAATGTTGTTATACATCAAGGGCGTTCAGAAACATTCACTTCTTCAAAGGTGATAAATTTCAGGCGTACTTCAAGGAACATGAAATCCCAAGTGCAGGGCTGTAGCATGGTTATTTTAGAGCTGTAAGGTGCAAATAATGGTTTTCAGTCACTGGTTGTTAGTACTGTAATAGTGATTGAACTTCCAATGCAATTTTTCATCTTGTTTTTGAAGTTTCCAGAGTAAGCAGTGTCATGCAAGTAAATGAGCTGGTTGCCTCAGATGCAGAGCAGACTAACATACATAGTGGAAATTACCAGAATACTGCAAATAACAAAGTTATTTTGACAAAAAACAAAACCAAACCTGATGGATTTAAGGAAGCTACGTAAATGTGTAGTGCTATGGCAGTCTGAATTTCATCTTCAGAAGAAATAATAGAAACTGCAACCATGCAACGTGAGGACTCAGAATCTTGTTAGATTGGCTCAGTGAAAACCTGTGCAGTAACAATTAGAATCTCATGGTGTGTTGGGTATGGAAGATGATGCTCTGAGGATTGTTGTGGGATCTACAGTAATATAGGAATTAGTGAGATGCTGTTATAAAGCTGATGGCATGAACTCATCTTTTTAAAATGTCACGCTGCAATTTCCCCTCAGTTACCATATAATTTATCTGGTATGAGCTGAGGCAGACAGTCAATATCAAAAAGGTCAGAATATTTTTGAGTAAGTAGAGGATGAAAAGGCTTTTGTGTACTCTCTTACCAGTTTATCAGCCCTTCACGAGGGGTGCACCAAGAACTCTTGTCTGTGGTTAAAATGGAGCTCAGGGTTTTGAGCAGGCATCGTGTGCAGCATCCTGGAGATGTGGTCTTGCCTCTCTTGGTAGCTTCCTCAGCAATACTGCTTGAGCCAACCTTTGTGACTTCGTTTAAAATCAAGTTCACAGCTATGCGTGTCACTTCTTGTTTCTAAGAAAAAAACACCAGTGCTACTCCAGATGTAACACTGGAGTTTTCAGGAGCAAACTGATCACAGAATCACAGAATTGTAGGGGTTGGAAGGGACCTCCAGAGATCATCGAGTCCAACCCCTCTGCCAAAGCAGGTTCCCTACAGCAGGTCACACAGGTAGGCATCCAGGCAGGTCTTGAACATCTCCAGAGAAGGAGACTCCACCACCTCCCTGGGCAGCCTGTTCCAGTGCTCCGTCACCTCACTGTAAAGAAGTTCTTGCGCATGTTTGTGCAGAACTTCCTATGCTCCAGTTTCTGGCCATTTCCCCTTGTCCTGTCTCCACTCACCACTGAAAAGAGTCCGGCCTCGCCATTCTGCCCCCCACACCTTAGATATTTATAGACCTGGATCAGGTCCCCTCTCAGTCTTCTCTTCTCGAGGCTGAACAGACCCAGTTCACTCAGCCTTTCCTCATAGGAGAGATGCTGTGATACAGGAAAAGGGTAGGAAAATGAGGATATTCTGGTGTTTCCACATTTGTATAGATGAAATTCTTTTTGTCTCCTTACAGCAAATAGAGGAAGAATTGAATGAACAGTTATTTGATAACCTAGTGAGTTTTTTGAGGCGGTCTCATTTTGCATTCCAAGAGAAGACAACAGAATGGACGTGGCGAATGAAGTCCAGAGAAATCCCTACTGCAGCTCTTGTCTTAGGTAACTTCTTAAAGATGCATTCTGCTATGTCCATCTGCACTCTTACAGAGCCTTGAAATTGATACAGAGATCAAAGAGAATCATTTCACTTATTTACAGCAATCAGTGCAGGCCAGGTCAGCTTCAGAAACATTAAGAGAGATTGCGCTGGGAGAAGGAAGCAAGAGTTGACCTGCTTCCATTTTGCCTGTATGCTTAGTACCTTAGTGCAATAAATCTGCTTCTTCCTTGGAGGTTCATCTTAGGCAACCAGTCGTGATTTGGGTTTTTTCATGATGCATGGAGATGCTTTGATTCTATCCCCACATCTGGCGCTGATTTCCTTGGTGGTTTCTATGACTAATCCCTGTGGCATGGAATTATACAGCTTCTGTATTTCTGATATATATTAATGAGTTGACTCTTGCAGAGCATCTTTACATGTAGGAAAGCAACATCTTTATCTTGGAAAAGGAGCAGAGGGTGAGAAAAATAGCCGAAGGCCTTACGACTGAAGTTAGAGAGGTTCTGAAGTCGTTTTTTTTTTCCCTTTCAAACAGTTGTAAACCTAAACCTGGTTCAGAGCAACCCGATTATGTTTTTGTTGGTTCATAAACCTGTGCCACAGATGTATTATATCAACACTTACAAAGAGTGGAGGATTAGTCTGCTTTTGGAACTAGTAGAAAGTGAGAAGTTCCTGCTCTGAATATTGCTGTGGAAAAGAAGCTATGATTTGCCCTCTGGAGACTCCCCTTCCCCATCCCCTTCACCTATCCTTTTTTTTTTTTTTTTTTGTCTAAAGATGTTAACAAAGGCAGTAAATGTTGAGTAGGTCATAATTAATTCAGACTGTAGTTCATAAAAACTCACAGTAATTTCCCTACTTGCATAAGTCCCATGCAGATTCAGGTCTCGAGGGTCTGCACTGCTGCTCTCCTAGAGAAAGTGAAATTCATCTTTTTATCTGTAGGATTAGTTGCCTGTGGATGTCTTTGAGGTTATGAGTGGCAGGGAAATTAGAAAACCAATCCTATTCCCTGCAGGTTTGCAGCCTTGAGAAATCTTTCATTAAAAGTAAGGGAAAATTCTCCATTAGGCATCTTTACAGCTCCCTGTTCCTTTCAGCTGACTGGTATTAATATGTTTGTTCAGTCTTGTGCTGTTTTTTCATCTGTCCTCATAGATGAAGTGATGCTTTTCATTCCTTCCTTGAATATTTGTGTTATCTCTTGCTTTTTTTTTGATCTGCAGCGCAGATCAGTCACCATGGTCACAAGTCACAGGAAATATGCAGTTAAATCATCTTTCTTTTAGGTGTGAATGTTACAGATCACGACTTCACCTTTAGAAGTCTCTCAGAATTCCTTCAGAATAATGTTACTCCTTACATAGCGTTGCTGGAAGCCAAAGATTGCCCAGGTAAATACTGCAATAACTTTGCTTCTTCATCTGAATAATCTGTCAATTAATTAGTAATTCTAGTTTTTGTCCCCAGATGTCAGAATATTGAGATGGAGAGACTTTGAAAACCTTCAAAAGATTTGTTCAATCCCACGATAATACAGCAGGAATTCTAGTGGGCTTTAAGATGTGTGTAATTCTGTCTCAGACAGCGATGATTGAAATGCTGTTTGGTTGTAGCACGAGTGTTGAGAGCGTGCTGCTTAGTGTAGTGCATGCTAATATTGTAGGTTGGCTTTCCTCTGGTTTGAGCAGTTGATGTATGGATGCATTCCATTTTTAAATGCTTACCCTCACATTATTGCAGCAAAGAAATGGGTAGAAAAAAACCTGTCCCACTCCTTATTTGAATATCAAATATTATTTAAAAATGAAAAGATTTAAATAATACATCGCAGCACCTCCAAATCTATTGGTGGCCTTCTAGTTTGTTTTCAGGTCATTCTGTCAGCAGGTGTGAAGTTTAAGAAAGGGGTCACATCTTAGTGTGAATTATTGCTATCTATGTAGAAAAGTGAAAAATAAAAAGTTGGGGAGTTTCTTAGAGCATGAGTTGGGGAAGTGCTAAGGATGTAGGCCACTAACCAAAAGTCTTCATCGTATTTCTAAAAAATGTGTTGTGAAGGCATTAAAAATCTGATGCAGAAGCTGTTGGGACAGCTGATGAACTGCTGTATAGATGTGGACTCATCAGAAGAGGAGGACTATGAGCAGGTTTCCCGTAATAGAGTTCGTTGTTCGATGACTTCTCTTATCAGCTGGTATGAGAGTGCAACAAAGGTAAGATCTTTATGTGTCACTAGTTTACAAAAACGTCTGACCTTTATATTCTTTAAGAGAAGGAAACTGAATACCTCAAATTTATATGCAGTAGTGAAAAAATGCAGAAGGTCAGCTTCTTGTCTAATGCTGAGAAACAGCTGAGACTGAGTAGATTCAAGTATAAATCTGTAACGTATGTAACAGATGCAGAGTTAATTGCTGATGAGGTGTGAAGGTCAGAATCCTGGAAAAAATAGGTATACTGCTATTGTACAGTATGTTTACTTGGGAGCCAGAGGCTTAAAATGCAATGTCAACTTTGTGCTAGGTGCTTTACTCCCAAGAGTGCTGGGATGTTTATTAAAATAAAACTTCAAGAGAGAATAGTCCTCTAAGGGAAAGACACCGCACTGCCCAGTGTGGCACTGTATCATCTGCAACCCATACTACAGTGAAAAGCAGTGACAAAATAACTTTCTAAGTGTTTTTTATCCTTGTATTTAATAAAGCTACTTATGCTTTATTCAAGCTTTTTTTTTTTTTCTGTCTTGAATGAAAGCTAGAAGTGATTTTTATGAGCAGCGTGTTGAGTGAAAGTTTCATGAGTGAACACTCTTTCTGTTACTGTATAAATATATAGAGAATGGGCAGCTTCAATGTCCCCAGCTAAAATGTGCCACGGTCTCAGCAGAGCATTACTGATTCTGTCCCACAGAGTTGTCTTTGTCTTTCATGGCATATAGAATCATAGAATTGCTCAGGTTGGAAAAGGCCTTCAAGATCATCGAGTCCAACCACAACCTAACCATACTACCCTAACTCTAACAACCCTCTTCTAAATCATGTCCCTAAGCACCACATCCAAACAGTTTTTAAGCACATCCAGAGCTGGTGACTCAACCACCTCCCTGGGGACCTATTCCAGTGCTTAACAAGCCTGTCTCTAAAGAAGTGTTTCCTGATATCCAACCTAAACTTACCCTGGTGCAACTTGAGGCCATTTCCCCTTGTCCTGTCACCAGTCACCAGTGAGAAGAGACCAACCCCAATCTCACTGTAAGCACCTTTCAGGTGTATGGAGAGAGCAACAAGGTCTCCCCACAGCCTCCTTTTCCCCAGACTAAACAGCCCCAGTTCCATTGTTTCTCTTTAGTTTGTATATTCTTTGCCTTTCCTGCTATGCCAAGCAGAAGGAAGGAAAACTGGAGTTCTTGATGCTTCTAATAAATACAGTTGTATCAAAAAAAAAGTCAGTTGTGTCACTTCGGAACATTATATGACTGTAGATGTGGGATTCAGTCTTTTTTATTTGATTGCCTTCTGTTTATTAATGTATAACCAATGACTTTAAAGAAAACAGATTCTGAGACTCCAGGCAAAAAAAGAACATCTTCCAGACACTGGCAGTCTCCTCCAGTTGTTGTTATCTTCAAAGACATGGAAAGTTTCACCACAAAAGTACTTCAGGACTTTGTGCTTATCAGCAGGTAATGTCACTTGGAGTTTTGTTCTTCCACTCCATTACTCGTTTTCTATTTGCAGCTGATTAGAAGTGTAAAAATGAGGGAATTTTACCAGCGGGGAGTTGGAGCAGGTATTGATGCTGCTTATTTGCAGCGGTGATTGAGCAGTGAGTGACAGACTACATCAGATGCATCTATGCTTCTGCCCTTTCTTAGTGCTGCCTTCCTTCAAATCATCTCCTGCATTGCAATAATTAGCCCCACAGTTCTCCAAAAAGAGCACACTGGATGGAAGTGCAGTTATAGCAGGAGCGGAACCACAGTTGTAGAGTTAATGCAGTTACAGCATGCACGTCTGATGTCACGTCTAAACAAGGCTAAGCAATTTCACTTGCTGTGAGGCCCACAGTAAAATTGTTTTCTACTTCAAATCTGGCAGATGGGTTCTCTGGGGAACGTTTCAAGAAGTAAAATCAGAAATCACAATTATCTCGAAATAATTAGCTGTAAGGCAGTGGGAAATGAGGTTTAATTGTTTCTTAAGTGCTGTGCTCTATTTTGCTTTTTGTGGCGAGGATAAATACCTCATTATGAGCATGTGGAGTGCAGATGAAGTGAAGTTTATGTCTGTCACAGCCTACTAGTTGCGCATACACTTTTAAAACAGACCATGTTTCAAAAAATTTGAGAGGATTCAGCTGTTTTTATGACCAGGAGTTGGCTTGATTAAAGCAGAAGAGAAGAGAAATAAAATGAAAGCTGAGAAGAGTTACACAGTACTTTTAAAAAGATCTTTGGGTGAATTGCAGAACTCAGATTTATTCTCAGCATTTGTCTTAAACGTGTCAGTTTAATAATTAAGATGAAGTGGGTAAAGAAGGGAGTCTTCTGATTTGTTCACACAAGATTAAATTTCTCTCTCTGTTGAAATTCTTTTAGGTTGTGAACAGTGGACAGTAATATGTAAAGTTTTGGTTTTGTGTTTCAGTTTATAGTGAGGAGGTAATTGTGGGGGTGTCAGCTGAAACACTGAGGTCAATAAGTGGCTATGATAAAAGACAATAAAAAAATGAATAAATTGTCAAATTTAACCTGGAAGTGATTTAAGATACAGCACTTGTGTTCCCTTGAAACTCCAATTAAAAAAAGGAATATAATGATAAAAGAGTACTGCAAATATTGTGTTTCATATAAATAGTTGTATGTTATTCCCAGTGAATACAGCTCTCAGTCCTGCCTAACAGGGTATACCCAAAAAACCATCTGAAGAGGAAGATTGAATCTGGGGAGGCTGAAATTCTTTTTCAAGTGCAATGGGAACATAGAGCTTCAGAGGGATTTCAAATGTATTGCTCAGTTATTAAATGCTGTAAAATCTGTAGATGTTCTTGAGACTGTTAGCTGTTCAAAGTCTCTTCTCATTTTTCTTTATTTCTTTGCAAAAAAAATTAAGTGCTAACATTCAGTTCTCCCAATGGGTCGGTACAGTACTGTAATGGAAAAGATGCTTTTTATGCTGCTTCCTGAAATTTGAATCCTAAAATGTAATTTAATTTTGTTTTCTATCTTCGGGCTTTAAGTAGCTTCCTTTTGTGTTTTTTTTCTCCTTGTACATCAAAACTTCTGTGTTTTTTTGTTTTTTTTTTTTCTTTATTGCAGCTAAGTCACATGAGGTCAGTGCTGTGCTAGGAACATAATGTGTTTATTTCATGAGTTTCTGTAATGTGACTGTTGTTGTATTTTTCTCCCCTCTTTCCCATAGTCAGCATATTGGTGAATTTCCTCTTGTACTGATTTTTGGAATTGCTACATCTCCAATGATTATCCACAGCTTACTTCCTCACTCTGTTTCCTCTCTGCTGTGCATAGAGCTTTTTCAGTCCCTTTCCTGTAAGGACCACCTGTCTACTATAATTGACAAGGTAATTCTGTTTCTGAATAGGAAGAGTATATGTATTCAAGCACAGTGTACATATGCAGGCTTTAAATACAAGTTTGTCTGAAGCTTTTGAAATGAAATCTGTTCCTGAGAGATGTGAATTTTGGATATTTCTATCCATAACTGCAGAGTGGCTTATTTGTACTGAGAGCTTCCTCCCTAGGTTGAGACACATGTGCTTTCATCTTTGATTTAAGCTGGCATCTGTGCATACTCGCTTGGGCTACTACTTTGACCTTCCCACCTCTTTAAAGAAGGGCGGTGCTTTGATCCAAGTTTCACTTTGCTTAGATAAGGATAGCCCTAAAAACAGAAAAACTCAGTTCAGCTTGAATTCCCGGTCTGTAAAAAGTTAGTAGAGTTATCCAAGTGATCAGTTCAAATAAGCACTCTACTTATGTGATTTTGCATGTACTCCTTTGTTCAGGATTTCTGAAGTTGCTGCTTTATGTGCTGAAAATAGTAGTATCCCCAGTTGTTACAGCAATCTGCTTTCCATTGTTTGTGGTTTAAAAAGTAATACAAGAATAATATTGAGCTAAAACTAACTGAAACATTGCATATTAATTAGTAAAAGGAGCTCAGAAAAATGTGGTGAAATAATGAACTGAAAGACAGTCTTTACACGTGTGTTTGTTCTTGCAGATATGTTTTTAGAAGTTGGCAGCCTATTCAGCATCTCATTTAGTCAAATGCTAATGCTTGCTGAGAGTTGTAGTGAATTGTGAATATAAATTTTGATGGGTTGAATTCAGGAAAGAATTCTTTATGCCTTCTTGTCCCCTTTAGGTACTTTTAACAACCCAGTTTCCACTTAAACTGAGTGAGAAAGTTCTGCAGGTTCTCATCAACATATTCCTCTACCATGATTTTTCTGTCCAGAATTTTATCAAAGGATTTCAGGTAGGCGATGGTAACAGGAACTCACATTATGGGTGGTGAAAATGAAGTGTGATTCATTCATGATTACTAGACACTGAAAGATATTTCTGGTTCCTATTCTTGCTGTCACTGATGTGGATGAAAGAAATGCCCTTTGAAAACAGCTTGGTTCTGTGAACAGGTGGGTGTTTCTCTGCCAGAGTTCTAAAGAAAAGCTTACGGGACTGGGTGTAAGCAAGCATTTAAAAGACAGCTCATTCTACCACAAAAGGTTGTATTTAAAAGATGTATTTAGTGTGACCTGCCACAGTGGGTAGAAACACCTCTCTTTTGTTGTAGTTTAAGTTGTAGCTTCGAACACCCTTGGCACAACTCTCCAACTGGGTATCAGGTTGCTGCTTTGATCCTCTTGGGCTGGATTTGTCATGGTGTGAGTCAGCTACAGCAGCGTCTCTTCCCCACTCTATGCTAGAAGTCCTTCTGGAATAATTTCTGCATTCACATTTAGGTTTTCAGAGAAATAGGTGCTGTAGGGTCACTTGCTTTTTACCTCAAAATAGGTGATGCTTGTGTTCAGCTGTGCAGCATTTCAGGAGTTACATTTGCCTTCTCAGGAAACAAAGTGAAAAACCTGGTAAAGTTTATTAAAATAGTAATAATAGTATTAAATTTCATGGGCTATGGGTTTTTTTGTCTTGTCTTTGTATATAGATGTATTTCCACGTCTCAGTCTCAGTCTCAATGTAGCTTTTATTCCTTGTGGGCTTCTCTGAGAACTCTGGATTTTGTTTCTTTTTGCTTGGTGCCACAGATGGACTTGCCAGGAGAACCTGATATTTTCAAATCACATGCATTTAGAATGTCTAGGGTTCTTTGATTTTTAAGATTCAGCTTTTCTTATTTGAAAGAAGTTGCCAGGATTTAAGGATTCTCCATTGGCCTGATGTGGAAATACAAATCCTAGTCCTCAGGGTATGGCTGTGTCCTTGTGCATTGAAGTACTCAAGAAAATATCAAGGAAGCAATTTCAGATCAGATTTCCTAAGTGATGTTCACAGGGGATCACCATGGTCCCAGTTATGTCTAGGAGTAACAGTAATGTGTCTGACAGGAAGTGTCTCTTCCCCTTGATGGTTTTTGCTTTAAATATTTTTAGTGAGGTTTTCTGTCTGCTTGTCTGTTTTTAAGACTAGATGTGATTGACACGTGCTGTTATTTTGTAAGGCCCTGGTAGTAGGAATATTTAAGACAGCTAAGATCAGTGACCGAGAATTTGTATCTGTGCGTAGTAAGAACTTAGCGATGTATTTTTGTGTGCGTGAAACAGAAATTGGAATGAGGACGTGGTAAGTTTACCTGTATACTGTAATTGATTTACATGTCAATATATACACATTTATGAGCATTGGAGCTGTATATGTAAGCTAAAGAATGCAGTAATTAGCATAAATGAATAGAAAGTGTTTGACAAGCTGTGGTTATGGTGATGTAGGAGGGGAAACGACGAGATACTGAATTTGAATAGCAGATAGAGCAAAAAAGGTAGTTATATGAGTGCATTTAAAGCTTTGTAACCGGTGTAGTGCAGTGATGTGACTTGTGGAATGTTTACAAACAATGAACTTTTTAAAGGAATGCCATTACTGTCATGTATGCACTGTGGTGATAAGAAAGCCTTGAAAGATAGATATAGCAGGAAGGATGAATTTTTTTTTATCATCACTGGTTTTTGCTTTCTTTTTCAGCTCTGCATTGTGGAGCACTTCCATTCCAATCCTCTTAGTATACTGTGTTGCCAGCTGGAAGAAGCAAAGAGGAGAGTAAATTCTTTATCACATAATCAGTGTGAAAACGTTCGAAGACTGCCCTCTTTTAGAAGGTAAGAGGTGAAATAAATTTTTGAACAGTCCTATGTTCAGTCAGCTTTGAGAACAATGAAAGGAATCTGTAAAGTGTGAAAACTGTGGGCTATTGGTGCATTTGTGTAAAGAAAGAAATCTATCAAAAGGAGGACAGTGCTCAGTAATTTCTGGAACCCTTAGTTTTCTGGTATAGAGAGTACAGTGGTTTGTACTCTGTTTTTCCCTCTTGTCCTTAATACAGAAACAAGCTATTATAACAAGCAACCATAAATCACTCTTCAACTTGTTAAGCCAACATGGAACATAATCTCTAGGGTTTTCTTCTGGCCTTTCAACTTGCTGGATCTGACTGTCCCTTTTTGAATCTTTTCAAATAAATCCTTACAGTAGCATAAATGCTTTTAATTTTTTAACCTTATAGCTTTTTAAGCTCAATCTACATTGTAATTT
Source organism: Lagopus leucura (assembly GCF_019238085.1). NCBI lineage: Eukaryota > Metazoa > Chordata > Aves > Galliformes > Phasianidae > Lagopus > Lagopus leucura. Next base: position 27,835,439 of record NW_024962252.1, read on the forward strand.
TTGTGTTCCTGTTTTTCATTGCCATCAGGTATGTGGAAAGTCAAGTCTCAGAGGAACAGATCGCACTGCTGACAGCAGACAGTTCCTTAAAGGTAAAATTTTAAGACTGTCTTTGGATAGCACAAATAATTTTCCAAAAATATATTAACTTATGTGGGAGATAATAAATTACACAACTAAGATATATGGTTCCTGTAACATCTTTCATACAGTACATACTCTGCTTCACGTCCAGTGGTGGAGAATTAGGATCCATGGGTCAAAGTTCCAAATCTCTGGGTTGCCAGGTACTTTTATACAAAGCTGCACAGCTTTTCTTGCATCAGCTTTTAGCTACATGTAGAAATAAAACTGCCTAGAAGGAAGCTTACAAGGCTTATTTATGATTTTGTTGTATATGCTTACTCGGACTGAATTTCTTGGAAAGTCAGTGAAGTGTTTAAAGGATGAGCAACTAATCTTGAAGGTTATTTCTTAAGCTTTTAATCCTCTGTACCCTCTGAGCAGTCTCTGATTGCACCCAGTAGGGGAGACCAAGTCCTAAGGCACACATCCACACTACATGTTGTGCAGGATGAAAATCTTAATTTACGTAGCGTGTTTATCTAAAAGTTTGTCAGGTGATTGAGGTCAAGCTGCTATTGTGAGCATTTTAAGAGTTCATCATCCTCTAAAAGAAAGATCTGTTTGTAATTATCATCAGCTCAATCTCTCCCAGTACATGCATCGTTCAGGATAAAGCGTTTCTCTCAACTTCACCTGAAGTTGAGCAACCTGTCAGGCAAATGGTACGGCCAAAGACAAAGCTATTCATGTATCCTAGCAGGTCTTCCTGGTCTGTAAGGACTTCTCAAATTTGAAGAATGTTCATAGAGTCATAGAATTGCAAGGTTGGAAATGACCTGCAAGATCATCCAGTCCAACCATCCTCCCATTACCACTGCTACCACAAGCACTAAACCATATCTTGCAGCTCCTCATCCAAACGCCTCTTGAACACTGCCAGAGACGACAACTCCACCCCCTCCCTGGGCAGCCATTCCAGTGCCTGACCACTCTCTGAGAGAAAGTTTTTCTTTACGTCTAATTTCAATCTTCCCTGGTGCAACTTGTGGCCATTTCCTCGGGTCCTGTTTATTGCCTGGGAGAAGAGGCCAAATCCCTCCTCATCCCAACCTCCTTTCAGGGAGTTGTAGAGTGCAATGAGATCTCCTCTGAGCCTCCTCTTCTCCAAGAGAGAACACTGTTGTTGTTAATGTTTGGAAGAGAGCAGGCAAATTTGTGAGTGCAATGCAATTCTAGTAGTCAAGGCTAGAGATGATTTATGTGTGACTTTCTGATCTATGGTTTTCAATGTCAAAAATAGCTTCAGCAACTGCTGCTCCCTTGGTGTTTATTCACACCTCAGCAGATGTGCCAGCACAGCAGCTTGCATAGCTGTGGTATAAATGTGATCAGAGATACAATCCAACTTAAATAACCTGACCAAAACCAAAAAGCCATGGAGTTTTTCTGCTGGCTTGTTTCTGCAGAATAATTTCCTCAACCTGTTCTCTCTGCAGGTGCATAAATGCTTCTGTTAAAACAGCAGGAAGGAAGGAAGGAGTGGGAATGAGCGGCAGTGACTGCTTCTTTGTTTAAACACCGTTTAATGGGCTGCTGCTTTAAAAGTTGAATATTCATCAGTATGTTTAATAAGTACAATACACTCCTTATTTCATAAGGCCATCCCTACCCTGGAAATCTGGGAGAGAAACAGCCAGAACTCTTGTCTTTGTGCATATGATGCTTCTGATAAATCTTACCATAAGGCATATTGTGATCTCTGCAACAGGAGTAGGAGTAGGATTGCATTACCAAGCTGGCAGCGTTACCTGGATGGGGAGAAGATGCCCCACTTTAGCATTAATGAGCTGCTGTGTCTTCTGTATGCCTTCCTGACCTACAGTAGCATTCCTAACTTGGGAAATACTTTTAAGGACATTATGGAAGTAGTACTTCTTAAAAAATTTACTGTTCACTTTCAAGACCAGGTAAACTTGCCATTCGAACTCACTAACTAAATTTGCAGTATTCTTTCTCAGCTGCTATCTGGCATCTGTTGGTCCTTTCTTTTTTTTTTTTTTTTTTTAATTTATGGGAGGAGTACCACCTATTTAGAGTAATTAGGATTTAAATGCATTTTCTCTTCAGTTTCACATCCTAATTGATTTCAACTTTGTCTGAAAGTTCTAACAAATTTCATTTGAAATTATGTAAGTGGGTTCATCTGTATTTATTGAAATAATGTTGCATCATCTTCTAATCGTGTTTTCAATCTCTAGTAAAACAGAAAGGAGAGAAACAGAATATGCCTTCCCACTCTGTTATTTGGCGAAATACAAACTGCATTTCCATTTACATAACTGCATCAGTCTTGATCTGAGAAACCTGATAGGGGAAATACAGATGCTAGGATGCTCTCAGTCTGGGGGAATAAGATTGATTTAGCCACATTAAACAGAACTTTCTTTCTTCTCCCGTTTTTTTTTTTTTTTTGTGGTGATGATAACTCTTTTTTAGTGATTCTTCTTAGCACTAAAATACAAACCTAGCAGCATCCATCTTCATAGAATCACAGAGTGGCCAGGGCTGGAAGGGACCTCAAGGATCATGAATCTCCACCCCCTGCCACAGGCAGGGCCACCAACCTCCCCATTTAATACCAGACCAGGCTGCCCAGGGCCCCATCCAACCTGGCCTTGAACACCTCCAGGGACGGGGCACCCACAACCTCTCTGGGCAGCCTGTTCCAGCACCTCACCACTCTCATAGTAAAGAACTTCCCCTGACATCCAACCTAAATCTTCCCTCCCTCAACTTAAAACCATTTCCCTTGTCCTGCTATTATCTACCCTTTCAAAGAGTTGACTCCTGTCCTGTTTATAGGCTCCCTTTAGGTACTGAAAGACTGCAATGAGGTCACCTGCAGCCCAGCTCCCTCAGCCAGTCTTCATAGGGGAGGTGCTCCAGTCCCCTGATCATCTTCGTGGCCCTCCTCTGGACCCTCTCCAACAGCTCCCTGTCTTTCTTGTACTGGGGACTCCAGACTTGGACACAGTACTCCAGATGGGGCCTCACAAGAGCAGAGTAGAGGAGGACAATCACCTCCCTGTCCCTGCTGGCCACCCCCCTTCTGATGAAGCCCAGGATACCATTTGATTTCCAAGCTGCAAGAGCACAGCTGGCTGTTAAGTTTTTCATCCATCAGGACCCTGAAGTCCTTCTCTGCAGGCTGCTCTCAAGGACCGCTCCTTCCAGTCTGTATGGATGTCTGGGATTCCTCCGGCCCAAGTGCAAAACCTTGCACTTTGCTGTGTTGAACCTCATCAGGTTCTTCCAGGCCCACCTTTAAGTCTGTTGAGGTCCCTCTGAATGAGGTCCCTTTTCCATGAGGAAGGATCTTGGAAGTCCCACATCTTAGGGTCTTGGAAGTCATTTTAGTAATTGTTAAACTAGTGACATTTAAATTTTAATTGATAAGTCCACAAGGAGAAATGTCTTAATGGTTTTTATCATCTCAAAGGTTTTCTTAATTTCGTAAAACTCCCTGCAACACCAAGTCTTTGTTGATTTCAGCCTGCAGTATGATACTTGTATCTTCCACATATTGGTTTGCCTTGTATTGCCTGTGGAGAAGGATTCATTTTTGTTTTTAATCTTTGATACTCTTTAGCTTAACTTTAGAGAACTTCAGTGGTTAGTTTTGTTTCATTTATTTATTATTTTTTCTGTTTAGGGTAGCTCTCTCACAGCTGATTGAAAGGGCAGTAAAAATGTAGAAAATTCTGTTATTCTCCTTTGATCTTTAATTACAGTCAGGGGAGAGAAGTAAACTTCTCATTAGTGAACTTTATTGTAGTGAGCCTAAAATGCTTAAATATACCAGCAGAGATTTCTAGTGGGATTTTCCAGAAGCATTACACATTCTTCCATGGGAAGCCAGTGATGATGAGGTACGAACTGGCAAATTCAGTAGCAGCAGTTCCTAATTTCTTTTTCCTGATACGTGGTTTTTTTGTTTGCTTGTTTTTTCCTGTTACTGAAAATCTGAATCCATAAATAAACAAGTTGAATTAAAAGCACATAGAAGCAGCAGCTCTAGAATACTTTTCTGTGATCTGATCCTTTAATGCTTATCTCTGTAATAAGAGCAGGAGCCACCCATAATGCAAGAGAGAGTTTTAAGAGCGCTTGTGATAAAAAATAAAGCAATTAATAAAGACTTGAATAAATCTAGCTGTGTAATTTCTCAGTACCTATTACATGTATTGTCTTGGTTTTAGGGGATACCACAGCAGTTAAATGTTCTTGAAAATGGTGCTTTTGCTAATCAACAGCAGCTGTCCAGTGAGATGGAAGAAAAAGGGTTAAAATGCAGTGTGATTGCAGTGAACTATTAAAATAAATCATTTTTATGTAGTGGTCTTAAGTGAAAATTGGGGATTTAAGTCACAGCACACCAGAGCATCAAAACCTCAGAGTCATTTTAAGAACTTTGTGAAGGTTTTAAACAAACTAATGGCAGAATGACTCCTAATTGTTTCATGATCCTGTCACTGTAGGAAGCAGTGCGGAAGCTGCTAGAGGACTTGAATGTTTACCATGAAAATTATTTTCCCATTCTGAGATGTCTTCATGTTTTCACATCTTCTCTTCCAAAGTATCCCTTGGGCAAGCAGGTGAAGTACTCTTATTCTGTTTCAATCAAACATCTTTTGTCATTTCCCAGCAGGACATCTGAATTAGTATTTATTCTTTTTATTTACTGTTCTGCTGTTTTGCCCCTTACTTCTCCAACGGAGACAGATGCTTTCTTGCCATGGGAAGAGAGGAACAGCATGTGGTTTCTGTGCTGGCAGGGATGATAGCTCGTCAGTCAGCAGGAATGTGTTTGTAGAAGGAGGCAAATGTACAGATCAGCAAGTGAATTGGCAAGTTGATTTTTCCCACACCTCAAATTCTCTGTATGAAGTGCAAGCAGTGTATACTCTTCTACCACCTACAAGAGTCTAATAGTCTCATTTTGGGAATCTGAGTAGTGAGTTATAGCAATTTTCTGTGTAAAATAAAATGATAGTAAGGGAACAGTGATAATTGCTCCATATAGCCATATTGCTCTAATGTCAGTGATTCTCACAGTAAGCAATTTCTTCTTCCACTAAAAGAACAATATATTCTGTGCATGTATGTTTATCTGTTCTCAATCTGCTACATGTTGTTTTTAGAGTCCATCCCTAACTACAAAATTGAGGAGTCCCAGTATTTGAGATTTAAGAGTTGTTTAGTTAGTCCCTCTGCACTGATCTGTGCAGTTACCTTCAGCTGGTTGTTTTAAACCTGGTGCAGAGCAACACACAGACTCCAGCAATGCAGGGAGGTTAGTTGTATACGATACTGAACACTCTCGATTTATGCCGCGGTCATTCTGTGTATTTGAGTAAGAAACTCTAAAGGAATTACATGTTACTTTAAAAAGCTTGTTGTAAGAGTTCTTCAGTGCTTAGCTTGTAAAAGCAATTTATTCTTTCCTCACTTTCTGCATAACAGATCAGGGAACTGCACTGTGCATGTTTGGAAAACCGAGTGTGGGAGACGGAAGAGTATGAGTCATCACTTCAGTTAGCAAGGTGACTTTTTAATCCTTTTTATCCCTTTTTTATTCTGTTTAATACCACTGTACACATGTACAATATCAGTTGTCTGTTCTTTTGGAACTTAAAGCTGAGCATGCTACCTGTGTTGAAGATCTGCAGCTTGTAGGATTGTCTGCAAGTCCAGTTGACTGCGTTCTTCATTTTGTATTCCTACTGTTTCCTATGAAACTCAGCCAGAATCTAATATTTCTTATGCCCAGTGTAAATATGCTGAAGACATTGAGAAGTATTTATGTAAATGAGAACATCAGCTGTATCATTGTTAGATATTCTTTCAGTATTCTTTCAATGAACGTGTTGTGATGGTGCATTTTTGAAAACTTTTATTAACTGTGGGTCAACCAAGTTATTAGTTTTAGTTGGCCTAAACTGTGATCAATTCTGAAAAAATCAGAAAAATCAGAATCTGTTCCAAATGGCAGCTGTGGCCTTTATTTCTTATTTTGCTGCCTTTTTTTTTTTTTTTTTTTTTTTTAATTCCATAAACTTCTCTTTGAGTTTGTACAGGGGTTGTGCTAATTGTTACTGAACTTCAGGAGAGCTGTGTTTGTCTTGTCTATCAGTGTTTAAAATTGAAAATACATGTAAGGTGATTTCCATAATGGAAAACCTTTACATCGCCATGCTGCAACACAGACTTCTAAACTTCCTTCTGTCAAGTAACTGTTTAACTGTTTCCTGATAACTGCATTCATTCAAACATCATTTCTGTTGCTCAAGGAGCTGATACAACACTGTTACCGTAACTTCCATGTTGAGAGTCTCTGCCATTGTGAGGTTTGATGTCTTGACAAGGAAGTTGAATAGGAAAGCCAGCTCTGTGGTGGCTGGAGGATCACTGGGCTCACGTGCATAAGAAACATTCTCTCCATACTGTCCCCCTACCACACTGCATTTTCCCACAGCACCACTTTGCTATATTTTTACCCTCATCCCATTGGAAGGATTGCTTGCTTGAGTTGTCATGTCTGCAGTCATTTCTTAATTCTTTTCTGACTCTCTTGAATCTTGACGGCGCTCGATTGCTTATCTGCCCATTGTCACAGATGTGTCACTGTGCTTTTCTGTTCTGTCTGTTCTTAATATCTAGTGACTCTTGGCCATTTTTACCTCTCCTATTTTTCCTCCTAATTTGCTTTCATCCACTCTGAATTCATTTGCTTTTTGGTTGATGCTGCCATCAGATTCTGGCTTGTTCTTTTTCTGTTCATCTCTCTCTTGTTTTTTTCTCTAACCCTGGCAACCACTACATGGAATTTCTGGTAGAAATAACGCTGATCAGAGTAGAATAAAAATATCAGTAGGGTTATTGCTTTCATAGATTATGGGTGTCTTTTGTTGTTGTTGTTTTTTTTTTTTAGTTTGATTTATTTTTTTGTTTAAATCCAGAAATTCCATCATTTTTTCTAACTTCTTCAATGTGAGTTCCTTGTAACGTTTGAAAGTCTGACTGGGATTATATATATATATTTTTCAGCTTTTTCTTTATCTCCCTTGTCCCTTTTAACAAATATTTACTGTCTCTGATATTTCTGCATGGGATCTTGCTGCTGTGTTTCGGAAGGAAGTGGCAAAATGTGATCTTTGCCCTTCCACTGAGTCTTCTTTTCTTTTCCCCCTTTGCTTCACTGTGGAATTTATTGACTGTTCTCTAATCTCTCTGCTCTCCTAGGGGCTGTATCACTTATTGATATTCCTCGCTCTCACCCTTCCATTCTTCTTTTTCAACATTTTCTGGAGTTGTCTCTTTTTTTTTTTTTTTTTTTCCCCTTGTATTAAAGAAATTAAAATTAGAGAAGAGAGGGAGTGAATGTGAGGTTTAGCATAAATCGGTCCAGTAAGAAGAGAGAGAATCGAGAGAGGTAGGACCATGTCTCTCTTCACTGATTATTGAGAGCAAACTGGCTTGGGCTTCTGGTCAAAATGTAGGTGGCAAAAAGTTTTAAGTCTTCTATCTGTCTGGATGCTGTACTGTGTTTTTGGCTGCTGATTGCTGATGTCATTGGTCACATGCTGCTTATCGCAGTCCGGCCATTTTATATTTCTGTGTTGTTTACCTGTCTTATCAGTTCTTCAGGCGATCCTCCTTTCAGCATTCTGAAAGTGTTTCTATGGGTTTCATCCTGGCTTGCTTTTTCTTTCATAGGACATATGACATATACATGTCTGAGTAATAAGAGATATTTATTGGATGTATCTGGATGATGTGAGATTTTCTGATCCCTGGAATACCTTGCAGAAGTCTCAGGTCCAAAAGGCTGGGAAAGATCCTTTAATGTTTCCCAGTGTGCAGTAACAATACTTTTGCCTGCTGTTTGGGCCTCCTAGCCTTATTATCTTTGTAAACAAGTTCTTCTCTATGTTCTCATGTCTGGGATACTTCTAAAACTTACATATTGGAAAAAAAATACTAATATAAATGAATGGAAAAGAACATATTTTCCATCTGCATATCTATACATCTTGTCATCCTCTTGTCGTTTTACATCTTTAACTATTGCAGTGTTTTCTCATGCCTGGAACAAGGCCACCTTGTTCATCCATTATTCTCTGCAAAACAGTAAATGTTTTGTACCCTTTGTGTGGTCAAGGTCGCCTTCCTCTTGTTAGCTCCTGCTGGTTTTCTGTACAGAATGAATGTATGTAAAAGCAACCATTGCCTCGCAAAACTCCATAACCACAAATCAGGTGAACATCAAGTGCTAATCAGAAACTCGAGTTTGCATTCCATTTGCCTTTCCAGACATTGACAAAGCTACCCCAGCCTCTTTGGAATGCCTCCTTAAATCCCTCTTAGACAATGTTTAGCTAACTGACACGGAGACTCACTGCCTGACTCGCTGATGGCCACCATTTCGTGGGCTTGTTAGCATCCTTTTTTCATGTATCCATGTCTTTTCTGTCTTCTGGAATCCCTTATCATCTTTGTTTTGTACTTCATAAAGAAGAAGCAAAACCACACAAATAGGCTGAGTAGAGCTCTCAGAAACAGTCGCTATTACAAATGTGTGATTGTTCAGAACTGTGGTGTTTGGCAATTGCACCACATGAAAAAAGAGCCATGCATGTGTAAAGGTACTGGCTGGATGAGGTGACTTAATTCTGGAGCTCATTTATGGATATTTGCAAGGACTTGCTTTATTATCTTTTGAATGAAGATTGTGAAACTGAGAAGTGCTGGGTGACGTTTGTAAAATGCCCTAATACATAAATAAAACTAAGTAAATGCTAGGCTGGAACTTGGACTAGATGACTTCAAGAGGTCCCTTTCAACCTAAACGATTCTGTGATTCTAGGAGTGGTTGGGTGGTACCAATTAAATACAGAAAGCAGTAATTCCAGTTTAGTTTGAGAACTTGTTTTGAATCACAGAGAGCAATCTACTCCTTGCATGGGTAAATGGATATTGCCCTGTCCCAGCTAAAACTGAGACATCCTGATTTCATAATATGCCATCTTCTTTGGAATCAGTTTTAAACCCTACTATATTTTTGTAATGGGGTTCATAGTTTGAAAAGTTACAGATTCTCAAAACTTGTAACTATATATCCACTGAAGGTTTTTGTGTAGAGTATTAGAAAGAAGTTTCCTCATCAGTCCTGTAGAAAAATGGTAAGTACATCTGTCCAAAGCAATTTTGTTTGCATCTTTGCATTTGTTTGATATCCCTTAATTTCAAAAAAGGAAAAAAACTTGTCTTTATGGGGGTTTTCTCTTTTAAAAGGATTTTTTTCTACTTATTTTTAACTTTTTTTTCTGTGAAGAACATTGAAAGGTGTTTCATCATTCTGTGTCCATAATTGTGTCTTTTAGGATGTTGAACAAGTCTGATTTGCTAACCATGCTTCAAAAGTGTGTGGAAATTCTTGTGTCATCTCCTGGAAGGGAGTTTGATGAGATAGTAGAGAAGCTGAAAGAGTTCTTGACCCAGTTTCAGAAACTAGAAGGTGGGTGTGCATCGTCATACGTTCCCTTACAGATTAAAGTGAAACTGTTCTATAATTGGGCAAATGGTATTTTTCCTGGTCATGTTCTCTCATTGCATCAAGTTGTCAGATATTTCAAGATTGTTTTTGAATACAAGACACAATTAGGACATGTTTATATGCTTTATTGGTTTGTGGTTCATGCTTTTCTAAGGCAGAATTGTGATGTAAGATAAGAAATTGGACAGATCAGCAAACATTACTCACTAAATCTGTCATGTGTATTCTGAGCATTTTACCAGATGTTGCAATTAACTAAAAATATTTAACGAAACAGTTTTTGAAAGATAAACAGAAGCAGATTTCCTTCTGACGTGGTATTCAGTCCAAATGTATATAAAGTTATTGCAGTAACCTTCAGTTGGATTCACATGGAAACTAAACCAGTGTTGGTTGTCATGGCCCTGTTGACATATCGTAACTTTTCTTGCTCCTTTTAGCTGGTTACTCACAGTAGGGGGACATTATGGAAACAAGGAATGCAAATGAACAGCAGTTTTCCATCTTTCAGAGACAAGTCAACAAAAAGTGCCATATTCCATCAGAAACAGGAACTGATGTATTCCAGCATTTGTCTGGAACTGGAATTTGGTTCTTTTCTTTGAACTGTAAAGAAGTGCTCGCTCCTGTTTCTCTTTTGAATATAAAGCAGCTACCGTCTCATCTCTTGTATGTGTCCTAAATGGAGGTCATTTTCAGTTGGAGCTGCAGCACTCCGTTTGGACAAGTAGGCCAAGCTTGGCTTGTTTAGAAGAAAAATTGTTGTTTTTTTTTTGTCTGTACCATGTAATTGTGGAAAGATGCAGCAATGTCAGGGCTGCGGTACAGGAACGAGGGGACTGCTCTACAAATAAATGTGCGTTCCCTGAGGATGCTGGCACTGAAGATCCTGAACTAGATTGGACAACCTAATGGTTGGTCTAGTCTGGAAAATTAAAATTAAAGCACTTCAAAATGTAAAATCTCCAGAAGTATTCAATCAAATAGTTGGATTTTTACCTTGGGGGGGATAAAGAAAAACAAGATGGAACATATGAGAATACAGCAACACACGAACTGAGAGACAAAAAGTCAGTATTTATTTCAAATGATTTGAAGAAGTTTTTAAAACAAGGAAGGTCTAACGAGTCCATGAATTATCTCAGTTTGCTTTCAAAGAGGATTTAAGCTATGAAGTGAGAGGGGGAAATGAAAATAAGCCTTAAATGAGTAGTAGGTTGCTGAGTTAGGTGACTTTCTGTACGTTTCTGTGGTCATGCTGATCTTTAGCTGAACTTTTCTGCCAAAAAAATGTTATGTATCTGGATCTCCCTCAAAGCCCCAGTGAACGTATGGTCCCAAATGGTTCCAAATGGTTTTTTTGTTGTTGTTTCTTGTTGTTCTTTCCAAGACTGCCTAATGAATTAGAAGAAATCAAAACTTGAATCTTGGGGAAAGAAAATACCTTTATGTTGGGTCTATTTTGACAGAAGGATTAATTAAAAGTAGAAACATCAGATAAAATTCTATTTATCCCAAAATTCCAAGATAATACATTTTTTGCCATTCATTGGTAAGGGGGTCTTTTAAAAGCCTTTTGGCTTTGGAATTGCTCTGATAGCAATTTTGTAATGGGGCTGATAACATCACTTTTTTTTTTCTTTTTTTAACCTTTTGACAAGAAAGAAATGTATTGAGAAATGCATGCATGTGCATACACGTGCTGTTAACATTGAACCGGAGGAAGAAAAGATGAGGTTGCTTTTAAATATGCATTTTAATGATCAATTCTTTAGAGTACAGTTAGTTCATATCGTGGACCAGAACATTTTAATAGCTTTCAATAAAAATTGAAGTCATTAGTTAGTTTTAGACAGTTAGCCAGCTTTTTTTTTTCTCAAGAACTAAGAATGGCTATAATCAGCACTGCAAGATGTTTATTGACTTGGTATTCTGTAACATTGAAAGTAGACAGCAGTCTGCAGTCCTGCTCTCTTTACTGGTGTGTTTCGAAGCACCAACTGTAGAAGATAATTTTTGTTTTCTGTTAGACCTTTTCTGTTCATACTGAGGGAACTGCACTGATGATTTTGTTGACGCCTTTCTGCAGGGCAGTAGAAAATACCAATTCATTCTATGTAGATCATCAACAAGATTTGTATACGATGATTGTTATTGCTGATGGGAGCTTTACTTCTGACCTGTAGGTAAAATCTCCATCTTGGTAACATTTTGTCCATAAGGCAAGAAGGCCAGTTACATTATGATTAGGACATAACCTTTATTGTTCAGTGTGGCCTTGATTGTTCTGTCAGAGGTTTTGCTTGTTTGTTTTCAACATAAAAAAACCCTAATTAATGATGGGATTGATCAATGAACTATATGACTATGAAAATAAAATGTGCTTATAAATTAAGATGAAAATAGATCTGGCTAGCGAAATACATGAGCAGGCTTTCAGTTTGCTACTCTGGTTGCTGTTCTTACATTTAGCGGGTGGACTGATTTCCTATTTGGTATTTGTTGCGAATCTAAAGGAAAAGAAATGCAGTGTATGACTTCCTGAACGTTCATTAAGCATCGATACTATCTTGCACTAATCTGTCCAGTTTACAAATGCTGAGATTATGACCCAGAATGACCTAAGTGGATTTCAAGTGATGTGCAAGGCTTGTGCTGGATCTTTTCTCAGGGACGCATTGCTTTGCTTAAGAACTGTTGGACAAGCTGCACTGCTGACTCCTTTTTAACAATTTCTTACAAGGGCGAGACTCAAAAGCTGCCTGTGTTAGGTCTGTAAACAGGTAACTCTGAATGCTTCTCAAATTACTTGGGAGGTTAATATAGGTATGGAGGAAGAGTTTACCCCCACATAATAAACATGAGTTTTGTTCCTGTAGCAGAAGCTTACCAAGAACGAGATGAGTCCGTATCGCCCCAAAAAGAGCTCCAGAAGAAGACAAATCTTTATAATCTCCAGAAGGTTAGGCCTGCATTGACTTTACTCACTAGTTCTTTAACTGAATGTTTCTTTAGATGTATTTGTCCGTGGTTATGTCTTTCCTGCTTGCTGGAACTCTGAGTAAAGGTTGTGTATAAGTAATTCTTCTGAAAAATGAAGTAATAATACCAACCGTGTGTGTCAGGCCTACCTGATGTGTAGAAAATGATAGAAAATACCTGTCATTAACTAGGATCTTAACATGTAAATTAAGAGATTTCTTTGTATTTGACTTGTAAATTATGCTTCTGCCTAACCCACATTTCTTCAAGCTTCAGGCCTGAAGAATTTTCGTAACTCCTACCAGTTTGAGAACTGGATACACTGGCCTAAATAAATGTAACTGCTTGATCACATTTCTTAACATCATCGATGAAGACATGCCAGCAAAAATTAATTATACATGTTCAACATGTAGATTGTGTTCTCCAGAGAGCAACTACCTCCCATGTAGTTTTATGCACTGCTTTTTTTTAAAGACTTTGTTGGAGTTGAAGGAATCAAGGCGGTCTAAGAAACTGACCAAGTTTGAAACGCTTCGTTTTGAAGTTGTTGACTATATAGACAGTCTTGTAAGGTGAGCTTTCCTGTTTGATATTTCTGCATTGATTTGCACTAGATGCTAGAAGAGAAATTCTGCTAACAAGTTAGCATGGGAATAAGTCTTGTCAAAATTGTCTCTTGGTCCCTGTGGTATGAAGCTTCCCCCCCCCCCATGTTTCTTTCACGAGTACTCTTACAACCATTTATTTTCAGTAGATTAGTAGAAGTAATTGGCACGTGAACTGAGAAACTTATTTTGGAGAATAAAGTTGAGGGGAGGACTGGGTGTACATGATAAAAATTTAGCCAAGAGTTTTCATTCTAATCTTTGCTGATCTGTTCTGTTCATGAAACTGCATAGATGCCATTTTGGGAACTGTTTAGCAAGGAGGGCGTAGCAAATAGAATCTTGGAGGCAGTAAGGTAGCGGGAAATTTGAAAGACCTGGGGTGTGTGGGTTAAGAGATGAAGGCACTTATTACTGTACAGCTTTAGCAAAGGGAAGTTGCGGGCTGAGAGTGTGGTGGCATGGGTGGGAATAGAGAAGCTAACAGAAGTATGACTGAGCCAAGAAAAAAGAAAAAAGGCTTCATTTTTGAAAGTAGAGTTGAACAAAGACTCATGGGGATGCCTCAAGATGGATAAGTAAGATCTGTGGAGTGGAGTTACATGACTGGTGATAGCATTTATGCCCTTAGTTTTGAATTTATCTCTGGCCCAGCTAGAATTCTAAATTAAATCCATTAGACTAAATCAATTAGATCAAGAAATCTTTAGATGTTGTACTGAGGGACATGGCGTAGCGAGGAAGTATTGGTGGTGGGGTGATGGTTGGACTGGAGGATCTTAGAGGTCTTTTCCAACCTTGGTGATTCTTCCGTTATATGATGTAGAGTTGATAATCATTGACTTCTTTGCTTTGAAATTCATTTTGGCCCCGTTCATCTTGTTTTTTGAGATGTGCCAATATTGGTCATAATACATTATTGCAGTCTCCAACTGCAGCAGCGTTCTGCTCTCCCTTAAGGTAAAGCTCGTATCTCACCCCCTCGCCCCATGCCTCGTTATTTTTTCAGACGTTACCTTGTTCCAGCAGACCACAAGACTCTGCATGAGATCGTGTATTTCAACACAGCCAGTGTTCTCCGCGAGCACCTGAATGCTGCCCCGAGGATTGCACTGCACACAGCTTTGAATAACCCGTACTCCTACCTGAAGGTAAGAAACAAGGGGGTTGTTTGCAGTGCTGGAATAGTTTCTCAAGACTGTACACGAGGATGATGTTAAAGACTTAGTTTTGCTGTTTCATGTAGTTTGGCACACGCCCAGCTGTTTTGTAGTGGGCCAGCACGTCAGCAATGATAAGCAACTGGGAACTTTGCTACGAGGTGGGGAATCTGTCTGGCTGAAATAAAGGAGCAGATTATGGAAAGAGTTTTATATGGGAAAGCTGTTTTCCAAAGCCTGTTCTAGTGATGATCTTCTCTTTTATAGTTGCTATGAATGGGAGGACTGCGTGCATGGGGGGAAAAATAGTGTCTATGGCTTTTTCCAGAGACGTCTTTTGCAGGGTTGGTCATAGTCCTCACTGTGTAGACTTGCAGACGTGCTGTAAGGCACAGGCTCTGCTCAGTGCAGTGAGGAAATTTACAATAGATGTGATGAAAATTACAAAGGGGATTTAATTGAGTCTGTTTTGTTTTACGTTTACTTTAATATCTGCTGTAAATCGATATCCTGTCTGAGCCCAAGAAAAGGATTGTTATGGATTCTGTTAGTTAAGCTGACCTTTAGCTGGAGAAGAAAAAAAAGCCCTTTTCCCTCTTCTTTCTTACATCAAATCCACGCGATGGAAGGAAATTCACATAAAGGAAGGAATAGCACAGGATTTGGAGAAGGAGTAGATGTTTATTTACTTGTTTTATCCTTGATTAGAGATGATACACAGGGTTATCCTCACGTCCTAATGTTCCTCTCAAAAAGTTAAAGAGGACACTGGTATTATCTGTATCCGGGTGCTTATTTGTTACTTGAGTTGAAGTCAACACTTAATTATCAGAAACCGGAAAGAAAGTGATCAGTCTTTTAAATCTACAGCACAGTTTGGTTTGGGTTTGTTGGCACTGTGCTTCTCTTTGAAAAAGAGTTGTCAGTTTTGCTGTGTGCAGAGTTTTACTAAAATCACCTGAAGACCTTTTAGGTGAAGATGGAACTGAGTGGGCTTGCCATAGAAGAGACCTTGAATATAAACATCAGTAATGGTTTCAGGAAACATGTAATGATTAGGATCTGGTTACTGATGTGTTTAATAAGTATTCTTTTTGATGAATTGATAGGATGTAAAGTCCTCTGTCATCCTGCACTTCACTCTGACATACTTTAACACTCTGACATACTTTAACATACTTAACAAACACATTTTGACGTTTGAGGAAACGGTGAAAGTTTTGGTATAGTTTCTAGTAGCAGCAGTATTCAGCAAGTACCTTGCTTAGCATTTTAATCCGTGTGAGTCACGGGAACTGTTTGTCTGAATCGTATCCACAACTTCCACATGGCTTGTTCTTTCCTGGGATGTGACCAGAGCAAAGTTCTTTAGAGCTGTTCCTCCCAGAGGGCCAGGACAGGAAAGGATCTGCTTCACTGGAGTACCAGCAAATGATTAACGATGTGATGCATTTCTTACAGGAGTCCAGTTCCAGTGATTTATTTCGCTAAATGTGAACCAGAGGTCAGATTTATTCTGAGAAGAAATGCGCACAAAACCAAGTGTCATTCTGTTCTCATTGATCCCTTGAAAATGCAGCAAGTTGTAACTTGGAGTATCAGCAGCTCACTGCTTAGAATTGTATCAGCACAAGAAAATGTCATTTTTGGATATTTCTAGGGTTTAGATGATCTTGGAAGTTTTGTTCTTGACCTTGTGCAGAAAGGGCAATTTTTCACCTTGATCTCAAGGAAGAAGCCCTACTGTAAAACAAAAATCCTTGAGTTGCAATTAAACTCTTGTACAGGAAGAGGGGATACAAGCATTTGCACTTTAGGAAATGCGACAATGCTGTATCCAGAGCAAGGCTGAGGATGTTCTGTCTGGCCCCTGGGGCAGGATCAAGCAACATGAGAAGCCTCAGGAGTGAGCTGGGTTGTTCCCATCCCATAGTCTTCGCTTTCTGAAGCAGCACCTCTGAGCTCCATAGCGGGGTTCACAACTGGCTGCTCGTCTTCGAGCGGATTCCTGCTTGTTGTTCTGGTGGTGCCCTACAGGGACAGCTCGGGGGCTTTCTTCCCCACAGATCTGCTGTAATGCTTGCTGGGTGCTCTCCTAAGCCACTTAGGGTTTTTACCAGCTATCTAGCTGGTATTAAAAACAAAACAAAAGCCCTAACAGTGGGCAGGGAATCATTTGTGTAAAATTAGAAAATCAATGCAGTGTCCAACAGTGCCAGAGTCAGCATGAGGGGTGAGTGGTGGAAAGGCAGAGTTGGGAGAGGAGAGGAGGGGAAAGGAGGTGCAGAGCTGCCCCTCTGGGCACTGCTGAGCCTTCAGGTCGCCCCGAAGTGGAGCTTGGCTGTGCCATTTGGTGACACATCAGTGTTGGGGACTAGGGCACCATACCGTCACGTTTTGAGGTTTTAGCTGCAGTGTTGGATTTATTTGGAGGCCATCTTAGCTAACATCAGCGGCTTCTGTGTTCTCTGTAAAATAAAACAAAATAAACTTGGAAATTGTTAGCTATTCTGGTCATTGTGAAATGCCTCAGAAGCGTTGGAATCCATACTCAATCTGAGTCTCAAAAATTGCAGAACTGTGATGTGTAAAATGTAAACTGGAGATTCTTGAGCAAAGCTGTGGTTTTTGCCCAGCTGCCTTTCCTATCTTGAAAAGCTTTGATTTATGAAGGCATCCTTGCTAGGGCTTTATGGACTTCCCAACTCTGGCATATTTGCTGCCATGTTTTATTAGTGTATACAAGCATTTTAACAAAAAATTTCTGGGAACTGAAAGGAATAATCAGTAATTGTTTTATTAAGGGAGTTGGCTTCTTAGTGTGTATGAAACTGAAAATTGAGCAAAAATTACCAACTGAGATGAAATATCCTGCAGCTATGCACAGACTTTTTCTTGTAGCTCAAGTGGCTCTTTTACTCATAAATGGTTCAGTGCTGATGACCTGGATTTCCTGACATATAGAACAGTTTGTGAGACATCAGACTTCTGCTTTTATAGGTCTTGAGTTTAAAGCCGGAGAGAAATGACTGTGACATTTCAAAGATAAAGATCTGAGATGAGGAAAGCAATTTTGCTTTTTCAGTCCGTGCGATCTATGTTATGACTTTCTCTTTCCTTTCTGGAGTGGGCGTGGGGGGAGATGTGACACCTTTTTAATTACTACATGGTAAAAGTCTGAGATAAAATGTGACACGTTTCTCTCCCTGAATCCATAGAGCAGGCCATGTATCTGAGATACATGAACGGAACTAGAAAGAGAAATAAGAAAAGCCAGATCAGATAAGTGTTCAAATGGAGAATGAAGGAGTAGCTGGGGGGGGAGGGGTTTGTTTAATGTTTTCTTCTTTCTGTTTTTTCTTCTTTGCACCGTCAACTTCTCACTGAACACATAAGCAGCAAACATTTGGTTAAAATACCCACCGTGTGCATTTCCTGAAATAATGTTATATTCAGCACTAGAGATCGTTGAAGATTAAAGACTGACCAAAATCACTGTATTTGGTTTTCATCAGAGTGAAGCACTGAAGAGTGATGGAGGAAGCATTTCTAACAAAGCTCCTGACATATGCATTGCCTACAAGCTTCATTTGGAGTGTGGCAGATTGATTAACCTCGTGGATTGGTTAGAGGTACGTAACAGTGCAAACCGTGCCTGTGCCTGCTTGCACTATTCTGCTGATTTACCTTTCTGCTGCTTACCTGCTCTTGTTTAGTGCCTCTTTTGACACCTGAGCTCAGTGAATGCCTCAGTTTTCCCCTGTGCAAGAACGCATGCTGTCTCCAGGTCACTGGCCTGGAGAGTTTTCATAGAATCACAGAATGGCCCGGGTTGAAAAGGACCATAAAGATCACCTAGTTTCAGCCCCCCTGCTATGGGCAGGTCTTCTGCCTACTATGAATCTTTCATTTCCAGCATTATTGCTCTGTGAGGAAATCTTCTGCTTCCTTTTATGTTTGATGGAGATGAGATGTTATGCTTCACAAAGCTACCTTTTCCCCTCTTGAAGTATTTTGGGATGTTTTCATGGAAATGAGCAAGTGCTGCCATTGAAGTGTGTGCTCTGGGGGCAGAATGCTTATGTGAGGGAAGACCAAAGCTTCAAGCTCGGAACCCTGTTCCATACCAAAACCAGAAAATATAAAAAGAGAACGTGCATAAATTATATATTCTCTATTACTCCCTTACAACCTTATTTCCAACGTTTCTCTGTATTCTGGAAGTCCAACTGGTTTCCATGAGCACTGCAAGTGTTTGGCAACCACATCTTGTGGGCACCTGCAACCCACAAGCCCACGCCATTCCTTTTCCGTGTTCTGAATGTGCTTCATTTGCTGCTGCCTTGTTTTGGTATTTGAAGAGGATGCAGACATCAGCTCCCTATCAAGCTTCCTCATGTCACTGACTTTTATAGCCAAGTTAATCTTTCCAGATTGTTTAAACTGTCTTGCTTTCTGTATTTTTTTTACTCAGAACTGGTCAGGAACTAGAATTTAAAATGTAAGCATCCGAGTTCATAGGGTGACATTCTTTCCTTCTGTAATTCTGTGATGGTAACACGTAACCTCGCTTGCTGTTTGGATTGCTGTGAAGATGACATTCTCATGGAGCTACTGTTCCAAGATCTCATTCCTCCCAAGTGACTGCACTTAGCTCAAAGCTCATTCTTTTAAATGAAGCTCCACCTGTTGATGAGATGGTTAGCTCTGTGCTGCTTTTCCCTTTCTAGGCTTTCTCGACTGTGGTGACAGCAGCTGAGGGACCAACTGCAGCTGCAGCTTCCTCAGACCAGGTGGATGATGTTATACAGTATCCTTTCTCGTTTCTGTCTCAAATTTGGCTTTCAACTGCTTACAGGATCAGTATAAGATTTTTGAAATGCAGCTGCAAGAAAAAAACAAGTCAACTAATTTAGGCAGTCTGAAGGTAATGAAAATGTCAGAGGAATGGATCACCTGAGATACCTGGGCTGGAGGCTGTGAGGTAAGACCAGCTTTTGACCGAAGGAGCATTTTGGATCTGAAAGGGAAGCTACAGACCTTACAAGATGAAGCTACTCTATTGAGTTAAATCATCTGAGTGTTGGTACATGTGCACGTATGGGGAGAGAGCATTAGTGAGCAAAAGATGGTAGGAGATCTGTGCCCTGGAGGGGAGGTGAAGAGATGGTAGGTTGTTCTGAGGAGGAAAATGGAAGCAGTAGCAAAGGAAATGCTTACACAGGATTATCTCTGCAGAAACCATTAAGTTCTGGTACCTTGAAGCTGAGAATTTTAGTTCACATGAAACATTCATTCTGTTTCTCACTTACTTAGTCCTGATTCTGAAGCAAAGCCTGCAGAATATCTGAAGAATAAGCATTAGAACCAGAAGTGCTGGCTGCAAGTAGTGCTGCCACAGGGATGAACGGTTGCAGAAGAGGAGATCAAACTACAAGGAGAACATACATATGCTGTAATGCTACACCTGTCCTTCCTTCAGGTAGTTAACACAAAGCTAAGTTCTGTTTATCTCACAGTCATGTAGCTGTGTCAGACATGATGCAGTAAGGATATAATGAATAGTGAGTAAAGAAAAGCTGATGCTCTTTTATGAAACCACCCCCAAAAAAATCTATAATTACTTATCTTCCTATTTTCTTGTCAAGGGACGTTCTTCTGAGAGAATTAATATATTTGTAGGTTTTATGCTTTTCTTAGCAGCGTGTAAAGGAACTCTTCCTTTGTTACCACATTGTATTCAGGTGGCAAGAAGAAATACTGGTTGAATATTTGTGCTTCCATAGGCTGGCAGTGCTCTGTCCTCATTTCCAACACTTCTAGCGCACAGTACAATGTTTTGTGTCCTGTATTCATGCTGTAACTTAGAAGTCTTTCCCTCTGTAACATAATGGTTTCCCTGTCAATTACTGCCATAAAAAGAGTTTCCTTTACAGACGTGTCCAGCGCTCGTTTTATTCGAGCTGTTTCTGAACTGGAACTCCTGGGCTTCATAAAGCCCAGCAAGCAGAAGACGGATCATGTGGCACGGCTGACCTGGGGAGGCTGTTAATGTGCCACCACAACCTTAATAAAGCTGTTCTTTGTAACCTGGTGCAATGGCTGTGCTCCCACTCAACCAGTCTTTGTGTAACTGAGTCAGTGTTGGAGATGACTGAATGCTGAGCTGTGTTCCGAGTAACTTCAGTAACCATTTTGTTTTTAAACATCTGCCTCCATACTGTAATGTACTGCTCATGATCCAAGTACTGCAGCGTTGCACTCGTTTTAATGTTCTTTGATGTAGGATAGTCAACGCTATACTGATATAATTCAGGCTACCAAGCCAAAATGAGAACACTGGATGTGTCAGCTGCAGCAGTGATGAAGCAGTAGCATTAACTTGCTCATGATCAGATAGTAATTGAATCATCATTATAAAATGCATTCCAGATCCTTGAACTACACATTTAGTAAAAAAAAAGACACCAAGCTCCCACCCTCAGCAGCTGCTCCATGTCCTTCAAACCAGAAGTCATCACAGCACCTTGAAAAACTTGATCAGAAGGAAGAGGGAGGGATGGAATTATGACAGTGCAGGTGTTTGTTCTCTGCGAGAGAAGCAAGCTGTACATTGTTCCAGTGAAGCTGACCAGCACTAGCTAATTTGCTGTTGGGGAATTTGTGTCATCTATTGGCTAGGAGCACTAAAGCACTGCTCTCCTGGCATCTTCAGCCAGTAACTGCCTTGGGGACAGATCCTGTGAAGGCACTTGGCCCTGCAGTGAGAAAGCCAGGATGCTGAGCCCTGGCACTGCCCAAGTGACCCCTTTTTTCTCTGCCGCACACAAGCTATGCTACGCGTCTTACATGTCAAGCTTTAACTTTACGCACTCAAATTTGGGCAGCAAATGAGTTCATGCTGATGTCATTGTCCCATTTTCCAATCATGGAAAAACCCTTCCAAACTAACAAGGAAAAGCTGCTTTTACCTCCAGAACAGGGCGAAGGTCTGCTATGCATGATAAACATGATTGTCCCCAGGCTGCAGCAGCTCAGCTGTATGGTTGGAGCCTTCAGCTCAGCCTTCATTACCCAGCAAAGGGCTGCACTGTTAGAAAAACATTTAGACTGTGCTAAGCTGAATGGTAATTATTCAGCTTATTGCAAAAGACCAAGAACACCTTCCAGACTCTCAGCTGACTGCCTCTGCTTTCCTTTGGTTAGAGGTATGTAAGTGCTGCACTGGGTGCAGACATTCAGCTGTCACTGGAATCCTGATGCTTTCCTCTTTGCTGCATTGTACTCCAGCCTTCATACAGTAGTTGGGAATGATAGCAGAGCTCTGAAGTTTGAATCACATGAGTAAAATACAGCTGTGCAAGAACAGGGTAAGTCCTATCACAAAAACCTAGAACTTAAGCTATTTCCCAGGAGCAGATAGAAGTTATGTTAAAGTATCCTGAGAAAGAACAGGAGCCACGTATTTTTGCGTCTTTATAACTGCAGAGACACAATGCTTCCTGCTGTACTATGTTCTGAATGGTGTCAAGGCTGAGCAAGAAGAAGAGTTACCAGCCTTTATAATGCCTAATCCTGCAACGTCGGAAACATCTCGACAAAAACTCAAAGCAAGAACTTCTAGGATCTTGTGGAGCAACTGAAATTTCCTCTCTCCCACCAAATCAACTCAAGAGCCCAAGCTGGTGGCATTTGTACTTGTGAAATTTCCAAGCAGAAAGGACATTTCAGTAGTTGTGGAATGCTACGTAAGCATTCTGTGTTCTCAACCTGGCCTATTTATCTTGCAATTACACTTGAAAAATGGAAGTGAGCAGCAGAACAGCCCAATATCTGACTGCTCAGCAGGACGTGCAGCCAAGCGCACCTCACTGCCTGCAACCTGCCACCTAATGTAGCCAAACACTAGACTGGGCCCCAACAGCTCACTTTCAGACCTAAAGAGCTCAAATATTCAGTAATAAAGGGAAGCAATCTTTAACAAGTACACGATGTGCCCATGTAGAATGCATTTGTCTTCTCTCAATGTTTTTACATTTCTTGTAAATACTCAGAACTCGCCCTCGCTCACCGTAGCTGACACGTACTGTATGCAGTGCCCGCAGCTTTCAGCAGTACTGCAGAAACCTCAACCCTGAACGTTCACTGTTGGAAGAATTCACTGTTTTTCTCTGCTGTAACATTTGAAGGTTTTTGCTGTTCCCTGATAGCCTCCTTGCTGATTTCAAACACAAGAAACTTGAGAAGGTAAACAGTGAAAGATCCTATTGCAACAGTAAGGCAGGACAAACCACTGCTAAAGCCAAACATTCATCCTCACATATTTCACCTGAGAATTACTTCTCTGCAAAGTCACGAGCAATGCTCCACAATGGGAGCACAAACCGGCTGTGGAATCACACAGGTAAATCATTCCCAATGACCAGCTCATGACCAGAGCGAGCCTTCACAGCACAGCTCCTGCCCACACTGCTGTAACAGTCCTGCTGTATAAGACCACATAGCAGGTCTCGAGCACCAGCACAGGACTGCACACATCCCCTTCCTTTTCAGCTTTGAAAAACACTGAAGAATCTTTATTACGTGCTTCCTTATCTAGACAAAAATCAACACACAATGTACATGCTGCTTTCTCACTTTACAGTAACCAAAGTCTGCCTGGAAAGATTTTAAGCATCACTATCTTAAAAACAGGTTAACCAAGATCTTTAACGCTGCAAAGCTGCAATGAACTGCCCTCTATTTGCCTTGCTTTTGGACTGCAGATAAATAGAAATAGGGAAGAAAAAAAAAAAGTTACTCTTACCCCTTTCTAATGTATCTCTAAGCCCTCCACAACACCTCTGAAAAGCTGCCAAAGCAGATGTGTTCTTTAAGCACCACCAGACTCCATCGCATAACCATAGAAAAAAAGCAGCCAGCCATTTTCCCACCAATGAGCATGCTAGCTATTGCAAGCCTGATGTGTGACAGTCATCACATCAGCTATCAATCACTGAGCTCATAGAAAGGAGTCCATCCAAGCAGCAGGTAAAAAAAAGACTTCAAAGAATGCAACCTTATTTTCCAAAGAGGCGCAGATGAAGCATACTGCAGCGGTGATGCACAGGCACCCGCGTGGCATTCATCTGCCAGCAGGCTGTTTACTATGCATGAACGTGGGGCAGCACAGGAATAACTGGGTGCTAGCATGACATCACTTCTTGTTTCTAATGGCTCTTAATATCCTGAAAGTTAAGATAAGCTGAGACACAATCACAACAGCTGTTATTTTAATTCTACCACCAACTCTCAGGAATGTACTGTTTTCTATCAAACCAGAACGAGGACCCTTGGAACACAGGTGATAAAGGAGGTGCAATGGCATTCTGCTGGCATTCTGCAGTGGTCCATCTGGGTGCTTTCCTTGTCTGGACAAGGTGAACACGTGGGGATCTGAGAAGGAGTAAGGAGGGGCTGAGAACCCCAAGGCAGAAAACAGAAGTGACAGCCCCCAACAGTTTTGTCATTATGTTCAGCAATGGAAGACCCAAAAGTAACAGAGTTCTTATCTCGACCGTTCCGAAATGCAGTTAAGAAGAAAATATTCTTTTTAGAGGTCAGATAAAGTCAAATAGACTTTGGGAAAGCATGCAGAAAACAGATACTGCGACTTTGTGCATAGTTCTGCACCTATGTCACTACTAAAGGAAATAAAATTCATGCAGAGCCATCATGAAAAGCCAACTCACATGGCTTTTCTAGAACCCTACGACTGTGTAGATCTACCAGCTGAAGTTACAATTACATTTCAACTAAAACTTTTCCCCATTAATTTGAAGTGGAGGCATGCAGACTTCCACTTAAGCGGAGGCTGACAGTAAGTGAATGCAGAGAACACTTTAACCAAGAGATTACTTCAAAAAAGCTCCCGAGTCCCAGAAACATAATCCAAGTAATGTGATGAGCAATACTTGTACCCATGGCACAGAGATCTGGAATCACCGTGTAGCAACAACATTTCAGTCATTTACAGTGACTCAGAACGGCACAGACAACGGCAGCCACCCCTGATACAGCAGTTTGGAAACAGCTGAGCGTATCTAAGAACAAACTCCTGGACCAGCACACAGAGATTGCACACCTCCAGCTCTCCCAGCACCTGGGTAGTTGCAGCTTGTGGTGCAAGCAGCCGCTCTATCTGTGAGCACATCTCCTTTGATGTGTCACTCAGAACTGAAGGAAGATGAGCACAGCTGTTGAGTCAGCGGCAGTCGCTTAAAGCAGCGCTGGCAGTTGTATAACAAACATGCCTCCGTAACTACAGACCGCATCCAACCTAACACAATTTGCGGCCTCTGAAGGCTTACGTAACATTTTCATCCACTTTTTTCCTTGTCTAAAAATTCTGACCCACCCACTGCTGCTGGTAAATAAAGTTTTCATTTAAACACTCAGATTTCAGTTTATTCACACACGGCAAAAGTTCCACCTGCGTATTAAAAACAAACAGATTAGAAGTAAATGTTTTATTCTTCCAACTAAATTCCAGTACTACAAGGGCAGTAAAACAATGATACACTGAAAAATTGCAGCAATAAACATTTGTTAAAGACTGAGAGAATAAATAAAAACTACAAAAATGAGAAATCATATAAACCCATTCTTAACCCCCAAAAAAGTCATGGAATACAGAAATGCCCTCCTTCACTATTTCACAGGCAGTACTGTGGGCTATTTGCTTAAAATTGTCCTGGGATTACATTCTAATTTAACTGTGATTACAGCTTTGTTGTAGTGCACAGTTATGAAAACCACACTAACTTCAGTCAGAAGTGTCATTCTACATTTTTATTTACACAACCAGTGAAGGGCAACTTCTAGAACATCAGCTTTAATCCTTTACTTTTTCAAACTTATTAACATAAGAAGCCAAATTGTAATGATACAGCAAATGAGGCCACTGGTATTATTACAGGTAGCAAAGGTCCACATCCAGGTGGTACTGACATCAGGGAGCACTCCAAAACCAGTTGCTGCATAAGAGTGGTTGCCACTGACAAAAGCTTGAAATAACCTGTGTTCACAGGGGGAAAAAATATGGCATTGCTGCAAGTCATTACTGGGACAGCTTGCAACAATAAAACGGGGTGGATAGGGCAGCCCACATATGCAGAAAATGTGATTCATGAAACGTCTGCGAAGAGAAAAAAAACAAGGATTAATAATGCAGTTAAAGAGCCGGGTCTGTGCAAATCTGCTATGGCAGCACCCAAAGTTGTTCCGAAAATCAGCATGGAATGGGAGACGGCTCCGTGTTTTAAGCGAGAGCCGCATTCTATCACACGTCTTCCTTTCAACCTTGACTCTCCATACTGACAACGTCAAGCATTTGTACCGCGGGGCCTCGCTGAAGCCCAGCATCAAACAACGGCCATGTAAGCTACCGCAAGGTCAGTCACCTAACGCTGCTGCAGGAAGCGGAGGAAATCGATACTCACAACTGGCGGGCTGTTCTCCATATCGTCGCATGATTTGATCATGCGTGAACTTCACAAACGCGTCGTATTGTTCTGCAAGCATGAAACGTTACAAGTGTGAGTGTTAAGATTAACTCGGGCTGAAAAATATTTAAGGCTACTTTTCATACCATACAGATCATAGCAATTAAACACACATCCACTAGGAGTAGCTTCAAGTGCCTTCACACAGCTCGCAGCTGCCATTCTTCTCCAATCCCAAAGAACAACACTGCAGTACGTCCCCCAAATTAAAAGGATTTCCCACAGAAAAGCAGTAGTACTCTCCCAGATAAGTGCATCACATGCACACACAAAGATCTCAATATACCTAGTACCTGCTAAGTCAGAATGTTTTCAAGTAACTCAATGTGCCCATTTCACAGATGCCTATTACAGGCAAAGGAGTTAAGCAAACGTGGCATTATGGTCAGTGCTAGCATTGGAAGTGTAACTTCTCACTGCTCCTATCACTATCAGATGTAAAAAAATTAATGAAATGGAAACAAAGAAGTATGGGAAAAGGATTTGCTACAGAGTTAGAAATACTTTCTGCCAGGAAATCAAAAGCACAGACAAACTAAAAGCTGAGATGTGAAGTGGCTAACGCTTGACTAATTCTAGTCACAAAAGCAGCCACAACAGGGAGATGCAGCTGACTCTGAACTTCATGAGAAGAGCCACTGAGTGATCTGAAATGGAACTGAGATATCAAACGTATTTACCTGGCTTTGAACTAAGCATTATTTCCCAGAAATACTATCATTTCTATGCACACATCCATACATTCACAATATTTTGTTCAGTATTAATAGTGCACTCATCAGCAGGATATCACCTTTCAGAACTAGGAAATTGAACAAGGAGAGTAATATCTACCAGATGCCGCTCCTCTCCATTCCCCTTCCTCCCTTGTGGAAAAATACATGTGCAGCAATGTGGGGTGTTCTGAGAAAAGGGCAAGGTCAAAGAAGGCAATCTTCAACCAAAAATGCAGTTAGATTTGGAGCAGTTCCTAGTCCCACAGGTTTGCCCCATTAAAGTCCCCATCCTCTTGCAGGGAGGAGCTTCACCTTTGAAGTAAACAGCGTATCAGTAATCAGCAAGCAGTGCAGCAGCAGCCCAAAGCCCGGCCATCTGAGGACGCTCCTCCTTGAGCGAGCGGGCCCAGCACTGGGCCCAGCACCGTGGCGGCCAGTTCCCCTCTGCCCACAAGCACAACCTCTGTCTCACTGCAGTTCTGACTGATGGCTTTTCAGCAGCCACGTGAGGATCGTAGCCAAACAACAAAATAACACAAAGAGCAGATTGAAGGATTCGATGCCCAGAAACCATTTCCAAAACCAACAGCAACTAGAACTTTTCCTGAAAGAATGTTTTAAAGGCCAGAAATAAACCTACGAGCTTTCCTCTTTACAGGTTTAAGTCCACACACACAGCCACTTTGTAGCACCGTCTCTGCTAAAAATCTGGTTTTGGTAATTTTAAGAATCTACACTTAATGAAAAACCCCTTCTTGTGGCATTCAGCATAAGAAAGCTAAGGAATCCAAAGGTAAAAGTGATCTATAGTAAACTGATGAAAACTGAAACGAACACCTGTAAAGATACTTGTACCACTGGAACCCCCTAGGACAGGTTTTAGCTACTTCAAGTCAAAAGATGGCTAAATGCCAGAAATACAAGCCCTGTTACTATGAATACATAACTTGAACTGCAGTAATAGAGCTATTTTTCACAAGAGGGTTCTAGAACTGTTTTTAAGCAGAGGTTTCACTTAGCCCCTTGCGGTCTTCCCTCTGGTTCTCAAATCTGCAAAGGATTTTGCAAACCCAAATTTACACTAACAGAGGTTTCAAATAACAGAGACAGGAGGGGAAATCGGGGCATTACAGAGACCTCACCTTTCCATTCATCACTCCATCACTCACTACATGAAAAGCAATTCTGCTCACAAAGAACATGGCAGAGGAAAACAAAAAAGGCAGTATCTGGCTAACTACCTCCAAGAAAAGCATGATTCAGGAAAGGAATGAAGAAAATATTCAAAAATTCCATTCAGTCACTTGAAAGAAGCTAGTCAGTATTCGTTACACAATTTCCAGCTACATTTTCATTAATTTCACTAGTCTGTAAGAATGAGTTATCACCTCACTGTACAGAGCTAAGAAAAGGATATAATCACTCTCACTTTCTGTCAGCAGAAAGATGCAAGTGGTCTTCTGTGGGAGGAATTATGCTCAATGCTTCTGGCAGTTTATTTCTAAACTCCTATGTAATACTAAGAATTCACTACTGGTACGATATATGGGACGCAATAACTAGTTCTTCTGGAGATCACCCTACAAGGAAATAAACGTAATCTCATCTCACTGTATGCTGCCCTCGGGCCCTGAGAGAAGGTGCTGTTCCCCTTCCCAGAAGTTCCCTTTCAGACTGACACAAGAGCACACAATCCCAGAGGTTCTTGCTGTAAAGAACTGCAAGTTGGACTCAAAGACTGAGACAAATCAATGAGCTTATCTGGTCTTCAATTAGTTATTATCATCACTGCTAAATGAAATGCATCTAAGAATGTAAGAAAGGACTCCATTCCTAGCATACATAAGTTAGAAGAAAAAAAAGACTCTAGTTTCAATTAATCAGTCTGAATCAGGTTAAGAAAGAAAAATCTAGAAATGAAACATTAGGTCCAAAGAAAACTTAAGTATATAGGGCTAGTTATATACTGAAAAAACACTGACTTCAGGGTGGCAGATCAGAAAGCACAAGAACGTGAACACAGACTCAGGTGCAGACACAAGGCCGCTGTGTGCAACCCAGCAGTCTGACACAAGCCTGGTGACCTTCCGCAGGGGCGACGCCACAGAAGGCCTGGCTCCTGAATCCAGAGATTTGCTAACTTTAATCTGATGGGTTTTCAGGTGGGACACAAAGGCAACAGGTATTCAAAAGCAAGCTCACTGCCAAAGAGTGTCCTGAAATGCTCGTTACAATCATACTAAGCACTAGACACCACATCATATTGTGAAGGCACCTATCTCTGAACACACCAAAATTAGGTCCTCAGATGTTAGCAAAGCACTTAGAAGTAGAAGACACTGACAACTGAAGAAAAGTCCTTTTTACAATGCTGGCATTAACAAGATCCTTATCAAAAGCTAAGCTGACACGAGGCTGATTGGTAGAAAATGCAAGAATTCAACACAGGGGAACAGAAATGCAGCTAAATTACTGACACTGAAGCAGCTACCCAACACCACTGGCAGCAGTGTAATGTAAGTACTGGGAAGAGAAAGGGAAATCTTAGGTACTGTGTCTTCTTGCCAAATTCCAGAAAAAGGAAGTCAGTTTCCAAGCAGGAAAAAAAAAAAATCCTTCACAAAGAGCTCTTAAAGAAGTAAAATAGAAAGTCTTTCTGGCAAAAAAAAATGAAGAGGAAATGATCAATTCCAACACGGCAGCGAGAGAAAGTTCTGTGTGAAATAAAACCTCTGTTTCCATTGATTAGTAATACCCAGGAGTCACAGTTTCTATCCAAAGCAGTGCAGAACAGAAAATCCTATCAAAGAGTCTACACAGCTTTATCTGCCCTGTATGCAATCTCATTCCTTCATCAGACTAACTCAGGGAAAAAAAACACCATGGCATAATACAAAGATGAGAAGAAAAAAAAAAAAGCTTTTGAATTCATGCTAGCACATTATTTTGACCTATTAATATACCTGCAAGTTTTGTGGTCAAAATTTCTTCATACTCTTCACGAATTTTCTCTTCACGTTCTTTCAGCAAACGTTCACAGATCATTCCAACTTGTCTGAGAGTAAACAGAGGCTGTTCTTTTTTCAATGGTGATGATGCTGCAGATGAAGTACCTAAGACAAAAATATTGAAGCATAACCCAAATCCTGCTTGCAAGGAGTTCAGAGCCAGTACTATAACCTGTTTTCCTCACACCTTTTATGCTAAAGGAATTTTACAAATTATTTGGAGAAGAGTTTCTGTGTTTCTCTCAAGAGTTTCAAGAGCCACTTCAAAACTTCAAATTAAAGAGAATCTTAGCTGTAAAAGGAGGACATCTCTTTCAAAAACCAGGAGTGTTACACAGTGTAGCACAAATGACAGTTGCCATTTACAAACTCAAGCTTCTATTTTATATTAAAACCACAATGTATTTTTGCAAAGACAGCAGCTTTGTAACCTTGCCTATTACAAGATCAGTGACAGGGAAAGAAGAAAACCTGGTAAGCTTCCAGATTAATGCTATTATTGCCCCCCCCCCCCCACCAAAAAGGAAACTGTAGCTGGTGAGAAAGTGCAACAATACAGGTGGCAACAAGGGAAAATTATTTCCTCAGAATCTGAGAACGCACACCAAAATTACACAGAATGCTCTGGTTACCTGGCAAAGCTGGTCCAGTAAGAAGAAATGCATGTGGCTGTGCATCAGTAGAACAACAAGGATCTGTCTGCTGGAAGCTATTTTCTAAGTGTCTCCTCTTCTGCATGCGTTTGTACTCCTGTTTTATGTTGTACAGAATTTGTTCTAGAAGAAAAACAGTAAAGGAATTAAACCTAAACTTATATTTCAGCATTTCACTTAATTTTATTTCCACGAGAACATCAAATGCAGATGACCAAGAGATGCTAACAACTAAACTCCTAAGCCCCCAGGAATGGTAACATTTTACCCAGGACACAAAGCAAATAATGAAACTAACTGAGAAGCCTAAGCCCAGAGCGTTTTCACAAGAAAACACATGAGCAAAATACATTATTTGTTACGGTCAAGTGCCAGTGCTGGGCTACTGCTAACAACAATAAACAGTCTAATTTTGAAAAGCAGGAACCAAAAACTGGATGATACACACAGATAAAAATTAAGCAGCAAAGTAGAGAAGGAAACAACTCTGACCAAACATTCATAAAGCAGCTACTGCTTAAACCCTCCAAGAAGTGGAAACCAACAGGAGAAAACAAATACCATCCACAACACTTCACAGCCTCAGATCCATCCAGATGAACCCTGTGGATGGATCAATAGCCTCTTTTAAGAGAGGATGGCAATAAGCAAGTCAGCATTTGACCAGCACTGGGTAATACAGCAGGTGCTTCTAATAATCTCATCTCTGTTGAGATGAGAAATTCCAAGGAAAACAGCAAGCCCTGCAACAGAATTATCAACTCTATGGCACTTCCTCGCTGAAATTCCATGCAACAAAAAGCTCTCGGGAACATCAGAGCCACAAAATGGACATCCCTTGGAAAAAATGCCTTCCCCCCTACTTCTCCAGGAGACCTTCAAACAAAGAGAACTCCAAAGACTCCCTTTCTACAACAATTCTTCTAAATGCTCAAACCTATTTACAAACCAAACAAAACCGCATTTCCCTAAACTGCCTGCTTCCCCAACACTCAGCTTCTAGACTTACAGCAGAGGTGGCCTTTCAAGGCTCACATACACACACACCGCTGTGATTGTGTCAGGGTTGCAAAAAGCTCCAGCTCAGTTCCTTCCTGTTTCTGTTCAGTGCAACACCATGAAACCTTCTACACCAGTTTTCAGTGTTTGTGAACCAAATGTTCTTGAGGTACTACACTGGAACATTTCCTAACAAGCACCCATATGAAGCAAGTTAACTTCAGCAAAAAGCACTTTCAGTAAGTGGCTGAAGCCTGCGCCAGATCAAACAGAAGCAGACATTTGTCAATTTCTGGTTCAGAGGTTCAGTGGTGGTGGCTGCTTTTTAATTGCACGAGTCAATCTAGGGGCTTCCCATTTGCAGGCAAGGAAATCAATTCCAGCCAACAGAAGTATCAGCACTTTCTCCAAGGAGCTTGTCTGGATGCTGCTCCTGGACTAAGAGTGTTCTGCAATTCATACCTTTTCCATCCTACACCCTTGTGTACACACTTGTACAGTTCTGTCCCTTACAGTAACTTGGTTGAAAGAAGCAGCAACTGCAGATAACATAAGGAGCACAGTAGGGAAATGAAGGAAATTGAGGAAGGTGGAAGCTGGAGGATTCCTACTGTTGTAGGACAGACTATGAACTATACTGCACTGTGGTACAGAAATACACAGATAGGTTCCAAACTGAAGCAGAATCCCAGGTAGAACTGGTCACATAGGTGCTGTATCAGATGTTGGGAGCTGGCATTGCAACATTTTAACTCAACAGCATTAGGGCAGCAAAACAATCCTCTTCCTCAGAATCAAGTGCTGTTCTGGCTCCAGGGACACTGCTCACCTCTGAGTGGGAACCCAGTCAGCTGATAAAGTCACACCTATCCCAAAGCTCCAAGAAACACCATCTATGCTCTAAGAAACCTGACTGTAAGGATACACATTGTATTTATGTTACCTGGTGAACATAACTGTGCATGGATCCTCCGCTGCAACTATGTGGTCTTGGCCACATTTTGCTTTACAAACTCTGTATGAACTGCAAAAATATCAGCCAAATTTGGGGCATAACAACTTTGCTAAGTCTTCTCTATAGCTCTCTTTAGTATTATATACGTAGAAATATTTTCAAACCAGATTAACCTCCAAAAATGTTAAGAAAATATCTAAACAGACTCCAATCAACGGTTTTAAACCAACAACCATCAGCCAGGTTTCTTCCAGCCCTCACCATGTCTGCAAATTACACAGAAAATACTCAGAGAGAATGTATAAAACCCAACCAGATCAGAAGGAGCACAAGCAAGATAAAAGGAGAAAAAATAAGCGTGCACTGACTCTGGGAACAAACAGTACAGCTGGAACAGAAAGTAAAGTTCCATGCACCAAGGAATACACAAATATATCAATATTACAGTAGCTTCATCTACTTTTAATTTGCCATCTTCTAGTATTGCTCTGACAATCATAAATCATAGGAAAAAAGCTATGGACAGATCTACTGCAACATCACCTCCCAGTAAAAGCTCCCTTGACAGCCTGCACAGCATCACTACCTTCAGGGAAAGCTCTGCAACTTAAACTCAGCAGAGCAGAAATGACAGCAGCATGCTTGTCTACATTGCAAACAGCCACCAGGTAAGAAAAAGACGACAGAAAAAAGCCGGGAACCTGAAGTCCCGCCAGAAGACTTGGGCACACAGTTATCCTGTGCTGGCTAACACAATTCCTACATACAGACTGATTCAGGAGATGTGAAGCAGTGCTGGTGAGCACACAGAACTGGCCCACAGGTGGGTGCTTGGCACTGCACTGCCAGCAGCACGCAAGCTGGCTGTGCCAATGGCAGTGACTCACCTCCTAATGCCCTCCACTCATAAAATGAAGATTAGTAAGTGAAACCCGCTCGTTTAACACAGCACCAAACTATTCAACGACTCTGCACATGAGTAACTGGACTTGGAATATCTGAAAGCAAGCAGGCAGCACCGAAGACTGAGTAGGTATATTTTAGTTGATGTACAACGACATAAAACCTACCACTTGCCTTCACAATTGGTTTTAAATGCAAGCCTGAATGATAATTTGATGTCACTGAACCAACACCTGATTAAATCGATCTGGATTTCATTTGAATGGCATCTCTTTGTAAAAACATTTCACTTAATTATTAAGGGATGCACTTACTGTATAATTTTCAGGAAAGCATAAAACAGCTGGAGTGCATCCAAATTCACTGAAGGAATACAGGCAACACACATTTATTCACATTCCTTATTTTTACTAATGCTTCTGCTTCCAAAAAGCTTTCTTGCCTTTTCAAGTTGGTTCTTAATTTCCTTCACTTCCAATTCACTCTAGCCGTTCTCTCTGCAGTTGATGACTGAATTAAAACGGTCGTTTACCTGGTGTCAGACACAGGACATGTTCCTTTTGTGTTCCCTAAATAAGGAGGCCCAAGCTGCCTTTTTTGAGTTATTTCATTTAATGAATTACTTCATACATTAAAATCTAGAATCTGGAGGTGTACTCATTAAAGAAAACTCAAATTAACTAAGCCTTTCTAAGACTATAAAGCTGAAGCGAGAACACGGATGACATACATCAGAATTTGTTAGCTATTTTAAATTGGACTCGCTGCCATCTTCACTGGTGCCAAAGTTCAAGCAGACGCTGTCCTTCAGGCAGCAATCTTACGTACGATGGTAAGAGGTGGTGTGTTCCACACAACTATCTTTCTCTGCAGCCTACCCTCCGTTCCATTTTAACTTCCCATCCCATTGGCTGTAGATACATCAGGAGGCACACAGCTGCCTGCCAGGAAACACTGGGCTGAGGTGCTGAGCATGAGAACTGAGCCTGCTCCATCTGGGGCAGCGGCAGGAAAAACCCACGCTGCCACCACGCTGCAATGCGTGAGGACTTCTCAGGTGATATTTCCGATTCAGAAGTGACCATGGGTGCTGGGCACAGACTATGTGCTACGTGTCCCCTTCTCCATCCTTATTTAAAAGGGCCAGGTTCCAGGCCAGCGTAAAGAATAAAAAAGGGGGCTGCTGTCAGCACGAGGGGGAGTCAGCCGAATAGATGTGAACACAATGACATGCATGGATGGTTTTTCATCTAGAGTGCTGTATACTAAGATCATGACATTAAATATATTTGTTCATTTAACGCTGCAATCAAGCAAGGACAGCATTCACCCCAGTCCTCCTTCTGAATCTGAGATGATGAGGGAAGCAGAATTACACACTTCATGCTGCTTTCACAACCAAGAGAATGGAACCTGAAGGGGCAAACCAGAATTCAAGCTTGGCACCTGGAATATGATATGTCACGCTAATGCATTACAAAGCCAAATGTTTACTTCCAAGGAGTGATGCCTACTTCCTTCAACTCACGATAAGAGACAAGAAATTATTCTTTTTCATCATTCTGTCATCTAATTACTCCATCCTGACCTGTAATTGCCTAGAAATTACGTACAAGGGCAACAGTCGTTCCATCTGAAAAGGTAACAAGGCAAGCAATTATTTTCTCAATTTTAATAACCTCTTATCAACCACGAAGATGCCAATTGTTTCCCCTGAAGGATTTTTCTTTTTGGCTTGATTTTCAAGCTAGCAATTTCACATCTCAGTTCCCGACTTCTCCCATTTAGCTGAAGGAAACATTGGCAAAACAAGTAGGAAGGTGACTCAATAGGCTGAAATCAGAGTAGCACTTTTTCCTGGCCTGAAATGGAAGCTACAGTTCAGGTTTCAGTTTGCAATGCCACCATTCAACATATGCATTCAAACCTCAGCCACGCCTGAGATTTTGTCTAAGTGAATCAATGCAGTGCTCTCCTGATGCCAGCAGCATGCATCTCGATGGCTCCTAGCTCCTTTTGAGGCCAATCTGTTCCACTGCTCTAGTCCAGGCTTTTCACCCTTACTCGACATTTGGTTGAAGATGTTACCACAATCCAAATTTGGATCTCTCCGGATACACAAAATCAGTGTTAGGGTGCTAGCGTCTCCTCTGGACAGGACAGCACTGCAGCGATGCAATGGATTAACAATATTCCCCAGTTGTTGTTTTTGGCTTTTTATCTACATAAACAGGGACTCCGCAGACACAAGACAAATTAAAACGGTCCACATATTCCTCTTCTTGCTTTGGTCACAGGCATCGATTGCTCCAGTTAAGTTTCTTAATTAGGCACGCCATGTTAGACTTCAGTAACAGAACGTATGCTTTTGGAAAGCACACTCATCTCAGAGGAGCAGGCTCTAAGACAGAAAGCAGGAAGGGTACGGTGCTGACACTTGGCAGCAGTGCCTGCAGCTCCAGAAGCACTCGTCACGGATCCTGCAGCCCAGAATGGGCTACCTCAGGAGATTCAATTACTTGAAGGTTCTGCTTCTCCCACGACGTGCCCGATGCTCACGCATGCATTAGCTCATCCCGCAAACGTGTTCTTTCAGGAAACCCCAGCGCTCCCGATCAAGGGGTTGAGCGATGAAAAATAAATCAAGCGATGCAAAATGTATTAGATACAGCAATTAGATCTTTCTCTTCACACACAAAAAAACGGCGCAGTGCATCTATCAGACTTGCCACTGAAACAAAAAATTTGCTTCGATATTTTATGACACCGAAGACCAAAGGCATTTAACGTTTATAGTCGCCACAGGAATCTATACAGAAACTTCTCATACAGATTAAATTATCGCATCCAGATGCCGTCATTACGCGCTTTTTCTGGTTTTTGTTCTATTTTTTTTTAAAGGGGTGGGAATGTTTTGTTTTTAAAATCCTAATGATTTCTGCCATACTGGAGCACAATAAGAAGCCTGGCATCGCGCCAAAGCAATTTAGCAATAAATACCCACGCCAATAAAAGTTAACAAAACAGAAATTAGGCAGAAGGAGATGCGGTGGTACCAACGCATTCCAAACCCACTGCGTTTGTACACTGGAAATGCAGAGCTGGCCTTGGCTGCAGCCCGAGCAGAGCTTGCGGAGAGACGCGGCTCTCTGTTTGCTCAAGAGGACAACCGAAAGGTCACAGGAGGACAGCCTATGGGGAAGGCTTGCAGCTCTTCCTACTCAGAAAGGTCAAAGTCATTTTCTTGCATAACTTTTAACATTTTTGGTAATTAGACCCAATTTTTCAGATTACTCTGTGAAAGGAAAGGGCATATATTAAAGAAATTAAACTGTTTCCTGCTTATTCATCTCTCACAAGACAGTGTCTCACAACCAACTCTGTTTGCCATCTCTTGACTACAGCCATTAGCCATCAGACTGCCACCGAAGCAGCAAACACCAATTGTGCACACCCATTACCAAAGAGCACATCAATTCAATAGTTTCCATACGCTGTCTGATTTCCGACATTATCCCTGCTTGGATCCCAACCAGTGACCCGAGGTGAAGCTGTTCTCCATAACCCCACCCACTCCCATTTCTGGTTTGCGACACCACTGGGGGAATGTCTGAGTACACCAATGTTTCTGATGGAGAGAAGAACTGCACAGTTTGCTTGGGGATTTTTAAGGGATTTCACAAACTGTTTTTTTTAATACTACATTCTTTTGGATTCTGCTAAGTTCTAGCTGCAGCTTATCCTCTGATTCTGAAATAGCGGTGTGGAAGAAAGCTACCCATCGCGTTTGTTTTCTCAGTTACTGAGCCCCAGCCAAGGATCCTGCCAACACCACCCCCCCTCGACCCTCACCAGTTGGCTTTTTGGACTGCACCTCCCGCTGGGACCTCAGCCTCAAGCATTCAGACACGTGGGCTTCTAGCACTAACGTGCCCTTGAATTAAGCAAAGGACTTGAGTACAGTACATTCCACATTCTCTAGCCCAAAACGTGACCTTTCATCAAGGTAAAACTGCGAGTAATGGTTCTCCAGCAGAGAATGCAAAATTCATCCAACACAGAATACAAGAAATACTGACACTTCTTCCTCGCAGACTCAAAAATGTATGTAACAGCTTAAAAACAAGACAGCATCCTGAGGACCGCTGAGGAAAAGGAACACGCATAGCACATGACCCAGCCATGCAGCTCTCCAGCCCCTTCTCACACAGTCCACCCACTGGGCCATACTTCAGCTACAGCACAGCATGCGCCTGGTGACTTGCAGATGTTTCTAACTACCTTCCCATCTCCGTCATTCCACCCATCATCAGTTGTAGGGCTCTAGCCAACAGAGCCATTCGGAACGCACAGATCAGGCCCACCACAAGCAAGAACTGTCAACCAAGCAGAACTGAGGTACCATCCCAGCAGTAGGAAACTGCTCAGAGCCATCTTACATCAGGCAGTTGTGTCCTACGTGAATGTGCTTTTATGCAGGTAACTCTAGATGCAAACAACAGTATCCAGAATTACCAAACGCACTCACAGAGTATGCTCAAGTAATTGGAAGGTCAACTCCACAGAAAATATAGACGGCTGGCCACAATTACAGTTTGGCTGCCAAATTCATTGAGAAACTGGAAGTGACCTAACAGCTGTTCAAATAACCACAGAATATTAAAGCACTCTTGTGAGATATAAGTTTCATCTTGAATAAGCCTTGCCTCTCAAACAGACGTGTCGTTTATTTGTCTATGACCACTCTGTAGAGACAGCTGTTTTCTCATCTGACTGCCACACTGTGTTCTTCGCTCTCTGCACCTCCCTCCAGCAGTTCAGATTCTGCTTCCAGATAATCCGTGTTTGAAATGATTAACCATGCGCTAAGTTCTGGTGCTGATATATTTTCTGCTGGGTGAGTTAAACAGCACCAGGTAGAAAAAAACCTTTTTCATGAAGTTAAAGTACCGGCATTAGGTTTCATATCAAAGTAATTTCATTAAATCAAATTCAGATACTTCTTAAGTACTGGAATTGTGAGCATTACAGGAAGAGCCTGAGAAAGCTCTAACTGGAGTGAACTCTGGCTATTGTTGTGCATTTCTCAATACAGGAAAAAAAAAAAAAAAGAACCAAACAGTGACTCAGCTGGGAAGACTTGTAAAATCTGACTGGAATTCTCCTCAGAGAGAGGGCAAGATTTATCCAACCCAAAAGTACACATCCGCATCAGGAATCATAGAATGGCCTGGGTTGAAAAAGGACCAAACTGATCATCTAGTTTCAACCTCCCTGCTAT
Organism: Lagopus leucura; assembly: GCF_019238085.1. Lineage (NCBI taxonomy): Eukaryota > Metazoa > Chordata > Aves > Galliformes > Phasianidae > Lagopus > Lagopus leucura. The sequence continues at coordinate 27,873,929 of NW_024962252.1, forward strand.
GTGCAGGGTCACCAACCACCAGACCAGGCTGCCCAGAGCCACATCCAGCCTTGAATGCCTCCAGGGATGGGGCATCCACAACCTCCTTGGGCAACCTATTCCAGTGCTTCACCACCTTTTTATGGTCAATGGAGAGCAGTGAATACTTTTCAAGTACTCTTTGCCTCGTTCTCAGTCAGAGCTGTACAATAAGCCATCCATTTGTTCCACAAGACTATCCAGAATCCCACAAATTATTAGGTCAGATAGGCATTTACAAAATTAGATGGGGCAAATCCCACAGAATGTTTCAAATGGCCCCTTTAAAAGCTCTATTTTGTTCACTGGGTATATTTCATTTCATTTCAACATGCCACGATCCCCCTAAATTCAACTGAAAGGAAAAAGTAAGCAAGCTCCTTCACACTGACATTAGCACTCTCGCTGTGTAATTTCTTTTGCTTGGAACAGAAAACAGAGGGAGCTTTTACACAAGGGCCATGTAAATGTGCACAACTTGCAGACACACTGAGCCTTGCTCAGGAGCACTCAGAGTGCTCACAGACATTTTGAATCACTTTTCCTTTTATTGTACCACGGCTCACACAAAACACCCTCACCGGTACAGAGCCACCTTCCCACAAAGATTACAGCCCCCACCTCTGATTTTATCAAGAGATGAGGCCTGGATCCGCTCAACTTCAGTGACATCTCTATTCTTAAGAGCCACAATCACTAACAGTACGGCAGGAATTCAGGTATAACCTCAAATACTGCCATAGTAATCATCTCTGCAGAAAATTTTATTGATTCATCTCCTTCCAGCAATACACATGCACTTGCCAGATGATATTTCTATTAAATATTCATAATCTCAGCTCTTCAAACCCCAGAGGAACAAACCAAAATAAATCACTGCAATGAAGCCACACATCTTCTAGAAAGAATCAAATGAATTCCGGTTTTGAAGACCTATCTCAGCATGCACATAAAGCCTTACTGTACTGGGGAGTGCACAGTGCTCATCGCAGACCGCTGACTCATTCGAGATCTTTTCCTAGAGGTTCAAAAAAATAGCAAGGCATCCATGCCAAGTGCGAGTACTTTGTATGCCCTCCGTACACTCCCCTCCCTCAGAGCTTTTCCTTTTGCTTTTTGGGTTTTTTGTTAATATCTGAATAAAATCCGAAGGAAAAAAAAAAAAGTGTTCTACTCTATAGTGTAGTTTCATGAAGTAGGAATACTGAAAAAAGGAATTCCCCCTACGCGGATGGCAGCCTGAAAGCACAGTGGTCATCTGCTTGGTCAACGCCAGCGGTTTTTCTGGGGCAAACTTCTGCATGGAAGGCAGCAGTGCAAAGAGCTGAGCTATGACAATTACAGAGGGCTCCTTCCTGCACACAAAGGACACAGATCTAATACCTCATCGCTGCCATCACTACTGGCTGCAAGCACAAAGTGAGTGCGTTACTGGAAGCTGCCCACTGGAGTAACCGTACGAAGGGACAATCGGTGACAAAACCACAGAACCCTTAGTTGGAAGGGACTTCCAAGGATCATCTAGTCCAACTGCCCTGCAAACCTGCACGCCCAGCCAACATTCGTTCTTTCTTCTCTTAGTGCCCAACGGTACCACCACGAGCTGAGCCGACCCGCGGCGCTCAGGGCCACCGGCTGAACCACCTCTCCTCGCACGTTAAGAGCACGGGCACCATTCTCGCCCAACGTCTCCGAGGCGAGACGGCTCGCTCTCATTTTATCTGCCCTAGAGGCAGCTCACGCTCGCACTCAACCGCTTTCATCGCTCGCTTTTTTCCACCCGAAACTTGAAGGATGCCGCAGAATGGGTCACGTTCGGGGCGGCGACGCGCATTAAAGGCCGGCACACGGGATCGCCCCTTTGTTTTATCCGCTCGGGCCTTTCCCGTCGGCGTTTTGCGGGTGATTGATGACGGGCCGCCCTCCCCGCTTCCCTCCCTTCCACTCCCCCTTGTCGTCCCCCCCACCCCCACCCCACAACGTCTGGGCGGGGGGCGGTGGCCCCCCGAGTCCGTCTCTCCCACCCCCGAAAGCAGGGGGGCTCCGAGCGGGTCCCCACCCCGCCGGGCATTTCCGCAACCGGGCTCGGCCCTGCGGCTCTCCCAGCACCGGGGAAGAGGGGAGTGGGAAGAAGACGGAAAAAAAAAAAAAAAAAGGAAAAACGAAAAAAAAATAAAAGAAGGAACCTCTCCGTGCCCGCCGCCCGACCTCACCGCCCAGCTCCCCCCGCGCCCCCTCCCCTGCTCAGTCCCTCTCCGCAGCCCCCCCGCCCCGACCCCTCTCTCCCAGAGCCGGCCGCCCGCAGCGGCGCTACCCGCCCCCCTTCCTCCCCGTCCCTCCTCCCCCTCTCCTGCCGCAAACGGCCATTTCCATTGTGTCTCCGCCGCGACGCTGCCAAGCCGAGCGGGGCCGGCCCCGGCCTCCGCCGTCGCCAACCGCCGAGCCGACGTAAAGCGGCCGGGTTGGGTGGGGGGAGGGCCGCGGGACCCCCTCCTCCCCTACGCCCTGCCCGCAGCCCCCCGGGTTCCCCCCCCAATCACCTGTGGTGAGCCGGGAGGACACCTCTCCGAAGGGCGAGGGCTCCATGCGCAGGTATTTCTGCGGGGAGGCGAAGGAGGAAGAGGAGGCGGCGGCCGAGGCCGGGGCTGACAATGGCGCACATCGCCTCCGCTTCGGGGACGCCGGGCTGAGCAGCGGGTCGAAATCCAGAGTCCTTTTCAAAGTGGCGCCGCACGCCATGGCGCCGGGCGGCGGCCGGGCCGGGGAGCGGGGCTCGGAGAGAGGGGACGGGGAGACGGAGGCGAGCGGCCCTGCCCGGAGGCGCCTTCCTCGCTATCTAGGGTGGGAGGGAGGGAAGCAGGGGAAGGAGGGGGCCGCTGCGTCAGGGCCTCCGTCGCCTCCCTATCGGCCTCTCTCAAGGGAGCGGCCGCGGCCCCAGCCCCCGGCGGCTCGGCCGGCCGGATCCCCTCTTGTCGCCCGTCCTGCCGTAACCCGCGCTCCGGCGGGGCCGATTCCGCCCGCGGAGGGTCGCGGGGCGGGCGTTGGGCCGAGAGGTGCGGAGCTGGGCCCGGTTACCCGGCTCGCGGCCGCCGATGACGAGCGATGGCGGCGGGGCCCGAGCGGCGGCGGCGGCGGCGCTCCCCTCTGTGACTCCCACACCAGCAATATGGCGTCAATAACAACGCCGCGGATTCAAAAACCAGCCCCCCACACAGCGCCTGCGCACCTGAGGCGGCGGCGGCCGCGGAGGCTCTGGGGAATTGTGGTTTCCCCGCCCCCTCCTCGCTGGTCGGCGGAGGGCTGCCCGCCGGGGGCGGTGCGACTACAAATCCCGGCGTGCCTCGCGCCACCCGGCCCGACTTCCGGGTTCTGATTTAAATCCCCCCTCGGCAGCGGCGGTGGGGTGTGTTGGAGGGCGGTTGTGGGTGGCGGCGAGATGGTGGTGCCTGCGGGGTTCGGGGCCCCTGGGGCGGGCGTGGGGGTTCTCCAAAGGCGATGAGCGCACGCCGAGGGACAGGAAGACGCACTGTGCGTGCCAGGCCCTGCGGGCCGGCTGCGGGGCTGCTGTTACTCGTGTAGGCAGCGCCGAGCAGGTCCGGCAGCGCCGATGTGGCCGCAGGGCGCGTGTCAGTGCCTGAAGTGAGGGCAAAGTGCGCGTTGCGGCCGTCGTGTGGGGGGACAGCGGGGGCAGAGCGGCTGAGGTGGCAGCTGAGAGCTCGTTCGAGGCGGCCGTGCTGTGAGCAGTCTCCCAGCTCCGGGCTCCCTTACTGAGGGAGGGCTTGTGGCTCCAGCCTTATGTGGCAAGGGCTGAGCTCCTTCCTGTTCTTGACTGAAGTAAACTGTGTCACAGTTCAGCACAGTGGAAATGCGAACAGGAGGTGCTAGGCCTAAAAATGTGTATAACCTCAGCTTTTATGTGCCTTAATTTAAGCGTTAACATCAAAATGCTGTCCTTAGAAGACTAAATGGGCAGGATTTTAATGCTTTTGTTTCTGTTTTTTTTTTTTGTTTGTTTGTTTTTTTTTTTTTTTTTATAATGAAAAATAAGCTAGCATTTGAAAAATAAAAGCATTGCTTGGAAGCAAGTTCTTGCTTTGTGTGTTCCCTGTGCAGTATGCATATCATGAAGCCCAGCAACACCCCACAGTCTAAACACCAACCTGCCAGCAGTGTGGCTGCGCACTTAGCCTAGCTGAGGCTTTAGGTGGTGGGTTGACCTGGCAGAGCCCTTCTGCCCCATGAAGATAGAAATAGTAATTACTAATGATGTGTGTTCTCTGCGACAGATAGCTAGTGATGATGTTGGGGCAATGAGGAGAAATTCTCCTTAGGTTTACCTGAATTGCCTTGGCCTGAAACCAGTTACAGAAAATGTCAGAGTGATTCCTCTGCTGTTATCTTTTCCTCTGTGCAAAAATACTCTGAATATGTCCTTAGTAAGGAGAATGCTGACAAGCCTTCCTAAAACAGTACAAGACTGGAGAAGTGTACTGATGTTAGTGTTGCAATTGTCCTACTATTACTCTACCAGTATAACTCTTTCTGTGCATGTTCTTCTTAGGAATAATGCTGGCTGGTTTTCTGTTCATTTAATTTGTAATTTCCATTGCATTTCCCTAAGCAGGTAAGTTTCCCTGTATTCATACAGCAGTTTCAAGTATACTTACTGAGTGCTTTGCCAAGCAAGACTGAAGCCAAACTGAGGAACTCATAAGTAACTCAGCATGCGTATGAGGCAGTTTCTTAGTTTGGAGTGCTCTGAACCCATACAGGGCTGAGACAGCCACTTCTGCCATCATCTATGTGCTGAGAAATGTCTGTGTTGGATGCAGTATTCATAGAATCATCTGAGTTGGAAGAGACCCTTAAGGGTTATCTGGTCCGACCCCATGCAGTGTTCATGGGCCAGCATTGTGCCTTCGTGGCCAAGAAGGCCAATGGCATCCTGCAGTGTATCAGAAGGGGTATGATTAATAGATCCAGAGAGGTTCTCCTCCCCCTCTACTCTGCCCTGGTGAGACCACATCTGGAATATTGTGTCCAGTTCTGGTCACTTCGGTTCAAGAAGGAGAGGGAACTGATTGAGAAAGTCCAGCATAGAGCCATAAACAATGATTAAGGGAGTGAAGCATCTCCCTTACAAGGAAAGGCTGAGGGAGCTGGGTCTCTAGCTTGTAGGAGACTGAAAAGTGACCTCATTAATGTTCATAAATATGCAAAAGGTGAACGTCAGGAGGATGGAGCCAGGTTCATCTCAGTGGCATCAAATGATAGAACAAGGGGCAATGGGTGCAAGCTGGAACGTGTGAGATTCCACGTAAATATGAGAAAAGCTTCTTCACATTAAGGGTAACAGAGGGAATGGACTGGTGAGAGAGTTTGTAGGGTCTCCTTCTCTGGAGACGTTCAAAACCTGCCTGGATGCATTCCTGTGTGACCTGATCTAGGTATTCCTGCTCCAGCAGGGGGATTGGACTAGATGATCTTTAGTGGTTCCTTCCAATCCGTGACATTCTGTGATTCTGTGATTATGGACACCTACAGCTAGATCAGGTCTCTCAGCATCTCTCCAGCCTGACCTTGAATGTCTCTGGTGGTGAGGCTCCACCAACAGTCTGGTCAAGCTGTACTGAAAAAGTTCAGTTAATTTTTAGAATAACCAGCATTTCCCCAGTTAATATTTGTGCTGTTTAGTGTATGTACTTCATGTGTACACATACGTGCTCTCTGCCTTCTGCAGGAGGAAAGATTCATTTACATCATCTCACATGACACCAGATCCTGAGAACCATTCAGGTGTATTTGCAGTCGATTAAGACAGTCTGGGAAATCAAGTAAAACTTCATCAAGATAAGCTAATAGAAAGCAAGCTTTTGCCAGCACAGGCAGCAACTATAATAGTAAGCAATTGATTAGAACCATGATTGTCGTAATCAACAGTTAATCAGGCGTTATCTGACCTTTAATTTGTTGAACTAAACTGAAAAAAGTCTGATTTAAGTCAAAATAAGAATTCACACAGCCCTTTGCAGTAAATTAAACCCAGTTAAACCAATGTAGCTTTGCATGTAGACAAACCCTAAGGCAGCAAAGTGTCCAACAGCAGTGACAAAGTGTTTGATGGTTGTCAGAGAACATGTGTTTTTACTTTCATTGTGGCAGGAAACACCATAGGGTCAAGGCTGCAAACCACTGTTTACGTTGTTCTTTCTTCTACTTATTATATAACCAATTTGCAGTGTCCCATTATGTGCTGCATAGGGTGCTTTTAAAATTAAACTATATGTTATAGGCATGTTTTAAAAAATAAATGCCATCCACAAATTTTATTAATGCTGGGAATGGGAGAGCATATTTACAACTAGTGCTGTGCTAGATTTTATTGGATCTGCACTTCAAGCATGACACCTGCTAAAAGAACAGGTCCAGATGTAGGACAACATTTTGACCTTTGCATTTCTGAACTGGGCAAGAGAAGCAACCCTTCTGTGTACTGCTTTGGGATTGCGGGGAAAATATAGTTGCGTGAATGTTAGTCTTTATCTTTTCTTCCCCTTCCTTCTTCTATTGCTCCATTCCTCCACAGTTTTTTCTCTGTCTTCCTCTCATTCTCTTTAATTCCACCTTGACTCTGCTTCCCTTTCCTTTTCCTTGAGACATCCTATTCATTTGATGCAGGGTTCACATCGTGGTCCTTTTATTTTCTTTTGTGTTAATCACATTCCTCCCATTTAACAGTGCCTCATTTCCCATTAACAGGTTGTGCTCACAAGCATGTGACCTGCAGTTAGCTGAGCTCTTCTCTGGCCTTGTTCTATCTTGCCCTAAGTGAGGAAAAGCCACCTAAAGTGTATGTAGTCTGCCATTCCAATGCATTTTGGCCTTTGATACGTACCAAAGATTTCTTGCTGATGTATCAGACAGTCGCTGTGTTTGCTGATTGTGTAAACAAAATGCAGAAAAGTTGTTCTGTCAGGACTTGAGTGAAGTGTTTATGTGGTGCCAAGTGAAAAAGTGGTTGATTACAATGAGAAAATGAGGATTAGAGTGGGTGTTGTAAGATGGGAAAAACAGCTAAAAGAAAAATTGAACGAGTTTCTCAATCTGCTTTGCTATACCAACACATGGCAAGCAAAATAATGGATAAAAAGGAACTGAAGTGAAAGCCAGAGTCGGTGAAGGTCACCTGTGCTATTTAGTTATTTAGTTAGATTTATGCTGGCTAAAGTGTATAAAAAATTATGAACTGAACCTGCAGCTTGGTGTAACCTCAATAGATGAAATAGATGATGTTTCAAAAGAGATGTTTCTTAGATTTAAAATATTTCTATCAGAAGTGTAAAAGTATCTTTGCCAATATTAGAGGCATTAAAAACACATATTTCATCTGAAACACCGTACATACTGCTCATACGCGTTCAGGAAAGATTAATTAAAACCAGAACTTGTCCAGAAAAGGTGACTGAACTGCCTGAGAAAATGGAAAACTTATTTATTGTAAGAAGATAAAGGATTGTGAATGGCTGGCCCAGCCAAATCACTGCTAAAGTCTCTGATTTTTCTCCGAAGCACAAGGAGGAAATAAATTTAGGAGCATTTTAAGGTCTTTGTTAGTGGTAGCGACAAGGATGATATAGGAACTGGCAGTTCTCTCACCTAAACTGACTTGCAACTGTCCGAGCCATGAGATTCCAGTGCATTCTTCCATTCCAGCAGCAGTAGTGTGGGTGAAAATGAAATAAAACCCAAATCTTCAAATCTTCTTTACCTAAGGCTTAATGTTTTTAGGAAAGGGATGTAGGATATGGTTGCTTTGAATGACCCAGCCAGTGCTGGGACATCAATGTGTGGTAAAATGTGGCAACAATAAAGTCACAATGAAACTCAACTTTTTACTTGCAAGGAGGAGAAGCAATAATAACCCATCTGAGTTAGTTCACCTATATTCAGGACAATGCATTGAAGCTATAAAAGGAAAATTACTTAACTCACTGGTGTATAAGCAAGAACGGTGTGAACCAGGATATAGAATAATTAGGAAGCAGCGAGTAAAACTCTGCAGCTCTGACTACTGCAATCGCCTCTGCAATTTCGGGAGGATGTCAACACTTTCAGAAGGTGGAACAAAGCACTTTTCCATCTCTTGTGAATTACGCCATCTTATAGTTCGCTGGGATGATGGGGTATGAGGAGACACTTCCATGAGGTGCTAGAAATGTTACTGCGACCTGAAGAACCAATGCAACATGCTTGTGTGCTGCACACCCTTACACTTCACTGTCAAACATTTAAAAACAAAGCAACACCTGCACTGTGTCTTTTTGTTATTTTCCTTCCTTTTTCCTTTGTGAAGAGTATTTGAACTTCTTATAATAGGTTCCCTGACAGTTTTTACAGACACACTGCGTCAAGCTGAGCTCTGCTTTGCTCTTGACCTTAGAAAATCGCCACAGTGTTTTAGCAGAAAGGAAAACAGCACTTTTCTTCTACAAAGACTTTTTTCAACAGTTTTTGTTACATCTGTGCAAGACAACTATTCCTCAGTGATTATGCTGATAAAGGAGCAGCAAGGTATTGCATATTAGCTAGAGTGCAGAGTCAAGTCTACTCAAAATATTTTGAACTGGAATGGTGAAAGAAATTACAGGCCAAATGTTAATCACATGAGTAATACTGAACCCATGAATTAAGAGCCATTGAAGTTAAGCTCGGTTAGAGTTGTCAACTTCTCAACTGTTGGGTGGACTGAAGCCCAGATCCTCCATGACCTTATTCAACTTTTCAGGGCTGAGATGTGACAATCAGGCTTTTCTTCCATGCCAGCGTGCTAGTGACCAAACTAGCATAAGAGAAAGTGACAACTGAGGCTTATTAGAAATTTCCTATTAAAACTTAGTCCAGATACAGGAGTGATCTCTCTTTGATATCCATCAGAATTGTGTTTAAACTTGAGGCTACTATGCAGATGTTCCTTCAGATTTAGGAGGAGGGTTTGATGCCTTCCATTCTGTTCACTTGCAAGACCTACCCCTCTAGTTTGGAGTGCACACTGAAAAAATGGATGCCTGGTTTGTACTTACAAACTTGTTAACTTCTCTGGAAATTTTGAATGGAAGCTGGCCTAAAATTTTGCTTTTTAGAACTCACTTTTCTACAAAGAAAAATGAAGAACCGACAGTTTCTCAGATCATTTACTAAGAGTTAAATTTCTCTTTCAGTATCTTAACTGCCTTTTCCATCCTTCTCTCTCTCCCTCTCTCTCTCTTTTTTTTTTTTTTTTTTCCTCCAGGTAGTATCTGGCTCCCTTTTTGTTTTCCAAAACCTCCTTTCCCTCCGCGGATTCCCTCCTGCATCACTGATTTGGCAGGTGATGTGCTCCATGTCATTTCTTCACATCTGCTTCTCCATCCACTTCTCTGCTTCTCATCAATCCACTCTTGCACTTTCTGCCTCTGCCAATCCCATGCAGTACTCCTCAACTAAGTGCATGTTTTACGTTCACAAAATGCAAGAGGAGGACTTCTGGAAATCTCTTATTGTTTCTCTAGCACCGTGGAGAAGGTGACATCTTCCAAACTCCTTGTTTCTCTTTCTCCTTCAGGTGTAAGCTGCTTTTTGGCTATGTTTTTTCTTCCTCCACGTATTTCTAAGACCCATTTCTCCCAGGGAATCTTTAATCTTTGATTGCCCAGAGAAGCTGTGGATATCCCATCCCTGGAGGTGTTCAATCAAGGCCAGGCTGGCTGGAGCCCTGGCCGGCCTCATTTGATGCCTGGCAGCCCTGCCCACAGCAAAGGGTTGGAAATACGTGGGCTTACGGTCCTTTCCAACCCAAGCCATTCCATGATTCTGTAATGAACTTCTCATTTACACTCAGTTTGATGTGTCTCTTTTCCCTATTGCAGCAGATACAGTATCTCCTCACTAACCAGCAGCATTTCACCACCACTGTGCCCCATGGGTGCCTGCTGTTTTTCCCTTTGATTTCAGGCCTCAGTTGGAGGTCCTGCATCATTCCGCCATAGCTTTCATTTGGAATTTGTGTGGTCCCACACACTGAGGTTGATCCCAACTTTCCTCTGATCACTTCCTACTTTCTTCTGACGGCTCTAGCTCATGCCATTCTTTCTTAAGTCTGATCTGGTGAAACAAACCCATTCTGTTTTCATGCAGATCTTCCTGTAAAGCCTTCATGCAGACACACACTTCTGCCACAAAGCCTATCCAGCTCAGATTCATCTGCTGAAATATATTCCTCTATAATAAAAACAAATACAATTTCATAACAAAGTAAAGCTGAGCATGAGACCGAGTACACAGTTAATTTTTGCCAGTTGCCTTCTGCCAAGAGCAACATGCTTGTTCTCATTCCCCCTTTCAGTTGCCTTCCCCACATGCCTCTGTTTGTCCTTCTGTTTTGTTATCAGCTTCCCAGTCCTTCCTAAGGGCCTGATCCTGTGCCCTGACTGGTGGAAGGAGCAAAATCACTGTGGCAAGCTGAGCTTTGCCAAGGTTACACTGCTGTGAAAGGAAGGCAAATAACCCTCTGTCTTATTACTAGCTCATAAAGACTACACAGCTCCAGTACAGCGCTTTTCTTTAATTAGTCAGAATTAGCATATACATCTCCATACTCTCTTTTTTCCCTTTGTGGGCTCAACTACTTTGAAGAAAACCTCTTTGCATGCCTACTCAGTTACCGTATATCTTGACATTAAAAAAATGACTCTGGAAGCATAGGTCTCACTGAACTCCCACACACAGCCAAGGAAAGCTGCTCACCATGCTCAGAGCAGCTTGTTCCCAGCCTGCCGCCCCTTCCCTGGCGTTGGCACAACCCGGCTGCAGCGACTTCCAGTCCTAATTGAAGCCTTTGGGCATGATTGTGTTATTATTATTTAATAAACAACCACATAAAACGCTGGTTGACATTTAAATAAGAGTAAAGAAAGGGAAGCTCTGACTCCTAGGCTGTTTTGTTTTGCTGTTGACTCCAGTGGAAGCAGGAGCAGGTTCTCTACGCAATACCTGTGCTTGCGTGGCTCATGCTCACCTTCAGGGTTTTAAGGAAGGCACTGAAAGGGAACAGACCTATTGCAGCAGTCAGCCTCTGTTGCAATATAAGCTGTGAATACGTAGCTGTCACCTGGGCATGCTCAAGGAAAATGCATCCACGGTCATCTGAAAGGCCATGAAGATAATCCAAGCGAGCATAAATGAAAGAGAGAACCTTGGTTTTGCATTTGGTTGTAAGTTGTAGACATTCAGAAGAGGAGTTATCGTGGCAAAAGAAAACATTCTGTCCTTGAGAGGATCTCAGAGTAGCACAGTGTGTTCAATAAGGTTTTGAGAGAAAACAAAGAGCTGAAGGCCAGAGCTGACTCCTTCAGACAAAAAGTATAAAATGCAGGACTCAAAGTGCTTAAATACTTCAGTGACAAGCAACAAAGAAACGCCTGTTACTATAATTGCCTGCATTAAGTAAAGAGCCAGAAAATCTTGAGAACTTTTTAAAAAGTAGATATTTGATGTGTAGGGAGTGTAAGAACGAAATTCTCTCGGGCCATGGCCGGAGCCCTGAATCAGCAGAACTCTTTTCCTTGAAGAAAGTGAAAAAACCAGAGGAGGGTGAGTACATGCACCCTTATTATCTTTTCTCGTGGTGGATCAAAGAAGTGGCATTCTCAGGGCTGCCAGTTTCCTGCAGTGAATCTGGAGTGCAGGGTTTATTTCTGTTAGGCAACTTCTCAAATACACTAGTCTTGTAATGGACCTCTTATGAGATTTGAATCTTATTTACTAGCTTGCATATGGTATAATTGTTTTAAAGGTATTCAGTAGGAGTGAAGCATTCCTGCCATTTAGAAAAATTATATACATATATACTTTAATTCGAGGGTGTTCACCCCTCGTTCTTCCCACCATTTCATTACCTGCTTGCTCTCCCTATGTTATATATTAAAAGCTTCACGGAGTGGTTTGCTTGCATTTACATATGTGGATGGTAATAATTCTGTGATGTTGCTTGGAACTTCTGCATGAACATGTTATATAAAGTCAGTGTGGGCATGGCAAATGTATTGCAGATTTTTCATAGATAAACACAGTCAGTGAATGCAAATATGAATGAGTTTGTGTGCAAGCTTTAATATCTAGGCAGAGCTTGTATGTGCGTAACACCTGTAACCACAACTGTCAGTGCAAACAGGGAAACTTGTTTTAAGGCATTTGTGCTGATTTAAAAGTGCTGGACTTTGAAATACTTCGGCTGGCGTGGTGCAGATGTGCTCATCCTCCGGCAGGTATTTAAGTGCATAAACTCTGTTATTAAAGAATACAAACTTTATTAGCAGTTGATATTCCAAAGATGTTGGGAAAATAGCTATCCAAATAGTGAGAATTCCTTGTGAGGTAAGTGATGGCTTTTAAAGACATTATGTAGACCTTACTGGGTAATGGATTAAAAAGTGGTAGCTGATGGTCTTTGGTGGTTTTTGGAAGCCTTAAACATGGAGAATTTTTTAAAAGCAGAAATGGAAGTGTAGAGGAAGGGTGGTGGATTTGCTTTTGTGGCTGTGTAGCTGTTAGTAGGGTTGGTTTAGAAGTTTTCTTGCAAAAAGACATTGAAGGGCTATACAGTGTAAGGAGGAAGTGGGGACAGTTTGAGCATGGGCTCTAAACAGATTATATGAAATAATCTTCCCCGGAAGGGAGACCAAGTGTCTATTTCTTGTGAGAGCACTGAAACAAGCATAGCATATATTAAAAATGTAGAGAAGTATGCTCTGTAAAGTTTTCTGTTGTGTTTTATCAAAGCTGTTCATGTTGCAGGAAGAAAAAGATACATGGAAGTTCAGGGTTTTAATCAACAGAATGACAAAACAAACACTTCTCAGCCTTCTCTTTGTTCCTGAATACAACCTATGCTTGTTTTGTTATTTGCTGGAGGTAAAGTTGGCCTGAATTGTCCTGCAGAACATTTCCTCAATACAGAGTTCAGGTTCAACATCTGAAGGTTCTCCGTTCAATGGGAGCCCATGTACTCATTCAAAATAACACCACACGAAGTAGCTACTGAACTGTTTAAGAAAAGTTATGTTTTGTAGGGAGAGGAAATGAACTTATCTTCATGTTTGCATCTCTTTAGAGCTTAGCGTAAGAGGCTTATTCATGGCAAATCAAAAGAAGACTGTCTTCTAAATGTCCAGTATATTGAAGAAGGTGACTGGAAGCATCTGTATCTCCCCATTTGTCACTTTTTCTTGTTGGTTGCTCCTACAGAATACCTGGAAACATCAGTAAAACAAACAAACACCATGAAAAACAAAACAAAACAAAAAACTTGAAAGCATAAATAAATGACATTGGTCTCACTGTATTTTAGAACTCTTTGTGTTTTTTCTGTATAGCAGTTGGATGATGTCAGAGTTTGATTATAGTTTAGGTTGTTCCAGTAAGAGCAATTAATTTGGGGGCAAAAGCTGGTGAGGACCCTGTAAGACACTGAACAATGTTTTTGGTTTTCATGCACTGAATCATCAGTGTTTATAGGCCTCCAACATGTAAATCACCCTGAGGTAATCTGGAAGGGAAGGATATGAATAAGCCAATTAAATTGGCAAAGAGCCTAAGGAACACCCTGTTTAGGGATAAAATCACATGCCTGTCCTTGTGCCAATAGTTCTGGAGAAAGAAATGGAACTCCAGCCCTTGTAATTCATTTCTTTGCAGATACATGTGATTTAGAAGACTTTAGTCTTCTCCTTTTGTATGTATGAGCTAAGGTGACTGAGGTAAAGTGTTTTGTGCAAGTAAGTCTTATTTTGATGACACAGAAAGATGTCATCCAGGTTGCAGAGGGTGTTGGAACTAGTTGCCTCACATATGGTAATTACTTCTTATTCAGTTTTATGATATGAATATACAAAGGACTGTATTGCCCTTTATCTTTCCAAGTACATCTTTTTTTTTTTTCATTTGGAAAGGGAGGCACAATTTTCCACTAGGAAACCTCCACCCAACTCAGCAGTTACCGGCACACTGTAAGGTGCTCTGTATCTAAATAACAAAAACAACTGCTTCTTCCTAGCATATGCCGAGCCCATGCCATCAAAGGTATGATGTAACGGCAAAAAAGGTAGAGGTGAAAAACATTTTTCTTCAGAAGTTGTGAAGAGGAAAAAACATTTGCATTCTTAGTTTAAATTTTCACATGGGCAAATGGGCACTTCCTGTGCTTTTAAGAGGGTTGCTGCATTTGCTGGAAGTCAAACTGGATATTTCTGCCATCCCACCCAGATCTTTGAACTCAGGCTAATTCCCATCAGGCAAAGAGCTGGCTCTCTAGAAGAGATACACTGCATACGCCTCCGCTGGCGGAAAGGCCCCGGCAAAACTCTTGGTTGACATCAGGCAGTTTACGTGGGAGTGGATCATTATGAGATCCCCAAGTGTGGGTGAAGTTGTAATTGGCATTTGTACGTTACTAGGCATCAGAGAACTTAGCTGTAAACGAACCCATAGGAAATGCCTAGGAGTTGCCAGAAGCAGCGCTCACAGAAGTACTCGTTTAAGGAACTTTTGGGGCTTAAATCTTTAGGTACCATTAAGAGTAGGGGAGGCACCACCTAACACCCCTCTGGATGCCTTGGAAGTAACAGCACCAGGAAATCCTAGATACAACGCACAGACTGGCCAAAGCCCCAGACAAACATAGCTGTTCAAGATGCTTTGGATTCCTTTCACCCAACCCCAGCCATCTGGTAGCTCACCAGTGAGCCAGAGCTGGTCCCCACTCCCCATGGAGACAAAGAGGCACCTTCCAGGAACAATTTGCTCCAGCCCAAAATAGGTATAAAATGGCTGTGAAGAGCACTTCATTTTCTTCTTCTTAGGTTGTGTGCTGGGGAGGCCTTGATGATGGTCTGATCTCACTAGATAGCTTGATGAGGTTACTCCCCACCTGAGCCTACAGCTCCTCTGGGACCAGGCCACAATGTTGCTGGCAGCAGAGCAAGCTGCCATTGCTTGAGGAGGGCTCAAAGTTTTGTACAGGGGGGTCAGTATAAGGGCTTCTTTTGATCTGTACTGGAACCAGAGGCCTGCTTGACCTCTCGGACATGTCTATGGCCCTTATTCATTTCCAGACAGTGCTCAGAGCAGTGAAAAGAAACAGAAATAGCTGCTTTCACTTCTGTGTTGGTGTATGGGCCCTGCACGGAAACAGGAACTGAAGTAAGGTTAAGCAGGGTTAGAGGAACAGCGTTTGGTAAAAGAAGGGAGAAACACATGACCTAGCCAAGTCTAACCGCAGGGCAGCGTATATAAGCTGTTGCCATGTCCTCCCAAGGCTGAGCTGCATGAAGCACAGGGCCCATGATCCAGCCTAAGTCCCGCTGTCCCCATAGACAGAGCTCTAGGATTACCGTGACCTTCCTCCTGCCCTTGTGAGACTGAAATATATAGCACAGCTGTAGGACATAGTTCATCATTTATCAAGGGTAAATACAGTTCTGGATGGGAACATGGAGGTGGAAAGTGTTCTTCACGCAGCGCTTGCTTGCGTGTTGTGGCTTGCTGCTTTGACAAAGCAGGACTCTTTGTCTTTTTGTAGACTGGTGAGTGACTCCTTATCATAACCTTGCGAGATCTTTCAAGTGTGTTCATGAATAGGAAGGCGATTAAGATGACACATCAAGGTTTCCTGAATGCTTATTGCTATTCAGCAGATCCTCATGTGTTTCTTAGTTTTCGTTCCAAAACAAGGTGTTTCTAATCTCTGGTGTGATTGGTAAACCACATCCTCTCCCCCTTGATGGCCCAGCTTACTGTGAAACAGAGCAAAAAGAAAGTGAGTTTAAGCGAGGAGCTGTTGGAGCTACAGCAGATAATTTGACAGACACTGAGGTGACCTCTGCAAAGCAGGCTTCCCCTGCTCTGAGCAGTTACAGTGACAAAACACCAGGCTAAAAATGAAGTGACCTGACTAAAAAGCTTTGCGCGAGAGAGGCTAAATGGGGATTTAGATGTGATGTTTTGTAGAGGAGATAGAGAAGATAGCTGTGTAGTTGGAGAAGAGTTGAAAGTCTCGCTCTGAACACATCCATAAATCATGCCAGGTAGAGTATTTTCTCTTCCCCCGAGTGCTTTGCAGGCTGGGAGTCTGCTTCAGCTACAGCTGCTTCTCTTCAAGAGCTCATTAGAGCCACAAGACTTGTTTTTTAAGCTGTGTATGAAAGATGTAGTGCTTGTCTCTGTCATGCAGCTGAAGAATTAGGTCTGTAGCCTGACTAAAGTGCCTTTTTTGAGGAGAGGACTCATGTTAATTGCCCTACATCTAAGGAAATCTAATTTCAGAAGCACAAGGACACAGAGGGAAAAAAGGAAGCCTGATTTTTCCAGAGTTGAAGTGATGGCATTGGTGCAAAGATGTATGTCACCAGCAGTGCCTCTGGGCCTTCTGGCCACAGCAGTTGCTAACAGAGGGTAGGAGGACAACTGAGGCCAACAGCTTCAGGGACAAATGTCCCTGGTGTACAGACAGTGTCTTTTGCAAAGGGCTGGGGGGTTTGCAAGCGGCAGTGCAATGCAGAAAGTTTTTCCCTGATATCTGATGACTTCTATGGCTTCTACACCCTGCTTGCAAAGTGAAGTAGTTCTGGTGGTTTCCTTTTCTTCAAAGTACTTTACACTTTGTGCAAGGCTACATTTGGGGTTAGTGCACTATAGGCACACCCAGTTCAGAAAACGTAGAGATATATTTACGTTGTAGTCTCATTTCCTTGATTTGACAGGGCAGAGAGAGAAATCCCAGGAGCCATATATCCCAAGGTTTATTCCAAATTGGTTAGAAAGAGCAAATGAAAAAATCTGTGTGCTTCTTGATGTGTATACCCAGACCCCTGTGACAGACCCCACATAGCCCTTCCTACTTTCTGCCCTCCTACTCCTACCCCATCAGCTCTGTAGCCCCAAGGACTTAGCTACCACTTGCTCCTTGCTATCTGGTGCCCTCGGCTACTGTAAACACCCACCCAGGCTGATCCCATTACACCCCTGTACAAGTGTGGGGACCAGCATGTACCCCAATGGGAGACTTGTGAACTTGTCTCTGTTTTTTTCCAATTGCAGCCTGGCAGTTGGAGAATTCTCCACTATGACACGGTGCAGGTGAGACTGGGTCTGGGAGGAAGAACAAACTCTAGTCAGTAAAAATGGAAAGTGAGAACGTGACCAGTTCTCACTCATCCTCACTCTGCTTAACATAACCCCATCATCTAAGTATCTCTTTTTTGCTTTATTCCCTCCTCTCCTCGAGCTTTAGCCCTCTAGTTGTCTTTCCCTCTTCTACTACCTCTTCCTTTTATTACTGTTCTCTCTTTATAGTTGCCTCATCTCACTGAAGAAACCCTCATCCTTTTTTCCTCCTGTTTCCCTAGAATCATAGTATCATCAAGGTTGGAAAAGACCTCCAAGATCATCTAGTACAACCGTATATGGATGGTGGTCTGTGCAGTGGGATGCTCTTTTATAAGGGCATGTAGTGACAGGCTGGGGGGAAATGGCTTTAAACTGGAAGGGGGTAGATTTAGACTAGATATCAGGAAGAAATTCTTTACTGTGAGGGTGGTGAGACACTGGAACAGGTTGCCCAGTGAGGTTGTGGATGACCCTTCCCTGGAAGAATTCCAGGCCAGGTCTATAGCAGGGGGGTGGAACTAGATGATCTTACAGGTCTCTTCCAACCCAAACCATTCTATGATTCCATGCTATTCCCACCGCATGCAGTCTCTGATCCTGTTCCAAATACCTTGTCCTATTGCAGGGCCATGGCTCAGAAATGCCTGGACTTTAAACATACTCAGACCCATTGTTCAGAAAATAGGATTACAGTATCTATGCTGTCCTTCATCTCTCCTCTAATTAATCAATTCTATTTGATTGATTGATAGTGGCTTTCTGGTATAGCAATCTCCCAGGTCCAAGGAGCAGCCACATGCTTTTCATTCTTACATATCTGCCTGGAGCATGTGGAACGTATTAACCTCACAAAATTAGTTAGAGCCTCTTCTAAATTAGTTTGCATGAACTGTCAGGACTCACTTCTCTGATCTTTAAGAAAGCTGATGACAGAGGCAGATAGCAATGATAGGCTCATGGATCATTCTCTCATTCATGGTCCAAGCAGACCTCATTCTGTCCAGAAAGGAGTGGATCACAGTAGGATCACACACAAAGGAGCGTGACCACAGTAGATTGCCTTCCCCAGTCTGATGCCTATGCTCTCTTCAGTTAATGCTCACTCCCTGAGAGGGCCAGACCCTGTTCATGATGATGTTGTTGTAATACCATACCAAGAGTCTGCAAATGCCCAATGTGAATGGGGGTCACTGTAAAAGGTTGAGGCTGTCTGTTCCCTTTCACTCTTTCAGGGTGTACTCTGAGTTGCAGACACTCTTGTGACCCCAGCTTCTTCATGAAGCCCCAGATCATCGTTCAGGGAGGTGGTGGAGTTGCCGTCTCTGGCAGTGTTCAAGAGGCACCTGGATGAGGAGCTACGAGATATGGTTTAGTAGCTTGTGGTACTGGGAATGGCAGGGTGGTTGGACTAGATGATCTTGCAGGTCGTTTCCAACCTTGTGATTCTATGATTCTATGATTCTATGATCAAGCCCTTCTCTTCTGCTTCAGAGCTCATCTCAGATTCCTCAGCCTTCTTTCAATTGGCTCTTTTGGAACAGCCTTACTGCTGGTCTTTCATAGTGGCAAGAAAATAATAGTGCTTCCATGCTGCTGGTGCATCTGGGAGTAGCTACTGCAAGGAAGGACCAGCCTCACTTGCTCGCTTACTGCAGGCTGGAATGGTTCTCATTTGCAATCTGGTTACTACCAGGAGTCCTTTGGCATGGACTTCATGGCAAATTTACTGCTCTAGGACCATTAACCTGACAAACTTCAGTTCTCTGCTTCACAAAGAAAACAGGAAAAAAGCCATATATATATATATATATATATGTATATTTTACAGAACTCACTCTTCAAAACAACTGAACAGGTTGAAAGAAGGAAGGAAGGAAGGAAGGAAGGAAGGAAGGAAGGAAGGAAGGAAGGAAGGAAGGAAGGAAGGAAGGAAGGAAGGAATCTTCCTCAAATTCAACCTAAATAAACCACCAAACCCTACATACACAGGCATGAGACTTGAGATATGAGCTGGAACTGATAAAAGGTTGGCAAAGCTGTTAGCAAACTTAAAATGGGATCTTATAAAGAGAAGTTGGGTAATATTCCAAAAAGTGGTGCTACCAGTCCTGCCAATGAATACTTAGATATGGCCCTTGCAGATTGCAGGTCCCTTTGCTGCAGTGCTCACTGGTGAGTCATGCGGATGATCTCTAATTGAAGGATAGAAAATGGCCTGCTGTGGCCTGCAGCCATTACGAGCTGTGCATTTTTTAAGGGATGTTTGTTGCAATCCTCTCTATTTTCTGTAGGTGGGGTGTGGCTCTCCCATTCCTGGCAAAGTGGCTGGTACAGCCTTTGGTTGGGAAAATATGGGTGCTGTTGCATGACAAACTAAGTTTCCCTTGGGGGAGGAAGGGGGGGGGGCACATTATCTTCTTTCTCTCCAGCACAGCATCAGGCATGGGACAGGTCCCTAAAGCACAATTGAGTTGCATAGAAATCTGGCAGCTTTATCCAGTTCGTAGTTATGTGGATCATGCTCATGGAAACATCTGAATCACATTTCACACTATCCACCTAACTATATAAACACAACCTAATCCTCTTCTTAGAATCTGAACTTTATGTTCTCTCAGACTATGCCTCCTTTGCCTTCTTTAACCAGAAGTCTTGTGACCCTTGCTTCTTGCATAATTATTTGTGCACAATGGAATGTGACTATGTTCAAATTCTCTAGCTGGTACAGAGAAGACACTCTGTTCACATTTAAATGCAGGCACACAAGTTTCTCTGGTTGTGACGCATTAGGCAGCTCATTCTCCTTACAGAATGGGAGGAAAACAACAATCAGCCCCACAGACGACAAAGCTTGGGTAGGCACTAACTCCACAGCTGATCCTATGGTGGGTGTGACACCTCCTATACCCCCCGTCTTCTTTGTGTCATCCCATTGCTGCATTCTCCAAGATTGGTCAACCCAAGACTGCCTGGAGTCACACAGCAGAAGGCAGGCTAGGGCACAGTGCTGCAAACATATGGATCATGGAATAATCTAGCTTGGAAAAGACTTGCAAGATAGTCAAGTCCAACCATCAACCTGACCTACCAAGTCCCGCTTCTTGAGCATTTTCCTTAGTGCCACATCCACTCATCTCTTGGATACATAAAGGGATGGGGACTCCACCATCTTTCTGGGCAGCCCGCTCCCGTGTTTGACCAGTGAGGGTGATGCATGGGCTTGGTTCTTTGGAAGTTGCAAGCAGGAAGCAGTCTAGAGAGTATTCTCATGGATATTGCATCCAGCCTGGCAGACAGAAAAATAAATGCACCCTCTGTTATTACAAAAAGCCAGAGGCTGCTATGCTAGTCCAGACTGATGAAGTCTGATATCCTGCTTCAGGCAGCAATACTCAATGGCTGCTGAGGGACATGCAAGAAATGCTGAAGTAAAATGGAGATGAAATCATTCACTGTGTACTTTTCTCATCATCCTACTGATAACTAGATAACTAGTTAAATGTGTCACCAACTAGTGACCAGCAAGATTTGGGAAGAAAGGGGAAGGAAGAAGGCTGAACTACTTCAGTTGCTGTCCTGCATTGTTCTTGTCACTTGGATGATACAAAAAACAAGGAAAGAATGAAACCTCCATCCTATTCCTTTAGAAGACGATGACAAACCCCTCATTGTTCTCAATGGCTCTGGATCATATCTGTCATTATCTCACACAGGGCACAATTAATATCGTGACTAAGATTTAAAAGTGAGTCAAAATAGATTGTTTTTAAGTCTTGTTGGCAAGGCTGTAACCTCGTTGTCAGCTGCCTTCTTCAATGACAGTGAGATAACTACTCTATAAAAACATTTTTTGCCACTGTACACAACAGTGAAAAATGCAGGTGAGCAATATTTTATGTACATAGATATGAAACTGGTTATATTATAAGGAACTGAGCAAACAAAGCACTTGTTTTTTTTTATTTTTTGTAATATAAATGAGGAGATTTCATTACTCAGAATCAGGGTGCACCTTGTTTGGTAAATACAATAGCAAATGGGTTCTTCAAATCCTTACTCATAACCATTCCAGTGAGAGACAGTTAAGCAGCACAAGAAAAATGTACTATTCCTAGAAATCTCCTGACTCAACTCTTGTCCTATATCTGTCAGTGGGTCGATAGCATGGCTGTTGTAATTGAACACAAAAATGCATCTGTTAGCAAACAAGAAGAATCTGGATGTGATCACCAAGATGGAAATGAACTGTGCCAAGATGGGAGTCCAGCGGTATGGGGAAGGTTGTCAGGCTTGCAGAGTGAAAATCTGAGTTGTCTGACACTGTGTGGTGATAAGAGAAGTGAATGTACAACCAGCATGTTTGACAGACAGTTAAAAGGGCAGAAATGAGAGATAATGTTGCTTCATTTCTATTTCTTTCACTAGTAATACTCTTACTTTTTCCTTTAGACACTTATACACTGTAGACATTGTGTGTAAACTTCTGTAGACTTACACGTATGGTGTGGCATGGTTGAAGGGAGAGCAAATTGCCAGCAGATAGCCAGCATCCTGGGGAGAGGTTCAAGATTTGGCTGCTTCCATGTGTATCTACCCAATCCCACTTTCTCTGCTGGAGATTTGGAGAAAAAAATGAAAGAAAATCAACCAGAAATCAGATCTGAGCTCTACTTATGAAAGTGATAGTGACAGAAAGACAGAAATAGAAAACAGAGATGATCTCAAAACTGGAGATGATCCATGTAGTTCCTGAAACTAGAGATTTCTTGCAGGATATTGCTAGGTTAATAAATTAAGGCTCTGACAAGTGGGTGTAAAAATTTGATCACGTCTGTCTTTAGGAACCAAAGAAACTGCTTCCATTTTCAAAAGGGTGGAATATCTGACAATTTCTTCTTCCTGCTTTCATTTTGTGAATGGGGTAGTGCTCAGCATAGTAGATTTTTGGGAGTCGTCCTGCTTGTCTGAATTGTTAGAATGCATAGTAAATGGGTAGGATGGCTCAGCTACTTCCCCTGTCTTTTATTACAAGTTCTTTAAAATGATAGCATCATTTTCAGATGCATAAACTGTATGTATTATAAAATACAAGTAAATGGAAACGCAGATTTTCTGTTACACACCATCTTTCTCCCCACTCCAACTATCCGGTTGGAAGTTCCTTCCTATCAGTCTGCTCCCTGCACTGACCTGTGTGTGAACATCTCCCTCCTGCCTTCCAGTGGCTTCTCAGCAAGAGAAGAATCTGCCCAAGTTATAATAGAGTCATTCACGTTGAAAAAGACCTCTAAGATCACCAAGTCCAACTGTCAGCCTATCCCCACCATGCCCACTAACCACCTCCCTCACTGCCACATCTACGTGGTTCGTGAACACCTCCAGGGGTGGTGACTCCATCACTTCCCTGGGCAACCTGTGCCACTGCCTCGCCACTCCTTCTGAGAAGAAATCATTCCTGATACCCAACCTGAACCTCCCTTTGAAGATATTATGGCTTTACTGATTAATCTCCTTGGGACAGTGATGTACCCAACAGAATTGATGCCTGCAGGGGATGCTTAGTTTTAAGCAAAATTCCAGGGAAAAGGCTCCTCTTGCCAAATTTGAGTGATTTTCAAAGCTGAAATATTTGCTGATGACTTTTCAGTGTGAATAGGTCACGTCAGTATGCTGTCTTGCTCAAACAATCACAGTTATGTTGGCTTTAATGCTGACTTCTGCTGATAGCCTTTTGGATTGAGGAGAGAATGTCATGAATGGAAAAGTGCATCTTCATTAATTATTTATTTTTCTTTTTCCCAGCACATGAATCTAAAATGGGCCTGCTGCCCTCTTACTGTAACTTAATTGCATGGATTGGAATTTAATTCACATTAATTTTTGTGCCCTACATGTTTGAAGTCCAGAGCTAATCCAAAGAATCATTTTATTTCATTACAGCCTTGTTTTTCCCTCTGGATCTTACTCACTGTGCCATGAATATTTCTTGATGATCTTTATGTTAGCCATTTAGAGCTAGTCTCATGGCAGTAAAACGGTTTCTGGCAGTCAGTGTTTGAAATTCTGGGGAAAAACAATTTGTAGCATAGAAAATTTAGAAATACTGGAAGAGTATTAGGGACCCAATTACAGGACAGTATCGTCCTGATTATTCTATTTTATAACGCTGAGAGATCCAGCTATGTGACAACTCCAAATTACACTGAAGTCTTGACCCTTGGTAGGAGTCATTTCCCAGTTTGATCAGCAGTCTGGATCAAACAGTCCAGGACATATTCTTTCCTTTGTCTGTTCTTTGCAGGGCTGTGGGCTTCAGGGAGCTTCTCTCACACTCTGAAAGAATCAACTCTGTGTCACTAAGTTCAAAAGAGGGAACTAGCTTCCAACCAGATGTGCTGTAAGTGGGGCAGTGCTCCTTGGTTACCTTGGCACTCACTAAACCAGCTGAGCGAATGTCCAGGATGTCCTGTGTGCATCACTTCCTATACATCGCCTTGTCTCTTATCCACAGCTGCTGTGGACTTTCCTTTCAGCATAGAGCTGCTTTGTCTGAATAAGTAGTGACAGAATCTAAAGAAGCAATAGATTTTGAAACCGAGACAACTGGAGCAATCATTCTTTGATCTCTGGCAAAGCCCAGAGGCTTGATTATTTTCCAGTGGAAGGAGCTGAGATAAATGAGTTTTGGGGAGTAGGAAACTTGAAGAGTTCAGGCTGGAGGTACATTAAAGCAAAGGGTTTGGGGGTGTGCCTTTCATATCAGCGTAGGCATCGCTGAGCCACGGGATCCCTCACAACCAGGCTCGCACATATTTTGTAGGAACTGGCAGGAATGTTTCTTTCCATAGACCTCTGCCACCTCCTTGGAAATGGATCAAACCCATTTTATTAAAAACCACCATTTGACTCCTCACGTTTTTATACTGATTAAGAACACTGACTTGGCTAACTGAACAAGGCAACTGATTGTGGCTCAACTGCTTCACGCTGGAAAAGCTTTGATCGGACTGAGTGGGAGTTTATGTTTAAGGTACTGTATAAAATGAATGTTGGTGATAAGCTTATAAACTGAATTTGAACCTTGCACAGGCTCCAGAGAGAAGGAATAAACAACTCAATTTATATTCTCCACAGATACACACCAAGATGTCCCTCTGACCTTCAGTTATTTTCCTTGGGGGAGGGGGGAGGTCAGATGGTTTCTTAAACTGTTTGAAATGATTTGTCCAGATTAGCTGTCTGTGCTGAAGATGGAGAGCTTTCAGGGTGGGTCCCAGGAGCCCTAGAGCCAACTGTAATGAATGGGTTTGGTGTTTCACTATGAGGATAAAAAAGCTGAATGAGTTACAGAGTTGCCAAATAACCCCAGTTCATTCACACAAACCTGAAGATAATGTGCTTCTCTTGATCCCAACGTGATATCGTTAGAATAGCTTATTTCAAGGGCATCCGTGTCAGGCATCTTCTCTCCCTCATTACTTATCAGCCTCTGAAGTATAGACAGCAATGAATTGCAATTAGAGGACACTGATGACATGAAACTGAAGGAGCATGTAGGGCTCATCTCCTGTTGATACTGAAGCTGGTGACCAAGTTTGCTGGGGATTAGATGGAAGCAAGGTTAGATGGTCACGCTGTGAAAACCTCCACTCCAGTACATCTACTGTAAGTGCAGAAGCCGATTTGACAAGTTTGGTCAAATAATTGTTTATCATAGTGGTCCATGAAGTGCAGATCCCAACACAGCCATCACAGAGAGGCTGGGGCTGCCACAAGCTCTGGGCATGAAGGATCCCCTCACAGAGGCAGGCAGTGAGCGTTTCTTTGCCTGGGAGATATTTTCTTTGGAAGGTGAGGTTGTGATCTCTCTGAACAGATGTCTAAATATTTTATCAGAGGAGTCATCCAGCTGATGTGTGAGTCTTACAGCTGTAGGAAAAGAGAGTTTTGTTTGTGTTTTCTTGAAGAAGAGGGCTAGAAGTGAGAAAGCCAAGGTTTGGCTGTGGGCAAGTCACTCCTATTTTTACACTGCTCTAGCAGCCTCCTCATGACTGCTCTGAAAGTTGGCTGCAGAGACACAGCACCCCAAACTTTCACAGACATTCTCCCTTCCCTGGAGGCATTCAAGGTCAGGTTTAGTGGGCAGCCTGGTCTGGGGTGGCAGCCCTGCCCATGGCAGAGGGTTGGAGCTCAATTATTTTTAAGGTCCCTTCCAACCTTAGCCGTTCTATGATCCTCTGCCTCAAAACAAATGTTTTTCATTTATCATCATGAAGGGAACATTCTTTAAACCTGATTTACAGTTTATTTCCAATTTGACTGCATGCTAAGTGAATGCAATAATATATATCTAAATCAGAGATAAACTGCAAAGTCTCATTTGTGAACTGGAGCCCCATTCTTTGAGGAAAAGTTCTTTTGCTTCTAGCCCAGCCCCACCACTTTTGTATACAAATAGTTATGGGAAAACATATCATAAACATCATATTCCTCAAGCCTTCTGAGAGCGTTATTGACTTCTTTAGATGCTCCTGTTCAGGAGTCACAGACCCACTAAATACTCAGCTTCCACCTGAATAATTTTACTCTCAACATACTCTCTTCATCATGCATTATTCTGTTCTACTCTGCCCTGAAATAACAAAGTTTAATTGGCAATCTGGCTCTGATTTACTAGTATCTCCTTGTGCATGGAAGGAGAACTCAAATTCGATGCACTCATTCTCAATCAATGTCAGCTTGGTATTAACTCAATGTTATTACATTATTGATTTTATTCATCCCAGGAGCTACATCAATTTATCATGGAATTTACACTTCTTTAACAACCAGCACAAATCAGGAACATTTGTTACGCTTGCAATGTAGACTGGAAGGTTTTTGGAATCTGATCCTTATTTTCCTTTACATTTGTTTAGATTTCCAGTTAATCTGAATTCCTATCTTGCCCCTTTGAACTTTCAACCAACTGTAAATACTTTTGATAAATTTCCTGGCTAAAAAGTGTATTGCAACATAGTTCTGAAAAAATGCAAAACACCCATTGCCTTCTGATGTATTGATATAACTGGTTTGAGGAAATAAATGGTTGGGCGTTTTACATTACACAGTGACCACATGTAAGCAATAAAAGCTGTTTATAACCTCAATTATCCCTTTGGTTCTATTATACATAATACAACCATTTGTAGTTTTAACTCATGTTTTGAAGGTGTTTAGCAAATGAAAAGCATAGCAAAAATTCTGTCCTTTTCCATTGCATTTTGCAGCCTGGCTCATTTGTAACAGATAAAGATATTCTGGGAAAGTTCATTGTCTGTTTCTTCATTTGTTAGGATTTCCTCTGGCTGAGCTCTGTGATGGCTGGAGAGATACTGAAGGGATGATGTCTGAAGAGTGGGAAGTGAAAGCCTGAGGGGTTTTTGAAGTGGAAGCTGAAGCTGAGTTTTGAAAAAAAAAAAAAATTGTTAATGTCTAGATAGCAGAAATGATGATTTAGCATTTGTGAGAAAGGATGTGGGACATCAGAGCAGTCCCAGAACTGGCTGGCATTAATAGATGTGCATTTTAGAGGGCTAAAGCACCATTAGTATCCTTCCACATATACACAGAGAAACTCACTACTGGTTGGAGAGTGAGGCACAATTGTAAACTCTCTATTCTTTGTAGTAATTTTATCACTACTGCTTTTTATCGACAGTTGCTTTTGTCTGTTACCTGTGTGCAGTAAGAATAAAACTTGCAGGATATACCATTTCTTAGCAGTAAGGGAACAGAGAATAGTCAGAAACACAAAGATGGACTTTACTGAAAATAAAAGAATCGATACAGCCAAATTTAACTTTTAATGCATGAGTAGGCTAGGAAAGGGAGGATTGCAAAATCTGTTTCCATGGCAGTGCCACCCTTCAGTGTTACCTAACACAATCAGGATTACATCATCAGAACAAACTTTCATCAGTTCATCACAATTTGGCTGTATGACGCTACTTTGAGCTCAATGTGGAAATGATGCTTTTATATCAATTTGCCACCTCCAGAGTGTTGCAAATAGTGTAGGAAACCCCATCCAGCCATAGCCTGCCATGGGCTGCTATGAGAGAGACCATCACACCACCCAACACTAAATGAAAAATTCAGGAGCTTGAGTGTTTGTAGGGGCTTCCTTTTGAAAGACAAAAATGGAGAAGCCAGAGTGGATACCGTGGAACCTGAGTGCTTGTGAAATTTGGAAAAAAAGTAGGCTGGAGGCAGAAAAAAGAAGATAGAATCCCAAAATGGCTGAGGTTAGAAGGGACCTCTGGCTCCACCTGACCCAACCGCTGCCCAAGCAGGGACACCCACAGCAGGATGCCTAAGACCACATTCAGGCAGCACATGAAAACTTCAAGGAGATTCCACAGGCCCATGCTGAGCCATCCTCACAGAAGAAAAAAGCTCAAGGACTTGCTTTGAATTTGCCTGAGCAGATAGATTTTTCTGTTTTGTTTTTCCTTTTGTAACACAGCCAGCTTGCATCTGTACCAGAAGTCCTATGCATGAGAGCCATAGTGGTACTTGTGATGTCAAAGTATTGTCGAGAGACATTAGGTAACTTCTCAGACTGTATGGTGCAGGAGAAACCATTCTCCAGGTCAGACCTGGACCCACTGATGTGCCGGAGAGGCCACACACCAGAGCAGCAGGAGAGATGGAGCATCCCTGCCACTTTTTCCCTATGCCTTGAATGGTGATGAGTCAAGTGGGGCCTTATCCAGCGCCAGGCATGCTCATGCCAGGTTAACCCAGCAGTGTTTCTAAGCTCATGTGAACAGCCAGGGTGGATTTATCCCAGCTTTGCGCCATGTGGCGCTTAACTTGGCACAGGGCACTCTAAGACTGGCTTTGGCACATCACTGAGTTGTGACTTGGAGCTGTGGCAAAGGCTACGCCAAGTTGCCTGAAGGGTTGCTGGAGCTGCCCGTCCTTCGGGTGGAGGTTTTGCTGTGTTCACCTGCATTCGTGGTGCTGTGTGCTGTAACCAAAAGCCCCTGACCCTGGGGCCGAGCCCTGGGCCTTTGCAGCAGTACTGGATCTTCAGCAGCTGCCTTATGCAGCCTTGACTACTAAAATATCTTCACTTTCCTTTCACTGTCTGGGCACAGATGAATGCGTTTTTGGGAGCCCGTATTGGCAGAGGTGGCCAAAGTTAGATATCCACAAATAGGGAACACATTTCTTACCCTACCCTGTAACCATGGTGACTTGTTTTCTTTTAAATTCCTTCCCCTTAGGTTCAACGCTATCTTTAGATGTCATCCTGTTTTGACAAATGTGCATGTAGTTCCTGATACTATCAGGGAACCATGGCATGACAAGGACTGGCTTAAGCAGCAGCTGTATGACTGTATCAGAGATGAATGACGCAGCCTGTGCCCGTTCTGGAAATGCTCCCATTTTCTGTGATCTTTGCTCTGGCACTGCATCCAGGAGTGGCTTGATGTGCCTCTCTGCAGGTTTTTGTCTTTCCTCCTCCCCAGGTCTTGTGCAAGCATCTCCTTGCCACAGAGATTCACTTATGGTCTGGACTTAGCGAGGCCTTACAGCAGCCTTCCAGTACCTAATGAAGGCTTACAGGAAAGGTGCAGAGGGTCTCTATCAGGAAGTGTAGTGACAAGAGGGGGTGATGGCTTTAAACTAAAAGAAGGAAGATTTAGCTTAGATATTAGGAAGAAATTATCTACTTTGAGGGTGGTAAAGCACAGCAACAGGCTGCCCAGAGAAGCTGCGGTACCCCATCCCTGGAGGCACTGAAGGCCAAGTTGGATGGAGCCCTGCGCAGCCTGAGCTGGTGGATGGTGTTCCTGCTCATGACACAGGGGCTGGAGTACGGTCCTATCAGTGATTTCCCAGGCACACAGCATGGGTCAGTTGCATTCAGGACACTGGTGAAATGGGCTTCCCAGCAGAGGTCATGGAGACAGAGGGCAAGTGAAATGTCCCCTGAGATCTTGTGGCTGGTGCATGGTTTGTGTATCTTCTTTCAAAAACAATTTATGCCTCTATTATGTGCTAATATTATGCACAACCAGCAAAAACAGAATGTGAAATTTAGAGTTTTATTGCCTCTACTTTTATTCAAAGGGAGCTTTAAATGTGCAGTACTTAAGTGATGCAAATTTTTTTGTTTCCTGCAATATTTTGCATTAAACCTCTGATGCTCAGGATATAATAGCCTGTCTCTCTGCAGGTGTGTGTTTACACCGAGTAACTCTACACTACTGCCTTTGCATGTTCAGAAGTCTCGGTTTTCCTGATGTTTTTCCCTCGGAGATGTGGGCGTGAGCAGGGCACACTTCCTATTCTCTGTTGCTCAGATCTGGTCAGGGCGCTGTGTGCACAGCTGTTACCCATGCAAATACAGGGAATGCCACCTGTTGTTTTGACAGCAGAGTTGGTGCACAGGGCAGAGAGGCTGTGAGCTGCTCCTATAGCATCTCCAGCTATTTTAGCACCCTGTGTTTAAGGGTGCTCAAGAGATAAAGACCATTCAAGTCCACACAGTCAGAGACATCACATCAAAATGTTACTGGAAATCTGGCCTAAATTATAGACCATATTGTTTGACATCACCTTCAGCTAAATCATAAGATGACATTTCCTTCTTATAATGGACTGTATAAGCCCCAGTTTCAAGAGGCCAACAAAATTATCCCATCATTACATAGCTGATTTAAGGCCAGCGTGCTTTCAGAGTTGCAGAGGCGATCTTTAGCATCACACATGAATTTTATTTCTTTAATTAACAGCATCATTCTGCACGTTGGCAAGAAATTGTAATGGCACTTCATCCTTCCACTGACCAATCAGCAAAAAGTTACACTGATAATGCTGTCAAGAGACAGACTCTAAATACTACAAACCAGAAACTTTTAAATAATTAAATACTATACACTCAAAATACACTGTATTTGTAATATCACATTAGAATAAATAGTTGGGAGCAAAATCTGTGCTATACACGTCCCTTCAAATGTTTTTTTAATCTAGATATCTTTGAGACCTGAGCATTGTGCAGGTTGTTGTAAGCAGGAGATGCAAAGTACAGTAAGGTTAGGTCAATAATGTTTACTTACGAGAGCATACCTGCTTTTTTCCTGAGACACAGCCAGGCATCAGGACATGCCACACTTCCTTTGTAGGTCCCAAGAGTCGAATACTCTGGGTATGCTTTTGAGCACCTGGCACTGAGGCAGGCTGGCGTGGTGGCACTGCAGCCAAGGTCTCCAAAAGTGGTGTCTGTGGCACAGCTAACAGCTACAGTTTACTCAGAAGTAAGCTGACAAAAGGCCTCTGAAGCTGGAATTGCTGTGTGCATACCCAGATTTTCCTGGGTTAGCAAGCTGGAATTTTTTCTCACCCAGAGCCAGCAGAGCTACAAGGCAGTTATGTTTTCTAATCCAAGTCCAACAGGTCGGCTCCTGCACGTTGCCTCACTGCTCCTTCCCCTCACCCAGCCCAACCTCAACATGATGCTTGGGATGCAGCACCTTATGTGTTCCCTTTCACCAAGCCAGGTGGAGAAACTGCCTGCCACCCCTGCCGCTGGCTGCTCATTCTCCCTGCTGAGCATTGGGTCACTGCCCCCGGGGCAACAATCACCAGCCCAGGGCATGGGTAGGGAGTCTCATCCTCCAAGAAAATATGTAGCAACTCCACCCTTGACCAATCTGATCTGCCCAGAATTCAGAGCAGCTCTGTGTTTGCTTTTGTTTTGGGTTTAAATAAGTGCTCAGTTATCACTCAGAGCTATCTCACATGAACGGGTGTGGTGAAACTGCCAATTTAACCCAATCTGGGACATCTTCAAATGAATGGCCCATCTCCATAAAACTACTTTATCTCATTAATTTAGATTTGTTTACAAGTTGATTATTTAAGGACTGTCGCCACACTTCTTTTGGCTTAACGAGATTGAGTCTGTGTTTGCTGGCAATCAAGACAAATCAAGTAAGACCTCCCAAAAGCAGAAAAGGCCTTTGCAGAAGTATGCACTGTTTTGGGAGTACGTCTTTCACAGGCTGGGCATTGGCCTCAGAGGGATTTGGTTTTGCACTGCATCACACTTTTAGGAAATAAGAAGAAATTGCATCATGTTCTGGGTGTTCTCCAAACTTTCATCATCCCATCATCATTTCCCATCTCGAGATTCTGCAAACCCCAATGGCCTGCAAGGCAAGCCACCTCCTTCCCAGATCAGCAACAGCACTTGGGTTGAATGATAGAATCATAGCATCATTCGGGTTGGAAGGAACCCTTAAAGGTTGGACCCTTAAAGTCCAACTCCTCTGCCATGAACAGAGACACCTACAGCCAGATCAGGTTGCTCAGAGCCCTGTCCAGCCTGATCTTGGATGTCTCCAAGGATGGAGCATCCACCACCTCTCTGGGTACTGAACATAGAGAGTTGCCTCCTGAATCCACCACAGCCACTGGAAAAATGCCTCTGGCTTTCACAGGGCTAGGGTTTCATCCTAACAAGTTGAAAAGCTACAGGCCAAACACACCCACGAGATCCAAAACATACATCTCCAGCAATCTGTCTTGATTTTAATGTATTTGCGTATAATTTTCTTGATGAGAGTTTTCCCACTGAACTCCTGCTCTGACATGACAAGGAATGTTTAAGGCAGCAAAATGGAAAACGCAGAAGAGAGACAAAGATTAAACAAAGATTAGAAAAGGCAAACCTCTTTAGCTTTTTCTCCACTCTGCTTTCCCTCCTTCTGGCCCTACCATGGATGACTTTTTCCTTCAGAGTTACTCCATGGTAGCCCCAAAGGAAATGCTGGTGGTAAGATTGTGGTAACCTGGTCTTCACACTTGTGCTTGTTTGTTTATTTTGCAATGTAAATCAGGTCTGCACGGGACTTGCATGCACATCTCCAGCTAAGGGCCCGAGAGTTACTTTCCTCTGAGAGAGGATGGACCTCCATATCTCCAGGAAGGGGGATCCCAGTTGAGAGAGCTTCTTTCTGCCAGAGACTAACAGAGCACAGAATGGTGTATTGTCTGTTGAGGACAGAATGCAGGAGGATAATTACAGTGCTGTCATTTTTGACAGCAAACGGCAAGATGTCTCTGTAAGTATGGTTTTAGTTGTCAAGAAGATATTTCTGTGCCTCAGTCTTGTCTATATTTACCACTCTGTGAGAAGGAGAAGTGCTATTACCCACTTTTCATGCATGGTCTGACTGAGATGATAGAGCACGTGAAAAGTGAGAAACTGAGCCCTAGGTTAATATCATAAACAAGAGTCTAATCTCTTCCCTTCAGCACTGAACTAACTCATCCTTAATGGAAGAGGGAAAGAGAGGTGTCCTTTCTCAAATGTGGCCACTCCCACTGATCCCATAGCAGTGACACATTTCTTTCCATTTCTACTATTTTTCTAAGGATATATTGAGTTTACTTCCAAGGAACAAGGATCCTGGATGTGTTAAGTCAGTTTGTGGCAGGCAGCTGTGCTGCGGGTCCTGTGCCTGGCATTCAGGTCCTCCACAAGGTGCACTGGCAAAGGCCCTCCCTGCAAAGCGTCTCTTCTTGCAGCAATGACAAGCCCTGGCAGTGATTTTCAGATGTGGGCCACGTCCAGTCTGGAAGAACCAACTTGAGGTAGAAAGAGATTTCAAGGAGCAGCTGCATACATCAGTACTGATTAATGCCTTTTTTTTTTTTTCCAGATACACACCCCAGTCCAAGAGAACTAGGCACAGACCACCAGCAATACAGACCATTCGTTATATCTCTTTTTTTTTTTTTTTTCTTTTTTTCCAGTAGCTATTAATTTGGGATGAATTTCAACTAGTGGCCTCGACTGGAAAAGTACCAGATCCCATGCTGTGTATCTCGAGGGTACCCTGTCTCATTAATAAGCACCTTCATTCCAGAGTATTGTCTGTTTATTTTGGAAGGTTTTCCTCCCCTCCCTGAAAAAACAGAGATGAATTGGGATAAATACAGGCAGGAAATGGTTTCCCTAGCAACACTAAGAATACATAAGAACAACCTCATCATTCACTTTTCTTCCTTAGATACACTTTTAAAAGAAGTTTGGGCTACCCTAAAAGACATCTCCTGTTCACAGTACAACACCCAAGTCAACAGAATTAATCAGCCCTGATTTCACTTTCAGTGAGAAGAGAACTAAGTCCATTTAAAAAAACCAGGGACATAAGGTCTTAGATTCCAGGGAAAGAAAGCTGAGTCAAAAGAGGAGTTCATTCAGATTCAACCCTGCTCAAAAGAAAGCTGCTTTATGTAACATTCAGCTTTGCTGAAATGTAACTTACACTGACAAACTTCCAGCGTGCCCTGTTCAGAGAGCCATAGGTTTTGGTAAAGCTGGTTGAGCTTTCCATTGGCAAAATCTAATCTAGTTGTGTAACAATGCCAGAAAGGAAATCAGAAAACTTGTTTCTAAGAGTTTATTGGGAGAGACATCAAAGCGTGGTGCTGCATAATTCCTACTCCTGTCACGTTGCACTAACACAACCCCCTCACTCCTGATCCACTTGCTGTTCCTGCCAGCTTCTGAATGCACTGTGAGGTGCATGAGATGCCTTTCAGCAGCTGAGAGGCCTTCACTTTTCAGCTGAAAGAGTGCGTCCAGCCTCAGAGGTGAGGGGAGACTTCACTGGGCACATCCTCCTCATCCAATTTTTTCTACAGCCTGTAGGCAAGAGGGGTTGGCCCTGAGAGGATGCCAGTAGGTGAGCCCAATTTCAGGCTAACCCTGCCAGATTTCTACCTCCACAGTAGGTAATATGTACTCTTTCTCATCCTTTAAAAGGGATCAGATTGGTTAGCAATGGCTACAGCATCTGAAAGAGCTGCTTCTTTGTCTCATGTCTTTTCTAGTATCACTGCTTCCAAGGTGCTATCTTCCTTCCTAAACAGCAATAAATTTGTCTCCAGAGACTGCTTGAAATCAAACCATAACCAAATCATTATCCAGAAACTGTGCTTCTATTGAACATTACTGATGTTGTGGAACAAAGGCACATTGCTGCTGACATCTCCAACAAGTACCAGAGAATGGCTAAGGGGCAGATAACAAAGAGGTCAGGTCAAAGGGAGATTGATTATTCAGCTGGGTGCAAACATGTGCACCAGCATGTGTCTGATGAGCAGTGGTAGCAGTGCAATGGGAAGGCTCCAAGGCCTTCCTCTGGCCGGCTCATGGGAAAGAAGGTTGAGAAGTGGACTGCTCCCTACTTGCCACCACCTGAATCAAGACAGATATTTGACAGCAGATGAACAGAAAAAAAAAAGTGCATAGGAGCTGAAAGAAAGGAAATACAGACAAAAATAAGATTTGTTTTCTTACAGTGAGGGCAATAGTCCCTGGAACAATCAGCCAAGGCTGAGGTGGTTTCTCCTTCACAGGTAATTTAATGTTTTGTGGTGTTCTTCTTAAAGATGGAGCTTTTATCACTTTCAGGAGGTCCACTTAGCCTGAGACTGTATAAGATTAGAAGAGTCACAATGGTAAATTTCTGTCTTTACACTCTATCCTGTTCCACAGAAGGGGAGCAGAGCGGCTGGAGAATGCAGTCCAGTGTCACAGATAAGTAGTGTGCTTAGCCTCCGACAAAGCACAATGGGGAGAAAGGGGAATATATAGTGCTGTCACACCTTGGAAAGACTCTGATATCTGCAGGAGGGCACTGATACACATTTTTGTCCTTCAGGCCTGTTTGAAGTAAAGACTTCCAAGAAGAATGTCATGTTTTACCAGTCCCAAAAGTGTAACTCTGGTTTGTGTAGTCTCAACATCAGATTGACCCTGTGTTCAGTATTTATTGCTACTTTGCATCTGAGGGATGGGTTAGTGGTCTCTTCCAAGATGGATTTATGCTGTCTATCCCTGAGGTTGCTCTGTGTGGTCCAGTTGATGGTACATGGAGAGTATGGCATGGCAGCTGGTACTAGTGGAAACTGGAAGAGGATGGTAGTCACTGGGGAGACTATGGATTTGCCAAGAGCCCCAAAACCTGGGTCTGGTTCCCACTGATCCTCTGCCTTTCTGAACTAGCTCATAAGAGGAAACAATGCTGAAGATAAAGACTGCCCTAGTAACTAACTTAGTCACTTCCTCATCTCTGGTTAAACTAAGAAATGATTTCTAAAGCTGATTTTCTGTTCCTCATTTACAGTACTGTTAACCTCAAACTTAAAAAAAATTCCAAATGCTGCAATGCTATAATGGCAAAATATGACTGTTGTATGAATGTTTTTATTCTGTAGGGAATATGCATGGTTTCTTTCAATATGAAAATTCAACTATCATATCCAGGAATAGAGCTGCTTCTCTGTGGGATGGAATACTCCCAGCCACAGCTCTTAGTTGAGACGAGATCAGCCCTGGGAGGCCTGATGAGACAGGTATTAGAGACCAGATCAAATAACGGTGGTCTCTTTCTGACTTCAAGCTGCAAAAGGGGATTTCCAGATGATGCAGGCACTGGGTCTCCAGCATATTGGCCAAACTTCTAGGCCCTCCTTCTGAGAATAATGTTAAGAAAGGAGAAGGATGCCCATATGGAAACTTCATGGGGCTTGTGCGCTGGAGAGAGCTCCTCAGCATGGCATGAGAACTGGGCAGCAGGCCAGGAGCAGGAGCAGCAAGAAGTGATGGGGCATGGCCCAAACTTGCATAATCCATAGTGACAACGCATGCAGGGCTCTTCTTTTGGGAATGAGACCCTTAAGGGCTTGGTTGTGCCCCAGCCTGCCCCAGGTTTGTGGAAGGGGCAGGACTGCAGAGAGGAGGTGGTGTAGATGCTTTCCTGAAGTAGGGTACAGCAAGGTTTGTCTGGCAGGTTGCTCTTCCCCTGCCCTGGATTAGCTCAGTGCAAAACCCTAGCTGACTTCAGCCCCTCTCTCTGTGCTTCTGCACTTCCTTGCAATGTACAGCAATTAAGCACAAGCCCCAGACATCCCCTTGCTCATACAATGCTTTAATTATAAAGCAGTTTGCGTTTGATTGGCAATTACTCTGCCTGGGAATGGGCCTCGCAACCGGGTAGGCCTTCGAGACCCGGCTGTCATTTTCATCTGCTTCAACCTCTTCTCCATCTGGCTGTTGAAAATCAGGCCTCCCCTCCAAGCACTCTAAAATATTATGAAATGGATGGGATTGGACTTCACTGAGGCTTCGGCTTGTTTCTTTGTTTTCCCCTTTCCCCCCTAGTTGCTAATAGAAAACCTCTGATTCATTACTGTTACTTGCTTAATCTCATCATGCTGACAGCGCCGTGGCACTCCACTCCTTCTGACAGAAGAGCTGCAAGCAGAGATTTGACACAGTGGTGGCAAATAGACAATCTGCCACTGACCTCTCCAAGGCAGTGGGACTGCCCTGGGAGAAGCACTTCTCACAAACTGTCCTGGCCCAAATACTGGGGTCTACGTGCAGTCTGGAAATCTCTGCAGTAGGAAGTAGGAGAACTGGGGAGCAGGCTGGATCTTCGTGATGTGAAAGACCAGGGATAGAGATAGAAATGCAGACTGTACTTTTTCATCTGCATCCTGATACTGCTTTGCAAAGTTGCCATCCAGCTGGGGATGGATGCAGGAGCCTGGGCAATGTCTGTGGTCCTGCTACAGGCCTGGGGAAAGTCAAAGCCCTCTCCTGACATCAGTGACCCCCGGGCCTTCTCCCTCCCATCCTGTGATACCTGATGGCGCAAGCTAGTCCCAGCTTGAAAACAGTGTGGTGGATGGAACAACCATAGTGCAGGGTTGGCTTCTGACATGACCAAAGGCCTCTTGTCATCAGTGTGAAGCCCATGCCAGTTTATCCTTCAGACCCCATCCCTGCCCCTTCCTGGGTCAGGAAGCATTTACAGGTTAAAGTAATTTCCTTTCCCAACTAGGAACTTCATGGGACTAGGTCTTAATAGTATGCACTGTGTTTTCCCTTAGTACAGTCACACTGATTGTAAGTAGTTATTTTGTAGTAAATATTGGCAAAGAGCAAGTGTTTGGAGGCACCAAGACTAGGAACTGAGCACATTTTGGATAAACTCCCTTTCTATTGCAGCCTGTGTTTTCTGAGCTATTTAAATTCAGCCACTAGAGAGCAAGCTTCTTCTTTTTATCAAACAGCAGACTATATATTTATTTTAAAAAGAATCGTACAGTACTTCGGGCCAAAAAAACATAAAAATTGAAAACAGTTTTCAGTTTACAGAGGGGAAAAGAAGCTTGCTCTCTCCTTCTTCCTTCTCCCCTGCTTTTCTTCTCTCCCTCTCTCAGTTTCTCTCTCTTTCTCTTCATAAGCTACATCTTAGGAAGGAAGAATAGACAAGTGTGTTTTGTTGAAGTGAAGGCCTTTTTTAATGACTGTCTAAGCTTTCTTCCTTCATGTCAATCATCAGAGGTAATTGTCCATCCCAACGTGTGGCATGCTACGTGAGGAGCATCTCAAAAGGAGGCCTTGGGCTGGTAATAGGCACTACAGTACTGTGCATGCAATTGAGCAATGCTTAGAGATGAAGAAATCTGCAAATTTGCAGGATTATACCCATTAATACTAGAGTCTGCCTCTGTCTGTAGTAGCACAGCAGCAGCTGGGCTACTTAGACCATGTGGCTTAAATGCCCTTGAGATTCCAATACAAACAGGTTGGAGAAATCATATCTTTCTATCAGCCTCCAGCCATGGGCTTTCTTTTTCCCCTTGGTTTTTCACTCTCAGAAGTGCCCTGACAGTTCCTGCGTGGCTGAGCTCTGGGCTCAGAGTCAGGTGAGAAGAGGAGGAGAGAAATCTTGCCTGTTCTTTCAGTGAGCAAACGTTGTATGCATAGGTAGGAATAATGGTGAAGATTCTCAAAGCAATAACAGAAGGGTGACGGTATTTTATTACCTTGCTTCTTTGCTTCAGGAGAAGAAACACACAAGATGCTTTTGGGCTGCAAGGGCAGTGTGGCCAGGCTGCGTGGTATTCTCTAATTGCTGCACTACAGTTATATATCCTCAGTGAGGTAATGGCTCATATTAAGGCTGCCTGCAAGCCTCCTTTAAACAAGTTCTAAAAGCAGTGAACTCTGTAGAGGTGCTGAGGTGCGCAAAGAAGCTTCCTAACGTGACAGTGGTGGCAGAGACAGCTCAGAGCTGATGGGGGCAGTCTGGAACATCAATTTTTTACCAAGAGACTGGCCTGAGTAGCAGCAGCAGTAAGGAGCTGGTCTTCCCAGAAACCATGTCCAAATGATTCAGTGAACAAGTGAAGCAAATGGTTCAATCAAGATTTAGAAACAGCCATCAGTAATTCTTCCTGGGAAGATGATAAAGGATTTTGTGAAATATGTGGTGGTATCAGCATTGTGTACACAGTGGGTTATCTCCCTGCCTTCCTCTGTGAACTGGGCATGGGGACAGCTCTAGATAACACATGCACTGCCCAATGTTCTATGGGGTGGCTCTTTACGATGAGTTGCAAGGCCTGTGGCCTGACATGGATCTTTACAAAAAGATACTCCAATGGGCTGTGGGTGGTATGAGCTTTGACAAGTCCTACTGTTTAATGTTCCATTGACAGTATGAATTGCTGCATGGAGTGATGTGTCCCAGATTTAATCAGTTTTATCCATTGTACCAACCTGGGAACCAGTGCTTCAGAGTGAAATCACTTTGTTATCTCTGTACTGCATTAGGCACGATCATACGGCTAAGAAATAAATTAGCTGTATCCTTGCAGCATGCTGCGACAAGTTCTCCAAACCAGATGTTTTGCGAGCAAAGAGGGACCTTAGGATTTTGGGCACAGTCAGAGCAGCTATGAAAGCATGATTGGCAAATCTCACCAGGTCAGTATGTTGCAATGTAAACTTTTTTATTTTGCTATCAGGCCACTGATTTTGAGGCCACAGATAGCATAAGGAAATTCTATTCAAATGTAGGCAGCAAATAGTAAAATGATTTCCGTTCTGCTCTGGGAATATCAAGGTGCTGGGGAGATGATGGGGGACCACCATTGCCATTTTTGATGCGATGTAGCTAAAGATGTGATGTCAAAGAGCCATGCCTCCTGGAGGTTGGATATGAATGACCTCACTCTAAAGTCACAGAGATACAAAATCTGAAAGGTGAGGATATAAATACATGTATCAGACTTTGGGTTGTCCCACACCACTAGACACCCAAAACACTACAGAGGTTTGAGTACTGGTCAGAGCTACTTTGACAGCTCCTCTGACCCTTTTACTAATGCCTCCTCAGAATAGAACTGATAACTGTGAAATGTGGCTTTGGGCAAACTCCCTTCACCAGAGAAGCTCCTAGCTGGTGCATAGATAAAAAAAACAGCCATTGGACAAAACAAACAGC
The DNA here is from genome assembly GCF_019238085.1 of Lagopus leucura. Lineage (NCBI taxonomy): Eukaryota > Metazoa > Chordata > Aves > Galliformes > Phasianidae > Lagopus > Lagopus leucura. The sequence goes on from NW_024962252.1 coordinate 27,913,519, forward strand.
TCACAGGGCTCGTTGTCAGCAGCTGCAGAGCTCTCTTCACTATGTGCATGACAGCACAGTCTAGGGTCAGCATAAATTCAGCCCTAGGCACACTCAGACCTCTTATGCACTCATACCTGCCCATGCAGCTTTTAGAAGTGTGCCAGTAGCAAAAACTGATCAGCAGCTGTCTCTCCTCTTTGACTGTAAGTGTTAGCCACAAGAAAGAGCAAAACTGGCACTTGGAGGTTTGTTTAGAAGAGTCTGGCAAATAGAGGCTGCTCAGTCTTCAGGCAATCATCACCTACTTTTTTTGAGCACATTTAAGAGTGCTTTGTGCTGCTTCTCTATAAGAACAAAGTTCTGTCTTAAAAAAAAATATAATTAGAGTCTTGATGATTTTTGCATCTGAAAAACCTATCTTCTGCAAAAATTCATGCCTCGGAAATTAGAGTGAATGAAGCCTGAATAGGAAGGCTCTTGCACATTTTTCACAACCAACTTTTCTAAACCTCACCATTCCCATCATCCCTTCCTCCCCCCCCCCCCCTCCCCTAGAAATGCCCTCTGTTTTGGAGTATCTGTTTTCTTTATTCTCTTTGGGACAGACTTCATCGCTATCTGTAGTTGCTGAGCTCCCTATGTCTTGATATCCAGCATCTCCATTTTTGTGCCCGTCACATGCAAGTCCCAGTGTGCAAGAATGGGAAGGAGATACTTGGCTGGCACTGCAGGGGAAGAACCGCACTGCTGAGCTGTGGCTGGGACTGCACTCTCCTGTGGACCCTCTGGGTTGCTTCCTTACTTAAGCCTCAGAGCTAAAACACTTCTATGCATTTCTCTTGTCTTTTCAGGCTTGGGAATTCTCCCTGTGCTTCCAAACCCTTTGGAAATCATTCTGCCAAGCCTTGGGCTGTTCCTAGGGGCCAGGATTTCATTCTTGGCTTGCCTTCAGTCTAAACAACCCTTGTTACTTTCCTTCTTTTCCCCCAAGGAATGTATTAATTTTCTTAACATTTCTCTTTGCCTAAAATTAGACTGTCGCTTTCCTTATCTCTGACCAGCTCAGTGGTGCTATACTTTTCCATTTCTTGGTTTTTGGGTTTTTTTTTCTTTTTTTTTTTTTTCTCTCTGTGATTTATTTCTGGAAAATGTGGCTTGCAGTGGCTGTTGGCTAATGCTGGAAAAGAAGGTAAGACAAAGTACAAACTGGACTCAGGCTTGCTTTCTTTTCAGGGATGGTCATTTATTTGTCCTTCAGCCAAACCTGTGAATCTCTTCCAAGACCTTACCTTCATTTCTTACCCCTGAATAAAAATCAGTGTCTTTGATGTGGGGAGATGAAAACAATGTGATGTTGTCTTCTGGGGTGATCAGTCTGGGGTCTGCATCAGGTGCCCTGCCCTGCGTGCTGGTAGCCTGAGGATGTTCGGTGTCCTTTCTGGCTTCAAAGGGGTAAAGCTGGTTGCAACCGACCCCAAGCTCTGCCTAGCAATTCTTTTCTGCAGTTTTAGGCTTAAGCTGGCAATTAATGCTGTTATTCTTCCAATCCATCAGCGCGTTTGTCATGCAGAGAACATTGCTGACTTGGAGTGGTCCCAGACCTAGCCTTGGGGAGTGGAGGAGGGAGAAGGAAATGGAGTCAGAGCGGGAGAGAGGCCAGTCACCTCCAGCATTTATGAAACTTATGCTCTATTATATACTGCAATTATATTGTTTTCCAAATCCAATGGGAACTGTTGTTTTTCATGCAATAAATATCTTCCTGCAGTGCTGGCAGCTGTAACATGGCAGCTCTGACAACTTGAAAGTGAAACTCATTCCAGTAACATGATTCTGATACTAGTGGCTTTGCATTAGCTTAGCTGAGAGAAAGAATCAAAAAAAAGTTAAGTAAATTGGATGTTTGAATTTCTTTCATTTTCCCTCATTTTCCTAGTGATAAAGCCCAAGACTTTGAGAGCAGTATGTTTGACAGCATCTTGCTAACAGAGCCTTGAATGATGCTGAAGGAATCACTCACAGAATCACGGAATCACAGAATGGTAGGGGTTGGAAGGGACCTCCAGAGATCATCGAGTCCAACTCCCCTGTCAAAGCAGGTTCCCTACAGCAGGTCGCACAAGTAGGCGTCCAGGAGGGTCTTGAACATCTCCAGAGAAGGAGACTCCACAACCTCCCTGGGCAGCCTGTTCCAGTGACCAGCACTCATGACCAGCAGGTCCGTTACCAGTGTTTTTAAAGATCCATACCAATTTTTTTTATAGTTATTACATTATTTATGTATTATAAATATTACAAGGCACGATGATGTAGGTAATCCTTCATTCTTTGAACACTGCTGATATTTTGTGATGCTGTGATTTTATTTTCCCATCTTTCAGCATTTTATGGATCTGGGGTATATAGGATATTGTATTGATATTCCTGCAGCACAAATTCAAATGAATAACAAATACATAATGTTGACAACCAGCATGCATAGAATGATAGGATTAACCTGAGATCATAAAGCACCAGAGTCTTTCTTCATTCTTATCAGAACAGCCCTAAAGTTGGATGCTTCTGGAACAAGTGGGAACGAATATCCAGAGCATTTCATGGAGAGATACTGAACCTAAGCTACATGCAGTACCGCATTGTTATAATTAAACAAGTGTCATTTCATATGAAAAAGTTCATGAACTGATGCCACTGGTTACAAGCTAAGCTTTCACATCCATAGAGAGGTTTCTCTTTGCAAAATATCACTAGTTTAGTCCAGCCTCAGATCTTCAGGTAAATCAATAGAATCTGTGTACACAAACAAGCCCACTAACGTATGGTAAACCAGATGATAAAAACACAATACAAATGCAACTGTCTCTTCAGCATTCTTAGCATGTAACATCCCTAACATGTAGTTCTCCTTAGCAAAACCCTTACAACTATGCAGATGATGTGGATAGAGCTGCGATGACAAGATGCACCTCCCTCCTCCTTCGTTAATGCTTACATCCACTGTTTAATTACATGGTTAATGTATCAGAAACCTTTGATTCTTCCGGGTTGACCCAGACTTGTCCTCACCTACCAGTAAAAGACAGTGGAACACACTGCCTTTGAAGGGCAGGAGTAGCACTGGTGTGCTCTGGTGCACGATGTTGCAGAGCCACGGGACCTCACCAGCCCACGTTGTTCTGGTGGGCTACAAGATCTTCTCACAGTTCTTGATCATTGTCACTGCAGATCTTAGACTGGGCTCTGACAACAAAGGCAAGCGTGAATCTAAGGGAATATAATTTCATATTTCCCAGTTGGAATGTATGTATTTTGCTCACCAAACTGCTGGGGGTTTTTTTGGCCTTGCACATCAACTGAGTGCTACTGTTACTTGAGTGTGAAATACATTTGTAGTTCACACACTCTATCTTAGTTGACAAGCTGTGTGTTGACAGTGTTGATACAGAATTAAACCATCGGGTTTCGATCCTCTATGTCCTGCAATTCAGGAACCACAGTTGAGTTCAAGATGTACTCAGATGAGAATAAAGTTTGCAACAAAACTCTCCCTAATGCAAGAATCTTGCAAATACATTTATAATTATTAGTTTGTTACCAGAAACATTAACACAGACATGATAAAAAAGATTGATGTTCCTGCCAGCCCATGTGTATGCCTTAATTGCATATCAAAGATACTCTGAGAATCTTTTCTTTCATGTAAATATACTCAATGGTTAGTAAATATTAATGCTGCTCTCTGGCTCCAGCTGTGAGAAGATTTTATTGTCGTGTTAGAGGTTTTGATTAGCTTCCAAAAGGTTTCACGATGTCTACTCTATTTATCTGAAACATACAGAACTGCTGCAGGCAAGAGCTGCTACAAAGAAAATAGTACACTTTCCCCCATTGTTTTTAATTTAGTCTGTGCAAGTATAATTATTTCTGCCTGTTTAATGCTCTAATGTCACCCTCTATGAAATTCCAAAGGCAGGAAAGAAGCTGCCTAGTATTTTTTAGCTCCAGTTTTCAGTAGACAGCACTGAAGAAATGTGTCACGTCTTCCTATTATTCTCCCTAATTGTCACAGCAATTTACCCATGAGCTGATGTGATAGCCGTAGAGGGAAATGGAGCAAAACCTTTTCCATAACTCTGTGCTCAAGGAAATCCTAGACACCGATGTGAGGGGGCAGCTCGGTGTCTGTCGGTCAGCGATGTGAGGCTCTCCCTGCTGAGATCAGCTGACGAGGTCAGTGGCCTGTCTTGACCTGCCATCATCCAGCTGAAGGAATGAAATCCTCCTCAGCTGTCCCTGCCGTATCCCTTACATCAGGCAATGCCTTTGCCGCAGTCACTCGAGCTGATACGTGCTGAGCTGGTGTCTCCCCACGGGGCTGGTGTCCACACATAAAGCTGGTGCCACTCCATGCAGGGACTCTGGTGCTGCTGTGCCCATGCCAATGTGGCTCTTGACAATTCCAAGCACATTCTGGGGCTCCTGTGGGTTTTTCTATCTTTTTTGTTTTGTTTTGTTTTGTTTTCTTTCAGTGAATGGATTATCCTGAATTCCAACATCAGAAAAACAGGAAAACTGGTGTTGCACCCGCCTTGGCTCTGGAGGGGCTTTTTTGTGGGGAATGGGTAGCTGTTGTGTGATGTTCCATTCCTCTGCATAAGTTACCACGTTGCAGCCAAAATACCATGCTGGTGTGAGGTCCTCTGTGCTGCTTCATAATCCACCTCCAAAGAAAGGGTTTTGCAAGGAGCTGGGAAGCTTGGCATTCTTCTTTGTTGGTGCAGCATCTCAAACCAAAACAGTGCCTTCTCTGTTGGGAGCTCTTATCCAAGTCAGCCAAGGTGAATGCTTAACAGAATCACAGAATCACAGAATTGTAGAGGCTGGAAGGGACCTCTAGAGATCATCAAGTCCAACCCTCCTGCCAAAGCAGGCTCCCTGGACCAGGTTGCACAGGTAGGCATCCAAGCAGGTCTTGAATGTCTCCAGAGAAGGAGACTCCACAACCACTCTGGGCAGCCTGTTCCAGTGCTCTGTCACATTTGCTGTGAAGAAACCATAACCTCCAGCTTCTGCTGGGTTCTCCAGCTCACATCTGTGAGGGCAGAAACTCAGACCATCATGTTTCTGCAAACAGACTATTCGTTGGTAACACCTCCTGTATCACTGGTCTGGAGTCAGGCAATTGTCTGTAGCTGGATAGCCAGCCCTTGGTGCACTCCAGTGTCCTTTAATCTGTTGAATATTCACCCTAGGGGCTTTTTGTCTCTACAGAAATCAGCAGTGTATTGGTGGGGCTGATCTCTGTTAGTAACACTGCTCTCACATGGAGGTCAGCAGCATCACTAACCTCCATGGCTGCTTTACATAAATCTTTAGCATAAAACCACAATAGCTTTGCACGCTGAAGGGCAAGCCTCGTTTGTGTTGTGCAGGCATTACCACATTTTCAGCTGATCTTTTAAGTGGTTTCTAATAAAATTATTAGGCGACTGGAAAATCTTCAGTAACATTTTTAAATTCAGTCCAGCTTCAGAATAATAAACTCAGCTTTTAACAACCCTTGTTTATAACAATTCCAACAGCACAAACTAATTTTCCCTTTGGTAATGAGGACCATTAGAATGACTGTTCACACAGAGCTGATGTGGATTCAACAGCCATGCTTTTTGCTATATTCAAAGCACGCGGTGTGTAACACTTACAAAAGTACAGCTTTCCCTCTTTTCCTTGCCTCTACTTCTCTCTTTAGAAATTGTTTAAAGGTTGCTAAATAGAAGGTTCAGAAGTAAAATACAGCAATGTTCTATGCAAATAGCAGGTTTCTTTGTTATTCCGATCTAGCAAATTGCAGAACCCTGCTATGATGGGTACTTACACAAAGTGAATGTTCATCTGGTTCCCACTGAGGTTTGTTATGGTGAGAACACGCTACTTCAGCTATCAGTACGGGAAAGGACACAGTTGTTTTAGTATGTTGATGACCTTTATCAATCTGTGTGCTTGCCAGCTCTAGCTGGCAGAGCTGGAAGATACCTCCTGAAAGCCATGGTGAAACTCAGAGGGGAGCAAGCAGCTCCCACTAATCTTGTCCATCAAAACTGGCAGTGCCTCCCGCTTGCTGATGCCTCTCCTGAACTCCAGGCAGCTTTTTGCACTTGTACTTTGCTGAGTGTCCAGCAACTTGCAGGAAGAGCTTTGCATGCACATACTTTGGTTTGAGTGGGATATCTCATCCCAGAGAAGGTAAGTTTGGTCCTATTGCCCTCTTGTGGCTGCCAAAAAGAGACTACAGTAGAGTCCCACTGGCTGACATGAAGAAGTGGTACTTGCTCATTACTAATGTAAATTTCCTAAAGGTTAAAAACAGTGCTGGTCCCTGAGGTGCAGCTGTGTAAGGTGAGCTGGAGCATCATTCAGGAGGTCGTGATGTTTTAGAAGGGGACATAGAGGTGTTCTCACTGTGACAGGAGATCAGGCACAAGGACATCTTGGGCCAAGCCTTCCTCCCCTCCTCTTTCCTCACCCTCACAGTTGCCTTGTGCTTATTTTTCAGCTGCATGGGAGAAACACCTTGCTGCAGTTTGGGAGCATGACCTGGTTCTACCACATTCAAAGGTGACCATTAAAAATGCACTACCAGCCCTAGAAGTGAACCTTATCATTGCTGGGCAGCCTGGACCCCATGCGCTGCCAATAGGGCACGTAGGAGGTGCTTCTGTGTCCATGAGGTCATGCTACACTCGTGCTTGGGAAGGGTCCATTTAGTGCCTTTGGTGCTGTGTGGCTGGTGTTAAAAGCAGAAAACTCAAGCAAAACTGATTAAAGAATAGTTCTAAGAAGGGCAGGGGGATAATTTTGAAGATTTCACAGGAAAGCAAGAATTAGAATCAAAATAAAGAAAACTGGGAGGGAAGATAACAACAAAAAACAAAAAACAAACAAACAAAAAACCTGCAGCCCTCCCAAAAACAGAACAGCTTTCTGTCCATTCAAGCATGGACATCCTGGCTGAAGTGCAGCCAACCTGCTTCCATCAGACCTGCACACCTCCCAGGTGTGTCTGCTGGTGCTTACACCTATGCATAACATGAACACTTTATTCTAAAAGGAAAAGCAATAAAAATCAAGGCAGGCTTGTATACAAGTTAAATCTTCTGTTAAGGAGCGGTAATGTTATTTGTTTTCAGTCAAATGAGGGCAATAAAAGCCAAGATGTGTAATGAAACCCCACCTGGCGTATATTGGCCTTGACACAGCCTTTTTATTCAACATAGCCTTCGCTTAATGGAAATCCCTGGCAAAGAGCCAGAGCCAGGGCTGTAATGTTTGTAAATAGCTGTTGCTTTCAGCCTGACTTTCCCCAGAGAAAACCATGCAAGAATAAAAAAAGTGAAGAATCGGTAACAGTGTAATTGCGTCACATAACGGCCACCCCGAGGAAGCCATCTGAAGTTTTAATGCTCCAAAATGAATGCTGAATTCACTTGTTTTTGCTAACAAAGGTGGCTGTTGTGGTGGCTGCGCACACACCAGAGGGCTGCTGAAGGAGGATGGAACAAATGCCATTTGCAATTCAAGTGCCTTTAGACCCCAGATGCTGCTGCCTCACAGCCACTCTTCTGCAACCTTGATGAAGGATGGTAATTATCCCTCCAGTACTGGTGACCAGCACAAGCCCGGCCCTTATCTCTTGCTGATGCAGGCGACAGATCTCCTCAAGGCCACAGAGGCATAGGTTGGTGCCAAGCCATTGAAATGATCCTGAGTCAGACTGGATTTGAAAAGGGGCCGTCTCGTACTCTTGGTCCTGCACACTAGTGCAGCTTTGTAATATGTGCAGCTTTGGAAGGACAGAACTGGGCTTCAGAGCCCCCCCAGCTTGCTCAGGGCTTGCTCAACACTGGGCCCCCCTCTTGGCAGCTAGGAGAAGCTCAGAGCCACCTCAAGCTTCCTGATCCACTTCTTTTAACTTGGCACTCGACAATAAACAGCTGCAGGTGGCGCACACTGTATATTAAGCTTCTGGAGAAATGAACTATTTTTCATCAACAGCCCAGCCATCCTCTTGCTGTGTTTCCAGCCACTGCTGTTGCTTTGGATCTCCAGACACTGACCTAGCCTCCACTTGGCATCTCAATTTGTAACACTTTGACATAACATCCCATTCAGGAAGCCACAGCAATAAGTTATGTTCTCTAAATTACACCTTTTGGCCTTTATTCTGCTCATAAACATGGACCAGATTTTGAAGTTATCAGCTATTTCTTACAGAACACTACTCAATCAGATGTTCTTCTTGGCATCAAGCTATAAACATGGGGCCTACCATGGGGTCTACCCATGTGTTGAGGGGTGATATGCCACTACCTGAGCTATGCCACCTGCTCAAAGAAAGGCAGAGAGTAACAGCATCTCCTAGCTAACCTCAGGTGTAGTCTCCCCAGGGGGCAGCAGGCTGAGTGCAAAGTCATATTAGCCTTAGAGGAAAATCTCTCCAAGTGGGGATTTTGATGGAGAATTTCATCCAACTATTCTGCAATGTGGTGTGTGCCTGCCGTGCTGCACCCAGCAGCAGCTGCTTCACTGCTTTACTGCTCAAAGCTGGCAAGTAATTTTAGGCATTCTGTAGGAGCTGCTTACCTACAGTATGCTTTATGTTCATCTGGCCTTGGACATATCCATATCTGGGGAATGGTGCAGAGCTAGGCTGCCCAGTGACCTTGCCAAGTGGGAGATGGCCCTTGGTGCAAAGACTGGCTGGGAGTCCATGGATGGTGATGAGGAACATGTTTGGAACTGTTAATGAAGGCCATCTCTCCCACGTGCAAATCCATGTTGTCACAGAATTGTACGCTGGACTTGAGGAACAGTGCCACCACCATCACTGAACATATCTCTAGGTAATGGCAAGCTGCAGCTGGCATGAATCTGCCCTTGTCATCCCTTGTGCTCTCTGGTTATCCCTAGCAGCCATAGAACTGGGAAAGGAGGCAGCATTCCCTGTTGTATGCTTACACCAAAATGCGATCCTACATTTTCAAACTATGTGTATGAACAGCAACCTCAAATTACTGTCTGATGTCCTGCTGTTGGACTAGGGTTGCTTCATGTGAAGAGTGTTTTATAAAAATAAACTGTACTGTACTGTGTCCGTGGCTGCTTTCTTTAGCAAGGTCTTTGATATTTCAGTGCTGTTGCATCTCGAATGTAAGTGGTATTGCCAGAAGATTGCATGAAGCAGCAAAAACACAGATGAGGCAAGTTGCCATCTCCTGAAGAGCGCCTGGTCACAGGGCAAGCATTTTACTTTCTTCCTCTCTAAACTTCAAATGCAGGCAAAAAAGGTTGAGCTTGTTGCCTTTCTCTCAAATACAGACATTCTCTCCTTACCAAAGTAAGAATTATGAAGGTTTTAACATGAATTTAAGAAAAAGATGGAACTCAATTGCTGAAGTTGAAAGTGACCAAAACTAGCAAGGCATTTCATTTTAGGGGAAAGTTCTGTAATACTGAACTTATAAAGGACAGAAACTGCTGTCTGTCAGACTGGCCCAGAGCATCAGGTGATGTGGAGGGAACAATTGGTGTTTTCTGCAGCAGTGGTTAGAGCCTGCCTGTATTTTAAGTAGCATCCCTTTGAATATGAGCTCCAGTGATAGACAGAGCATTTAATGAGGATTCATGGGCCACCATGGACAAAAAGATCACTGACAAAGAATCCAAAGATAGACCATAAATGTTTTATTATCTATGCTTTTAGGATAATGGCTCTTTTTCATTTTTGTACATCCTTTAGTACAACAGGGCCTTGTTTCATTCTGTGTCAATTTTTACTTGTTCATGACTGATGCTTTTTCAGTACAACCCTTAAATGACCCCTGCAAATGTAAATAGCTAATAAAAAAGTGATTTTCCTTATGGTATCCATCGGTGCATGGAGACTGTCAGAAGTGCCTAGAGTCCTCTTTTGGCTGAATTTGGCAGGAGTTGTCTTGCTGATTTCACTAGAGGCAAAGGGAGGCTCTTTGGTTAGTCCATTAATTCCCCATGGGACAGGAGTTGAGGGATCCCCATGTTGATGGCCACGAGGACCTTTCCTTCTTGGCAGATTCCACCTTTCTCTGGCTCTGACACTGTCCCTGTATTCACACAGCAAGGCCAGAGGGCATTTGGCCACTCTGGGTTCTTGGCTCTTCTCCACCTTCCCGATGTGTTGGAAATGGAAGTCATCTCCCTCTCCTTTATCTCCAGCTGTGATTTTCTGGTTCTGTGGAATAAAGTCATGAAGTGGCCCCAGGCACGCACTTGTGTGAGTGTGATGTCAGAGCTGGAGTTGGCCACTACAGTGATCATCTCCTGGTAGCTCAAGCTGTTATTAATTCATACCATGTAAGATACACACACATTTTGAGGCATATTTATAGCTCTGGGCCAGACAAGCTTTCTATGTTGCACATATGTTGCATGTGCACGCTTCTCCCAGTCCTGCTGTGGAGCTCCTAGAGGACGATTAACCTAAACTCATTTAGTTGGGTTACTTCAGAATATGAATGTAAGAATTAAGGTCAGAATATTAGCATTGTCAGATGTGTAGGTACTGCAATTCATGATGAACACACGGAAACATTGCCACTCCAGTGCCATAGCAGAGCCATTTCCCACTGCAAATATCACATTTTCTGGTGGCATTACTTACATGTGAAGAGGGCAGCTCTCCTGCCTGGATATGTGCCCTGTCCTTCTCTGCTCATGAAGGACATATTAGTTCTGGGAATCCTTGAGCTGTTTGCATTACTTTGCCCCAGTAAGCTTTAGAATCAAATAATAGCTCCTCGTTTTTCTTTTCTTTTTTTTTTTTTTTAATTGAAGAATGTTTTGTTTTATGTGGGCACGAATAATTCCTCTCAGAGTCTTATTAGTTTTTTCTGTTTAATTTCACTGAGATGACTAATTCTTTTAAGAGCTGCATTCCCAGAGCAAAACAAACAAACACCCTGTGTTAGATCTCCCCCTACCCCAGCTTTAAGTAGTATAAACAAGGACAAAATGTATTTTACCCTCCGTAGCTGTAAGTTTTCTCTTCTGTCAGACTTTATGTTTGAAACAGGTAAGGTTTTCTTTGCATTAGCAATTACCAAGCTATCTCTTTTTGGACTCATCTGAATTAACCGGCATCCTAAACCAAGATCAGAGGTGTAGGTAGCAAGGCTGAATGCAAGTTCAGCAAAGTAGAAATTTTAGTTCAGGATCTCTGTATGAATTCAGACTCTCTTTTTTAAATTGAAAAGAAAAATTCCCTTGGGATCCAGAAGCCTTCAGGGAAAATATGTCTGAGTCATTTTTGTTTGTCTACAGGTTTTCTTTCCCACTGGCATTACTATAAGGTAAAACAGCCTAAGAAAAATGTTGTTTTATAAGGCTGTGTAAACTGTTCCACGGTTGTCTGCTTTGGTAGCGGGTTGTTTATTCATTATTTATGATGCATAGAACCGTCTACCCAAAGGATTTGTCTTTAGCCCATAAAACCTAACATTTACTTTCCTGTGGTATTGACCCAGTTTCCTACATCCATAGCATCATAGAATCCCAAGGTTAGAAAAGATCTCTAAGATCATCCAGTCCAATCATCCACCTATCACCAATATTTCCCACTAAACCATGTCCCTCAGTGCAACGTCTAACCGTTTCTTGAACACCTCCAGGAACAGTGTTTCCACCACCTCCCTGGGCAGCCCGTTCCAGTGCCTTCTCTCTTGGAAAAGAAGTATTTCCTGATGTCCAGCCTGATTCTCCCCTGGCACAACTTGAGGCCATTCCTTCTAGTCCTATTACTAGTTACATGGGAGAAGTGGCCAGCTCCCACCTCACTACCACCTCTCTTCAGGCACTCTCTCTTCAGAGAGTGATAAGGTCACCCCTGAGCCTTCTCCTCTCCAGACTGAACAATCCCAGTTTCTTCAGCTACTACCCATAACACTTGTGCTCCAGAGCCCTCACAGCTTCACTGCCCTTCTCTGGACGCACTCCAGGGCCTCGATGTCTGTCTTGCAGTGGGGGTCCCAATACTGAACACAGTACTCAAGGTGTGGCCTCACCAGTGCTGGGTACAGAGGGACGATCACTTCCCTGCTCCTGCTGGCTAAACTATTTCTAATGCAGGTCGGGATGCTGTTGGCCTTCTTGGCCACCTGGGCACACTGCTGCCTGGTGTTCAACCAAGCGTTGACCAATACCCCCAGGTCCGTTTCCTCACAGACTACACAGTCTTCCAGCTACTCTGCCCCAAGCCTGTAGCACTGCCTGGGTGCCTAGGCTCTAACTACAGTCATAACTGTTTTGAAGTACCCATCTGTCTACTCTTTGCAGGGAGGATAGAGGCAGCTAGACACCCAAATTTTGAACAGCCAGGCTTAAGGGAAATGAATCCTGCCCTGGTGATTAAACTACTTTAATGTGAATCACACTGGTGTTTTGAAATAAAACCATTGGATTTCTGGAAGTGTTTACGTACATGGAAGCAGCAGGATTAAGGAGTTTATGGGCCAGTGAAATAATTCGCATTACTTGCTTTGCTTTATCTCATTTTCTTCTGTGTTTTTCTTTTTTTTCTTTTTTTTTCTTTTTTTTTGCAAGTAAGTGACAGCCATTTCCCAAGTGAGTTCACAGCAGCAGTGAGGAAGTATATTGGTGCTGCAACCACATTTATATTCACACAGTAACTTCAGAGCAAAGCTCCTGAGTAGGATGTGACTAAACCAAGCAGACACTTCTCCCAGACTTGTTTCTGCAGAGCCCATATAGGGACTGAGTTTGGGTTCTCAAATATGAAACCAAATACTGCTGCGTTTCTGTCATGTTTGTCAGTAGTGTCCCAGCAGAATGGGAATAGATCTAGACTTACCTGTTCCATGCTGTTGGCTGAGTCGATGTGGTTTCCTCTTATGTTTTTGTTTGTTTGCTTGTTTGCTTGTTCGTTTTATTCTTGCATAGCATTTATTGTCCATAATAGACCTTGAACTTGGTTTTCTTTGCGAATTGTAACAGTACTGGAGGCAAAGAGGTTCACTTGTAGGCTGTGAGATGGCCATGAGGGAACTGCCATGTCCTCTACAAGAAACCATCTGTTCTTCCTTCCCAGAAGTGTTTCTCATTTTCTCCTTTCCTTTTTTACCATGCCCTTCATTATGTTCTGGGAAACCTTCCTTTTCTTCCTGAGGAAGTGTTTCTCTGTGAAGGTCCTCCACTTGTTCCTGAGATAGAGATTAGACAGGGTGCTCTTTCCTCAGGCTGCTAGAGAAATCCACTCACTAAAAAGGACCACTACCTAAGCCAGAAGTCCTAGTCATCATATCAGCAGCAGTAACAGCACCAGCTTTTCTTTAGTTTCCCCTTTCTTGAAGGGCTTAATGATGGGTGTGCCAACTTGAAGGAAGAATCAATATATGCCATGTGGGATTTGGGCATGTGAGGGAGCTCTATAGATCACATAGAAGATGCAAACTACCAAGTGCTGGTGTATCTTGGAAAATACCAGTGAATCTGTGACTTCAGGATGCGTAAATAGGATGGGGAGAGGCACAGCAAAATGTTGTTTTTCATCCTGTAGGTTAATTGTTGCATAAGCTTCCCTCTAGGTTGAACTTGCCCTGGAGGCATTTTTCTGAGATTTACCCCTAAGAAATGGAACAAAAAGCTTTTCAAAAAGGCAAGCAACAGAACCAAGACATTTCCGAGTGCTGCACTTTGGCGGGAAAAGAGAAGGTCACATCCACACCAGCTACTGCTGTGGGATGGAAATGGTGCTGGAGTAGAGCAACTGAGGTGGCTACAAGACTGAACACTAACACATTGAATCCACTAGCAGCAATCGAGGGCACTCCTGTTTCAATGCCTCCATACTGATAGGACAGTAGATTTAGAGTCTGCCTTCTGGAACTGCATCCTGTTGATCTACACTGGCAGTACTTTTATTTGGGGTAAAATATTTAGTGTCTGATGGCCTGAGGTTCTTACACACCTTTCAGCTACAGATCTTGAGACCCACAAAGTCCTACTGTTGTCTACAGCCATAATCAGAAACTCCTCAAAACCCAACCAGAACACTTTACAGCTTCAGCATCTTTCTCAGGAAGATGCAGATGCTGGCTTTCCATTTTCATTTCCAACAGCTGTTTTTCAAGGATACTCATCCATTTTCAGCATACAGAGAGGATGCATTATCCTTCTATCTCAGTAAATTTGCTTTCAGGTTAAAGAACTGTAAAGTGTCAGGTGATTTTTGACCAAAAAAATGATGAACAAGAAGTCTAACACGATAGAGCACATATCAGCCTGCAACAGATATTCAGCATAGGCAAACCTTCGGTCAAAGACAGTACTTCTATCTAATCAAGCACTAGTGATAACAGAAGTTGAAATTTTCACATATGGAAATCTCCAAAAATATTAACTGGGGAGCCTGAGCAAATCCATAGGAAATTCTACAGATTTATGAATATTATTATCTGTGAACTTAAATTATACGCTGACATTTAAAATGAACAGAAATGGCACTTTAATTGCACTGTAGCCACACTTTTATTGCATACATTTAAATACATTAGAAAGTAGTTAGAGCTGTACTGTTCTGTATATGGCCAGTTCAGGCAATTAGGCATTAAAAATGTGGAAACACAGGAGACCTCAGAGCTTCCCTCAGCTAAGGAAGAATGGCTCTTTAGATCTTAGTGTCATAGAACAGCGAAGAGAAATCCTCTCCTGGCTTTTTGAAATTCTCCAGAGTTCTCCGAGGGTCCTGAGTCCTAAAGTCTTCATGAATAAAACTGCTTGTGGGCTTTCAACAGATGAGCTCCCTGCAGCATTCTCTCCAAAATAGACAGTGTTTCTGAGCAAAATCACACGCACTGGCGTAGGAAGAGCCTTATACCAGACTCTGAAGTATTCCAAGGCAGCCTTCCTTGGAGCTCATGAACTGGGTGGCACTACTGATCTATTGAGGCTACTCCTGGGACTGACACTGCCTTTCTGCTTGGCTATCATGGAAACCAGCACAAGTGAAAGTATTCTGCTGCTCTTGCATTTTTGTGGAGAGTGCTGCTACTGGGTTCTACTGCACCTCTTCCCTGCAATCTTCCCACCTGTCCTGGTGAAAAGTCATTAGCAAGGAATTGAGAAGAGTTCTGCTTTTACAAACCTGCAGAAGACTTGTTTGGTTAGTGGCTTTTTTTTTGTTTGTTTTGACTGCTCCAGCAGTAGAACGAATAAAGCCAATGTTAAACCTTCAGCAATATCAGAATATCGCCCTGAATCTTCTTGGTTCAGGCCCTGAAAAGTTTCATTCTGTTCTCCATTTTTCTCTAAGCAAGACACGGAGTGATCTCTGTACAGCTGTGCAATACTAATGACTGCAGAGCAGTTCTCACCCACAGCTCTGCAGCTGGGCAGATGTTCTAGTCCCTAATGAGTGGTATTTGTGATACACATGTAGGTTGGTCTACAGAAGAAAGCCTCTTGATCCGAAACTTTCAGAAATGGAGACCAGTGGTTTGGACATTTCATAGAATCACAGAATCCTTAGAGTTGGAAGGGATCTCTAAAGGTCACCTAATCCAACTCTCCTGCAATGAAAAGGGATGTGCACAGCTATATCAGGTTGCCCAGGATCTGATCCAACCTCACTCTGAAAGTCTTCATGGATGGGGCATCCACCACATCTCTGGGCAACCACTGCCTCACTACCCTCACTGTACAAGACTTTTTCCTTGTGTTGAACCTAAATCTACCCTCTTAAAGCTTGAAATCCTTTCTGCTTGTCCTGTCACAACATGCCCTGCTAAAAAGTATGTCCCCTTCTTTCTATTAGCTCTCCTTCAGATACTGATAGTCTGCTGTCAGGTCTCCCCAGAACCTTCTCTTCTCCAGACTGAACAGCCCCAGCTCACAACCTGTCTTTGTAGGAGAGGTGTTCCATCCCTTGGATCACTGATCATTTGAAGTGGATTGTTGAGCACTTCTCTGGGGATAACAGCTATTTGTTCATTGTCCCTCACATATATCTGTTGCCTTGAATACACAAATCTGAGTTCAGCCCTAACAACTGCACAAGAATCTCCTCTTTGTTCGCTGAGAAAGCAATCACATTGACACTGCAGATCCTGTGCACTGATATGCATTAGATATCACATGATATCTTTCAGACAGGAAACTATGTGAGACATGCATTTGCTGGACTTTCAAAAGATGAATTTCCAGTGTAAGTTTAACTTGGGAAATTTATATGTAGGAGAGATGCTGACTCTCTACAAGGTCCCTTCCTGAGAGGATTTTTCTGTTCCATGATTCACCGCTTGTTTAGGCAAAGGTTGTCAAGCCCGGCTGCTCTATTGCTTCGAGATCCCTTCTCAGTGAGTTAATCAGTTTTTGTCACAATTTCCAAAAGACAGTTCCTCATCCCACAGGTGTGACCCGCATTCTTTGTTTCTAAAGATGTTTGTGATTTGCATTTTAGCAATTAAAATTCATGCTTCTCAGAATTCAATTTACAAAGTCATCCAGATTCTTTTGTATAGTTGCCTTGTTACTATTTAGTATGGTATTATTTGTACCACCTGTAAACATCAGCAATCATGACTTCAAATTTTCTTCTAGATTAAAATGTTAGATGTTTAAAGAGATGCTACGATGGTGTCATAGCTTTATTCTGTGTTTACTTGATAACTGGAGTGATGGACTAGAATATGCATGCTTGATAAATTTGCACATGATATGAACCTGGGAGGAACTGCTAACATGTTGATAGGACTGGAAATTCAAAACAGCCCTCCCAAATGGGAGGCATGATCTGTAAATAAAGAGGGTGGTTTCCAAAAAGAAAAGTGTAAGTTAGAATACTTCAGTAGAGATAAACATCTGCAGAAATATCTAATGGTGATTGCTCAATTTTCAGCAAATTCACGGAAAAGATTCTGTTTTCAATAGGTTACAGGTTCAATAAGAGTCAATGTTACCTATACGAAGAAGTAAATATTACAGAGGGGAATACAGACAGCTATTTAGCTTGCAGCTTAAAAGAAAAGTTCCTGTTGCTCTGGTCAGTGCTGGCCTGGCTTCTACTGCAGCTCTACATTCAGTTTCAGATGCTGCACTTAAAAAAAAATGTGAATCAGCTGGAGGGAGTGAAGAGGAGAACAACATTCACAAGTCTCACAAGCTTGGGCTCCATAAAAATATGAGACTAACTAGGTCAGCAGAGTCTAAAGAATGAAGGGCTAATAACAGTCTTCAAGTATTAAAAAGGTTTCACTAAGGAGAAAAAGAATAACCTCTTGTCCTGTCCTTAGGACACAAAGTATAGAGCTTAAATTGTAGCTACTGGAGGTTTTTAGAATCAGGTCATACTTGTTGGGATTGATAAAAGTGTCGTCGATCCCTCCTTAGGATGAGGGTGATTTGGATGACCTCTCAGGTTCCTTATGGTCCTCTTTTTCTATGGCACAACTATTGATGTATATTCCTGTTGTTGATTTATTTGCTGTATTTACTGCTTATATTGAGTTTTAGGATCACAGGCAAGCTTTGCTAAATGCCTTTAAAAACTGCCATCAGATTCTGGTGGAAAGATAAATGGAGTGAGAGACTATTTATTCCTTGAAGAAAAATTGTCTGACTAAAGGATTAAAAAAAAAAAAAAAAAAAAAAAAAAAAAAATCAGGAAAACAAAAGAGAGGGGAGAAAAACAAACATTTAGAGACAGAGAAGCTGATCAATTGCTGGAAACAAAGACAATGCCAGATACAGTTGTGCTGATCAACAAGAGATGAAACATGGGAACGTTTATTCCAGCAAGGCTATCTGAACAGGGACTGCTAAATCTGAATAATAAGAAGAAAAAGTTGGAGGAGCAATAAACAAAATGCTGAGACACAGACCTGACAAAGCAAAAATGGAGAATATGACAAAAAACAAACCCACAACCACATTAGTTGATGAGTTATCGAGCTACAAGTGTCACTGCCAGAAAGATCAATCTGGACTTTGCAGCTGGTAGCACTGGGAACCAGCTAGGTCCAATTAGGAGGATACAGGAACTGCAGAGTTCTGCTAGACGCAAAGAGGTGTACAGGGGAATGGGAAGCAGGAGGAACAAAGGGGAAACAGGTCAAAAAGGGTATAAAAGGAAGTGGGTAAAGGAATGTAAAGCAGGTCTGGTTAGTAAGCTTGTCTGGCTTAGCCCTGTGCCTGAGCACTGCGGCCTTATTTTTTCTCATGAAATCATTTCTTATCTCTCTTCTTGCATATTTGCTCTCTCTCTCTCATGTGTTCCCAGGTTCCAGGTTGGGCAGGCACAGTCCTGGGCTGGGGTGGATGGAAGAAGACATCTTTTCTCTTCACCTCACTCCTTCACATGGTGTTGTATGCTTGCAATGCTAAACACCTTCTGTAAAACAAACACCTCTGTATCAGGCAAACTCCCTTGATTTCATGGGACAGAGGCTAAGTTCACTTCTGTTTGGCACCTGTGCATCTGCTTCCTTTTCATGACAGTAGTCATCACACCTGATTTGTTCCTATTACCTTATTCTGGGGCTTACGAAATCCTTAGTTCAAATTTCTATATTTGGAGGGAGTAGGAGACAGGGAGATGAGAAAGGTGGGATACCCCAGCTGGACAAAGCACCCATGCAGGCTCTGACCTGAGATGGCTTCTTGGCTCTGACTCAGGAGGCACAAAAATGTGTTGGTCTGGCTCTGTGCACAAGGTGCTGTTGCCCACCAAACATGACCTGGTAACTACTCCCATAGCACAGCTTGCCCAACAGAATCAGACCATGTACCAGCTTTGCTTGAACAGATGTTGCTGGTCCTGAGGTGCATCAACCCTGTGTGATAAGAGCATTTTGGGGCCCCTAGATCAGTTTTACTCATTCGCTCCCCTGTGGTGCTTGCCAGCTCACCAGGAGTGAGTTGTTTCAGGTGTGCCTGTTAAATTGGCAGTGACTGACATTTATTGCTGGCACTTGGGGATTTCCTGTCATTTGAGAGCTACTGGGACCTGTCTAAAAATCATATTTTTCACACACACCTTCCCTTCCAACCCTCCTTTCAGCTGGTATTGTCTAATATGATCAAAGCATTTACCCCTCACATACTCGCTCTTCACTTTGTCGCTTGTGGGGTCTGATGAATTGCCCTCCTTATTATTCTGTGCCTGCAGGTCACCCAGCCACAACGCAGTGCCAGCACAATGGTGACAACTAAATTATAACAATTTCTCAGCTTCCTTTGCAGCACAGATACAATATTTATGGCACTATTAATGCACAGCGCTGTCAGGATTTTTAAAAGGAGAGTAACTCACCTGTCCCTGTCACACAAGCATGT
This sequence comes from Lagopus leucura, assembly GCF_019238085.1. Lineage (NCBI taxonomy): Eukaryota > Metazoa > Chordata > Aves > Galliformes > Phasianidae > Lagopus > Lagopus leucura. Next base: position 27,932,881 of record NW_024962252.1, read on the forward strand.
CCTCTGTGTTTCAGAAGTGTCAGGAGAGTCCTTATCAATTTTTCTCTCTTAATACTCTTCTGCCATGAAGCCCGAGCCAAAAACGGCAAACTTGAGTGTAGGAAAACTTGATGGATCTTTCTGTGAAGACAGTCAGGATAAAACTTTCAGCTGTGCTTCTTAAGAAAGTAAATTAGCCTAGGGTCACAGAGGTGCATAAATGTTTTTTCCCTTTTATCTCCTGATTATAAGCAGAATTTAAGTTCCTAAATATCTTCCTGGATTTGTCCCATAGCATTACAGGACACCTGGTATTTGACAAAACCAGTGCCAAACTCACTCTGCTGAATCAAAGGGACCAAATGATATTGTGAGACTTATGCTGTGTTGGATGTCAGCTATCTCCCCAGGGCCAGTCATGTAGTTGGCATCAGCACTGCAATTGTGTGCTTTGGTTACATTAGCAGAAATATGTCAGATTGTCCTTGACCATGAATGATCTGGAGCGTATTTATGCTGCCAAGGGATGGAAAAACACAGACATTGGCATGGATGAGTATGGCACCTCAACCTTCAGCTCCAACCACTTTTGCAGTATGACTGACCTTGCAAACACACAAAAAAAATGCATTTATAACCATGTATGCAAGCTGATTGTACTGCCAGTGAAGATAAGACGGCAAAAATACTTTCTTTCACTACTGTTGCTTAAACTGCCTCAGAGAGCAGAACAAATTCTAATAGAGAATACATTCCATGTGAGACACAATAAATGCACCAGAGCCAGGCCCTTTAGAGGCCCTCTGTAGTTGGATGAGATCTGGCTGATATAACTGATGAAATTTCCACTCACCCTAATGCAAAATCTAAAACAGGCCACAGAATTTAGAGCTTGGAAAAGCTTGCTCTGCAGCAATTAGGAGCAAACCAGACTCACATGGGAGCATACATATTTCTGCTGTTGAAGTTAGGTGAGAAGCATCTTTGGGTTTCCTTGTCTCTGGACTCACCTAGCAAATAATGTTGGTGATTTAACTGGTCATTTCATGAACTTATCTTTTCCTGCATGATGGTTCCACAACAGAGGTGGTATATGGACATAAAAGCACTCCAGTCAGACCAAATCCTTGCACTGGCAATGGAGCTATTCTTCCAGGTTAGTTCTTGCAGATTGCTTGACTGCCACCCACCTGATTTTGAACAAAGGCACTGAGTTAGCTTGAAGATGATGAGAAACCATAGATGTGAACCATTCTGCAGTAATATGGTAGGGACTCACACTCTAGTTAGTTGTGTTGATAAGGGCAGCAAAGGCTTTTTCTCTCACAATGATAAATTTGGGGGAAAAAAAAGTTTGATCATTTCCCACCATCACTGTTTTTCCAGCAGTTTTGTTGACCAGTGACGTGCCTGTGGAACTGTAACTCATTTTGGTACTTCTGGATTTGTCTTCCTTGGCCTTCTCTTGAAGTTTCATTTAAGACAACAGGAAAGAACCGGGAGAAAGCTGCAGAGGAAGGGAAGTGGATGTAGAACTGGCCTTCTCCTTATTTGTTGCAAGAACTTGTTCTCGTTTTTCTGCTTGAAAAGCTGGTTATTACATTTCTCTCACGTCTTTGTTCTGGCCTGGACAACAACCAACCTCTATCATAGTCTCTAAAACAAATCTGGTCTCTGAGAGATGTGCCAGTCATGATGGACATTTCAGGGCATAGCCTTTCACTTCCCCTAAGCCCAACTCTTAAAATGACAAATCTGCATTTAGGAAAAGAATATTTACTGAGGATTTCTGTACAGATGGTGATAAGTATGAGTTAGCATTTGTAAGCTTATAAGCACATATGGTTTTGTACATATCAATTAAGGCAGTTGGCTAATCACTCTAATATCTTTACTGATTCATCTGTATGCCTTCAAACAGGCATTTAAGCTCAGCCTGCTGGTTATTGTATGTATGGACTGGATTGTGCAGTTCTCCTTGTCACCATTTGTAGTCAACCGAGTTCCCTTGGCACCAAAGGGATTAAAAGGGTACATTTCAGAATTGTGTGGGCAAATTGTTTGGCCTGTGCTTTATGTATAAGGCATGCACATAAAATATTTGTGTGTGTGTGGATTCTTTTTAAAGAATCCACTTGTCGTGCCATGGGCCAAGTGACGACAGCATAATGTCTGTGCGCATGAGAAATACATGCAGACTCATGCATCTACTCATCCAACTGTTTTTGAGCTTGCCGTGCACAGACATGCACCCTGATCCTACCAGCCAGCCTCATCTCACAGCCTTGACCAAGCTCACAGTCATAATTCCAGCTCCAGCAGCCCTCACAAATCTAATCTCATCCCAACATGTCCCATGTCCATGCATATATCCACCAAACAGGAGCCTAAATACCCATCACTGCCCCCATGGCTCTTGGCTTACCTCTAAGCAAACTGCTTCTGCTTGCTGAATTGTGGTCTCAGCACAGCCTATACCTTGCTACCCTGACCATTCACAGCTTTGTGTGTGCACTCTTTCTCAGGCTATTTCCCCACCTGTTGCTGCCTGGATTAAGTTTCTCTTGTGTCCACGCAGCATCTCTGAGATCTGCACCCCAAGAACTGGCAAGTAAGGTATGATTTGGTCACCCTGCTGATGATGAATTTTAGCTGCTCGTTCATTCTCATCAAGGACAATTGCTTTTCAGTGCTCCCATATTTTCTTTGAATATGAATACATTCACCAGCAGCCCTGGAATGGATGGACACTTCACTCCTTTTGCTGCTGAGGAAGCTCAACTCAGAAGTGGGACCAAATTTTTCATGTGTCAGGCAGATCACCACAACCAGCAGATGTGTGCTTAAACCAATTGACTGTCAACAGCAGTTATCAACCATTTGCTTTTGGTAAACATCAGCTCCTTGAAAGTATCTAGGTAACTGCCAAGGCATCCAAGTCTCATTGGTCTCTGGAGATGCTAAGGATCCAAAAAATCATATGAGCTGTAGCTGCTGGGAGGCTTTAAGTACCAAATTGCTTTGCAGATGCCACAATGAAGTGACAGAGATCCTCCTTGGCATAAGAAAATGAGACCAGGGAGCAGCCTGACCTGCAAGACCACCCATTAACCAGAGGTCTGTTCCAGCTGTCCTGAGCCTGCAGAGCTCTCAGGACTTGCTTCCATGCCAAAATTCCTTCATCTGAGATGGAAAAGGATCAATCCTGTAGCAGATCTTAAAATGGAGCCACAGGGAGGATTTTTGCTTGAGTCTTACCTTCAGGCTGTGGACTTTTCACACTGCACACTCTTCGTTCTTTTTCCTTTTTTTCTTTTTTTCTTTTTCTTTGCTTTTCAAGACTTCTCTTCCACTTCATTTCCAAGTGAATGGTGCCACTCCAGAACCAGGAACAGAAGCATTTTGGAGAACATTTAATCTTTTTTTGTGTCTTTATCTCTGTCTTCAAATTGCTCTTAAATCTCAAGTGTACTTATTGTCCTTTAAAAAAAAATGTTTTTCTTCCAAAATTGGTTTTGATATGGAAAAGCTTTCTCTATCTAGCAAAAAAAAAATTACGTTTTTAGAAGAAAGAAAACTAGAAAATAACATACGATTCATGATTGTTTTTCTCCCTGAGCTGTGGTCCAAAAAAAACCTTTAACATTGGCTCTTCGCAGGAGTTTATAGGCTTTTGCCAAGCACAGTGCTAAAGCTGCTACCAAGACGTATACCAAGATGGTATTTTTAGCACCTTACCTAGAATCAGGCCATGTGATTTTCACATCAACCCCTAAGGACTGCATAATGGAAACAGCATTGTATCTGTAGCACATATATATGTGAAATGGATAGGCCTATAAATGCCTGGCATGGAGCTCTGCTATGGAAGTGCAATAGATGAACTTCCACCTCTCCTCATCTCCACCATTCCCCAGTAAACCTTGCAATTAGCTGGGCCCTTGCTGGCCTGGAGAGCACTGAGCCCTGTTAATGCCACACATTGGCAGTTCCTGCCAACGTTAATTGAAACTGGAGGCACAAAGCGCTTTTGTGGCTGAATCCAGTGAAAAGCTCTGCCAGATTTCCATTTGCACATTCATAATCAGAGATCTGCCCTGTGTGCAAATTAGACCTAGCGAAATGCATGTTTTCCTATGACATTTTTCAAAATAAGTGAAAGGGAGGTGGGCAAAACCGTTCAGCAGGAAATGCCTGTGTTTTTGACAAAATCTTGGAGTACTCCAGATCTGAGGCATTACTTACTTAGGTTAGATTAGACACACCTCTACAATGTGACTGTCTCCCATGGGGGCATCATCAAGCCTGTGACATCTCATGAAAATGAGATGCTCTAGCCAGAGGCTTTGCTGAAGTGTGGGAGTGTTAGGAAACCAGGCCTCGTACAACACTGTAGCAGTACTGCGGAATCTAAATACTTTAGTTGTACCTGTTTGTGAATTTTTGCAACACTAAGTTAAGAGCTCTGTGGAAATCAGAGACTATTGAAATGTTTTATAGAAATTTAACTCAACTGTTTTGTCATTTTTTCATCAGAAAATTGGTTGTATTTCAGCCCAGAGCAAATCATGCAATCTTGGCTAAATGAGTGAGGGAATGCGTTCACCAGTTGCTCACACTTCCCTGGTCCCTCATTCTGCTGTGTGCTGTTGGAGGCCAGTGTTCCTTGTGTGATGTCTTTGCATTCCCATTACTTACTTCATGATACAGGGCTGAAAGTCAGCTGTGCTTGTTCAATCTATTTTTTCCAGGAATTCTGAGTCTCTTATTCTTTGCTAGAATGTTTTGAATGATACATTTAAAAATCACAGCCTCGTCAACTCTCCAATGGCATCAGCTCCTAGTTTCCTCTCATTCAAAGTGTAACTTCTGAAACACTGAGCGCTTCATCTGAAATAAATGCCTAAGTTTCATCTCCTCTCCTAGCAAGCAGAAACGAGCAGCTCTTAGAGAGGTTCTGTTCTCATCTGTTTTAGTAGAGAATAATTGGAAGTGCTTATCTTAAGGAAGAGCTGAATTAGTAGATGAGTGATGTCAGGTGAGATAAATCAGACCCCAACTGATCTGACTTTTTAGCCTGTTTTATTTTCCTTAAGGAGCCTTGTGGCTTCTGAGCCTGTGGGGGTACAGTCCTTTTCTGGTGGAAAGGATCCAATAAGCGTAAAACTATTATTAAGCAGTATTAACTTAGATCTCCTCACCCCCCCCCTTTTTAAGAGTTGTTTCTAGTTCAGTGGGTGCTGGTGCATTATCAGTGGTTTTGCCATTACTGGACTCTGAGAGATGCAATCTTGAAATGGAGCATTTTCTTGAGAGAGTAATTTGTTTAGAACACACAGAAAAATCTTCTGCTTGCTTGAAACTGGGCCTCAGCCGTGCTCTACTTTGAGAAAAATCAGTTTAATTTAGGGGAGAAATCCTGCAGTCAAGAAATAGAGAACAAGAGATTGTGTGATATCTATAGCAGTTTCATTTTTAAAGGTAAGTCTCCATGCATCTCATACTGATATAAAATGCTTATTGGTGTGCTGGAGGATTCTGCTCAGCCTCTAGGATTCAGATGTGTTTCAAAAATATTTTGCCTTTATTGTCTCCCACTTGTCCTACACTTATCCCATGGGATGGGGAAGCTAAGCAGTGGCTGAAGGCTGAGGAAGAGGTATCCACCTGTTTCCCCCTGCTAAGGGCCCTGGGACTGCAGCCCATCACCTTTCCAGGGTTCTCCCTGAAGTCTGCACTGGGCAGTAGCCTCAGCCTGCCCCCCATGATTCCTCCCCTTTGCCTCCTACTGTCTTGATTCTTTTACACTGTTCCCTGTGCACAGGACTAAGTCCACGTGGGATCCTACTGCCTCCATGCTATTCAAACCTTGGTTAACTACAGTTGAAGTCATTGTTGTTACCTTTCGTTAAGGCACTTTTAAATGGAGACACAGGCCATGCTTAATTCCTCCAGGATGCTAGGCATTGCCATGCTCATGTGCCTGATGGCCTCTATGATGACCTAATTTTGTTATTAACAGAGGTCACCAAAGGTATTCCCAGACACAAGAAGACCCATCTGTACCTGCTCAGAAGCCAGACTATGTGTTGCATGCACTATTGGTGCATGCTGGGGTGGGATCCCAGCCATGTGTCTGCTCTACACCTCTTCCCCTGCACCAGTAGGAAGGGTTGCTGGCATCCCATCACCACAGGGACCAGATTAGTTAGTGAGGAAATGTGGCAACCAGCATATTGTCTCTCTGTCATTGATTGCCCAGCTGGGATTGCTCATGGACAGCAACTCTGTCTTTCTAAAATCCAGGCTTGCCTCAAAACAGACATGAATTTTCATGAGAAGCCTCACAGAGATATACAGCATAATGACCCGATTTCATGGCTAATGTATATTTCATGTTAGAGTTGTTGCACCTTGAGGTTCCATGCAAAACCCCTGGGCTTTGTTCTCATGGTTACTGAAACGTCCTTTGAATCCCTCGGTAAAGCATGAGAGTGGTGCCCACTACAAACACACGCAGACTTTAGGAGACCAGGCCACCATCATCTTTTGTTTTCACTGGCTTCCTCATTCTCCTTAGGAAAACAATTTCTTCAGAGCTGAAGTCTCACTCAGAGGATCTCTTGCAGAGAATGAATTCAATAAAAATTCACTGCAGACATTTCTGACTTTGAGACATACAAAACAAAACAAAGCTTGGCAGGTTTGGATTTCTTGTGGGATGCATTAATAAACTCTTTTGTCTTGGAAAATGAGCTCTTCTGAAGAAATGGATAGTTGATATATATCTTCCTTTTATTAAAGAAAGAACTATAGAAATTAATGAGAATACAGAGATAAATGGATTACATTTTAATTATTTTTTCTTTTCCTTTAGAAAATAGTCAGTGTTCTGGAAAACAAAAGCAGTGTTTGTGGACTGTGCTGGATTTCAGTCTTGGAAAGTACACTTGCTGATGACTCTGACCTGTCAGAAACCATATTGCTCATGTAAATTATTTTGTCTCAAAATCAGATTTTTCTATCATAAACCTAATGACTTTTGACTGATTAAAGTTACATATTTTAAATCCTTATCAGGAGAAAGGTCAGTCACACAATGATGTGATTTTACTTGCAGAGATTCCACTTAGTATAATGCCTGATGATAGAAATTCAGTTTAACCTTTTGAATGACTTCAGGAGCCTTAAGAAATGTCATGGTGCCGTTTCCTTTAGGAGTTGTCATCTTCAGACTCTTTCACAGCCCATCTCAGCTGCCTCATCTCTCTGTAACAGTTGCTCATAAGAGAAATGCCTTCATACTTTGTGGGCATTAAAAATAAGACGGCTAAGAAGGTCTTGCTTCAGTTTATTTTCATGTTGTGTCCAACTATGCTTATTACTCACTTAGCTTATTCATTTCCATGTCTGCCCTGCTGAGTACGATGACCACGTGTATTTGACACAGAGAGAATGCTTAACTCCAAGGAGAACAGAGGTATAAATAAAAGAAATTGGCTTTCAAGAACGCCTTGCACTTCTTCTCTTGATAACTGCACTCATTGCCTGTGGGTCTTGCTGCTTACTATTTTAATAGGTCTATGTTCATATTTTGTTCACCATAGCAGGTTTAAAACAAGTGCCAATACAGCAAATGTTGCCTGAGGTGGAGTAACTCCCCCTCCAGGTTTTGTTAAAAATGGATGTTGTTGTAGCTAGTAATCAAAAAGACCTGCTTTTTCCTGTTTCCTAAGAGGTTTCTTCACAGGTAGAAGCTGCAGCATTGTTTGCTGAAAGCCTCCACCTTTCTGTGAAAATACTTTGCCTATTGATAGCATCAACAATGCCTTTAATAGCTAACTAGAATTGCTGCAAGGTCCAAAGTCTCTTGACAAAATGCAGAGATTTGTGCTAGCCAATCATCCAATCCTTTAGTAACGGAGCACTAGGGTACTAGACAGCCTCAGTATCCATAAGCAATGAAAACTGCATTCTCTTTGCCTCTGAAGCATCTCCCTTTGGCTTCAATGCTGTGAAAGCCACTCAAGTGAGGTCTGTCATCTCCCTTCATATCTGTGTTGCTATCACAGTGATTTTTAGCCCATGGTCATGTAGTGCTGTGGGAAAGTGGATGACTTCAGAGGTATATAGAAAAGAGCCAAGAGAACTACCATCAGCAGTTGACTTATGTCGACTCTGGGGAGTAAACACCAGTGACTCCTGCCTACAGTGCCCACAGCAATCCCATGTCGCAGCAGTGGTCATACATTCCTTGGGGAGCACAGGCAGGAGGAGCGCTGCCTGGGGATAGGAAGGCACCTTTACAGCAGGAATACTGTCTAAAACTTTTGTAGCTGTTTCCTTCAAATACACTAAGCATGGAATTGCTCCTGCAGCTGGGAGAAAATGTTAACGCTGAAAGTATTGCTGTCATCTCTGCTGAATTTGGCCCGGAGACTTCCAAGAAAATTTTGTCTGCCTGCTCCAAGCTACATCTAGCAGAAGCCAGTCATTTGTGACTATAGCTTATAAATACACTCAACTACTGGCATACACAATGGGAAATATAATGCATCTTATCTGAGGGCCAAGTGTTTGTTATTTATTGCAGTCATTATTCATTTCCACTGTAGCTCCTAATGGGGCTTTAACACTTGCTGGTCCTCTAGCTGAAGGTCCCAGAACTCCTTGGCATACCTGTCATCTCTTTGATCTAACACATGGTTCCTTGCCAGCATGCACAAAAATAGGTCATCTCAAAAGGGAATTCATGCTTATTGTTATATTTCACAGTTCATTATAATGTTGTAGTTTGTTCTTATTTTTTGTTGTTTTCTTCATTGATTTTCTTGCAGCCAGATGAGGATCATTAGCTTCTGAAATGAAAAATTTTAATTAAGTTGATCTACACTGTGCTTCTAACTCTTTGGATAACATTGCCAAATTAGGAAGGCACAATCACTTCTGTGTTTGTATTTAATAAATATTTCAGCACTGCTTGATAAGGCTGACACTACTAGATTACGGACACTGGAGCTATGTCCCACTGACTCACCACTCTGTCTCTTCCCTTTAGGAGATGGTGTGTGAGACTGAATCATACAACCCTAGCTGAGTGTACATAGACTTGAATAGGAGGACTGTTGGGACGATGGCATGTCTCCTGTTAATCTGATGGAGAGAAAATCTGAGTGATAATTAATCATCTTCATTCACTGCCTCCAAAACCAGTCAGTTTCATATTGACCATGAAAGGAGAATTAGTTCCTCTTCCCCTCTCAGAAAGTTCAAAAGGTAAAGGAAATGCCTTTTTGGTATGAGCGTAATGGGAAATTTCTCAAAATAGAGATGTGTATTTTCCAGTGCTTGGGCTGATGTTAGCAGCTTCTGTCTCCTCCACATTTAGCCAGGGATTTGTGAGAGCTTCTTGCCCCTCCTGCTGCTTCACCTGTCAGCAGAAACAAGCGTGAAACAGGCACAAATACAGACCTGGCTAAAAGAAGATCCAAAACAAAAGAGTGGAGGACTATTTCCATTTTCTGTGGGCTTGCAAATAACTATGCCAGAGGAAATGAGAAGTCACAACAGAGCTGCTATAGGGTGGAGATCTAAGCTTGAAATGCTTAAGATTTGTTGCAGCTATGCCCAAAGACATACAGCTGACAGCCATCCATCCAAAGAGGCCTGGAGAAGTTTGAAATGTGGGCCCATGAGAATCCAATGAGATTCAACAAAGCTGAGTGCAAAGTGCCGCACTTGGGTCAAGGCAACCCCAGATATGTGTACAGACTGGGAGAAGAACTCATTGAGAGCAGCCCTCTGTAGAAGGATTTGGGGGTTCTGGTGGACAAAAAGCTGGACATGAGTTAGCACTGTGATTTGCAGTCCAGAAAGCCAACTATCCTGGACTGCATCCAAAGAGGGATGGCAGCAGGGCAGTGGAGGGGATTCGCTTCCTCTATTCTGACCTTGAGAGACCCCATCTGAAGTACTGCATCTATGGCTCATGACACAAGAAGGATGTGGAAATGTCCATAGGAGGGCCATGAAGATGATCAGAGGTCTGGAGCACCTCCTCTATGAAGAAAGGCTAAGGGAGCAGTGCTTGTTCAGCCTAAAGGAGGGAAGTCACCTGGCAGACCTCACTGTAGCCTTCCATTACTTGAAGGGAGTTTGTAAACAGTAGAAGACAAATTTTTATTTTTATTTTTATATTTTTTTAATGTGGACAGATAATGACAGGACAAGGGGGAATGGTTTTAAACTAAAAGAGGGGAGATTTTGGTTAGATGTTAGGCACAAATTCTTTACTCAGAGGGCAGTGAGGCACTGGCACAGCTGCCCAGAGAGCTGTGGGTGCCCAAACTCTGGAGGTGCTCAAGACCAGGTTGAGTGGGGCCCTGGGCAGCTGAGATGGTGGGGGGCAGACTCACTCATGGCAGGGAAGGGATGTAACTGGATGATCTTTAAGGTTGCTCCCAACCTAAGCTGTTGTGTTACTTTGATCTGTTAGCACCTTTACTTCATTTTGTAGTGTAATAGAGGGCTAGATGGTTACAATGATAGGATCCAGGCCTTCACTTCCAACTTTAATGGACATTAAAAGCTTATTAGATTCAGGGACTGCAACCAACTCGGACTGGATTGTAGCCAAAACATAAACGGGACCAGATAGAAAGGCATGTGAGTCTGAAAGCAGTAATGAAAGGCCAAGGCATTTTCAGTCTGAAGAGTACAGTGACTGTCATCTCTTACCTGACTACTGCATTCAGGTCAGAAAAGATGAGAAAGCGCTGAGGCACTGGCACAGGCTGCCCAGAGAAGCTGTGGATGCCCCATCCCTGGAGGTGTTCAAAGCCAGGTTAGCTGGGACCCTGGGCAGACTGATTTAGTGGATGACAACCCTGCCCATGGCTGGGGTTTGGAACTGGTTGGTCTTTGAAGTCCCTTTCAACACAAGCCATTCTATGATTCAACTTTTGTATGCCACTTGGATCCTTCTTCAGGTGCACCCCTGAAACATCCATGAATGCAGAAAAAAGCCAAGAATAAATTTTGGTGGAGAACATTGATGAGCCCAGAAAATAGGAGATTGATGTAGCTGCCATATTCACAGTGGGAAACCTCCTGGTGCAATCCTTCTAGGGAAGGTAAAAGGAGCATCTACCCTCGTGAGCAGTGACCTCCTGGCACTGAGCTGAGCACCTGTCCTACCACCAACTCTCACTGCTTCATACTTGTGAGAAGAGCTCAGTGGTAAACACAGTGAATTTTATCCAATCTGTCAATTCTAGAGTTTCCTGAGTGCTGTCTTTGGGCCATAAATAGACTGTGGAGGCACATGCTGCATCTTTCCTAGAGACTTTCTGTCTTTATGCCATGCTGTCCTCATGGAAATCAATGAACTGCATATAACTATTTTCAGAGGATTTAAGCCACACGATACAGAAAGTGCCTTAATTGACTATCAACTGTGATCAAATCCAGACTTTCATAACCATAAACAACCACATCCCTTAATATGCCAAGCTCCACCTTGAAATCAGACAGGTTTCTTTGCCATCTGTTTTAAAATCCCAAACCAGTTTAAATAGAAGAGAAAGTCTCTAGTTAGTCTACACTGCCATTAAAAGGATCATTTTGAACCTTCACTTAATTATCTCTCTGATTCTGCCCACAGACTGGGCTTTAAGGTATCTTGTCATTGACATTTCCTCTCAAAGTTTATTTGTGGTACAATAATGAAGGCACAGTTTCTTATCTGCACTTGCACTGGTGGAGACCCAATTAAACGCTTGAAAGTCAGACTCACAGGTGCTAATCCACAAGCTGCCATGTACCAGAGATGGAAGCTTGTTTACCCACTCTCTGTAATGCCTCTTCCCCTGACATTCACTTAGTGTCTCCATCACTCTGACTTTAATTTTTTTTCTCTTCAGTAAATCATTTATGTGGTCTGGTGTTATCAAAGAAAAGTCTTCATTTTCAGTACATTGTCAGAAGAAATTCCTTTGAAAAAAAAAGTCTTACTTAGGCAAAACTTTTAAATGAAAGCAAAAATACCTTGAGTCACTCCAGCTCTTCAGGTTTATAAAAAAGAAACACCTTTTATGTAGTCTTGTTTGTCTTTCTGCCTCTATAGGGCTATCTATTTATTTTCTCCAGGGTCAGTACGGTATTTTTTTATAATGACATTTCCAATGAGTTCCTATGGGTGGGAAATTATTCCATAGATTGTGGTGGTCTGCTCTTTCTCTACATAGAGCAGTTGACAGTTATGATATCTCCTTCCTAGGTAATATCTATTGCATACTTCATCCCTCTTCAGTCTTTGTCATTTAGCAACTGCCTATATAACATCACTAACCTTCCCAAAGGAGTCAGGACGTGCCTCATATTCTGGTGTAACCACACCTGAGCCTGGAAGTAACAAATTTGGCCTGGTTTTGATGGATTTTGCACTGGTATCATAGGTTTTCTTTGAATATTCTGACTACTTATCAGCATATTTTTCAGATAGGGAATGATCTTAGCTGAAGAATGACTGCATTAAGAGCATCATTCTGCTAGTGCAATTATACATGGTAATTTTCTGTGTGAGGAGGTATGAGAGTGAATGAGCCCATTACTGTGAAAGAGAAAAAATACCCTGGCTTCCAATGTAACATCCCAGGCATTAATCTTTATTTGTCTCTCAACCTCTCTGTAGGTTAACATCCCCTGAGCATTCCTACTGCTTGGTCTCTTCATATTGCTGCTGCTTCACAAACTGCTCCTTCTGATAGGGCACTTTTATTATGCATAGCAGAACCTCCCTGCATAATTGCATTCTGTCTGTGCCTCTGCTCTTCTTGATTAGTGAGGAACATGGACTGGAAAGGACCGTGTAGGTCACCGAATGCAATCCTTCGCAGTTCCAGGCAATTGCGCCCTAGAATTAGAGTACCAAAGGGGCCCAGAACAGGAGCCTGCGATTTCCCATGCTTGTCTCCCAAACCCCCTCCAGCTCCTGGGAAAAGGAATTTTTAACCTCAAATCCACAAGACTGTCAGTATAGCTATAAAAAAGGCAGTGTCAGACGCTATGGCACAAATAGTGTGGAACAGCTGATCCCAGAACAGTCACCTTCAGGGTGAAGGGAAAAAAGACAGTCGTTGTTGCTGTCCAAACAGCAACATATGTATTAATCCTTTACAAAACACTCAGCATCAATAGTAGGTCATTGGAGGTCCTCTGGGACATAGGGACTGTTGGTATCAACATACTGCAGACTCACTGCAGCTCACAGATTGTTTATCTGGTACCTGTGCTGTGGCCTTGCCACTGACTTCAGTGAGTAAGGAAATCTAGCCCTAGGAAAATAAATGGTAATGCTATAATTGCTCATGGTGTAGATAAACACAGTGATGTTAAAAAAAGTCTTTTGACTAGCTGTGGTATGAAAGGTGTATTTATTACAAAATCCCAAATGCCTTTCAGAACTTGGTGAGCCTTCCCAGCGCAGATGGCCTCAGGATGCAGACACAAAGTTAAGGTAGGTAAAACTAGATCTTGTCCTTGGATTGAGAGCTTCCCTAAATTTTCAGATTGGCTTGTAAGAATATAAAATCTGAAGTGCAGTCACTGCTCTGGATGGACCTGGGCTGATTAATTACAAAGCCCCACTTTTCTGCATGCTGCCAGTAGAGGTAAAGTTGGGAAGAGCATTTCTTTGCTGACAACTCTTAGCTTTCAGCCTCCATCTGCCCAAAATGATAGAGGCTTTGGTGACACTGTAAGCCACTTCCTGTTGGGCCCTTGCTTTGGTGATGTTTCCCATGCTTAATGTGTATTCCTATCCTATTTGGGGCTGTTGGGACAGGGTTTGCTTAGAGATAACAAACAGAGTGGTAAGGCATTCATGTAAAGTACCTGGGGTCCTGCTGCAAGCCATCCCCTTCATCTGCTCAGTTTCTGCAGCCTCCTCCATCTGCTTTCCCCACCTTGGTGCAGAACAGGCCCTCAGGCTTGCCCTCTCCAGCACAAACATTATTCCCAGGCATTTGTGTTCCTGTTCCTGCTGTGCCAGGTATTTTGAGATCTCACCTCCACCAGCAGAGCAGAGTTTTACCTAACCCCTGGCAAAGCCATCTATTTGCTTTGCAGTTTGTTTTCACTGCCCTCCTTGAAAACAAATGTATGCCTTAACTGTGAGTACGTGATTAAACCCCAAGCGAGGCACAGGCACAAGTACTTCAGAGCGCTTACAGTGAGTTGTTCATCTTCTGTGGTGTCTTCAGTAAACACAGCACAGTGTCTTCCAGCAATTTAATGCTTTGCTCTGCAGCATCATCTATCGCCAGTGAAAGCAACCTTTCAGGAAAACCTCTTTGTTAGAGCCTTGCTAACTCCCCGACAGCACTGAGCGACTTGTGTCACAGCCTTCTCCTGCATGCCCCAAACCTGACCTGAGCACAGCAGAGTGGTGTCTGGGGAAATGAAGAAAAAATGAGTAACACTAAATAATCACTCCCTCTATTTTCCCTTCCCATCCTCCTGCAAAGTGCTCTGACCCTCAAAGGAGGGTCATCCGACTGCATTGTGTTTCTTATCTCTGCAATTGCTGCTCCATCCTGCTACAAACCCAGGCTCCAAGAGAGACGAAAGGAATAGTTTGTAGATTGAGCATTAGTAATCTGGGAGAAGAGGAAACAAAAAGTTTGGGAAACAAAGACAACTATTTCTGAGCATCTGGTCACCTCAGGAAAGGCATATCTTCCAAATTAGGAACCATATCCTGAGTTATTTGGGGCCGGTAATGATGCTTTGTTGTATGCCCAATCCACAGAGATTAATACAAACGTGGATCAGAAACAGTGTATTTATTTACCAGCATTTTTAATGATAATGTTCATGACCTTGTTGGTTTCAAAGTGTTATTTCATTGGATTGATTACATTGTTCTAAGTCGACAATATTCTAAGATTTAACAACTGTGCCATGTCTTCACATTTTTATATCCAGAATGAATTTTTTGCATGCAAATAAAATACTAGTGCTTTGGATTCCAGAAACCTCTGAGGCAAACATTTTATTACATGATGAAATTAATTTTTATTGTCCTTCTGTTCTGTGAGGCAGAAACACAAAGCAATACGAGAAAAAAGAAAATCAACCAAAGTGGCCTGTTCAGCAGCTTTGCAGCCAGAATTTTCCTGTAAATCTCAGAGGCGATATGCTCTTCAGATCGATGAGCAAAACTGAGGGGGTAATGGCACGTTGTATGAACTGAGTGTACTAAAGACCTCTCTGCGGTACAGGAGCGTTAACTGCTTTGGGGCCATGTAGACCATCCTGCTGACTTGCTCAGAATTGTGATGGAGTTTCTGCCTCATAGACTAGCAGGATGCACACATATCGGTGTCAGCTTTTGCATAGTCAGAGTGCAAACAGAGCAGATACTGCATCCCTTTTTGGCCACTGGACTGGGAACCCTGCTGCAACTTCTGTTGTAGCCTTGTGTCCTGTCAGCTGTGGTGTAAAGACTGAATTATTGGCTTTAAAAGAAGATCATCATAGAATCATAGAATGGTTTGGGTTGGAAGGGATCTTTAAGATCATCTAGTTCCAAACCCCCTGCTTTAGGCAGGGACATCTCCCTCTAGACCAGGTTGCTCAAAGCCCCATCCAGCCTGGCCTTGAATGCTTCCAGGGAAGAGGCATTCATAGGCTCTCTGGGCAACCTGTTTCAATGCCTCACCACCCTAACATTAAAGAATTTCTTCCTAACATCTAGTCTAAATCTACCCTCTTCCAGTTTAAAACCATTTCCCCTTCTCTTGTCACTACATGTCCTTAGAAAAAGCTCCTCCCCAGCTTTCCTGCAAGCCCCCTTCAGGTACTGAAAGGCCACTCTAAGATCCTTCTGGAGCCTTGTCTTCTCTAGACTGAAGAGTCCCAGCTCTTTCAGCCTGTCTTCACAGGGGAGGTACTCCAGCCCTCTGATTACCTTTGTGATTCTCTTTTGGACCCATTACAACAGCTCAGTGTTCTTCTTGTTTTGGGGGCCCCAAAACTGGATGCAGTACTTCAGGTGGGGTCTCACAAGTGCAGAGTAGAGGGGCAGAATCACTTCCCTCAACCTTCTGGTCACGCTTTTGATGCAACCCAGGATATAGTTGGCCTTCCGGGCTGCAATGTGCAAACGCACATTACTGGCTCATATTGAGTCTTTCATTAACTAACACTCCCAAATCTTTCTCCTTAGGGCTGCTTTCAAACTGACTGAACTGTAGTTCCCTGGATCTTCTTTTCTTCTCTTCTTGAAAATGGGAGTTATGTTTTCCCTTTTCCAGTCAGTGAGAACTTCACTCAACTTCCATGACCTTCCAACTATGCTGGTTAGCATAGTTTGGCAGCTTCATCCTCTAGTTCCCTCAGAACACATCAATGGATCTCATTGAGTCCTATGGACCTGTGCACCTTCAGATTCTTTAGATGGTCTCAAACCATCAAACCTGACCTTCACTTACAGCAGGCAGATCTCCCTTCTTCCAATTTTACCTTTGCTTTCTGCAGCTTCAGCGGTGTGGTGGCTAGAGCCGTTGCCAAGATTATTGGGTTTTCCTCCCATTTGCAAGAGGTGTCAGGTGAAAAATGCATCCAGAAGCACCGGAAAAGCAGCAACAGCACTGGGGTTTCAGGGCCACATGGGATGCTGTGGGTCTCAGGGCATGGATGGGTGTTCGGACATCCCAGTGGATACTCCTGGAGAGGTGACTTCCTGCAGCTGCAGCAGATGTGGGGCTGAGATCTGCTGGGGTTCAAGAGGATGCTGCCAGGTAAACTGCTTTTTGTGTAGCTGTTGCCCCTATTTATGCAGCTGTTTGCCCACAGAGGCAAGGTAGCATCAGGTTGTGGCTGGGTAGGTGAAAGTGTTTTTGTATCTAAACATCCGAGAGTGTATTTGTATCTGAACAATTAGATGACTCTGGCTACAAATGGGAGCTCTGTGCGTCCTGTGCTGTGAATACGACGGTCTGTGTGTGCTCACGCATGTCCTGTCAGCATTTGTTTAATGCTTCGGTTGTGTTGGCTTCTCCCCTTCCCGTTTGTGTTTTAATGCACAGGCACTCGCTGAAGTGCATCCACTTAGCGAGCATCTGGCCTTGCTGGGCTGTGCACCCAATGCATTTTAACCACATCTGACTTCTCAGTCAGCACTGAGGAAATTAACAACATCCCACATCCCCTCCAACAGAAGGTCCTCCTTCCCTTGCTGATAGCATTCTGCGCATCCCACCTGGGCTGGGGGTGCCAGCACTTGCAGAGGGTGCACAGAGTTTTATAAAGCTTGCTGGAACCCAGGGCTCTCTGCTGGCCTCTGGATGCCACCAGTTTGTAGGGTCAACTGGAGAAAAATGGGAAGCTTGCCTCTTTTCTGCAATGGACTCAGTACTTCTTGATTCAGAGCAACTTCACAGGCTCACCCAAAATTAAGGATTTGGTGAGGCTTTTAATTAAGAGGAGATCTAATTGCCATGGTTATACATTACCAGGAAAGTCACAGGGCTGAGGCAATTTGCCTTGTTGGGTTAGTATTTGGACTACTTATATGAAGAGGGGTGGTAATAATGCACAAACACAAGATCCAGGGAAAGTCCATCAGGGAACCTTAATTAGGCCATTGTTTGCTCAGTGTGACATGCTGTGTGCCACAACCTGATCTTCAGCTCTTTCTTCATGAGTTCCAATGGATCAAATAACTCAGACTTTCACCGCCTTAAGCTGAACCTATGAGTCAGAGATGCCCTGACCCTTGCACATTGAGGTAGGTCAGCAACACTGGAGAAAACTCATCCATAGTCAGTGCTGTCAACAGCAACTCCCTACTACACCAGGATGGTTCACCAGCTCCATTTCCAGATCTGTTTTTTTTTCTATTTTTCCCCCAAGTTGATGGCTTCCTCACAAAGAGCTCTGAAGAAGGATTTGGAGATTCTCAGCCCAGCATTGTCACCCAGCTGGGATGAGGACAAACTATGGATGCTCACTGAGCGATGGTCACACACAGACCTTGAGCTGCAGCTTCACAGAGTGTGGTCCAGCTTCAAACTCTGTTTCCAGTCTGTACTCATGCATGCAGCCTGGAAACTGTTCACAAGTCTTTGTGCAGATAAAATCCCTTCATATGAATATGCAAGAAAGCAATCACCATGGGATGCTGCTGGCCAAATTCATTAAAATCTGTGAATGACTATGTAAGGAATATCCTGGCAGAGCAACTCCAGCACTCAAACATGTTAATCCTTCCAGCACAGCCATTAGACAGGAAGGAAGTGATGGTGATTTGTTTTATTGTTGTTTAACAGTTAGATGAACTTTGGCAATACAGCATAGACTTAAAGCCCCATCACAAACAGTTTGAAGGACTGGGCTGAAGGGCTTCGGCTATAGGACCTCAGCTGGGAGTATGGCCTTGCTGCCCCCTGGGGCAGAGAAGACATCTCACTTTTCCCTGTTGCAAGTGATGCTCTCTTTTGTTCTCCTTTATGTTGCTTGAGAGGACTCTGATAAGCAGTCTCCTCACCCAGGGGGCCTCTGTCCTGTGGCTGCAATTAGCTGAGAAAATTCTATGCAAAAAAAAAAAAGAAAAAAAGAAGAGAAAAAAAAGGCTTTATCTGTTATATAGACTCTATTTGAAGTGCCATTTATAGGTAGGGTGAAGGAATGGGGCCTTCATTCTCACAAAAATCCTGGTCAATCATGGGCTAAGATGGCTACTGTGATGCAGGAGCTTTTACAGACATGGTGCAGGAGAATCGTTGGGGGATTTTTGAGCAGACTGGCTGAGCTCTAAGCAAATGGCAGGCTCTGGGAGAAGGATTTAGATTCCCTTTTCCAGTGCCATTACTTGTTCTACGGATGCCTCCAGGAAGTGAGAACTATTTGAGTGAAAAAATTTCTAGTTCACCAATATGAAGGCCTTTTCAGCATCAGTAAGGGAAATGAGGAGGATATTTTGGGTCATGTGCAAGATGAAGGAGGCTAATGAGGAGCTGTAACAGGAAAGTATACATACACGAATAACTGAGAAGAGCAAACAGATCTCCAGGTACCAGAGGCTTGTGTAATGAGAATTTCATCCTTACCATACTCACAAGTGGGTCATGGAAAGTTGCTGATGGGGTCAGCTTTCAGATTGACATAACTCAATATAATTGATTCTAATGGATTTCTTAGGTCATAAAAGGTGATTTTCTTTAGGCTTTCATCCTGTGCTCCCTGGTAATATTTCTAAAACTGTAGATAAGTTAAAAAAAATGCATATGTTAAGTCCTAATACTGAGGACTTTAATGAGGCTTCTCTCTACCGTTTTTGCAAGATGATGACAAGTAAACATTCCAATTTCCTCTACTTTTTCCCTAATATACACAAGTAGGGGTGTACAGCATTACAGCTAGAGAAGAGTATGGAAAGGCTTGGAGTTTCCAGAAAATGCCTTCATTCCATATGTACATCTAAAGAAGACTTAATGTCCAAGAAGGATCTCTACTAATTTCTCAGGCTAGCCCTACCCCATGCTTTCTCTACACATTTGTGCAAAGAGCCTTTCTTAGCTGGCAAGTGAGAAGAGCATGGACTCTGACTGGGTGCTGTGTGTTGGCACTGGGTCAGCTGCCCTGTCTTGGGCTTCTTCAGGGACGGTGCAAGGACAGGATAAATGGCTGCAGCCATGTCTGCATCAGCATCCTTCTCTTAGACCATCCGTGTGAGTGCGCGCTCCATGAGTGGGAAATGCTCAAGGAATAATCTTCCCTCTTCAGCCGAAGCTGTATCATGGTGGCAGGAAGGAATGGAGACAGGCTATACGTGCTCTGTGGGCTCAAGCCTTGCAGCCAGAAGAACGCAGGACTTGTTTAAGCCTGCAGGCCATAGAGTATGACCTTATGACCTGAGATTTTTTACTGGCTTCCCTCCACACACAGAAATTCCAGCTGTTAATCCTCTGGTGTTTTGTTTCAGGCTGTTGCCATACTTTGGACAGGGATCTGCTAAGATTTGGGATGACTTGCACACATTCCCTATCCTAAAACTACTCATCGATGGTTAGCACTCTTTGTGGTACCTCACAATATTTTCCCTATTATATAGACTACTTCATCTGTTTGTCCGTACAGCCCCTATTGTTTTGATGTTATCTTGGCTTGGTGTCATTTTTCTGCATACACTCAAGGGCAGTTCTCTACCTGGTGAGGTCCAAAAGTAATTTTTGTTTTTTACCAAAACTAACAGTACAAACCAGATCATTAAAAAGAACCAATCAAATATAATCCAAACTTGTCTCATATTTATGCACAGTTGCAATTGAAGGTCATTGATTTTGTGAGTCACCAAGCAGAAGTAAGTGTCCAAGTGCATTTGGAAAGGAGTCGCAGTCATGACTGGCAAGGGAACAGCATCCTACAAGCACTGAGCGTTACCTCAACATGACCAGACTCTTAGGCTTAATCAATGTCATGCAGCAGTCCTCTCAAAGTATCAAGGGATTAGTTTAAAAGTAGCAAGATCTTTTCCAGGGAGGTTATGACATTTATTACATGCTATCTCTCTGCCCCTGAAGCTGATCCACAGGTGTTCGAATAAAGAAGTAAAGCTAGGAATAGTATTTGGGTCACAGACTGCACAGAAATACAGCTCTGCTTACAGCTGCCTTGGAACCAGCAGTCCTCTCCTGGTTCTGTCCTGTGGTGCTCAACACTTCCCCTGGAAGTAGCAGTGCTACCCATCTCCCCAGTCTACTCAAAAATGAAATATCCCTTGCTGCCTTGCAACCCATTTCATTCTCCTAAGTAGCCTTGCAGTAGTTCCCATATGCTTTCAGCCTGTCTCAAATGTTTTTTTCCATGTCCTGCCACAGAAAGAATATCCCAGTATGGCCCAACCCCTGCCCAAGCAGGGACACTCACAGCAGGGTGCGCAGGGCCACCTCCAGGTGGCTTCCAAAGATCTCCAAGGAGAAGACTCCACTGCCACTGGGCAGCCTGTGCCAGTATTCACTTATCCACACAGCACAGAAGTTCTTCAGGGTGTTCAGAGGAAACTTTCATGTGAATCTTTCTTCCCTGGACTTGCACAAACTCCTGAAAATGAGAGTATATATCTGGAGATAGACATTGTTTCTTCCTGCATTCTTTGCATAGGCTTCTAATTGATGTTTGCTACATTTTCTTCTAGAAAAAAAAAAAAAAAAGTTAAGTATTCCAAAAGCTTGATTTAAAAATAAATAAATCAATAAAAATGCATGAAAGATGCTATATTGTTTGGAAATATCCTGAGACGCTTGTGCAGTACGTAAAATCCCTACCCCAATTTTACTCTACCCATAATCAGGGGCTGATGGAAAATGTGTTGACTTCCAAGTAAGAATCTAATTTGAGGCCCGTGCTGTGGGAGAAGCAGAGGGTAAGCTGGTTACTCAGGGGTGAAGGAAGGGCTGCCCTCACTGTGATGATCTTAGGCTTTCTTATTGCAACATGAGGAGAGCTGACTGAGCTAGAGGAGTTATGGCTGCAAGGAGGCCTGAGGCTTGAATCCCACAACAGGAGGGACTCCAGCAGATGGTGCATCAGGGACATGGATGTCCCAAGCCACCAACTGATGCTTCCAATGATGCTGTCATATTGGGATGCAGCAGTCTTAGAAGGAGAGAGATCAATAAACCAGGAACAGCACTGTGGTGTGCTCCCAGAGCAATCTTGGGTTATTGGATGAAAGCAACTACCCCCATGGCAAAGTTACAGGCTCCTCTGTCCAGTCACAGCTCAGAAGATGATAGGCTTATGAAGTGTTTTCCTTCCAGAGCTGCTGAGGATTTGGAGAAATTAACTGTAATATGTTGATGAGAAGATTTATGAGAGAATCAAGGAGATATGAAAATGGAAGAATCAACAATATGAAAGCACAACACAAGATAGTGAAGCATTTTATTTCCATTGCATTCATTATTATCACTTGGTTGTCAGGAAATAATCCGAGCAGGGAGGCTGCATAGCAGAGGTACGGAAAATAGATGTGATCATTTTCCACAGACGCAGAGAGCAACACTCCAGATATTTTATAACTTGCTCATGTTTTATGTCATTTCTTCAGACATCTGTGCATTAGAGTGACTGAGAACTGCAAATGATGTATCGTTAAGATATCCCACTATAATTAAGCTGAAATAATGCTGGATTATTCTAGCGTAATTATAGGGGCTATTTTAACTATTAGCTCATTAAAAAGCTATGATGCAAATCTTGTTCTAAAAGAGAAGAAAAGACAAGAGTATATGAACAAAATGTCAGTGGTTCTCTGCTAAGACCAGATGGAGAGGTATAACTATACTCAATTCATCAGTCTATATATTTAATTAGAGCCAAGGCTGCATGGAGCCTGCAATGACCTTTTATTATCTTTAGCTTTCGCAGACTGACGTGGCAATGCAGAAATACTTGGGAAAGGAATGTGATACCTTCATAAAAGAGCAAACCTTAGGTGAAATTAGTTGGGGTTTGCCATGAAGCCTTGCCATGAGCTCCTCTGGAGCTGGGAGACATCATTTAAAGTGCTTTGCACTTCAGTTGGAGCCCATAGGATTACAGAAGTCAGCATTTCAAGACTGAAAATCCATGAATGAGTGTTTTGGATCTGTGATGAGACCATGGATGTGCAAAGATGTTCACAGCCTGTACAGTCTCAGCTGGAATTTGGTTACTTATCCATGTCTGATCTGCTTGGGATCACCACTGATAAAATGCTATGGAGCCAGGCTCCCTCCAGCAGTGCCCAGTGCTAGGACCAGAGGTGGTGGGCACAAAATGGAGCGCAGGAGATTCCCTCTGAATACCCTGAAGCACTGCTGTGCTGTGCAGATGGCTGAGCACTGGCACAGGCTGTCCAGAAGTTATGGAGTCTCCTCCTTGGAGATCTTCAGAAGCCATCTGATTGCCCTGCTCTGAGTGTCCCTTTTTGGGCAGGAGTTGGGCCAGGTGGACCCAGAGGTCCCTGTCAGCCCCAGCCATTCTAGGATTCTGTGAATTCAGTCATCACTGCTGCCTCAGTCAGGGTGATTACGGAAACAGTTCACTTTGCAAATATGGCCAGTTGTTCTGCTCTGCCTAAAGGGGCATCTGATCTCTGGCATCTGGCAGCAAGCAGCAGGGCAAAATAGGTGAGCAGAGGCTAAATAAGAAAAATGACTTCTTGTCCTCAAGCATTATGGCAACAAATGGTGAAGAACGCACCCTTGGGGAAAGGAGAAATGAATGAGATGAATGTATAATGTCTAATAAGTACATGACAAATCAAAGAGCATTCTCTTAGAGGATAGTGCTAGCAGCATTTGGTGAAGGCAAGCAGCAGGGAGTCAGGGGAATTTATTGCTGTGCAGGATTGCATGTTATGTAAATCTTGTTGGAGAGTTCTCTGTGGCTGCTGTTGCCTTTTGAAAGGAGAAGTAATTAGTGTAAGACTTTGTTTTATTGGAAAATAACAAAGAGGTAAAATCAACAGAAAGGCAGGAATGGCAGATCAGGTAGGCCTGAAACTCTGCCAGATCCCTTTGAGGTCTGTTGCTCAGATCCAAGGACTTCACTCATTTCCAAGTGAGTGAAGGAAGGTGCTGATGGGGAAGGTGGGGAGGTGGGTTGGGAGAGGAGCTGGAGCTGTATGTCAGTATTTCTTCCCCTTCTGCTCTCCCCACAGCTCAGCCCAAGAGCAGTGACACTGGGGACAGTGAGGATGGGGGACCACAGCACTGAGTATTACCTGAAGGACTCAGGGCCAGAGGTGTATCCCAGCATTTGGCTCAAGGAGTTTTCTTTGTTTATTGTCATTTGATTAAAGAGCAGGAATTGGACCACACGCCCCAGAAAGCCAGCAGAAAGCATTAGTGTGCACACTGAATATGCAAGAGACTGGAAATGGTGCACAAAGCGAGGTTGGTTTGAAAGCAAACCATCGCATCCCAAAAGTGGAGAAGGTAGTGAGGGAGTAATGCGGGCGGGGGTGAGGACTGCAAAGAGCTCCGGAGGACGGCTGTGAGCCCTTCAGTGGGGAGATGCTCCGTGCACTGGTTGGGGCACCTCAGGACGGCTGGTGGCAGCAGCACCCCGCGCCTCGGGAGCCACTGGGTGGCGTGGCGACACTTCGGTAGGCGCCGAGCCGGCTGGTGGAAAAACACAGGCAGAAATGGATGGAGATAATTTACGGGGCCTCTCTTCCGAGCGGAGAGAGAGCAGGTGAAACCAGATTAGGGAAGTGGTTATATGCCATGCCTCCTTTAACAAATAAAAGTCTGAATGATCAAGTATCCAAGAGTAAAGTTCAGAGGCTGTAAAAACAATCAGCTAATGACAAATCATGGCATGGCCTCGCCTACGCCGGGCAGGGTACAGAGAGGGGATGGCCACAAGTCCCCTGGTCTAAGAGCTGCCTCACATCCCTCCTGGTGAGTCCTCAACCATTGGGAGTCCCTCTGGTCCGTGCCCCGTTCCGCTGGATAGCAGTCATGCTGTGGGCACAGTAATTTGGGCTGGGGGTTGTCTGGGACTGAGAGTCCCACAGACATAGATCTGTCTGGTTTCCAAAGCTGTCCATTGGTACATGGACAGCATCACATGTCCCACGGGATGGACACAGCTGGCTCACCCACAGCTAGCCCACACCGCAGAAAGCCAGGAGGGAGATGTCAGCACAAGACAGGAGCCAGAAAGGTTTTATCTTGGCACCCTCTGGATATGTCACATTTTCCTCTCTGGTCTGGCTTGTCCCTGCCTGATGTATAACCCCTGTTGTGTTTCACAGCCTTGTTTTCCTCTGATTGCTTAATGTGATTAGGAAAATATTTGCAATGTCTTCATCCCCATAGTGCTCACTGCCTGCAGCTCTCCCTGAAGGATAGCCAGCTCACAAAGCACCCTGCAGCTGGGCCTGCCCACCCTGCAGCAGGAGCCACTCAGATAAATTTCTCATCCCCTGGCAGGGCAAAGCCCTGGAGCAGTAGAGATGAGGAGAGACTGCCCTGATGTGACCAGTGCCCTGATAAATGTTCTCATCTCTTTTTATCAACTGTCAGTACAAATGAACAGGCAGCTTGCTTTGAGGATGTTTCTTTTATATGACACGGGGGCTGGGACACAAAAGAATAGTGCTAGCATAAATTATACTGTTTCCAGCTAATTCAGATAAACATTTATTCCAAACGCAGCGTCATTGCTACAAATGCCCTTTAGCATTTCTGAGAGCTCCCATGATTGTTACAAGCCACCAACATACCTTCATGGTGTGCAGGCATCAGGAGAACCTCACAAGTAGCAAGAGGCGGGAAGTGGAGCCAGCAGCTGGGCTGGGGCCATTTGCTC
Source organism: Lagopus leucura (assembly GCF_019238085.1). NCBI lineage: Eukaryota > Metazoa > Chordata > Aves > Galliformes > Phasianidae > Lagopus > Lagopus leucura. The sequence goes on from NW_024962252.1 coordinate 27,958,228, forward strand.
ATGTGTCAACCACCTTCCATCTTCTACCTTCATTCTGTTGCATGATGTGTAATCACTGGGTAGCTCTGCTCTCAGTCACCAGCCATTCACTGCCCACTGCTGGCCACCAAGTCTCTGTCCCATCCATGCAGCCAGTGCAAGGGTAAGGAGAGGAGTCAAGAGAGCAGGGGAAGAGGTGAATGGGCAGGTAGAGAAGGATGATGATCACCTGGAAGCACACCCACTCTTCTCAAGAAGCTCCTTCTGAACACCAGGAAGCACCGCTGCATTGTGCAGAAGCCGTCTGGACATGGCCCTGGGCACCCTGCTGTGCTTGGTCAGAGGTGGGTCCACATTGACCCAGAGGCTGCTTGTCCTCACAGGGAGCGGAGGGGCAGCGCTGAGCTCTGCTCTCTGCGAGGGAACGGCATGGAGCTGTGTCAGAGGAGGGGCAGCTGGGGGTTAGGGACAGGGTCTGCACCACAGGGTGGTCAGGCCCTGGAACAGGCTGCCCAGGACATTGGGCATGGCTGCAAACTGCTGGAGTTCAAAGAGCATTTGGACAATGCTCTCAGACACAGAGTTTGAATTTTGAGTGGTACTCTGTGGAGCCAGGGGTTGGACTCGGTGATCTTTATGGTTCCCTTCTGCCCTGCAGCAAAACCATGGAAGTAATGGTGAAAGTTTTCTGCCTGGCCTTGGAGCAGTCCTTCCTGCCTCTGGTGTGCCTTCTGTCAAAGGGTGATTATTGCTTCCAGGAGCTGAAATCCTCAGTGCTTGTGAGTGGTTTGAGCCCCATGAGAGGATGGGGCTTTGCCATTAAGGGGTTTTGGTGGAAGCTGACACTGCAGTCACTTTTCACAGTGAAGTGCTGCAAAGCACTGCATGACCAGCTGGTCTCTGCCCTTCTGGAGCAGTGGCCTAATGTGCCTGCAGTGATAGAAGCGCAACACTCCAGCCACAACAGGCTTCACACAAATCCCACACCCCTGGGAAGGAGGTCATGAAGGCATCTGCACTGCAGCACTCTTCCCTTGGAGGCACAAAGGTCTTCCCCATCCTGCTGGTGGGAAACCAATGCAGGGAACAAATCAGTTCTCACCCACTGCAGAGGAAGCCTGTGGTAGAATAGAGATTGGGGCAGCCATGCCATCCCAGTGTCTCCTTATTGCTGAGCATGTAGCTGAGCAACCCTCCAGCATGCTGCTGAGGTGACAGCGCTGCATGCCCTGCAGGCAGCAGGGAAGGAGATCATTACTTCTGGCTTTTCTTCTTGTTTCCTTCCAGGATAATAGATTCCTCTCCTCACCAATTTCATTTTTTTTTTGCCTGAGATCGGGTAGTCCAGGACATTCTGTCCTGAAAGACAAAAAGAAAAAACGAGCAGAAATAATACTGTAAGTCAGAGAATATTACACTTAATGAGGAGGACTGCCTGCTTTGCCTCCCCCCCCACTGACCAAGAAAGTGCTGATAAAGCCGGGTAGATATGCAACTGGATGCTGGTGCCTGAATGCATTAGTCAATTTTAATCTTTTTATTTTGTAATAATTACAGCATCAACTGTGCCCTTTCTGTCTGAGAGAAAGTTTATGATGCTTGGAAGTACCTGTGTGAGAAAAATGGCTTTTATTGATGTATTTCCACAGGATGCTTTCACAGAGCATTGCTCATGGCCCTAGAGCACCAGGAAGCGATGTCCCTGCTCAGTCATCCCCAGGTCTGTGCAAGGCCACAGACGTCCCTCCCAGGCTGCAGGAAAACCAGGCTGTGATGTTCTATGATGCACAACCAGCACTTCACAGGTCCAGGTCAGCTCCATTCCTCTCGTACCCACTTTACTGGACACAGATGTGGCCCGTGGTTGGCCTTCCCTCTTCTCCTTTTGGATTACAAGTGGTTTTAATGGTATTTATACCTGCAGGTATAAATAAAGATTTTGCCTAGGAATAAATGCACTTTTGTTTATTCAGGAGAAAAGCAGAATCCTGAACCCGAAGAGAATCACCAGATTCACAGTACTGTGCTCGCTGGCAGGTGAGCCCACTGACGATATGTTCATTTAATTGCAGCATTTCTCAATTTCATACCAATAAAAGGCTGCTCATGTGTAAACTTCCTAAACAAAGGAGACTGCCAATGGGCCTGACAACGTTTCCTTGGTAACATTTCTTAGCTTTTACCCCAGTGATTGATATCCAAGGATTGCCATTTGCTTTCTTCAGCAGAACAGAGAATAGGGCTCAGTGATTCCCTTCCTGGATCCTGGAAGCCAAGAAGAGAAGCAGTCCATTATAGTTGCTGTGGTTTTACTTATTATTTATGTGGAGGAAAAAAAAAAAAAAAAAAAAAAGTGATGGAAAAGAAAGAAGCACTGGAGAAGAAAAAGCAAACAACAATCCAAGAAAAACAGGAGACCAATTGCACTTGGCACCTGGTCCAAAAAAACCTTCAGCTGATCGAAATACTCTTTCACTTTGAAGGGCTTCAGCTCAGATTGCTGATGTGTGCACAGGGCTGGCTGCAGCCTGACCACATTTCTCTGCCATGTCCTTTTTTTTGTCTGGATTAAAACCCTTTTGTGGAGGTGCCGTTTCTCTGCTTGCTTTGGCATGTGCCCTCAGTGCCACCTACTTTGGAAAACAAAATCAGCCAAGGGCTGGCTGTGCTCTGGAGTACCAGCAAGAACTCCAAAATTAACACAACCGAGGAAAATGGTGCCTGTGAGTCCAACTAGAGTTCATCCAGAAGCAGCTGTGGCTGTATGAAAGGGGCACCTTCCACAGGTGGAAATATTTATGACACATTTGAATGAGTCCAACACCAGGGATCTGCCAAAGGAACCAGATTTGGCCCCATTTGTTTCCTCGTGGCTGTGCCCCACAGGCAGACCTATTTGAGGGAAGATATCATATTGGCTCCATGCTGATTGTCATGTCCTCCCTGAGCTTCTCGTCCTTGGAAAAGGTTTTTCTCCCTATCTTGCCCATTTTCAGAGTTTGAGGTGAAAGCAATTGAAATTCTGCTCCTCAAATACAGGGGCTGCAAGTCTCAGTAGAGCAGCAGAAATGTGGGAGGAAATGCAATGTGATTGCTCCTGCACCTCAGAAATCATTGCAGCCAAGCAAGAAAGAGACAAACTCATTAAAGAACACATCTGTTTTTCAGATGGTTGGACACCTGAGAGCTTCATCCTTTCTTTCTCTCCCTTTTCCTGCAATTTATTATTCATATTAAGTTCTTTACTATGAGAGTGGTGAGGTGCTGGAATAGGATGCCCAGAGAGGTTGTGGACATCCCTGAAGGTGTTCAAGGCCAAATCGGAGGGGCCCTAGGCAGCCTGGTCTAGTATTAAATGGGGAGGTTGGTGGCCCTGCCTGCAGAGGGATGGTTGGAGCTTCATGATCCTTGAGGTTCCTTCCAACCCAGGCCATTCTATTATTCTATGATACTATGATCCCAGTTTTGGCTTCTCCCAAGCCTCTCCAATCAAAGGTCCCTTTTTCATCCTAACTCCATCACAGTCCTTTCCCATCTTCTCCTCACCCGTGCTGCAGGATCCCTCTCCTCTGCAGCCCCTAAGTGCCACCAATGACCCCAGAACAAAAGCCAAGGTGGCTGTGGTAGCTGATGACTGTAACCCCAGCCTGGACGTGGGTTCTTGTGGAAGAAGTGACCCTGGTGGCTGAGGTGCCTGAGGACAAGCAGTGAGATCACAGCACATCACATTCCTGTCAGGAGAGGGGTGAAATCGATGAACACACAACAAATCAGTGCTGTTGGGTTGAGTTCTTTTTTCTTTCCCTTTTGAAAGGCAATCTTTTCCATTAAGATGCTGGCTGCTGCTCCATTTATAGTTCATCGTTAACCATCAGTGCTAGGTGATACCCAAGGCCTAAGGAAAAGCAAAATTAAGCAAACATGGACTGTAATTGATCCAGTAAGTCATATAATCATAAGATACAAGTGGGAGATTTTATTTTTGTAAGCTGAGTACCATATTTTTCGAAGCCTCAGATACAGTCACACACTACAGAAACATTATATTGCTTGTAAAATTATCCAGTCCTTTTTACAAGCCAGCACCAGTACAGCCTGTCCCAAATAAATCTTTTTAAGATGCACTCCATGGTTGTACTGTGCATGTAATTATTCCTCTTAGTTTTTCCCTGAGATTTGTTTCACCCAGTGCCTCCCTCTTTCCAGATTGCCTGTACTTGTGGGCATAAATAAGGTGTGTCAGTCCTCTGAGGCCACCTCCACCTCCCAGCCACTGCACCCCTGTTGCTGTCTCTGTGTCTTACACAAAACATTTTGGTGGAAGGGTTTGGGAGGAGAAAGGAGAGGGGAGGAAAGAGAAGGAGAGTTACCAGGAGTTTCTCCAGCCAAGCTGTTCTCAGAAAAGCCCCCTTTTTTCCCCTCCTGACCCCAAATACCTGCTTTGGCAGGGAGGTTAGACTCAATGATCTCTAGAGGTCCCTTCCAACCCCTGCAATTCTGTAACTCTATGAAATACAGGCACTGGAACAAGAAAGCCAGCAGCATTCTTCTCTGCCTGCCAGTCATCTCTTCCAACATGGAGTAAAAGATACACAGCCAAATGCAAAGACATCAATTGTTGCAGCTACATCACTTGTCACAGCCATTATCTCTCCACTTAGAGCACCAAACTGAAACTTTTTCCACATGCCACAGAAACAGGTTGGGTTGCTGAAAGCTTCAGACTGCAGATTCCAGCAAATATCACTGTATTGGTATGTCCACGCTTCATGGCTTTACCTGTGCCCAAGTGGATAAGGAGTATCTAACAAAAATCAGCTTCTGGAAGCAGGTAGCAGCTTGGAAAATATTCAGGATCACTGGTGCTGCCTGGTTTCATCTGAACCCTGCTAGAGCGCACGTGGTTGATGAGGTACTGTGGTGTGAAGGTGTGTGCATCCACTCTCCAGAGAAGGAAACTCAGTCTTCAGTGATCTAGACCTAAATGTTGCACAGCAGAGAGAGACCTGGAGGAAGGGTGATGTCCCAGAAAGGAGACTCCTTGTTGTGCTTGGATTACAGTCTGAGGCTTTGCTGATCTGGAAGACAGGACTTTCCAGCTGAAGGAAGTCAGCCTGACTGTTCAGGACACATGCTCCTATCCCTGCCTGAGCTGGTGAAACAAGCACACTGTTTGTCACACCCTTTGTTGCAGCACTGGAAACAATGGAAATCAGAAGCTTCTAAGGTGCTGATACGGTAAGGGGAGCAGAGGAGAGGCGGGGAGCAGAGGAGAGGCAAGGTCAGAAGTACCCTTGTTGCTGCCTTCCTGGCTGTAGGCATACTTTCTGTGCTACTCTAACAGCCAAGGCAAGACTCAGATGCCCTAAAAAGCTGTGTTAGCTGTGTCAAAGCCTTGCCCTTTCTACCTGGATGCATATGGCACGTAACTAGGGAAACTGAGCATGCTGCAGATGCCTTGGTGAGAAATGTCTCTGCTGAGAGATGGTTCAGACACAGGACATCTATTCTGCAAGAAATCCTGACATTTCCAGAAGTTTGGTCTGGCAGAAAAAAAATGAGTAATTACCCTTCCCCCCTCCAAAAAAGGAAAATCTGCAGGGAGGCAGAGAAAGGGAGAAAGAACGTCTGGAAGAAATAAAACCATTCCTATTCTTTATTTCCCCTGGTGCAGAACAGAGGAACAGCTGCCTCTGTCTCCTGAGGATGCCCCAGCCAGGAGCTGAGCAGCCCCCAGTCCCAGTGAGCTCTTGTGGCCTTGGGCTCCATGGTAGATCCAAGCTGCAGCTGAGGCCAGGGATGTTGTCCTCATCCCAGCATCACCGCAGTGCACAGCCTGTGTTGATTTTATTGCTCTCTCAGATTTTGAACCAAGGTTGGTTTTGATGGAAAATTTGTCACTTGCCTTTCTTAATGTATTTGCATGGCATGCTGTCATACCCAGGTCTGCTCCTTTGGAGAAATAGTATTATTCATCTGAAGGGAGGGAAAAAATGTCAGTGCAAATCATCACACATTGGGGTAGAAACACTTGAGCCTCACTCCTCAACCATGATGACAGCACTGTTGGAAACTGAAAAAGATTGTGCTGGAATAGTGGAAGAAACAACCTGTTAAGATGACTGGCTCACTGCTCAGACTGAAATGGCAACATTTGAACACAAAATACGCTCAAAGATGATTAAGCTGGGGAGCTGAAATGATACGTGAAACCAATTCTCATTAATATCAGACTAAAACGCATAGCCTTGTACAAGGAAGAGAAATCTCCATGCTCCCAGTAACGGAGATCAGTGCCTTAATGATCATTACATGACTAAAACTATACACTAATACCACAGTGGGTCACTGGGGTCAGAGCAAATGCTTCTTTCTTTGTATTACACGCTTTTATGTCTTCATTTACTCCACCAATTCTCTCATTATTTCCTCCTCATCTGCTATTCACAAGTGTAATTTCTGTGGCCAGTGCTCCCTCCTCTCACCAAGAGGCAATCAATGCCCAACATCTGCCTCCTGTAAGGATTCGTGTGCAGTGAGATGTGTCCAGCAAGCTGCTCCAGGCCTTGTTCACTGGCCCAGTGAGAGGACAGGGATGTGACGTTCAGATCTGAGGCTTCCACCTGTGTTAATAATCCACTGATGAGGAAAATGACAGCACAAATTAACTGAGCCTGCTTGTGAAAAAGGGCACTCATGGATGGGCGGGATGGAGCTGTGGGATTGGCTGGGGCACAAGGCTGAAAACAGGCTCAGCCTCCCCCAATGCTCTTCTAATGTTTGCATTACAGTAAATGGACGTTTCTTGTCGTTTACCCTAATCATATAATCATGGAATCATTAACATTGGAAAAGACTTCTAAGGTCACCTAGTCCAACCTCAACCCACCAGCACCATGCCCACTAACCATGTCCCTCCATGCTACATCTCCATGGTTCTTGAACACCTCCAGGGACAGTGACTCCAAAAACTTCCTGGGCAGCCTGTTCCAATGAAGCAAAGCCAAACCTTTCCCTCTTTTTCCTCCAGAATAAAATCAAAACCTGATTATCAGGTATTAGCCCTTCCAGCCCTGATACATGAGCAGCAAACCCTGCCCGTCCCCTCAGTGCGTGCACACATTGGAGCAGAACAGCTGCTTTCACAGAACTTGGATGGGCAATAGCCAGGGGATAAGAGCTTACTCCTTTCTCACTATGCTGAATAGTTTGGGTTTGTCGTGTAGCAGTGTTTCCACACAAAACATTGACCTCCCATCAATTTTAAACATACTGTTGTCTGGGTTAGGAGAGGAAACAACTGTGTTTTTCCTTCTTTTTGTTCAGTTTATTTTTGTTCTCTTCCTTTTACTTCCTGATTCAATACTGCCTGCCTTCCCCTGTTCTTTACTAGCTGGCATTTCCTACTCCTGGGCTGTCTGCAAAGGAAAGCTATCTAACTCTGAAATTTAATAAAAGCCTCTTAAGTGATTTGGGAGTGCGTAGGAGAGAGAGATCTTTAAAAGCAAACATTACTGCTGGGGTGTACATGTAGCTTAATAGGATTTTCTTTGTGAATCTGAGCTCTTAATAAGACAATTCGAGATTAAGAAAGAATGGAAAGATTTTATTTATTTAGGTTTCCATCTAAACATGCTTTTGTTCCTTTCAGGGAAAAGAGTGTCAAAAGACAGCCTGCATCCTAATAATGCTAAGTTGGGATTGTACTTTTTTCATCAGTTCACTGTAAAACATGATTTTCCCATTCTCTCTGCTGTTTTGTCTGTAATTTTGCTTTTTCCTTTACCCAGTCTCTCCTCCAAATCTCTTTCATCCCTCTCCAGTTTCTTTTTTTTAATCCTCTAAGACCAGGCTGCTTCTTTCTGGATGGTTGAGAGGAGTGTGAAAATGACTCGCACCAGACTTACTCACTGCTTCCTCTGTGTTTGCCCTGGATCACTGGGACAGACCAAAGCTCTGTAGATGAAAAGATGCCCACAAGCTACTCTGAGTGAGTTCCTATTCAGGATCTTACCGTGCAGTGTATGTTTTTCCTGAAACAGGATGCACCAACCCAGCAGCCCCTGTAAAAGATAAGCAATTTAATTATAGCCAAGAGATACAAGCAGAAATGGCTCTCAGACAAAAACTTTGGCGATTGTATCTGAAGTCATGTGAAAGGACACCCACTGAGGAAAAAGGAACTCGGCACTGATAGCATAAGAAACTACTGCATGAAATATCTTTTCCTAGGGTTTTTTCCAAAATAAAATACCTGGGAGCTCGTATCAAAGGGGCTCTCAGCTCTGTGTGGCACGTGTTTCTTCCCCTTCTTAGGCTATCTCCACGGCATCCAGGCCTGATCATGTTCTGATGTAGTGCAAATGAAATTTAAGAGAATAGAGAAAATGCCATATTTTGAAATACAATTACTGCAGCATGTCAAAAATAGAGTGAATTGCAAGGAACTTCAGAAGGATCTTTAGAGAGCAAGATAACTGGGCAATATTATGGCAAATGAAACAGAGTGTGAAAACTCCAGGAGGCAATGGAGAATAGAAGAAATAATTGACTGCAGTCACTCTGAGGAAGGAGGATAGAGTACCATCAAGGGACACAAAATAGAGGCTGCTTGTCAGCGGTGGTCCAAAAAGAAGTTGGGGAGAAGCTAAACTGTGGATAGACATTGTCATGGAGAGAAACATGGTGAGACGGAATGGTCTGCCCAGAGAAGCCATGATGACTCCATCCTTGAAGATTTTTAAGACCTGGTTGGATGGAGCCTAATCTGCTGGGTGGCAGCCCTGCCCATGGCAGGGGGTTGGAGCTCAATGGTCTTTGAGGTCTCTTCCCAACCTGAGCTGTCCTATGATTCCATATGGAATCAAAACACCCGGGAAAGGACTGAGGCCAGCGGGAACTGTTGTGCTGACAGGCACCATGCATCACCCTGGACATGTGGTGATGCTGCGGGAGGAAAGGGGAAGACAAAGTCACTTCTGAGCAAATCTGCCACCGTGCAGCTTTTCTGACCACAATTTGTCCATCTGCCTTCCTCTTGAGGAGCAGAGAGCTCACTTCCCTGCCTGCCTCCTCCTTCGGTGCTATGGCATCCCTAATGCAATTAACTCACCGGCCTCCATTTTTCACATTTTGGATGCTAGTAAAGTCAAGTTGCCTTGACTTCAGTAAAACCGTTTGAAGCAGTGAGAATGACCAAAATGAAAAAGTTCACCAGCAATTTGCAGCAGTTGTTCACATTTCAACTCAGGACTGAGCAGGTTTTTGATCCAAAAAGATACAGACACTCTATATACAGGACTGTTGCATTCTCCTAACGCAATGAATGATTCATTCCAGTCGTGACTGAAAAACTTAGGGCTTGCCTGCAATTGGAAATTTACCAAAAGACTTATTCTGGAATAACTCTTGGGGTAGCAGCTCTTCTTCTGAGATGAAATTTCCCACACAGTATTTGGTAAGAGGGGTTATTCTGGAAAGGCTGCTCTGGAGCATTTGCAAGTGTAGACTTCCTAACAGCAGAAGCTGCCTTGCTGTGGGGTTTGCAATGAGGAAAGGTATCTGAAAGGCATTTGTTTTGGTGCCTGAGCATAATAGTAGAACAGATCTGCAGTTGCATTTTGGAGAGATCCATAAAAATAAATGGGTGGAAACAACGTGGAGAATTACTAGCACCAAGATCCTCAGCCAAGCCAGTGCCCTCATGGCACAATGGAACTTATTTTATCACCTAATTTACAACTTAAGTTTTCCATCGGGGACGGTCTGGGACATAAGGATACATTGCTATAGCTCAGACATATTTCATTCTGGTTTCATAATAGATCTGCTAGTAGAGAGGACTAAAATATTAGGGACTGATTTTGGCTCTTGCTACTTTTCAGCACTGTCATTTCACCAAGTGCCCCCAAACTGACACAGCGCAGCACCAGAATACTGCTCTATTTTTCCCCCCTCAGCACTTGCTGGTAGACCAAGTCTTCAGCCTAGCATGGCCTGCCCATCACTCACTGTGACACCAGATTCCTTCAGGTGAGGTGAAGACCACAGGCATGAAGCGCTGCTCTGGAAAACCTTTCCCAACATTTGTGGGTACTCCCTGTCATGCTGAGAGCCCAGTGGGGCCCTACAAGGCTCACAGTGTTGCATACGCCAACATATGAGACATAAAGTGGAGTGGGAAGCAATTTTGGCAAAGGATGTTCAAATTCTTTGGGTCAGAAATATGTGTGTGCATATAGGACATTTTGGCTTTTCTAATGCCTGAAGATCTGCTGCTGGACGTTGCTGTTGAGAGGGCTCTTGCCCCTGGGGAAGACAAGCCATAAGAACAGCAGATGCAGTGAGTCTCAGCATTCAGCACTCCTGATATTTCTAATTTTAAAAACAACAGCAACAAACAAGACAAAACAAAGCTTTTATGTCCTCAGGGAACACAGAGAAAACACCAGCAGGCACAGTTCCTCCTTTTTTCCAGCCCTGTGCAGCTACCTTTAGAAGCCAGCTGTTAGCAATGCCATGGCCAGATCCAGCCTCCAGCTGGAGGTGCCTCCAGCACCATCCCCTTCCACTGGGTGGGAGCACCGGAGCAGGCTCCAGCTGGGGGAGGAATCAGAAAGAAATAAACCACTTTACTATCTGGGTGATAGTCTTTATTGTTGGGCTCTTAAAATATCCCTGTGGCCTAACATATGCCATGAAGACAGTTTAAGCTCTTAATGGATAAACAAACATAAGCAGCAATGCACAGGCAGGCTTTAAGACCATCCACAAACAGTTCATTTGCAGGCATTGTAAACTGGCAGAAGCACATTAAAATCTATGCATATTGCTGGAGAAAGTATAACAGGGAAGGGAGCCTAGAACATCTCACATGTTTCTGCACCAAGACAAACGTATTCTGGGCAAAGATTACCCATATAATGACTAAAAATTACATCCAAGCTTGGGAGAGCTTGTTTTCAATCTCCTGAGTGACAAGGGGACAGGAAATCTCCCTGATCAGAATAAAGGCTGCAACAAAGGATTTGAACCCTGAAGGAGCAGCAAAAGCCTCCAAGCATGACTGAGCCATGTGTCCCACCTCACAAAGAGCGATGCGAGGTAGGAGACTTCCATGGGCTCTTCCTGGGGGGATGCTGTGCCAGGCAAACCGGAGCCCGACCTTAGCCTCTTCACCACTGCAAGTTTCTCCTGGACTTGCGGGGATTTATTAGAGCAGCCCAAGAAGGAGCAGCTCAGTGATAAGAGATTGTGGTATTTGAATCTGGATGCTGCAGGTAAGCTCTGTACTGCAACCCAAATGCTCTGATGAAACTAAAACCCCACACTGCCCAAACTATTCCTGCAGTGCAGTATCCCCACGCACGGTACACAGCACAATATTTCATTTTCATCACAGTATCCCTCAATGCCAACCAGCCCTTTCTGTAAACTGGCACCACTTCATTGCTCCTGTGAGGGCTGCAGGCATGACTGCAGCATTTCAATGCAGAGCTTTGCCCGCTTGCCAATGGAGAACCAAGCACAGTTCTGGTGTATTTGTGGAGCACAGTGCTAATTTTAATGAAACACTGTGGTTAGGTTTAGTCTCAGGATGCTTTTAGCAGCAAAACTGCAGAGAGCACTTTTACTCCTGCTCCATCGCTGGGTCTCCAGAGTCAATACTTGCACATCATAAGGAGTGCATGCTGTCTTCAGTAGATGAAGGCTAGGGAGGTCTTATTTTCTGGATACATTTCAGTAGATTCAATTTATCTGTAAGCCCGATACGAGCATGGCAAGAGAAAAGGATGAGATGCATGTTACCAGCAGTTTGTAAAAATGGAGATGTACATTTTTATGCATGTGCTCATTCCAGAAGCCTGAATTGTTGGACTAGCATTTTCCTGAACACCACTATTCTCTGTGTACCCTCTTTCAGAGTGTTACATTCCCTGGAAAACTGGTGCTGGCTCATGAATAGGCAATGGCTTGTTTCCTCCTTCCAGCCTGGAGGAGGGAAAAGAGGAAGATGCCACAAGAATGCCTTTTCACTTTGGGAAAATAGTAGCTTGCAAATGCAAATGCTGCTTTTTTTGTTTGTTTGTTTTTATTCCTTATGAGACTCTACATAGGGAAGGCTTTAAAAACAGCGTAACACAGACTTGCCTGCAGAGGTTGGAAGTGAGGCAAGCACACACTGATGTGGAGGGCTGTGAGCAGCAGAGATTAACTAGACCTCAGGAGAAGACCATTAGAATCATAGAATCATAGAATCATAGAATCATAGAATCACTAAGGTTGGAAAAGACCTAAAAGACCACCCAGTCCAACCGTTCACCTATTCCCAATAGCTCCTACTAAACCATGTCCCTCAACACAACATCCAGCCTTTCCTTGAACACCCCCAGGCTCGGTGATTCCACCACCTCCCTGGGCAGTCCATTCCAGTGCCTGACCACCCTTTCTGAAAAGTAATACTTCCTCATGTCCAGCCTGAATCTCCCCTGCCGTAGCTTGAAACCATTCCCCCTGGTCCTATCACTAATGACACGAGAGAAGAGGCCGACCCCCAGCTCACTACAACCTCCCTTCAGGAAGTTATAGAGAGCAATGAGGTCTCCCCTGAGCCTCCTCTTCTCCAGGCTGAACATTCCCAGCTCCTTCAGCCTCTCCTCATATGGCCTGTGTTCCAGACCCCTCACCAGCTTTGTTGCCCTCCTTTGAACACGTTCCAGGGCCTCAATATCTTTCTTGCAGTGAGGGGCCCAAAACTGGACACAGTACTCGAGGTGCGGCCTCACTAGTGCTGAATATAGGGGAACAATCACCTCTCTGCTCCTGCTTGCAACACTGTTTCTGATGCAAGCCAGGATGCCATTGGCCTTCTTGGCCACCTGGGCACACTGTCGGCTCATGTTCAGCCGAGCATCAATCAATACCCCCAGGTCCATTTCCTCTACGCAGTCCTCCAGCCACACCGCCCCAAGCCTGTAGCGTCGCCTGGGGTTGTTGTGGCCGAAGTGCAGGACCCGGCATTTGGCCTTGTTGAAACTCATCCCATTGGCTCCAGCCCAGCTCTCCAGCCTGTCCAGATCCCTCTGTAGGGCCTCGCTACCCCCAGGCAGATCCACACTTCCAGCCAATTTGGTGTCATCTGCGAATTTACTGAGGGTGCACTCGATGCCCTCATCCAGGTCATCAATAAAGATATTGAAGAGGACAGGCCCCAGCACCGACCCCTGCGGAACACCACTCACGACCGGTCGCCAGCTGGATTTAACTCCATTCACCACCACTCTCTGTGCCCGGCCCTCCAGCCAGCTCCTTACCCAGCCAAGAGTGTACCCATCCAAGCCTCTGGCTGCCAGCTTCTGCAGGAGAATGCTGTGGGAGACAGTGTCAAAGGCTTTGCTGAAGTCTAGGTAGACCACATCAACAGCCTTTCCCTCATCCACCAGATGGGTCACTAGATCATAGAAGGAGATCAGGTTGGTCAAACAGGACCTGCCCTTCATGAACCCATGCTGGCTAGGCCTGATTCCCCGGTCGCCCTGCACATGCCGCATGATCTCCCTCAAGACGATCTGCTCCATAACCTTCCCTGGCACCGAGGTCAGGCTGACAGGCCTGTAGTTCCCCGGAGAGGGGAGAGCTGGAGGACATTCCTGGTGCTGTGCTGAGAGAGACCAACCCACGAATGGGCTGAAATCAGAAGAATGAGATGGAAAATTACCCAGTGGTGAAGATGGTTGGAAGGGTTGTCCATCCCCAAGCAGGGGTCAGGGTGACAGAGGAGTGTGATAGGACCCTAGGGTCCCTATGCTGTGCTTGCATCAGAGCTGGGGAACAAGGCAAGCCATCTGTTTCTGCCTCTCTGCAAAGCATCTCACTCTGATAGTTATTATTCCTCTCCGATGAGTGCTTATTGTGGCGTTTCTGTGCAGCCAGCTAGCCACTGCAGGAGTTGGTATACCTGGAAGTTTGACTCAAACTTGCTTTGATGTTCCAATAACAAGATATTAAAGCTGTAATGCTTGTTATGTTAACAGGCTGTGATGTTTGTTTTAGCTTAAGGCTTCCATCTTCTACAGTTCAGCATGAGGATCCCTGTTCTTTATGAAAACATTTAAAACAGCAGTGTTCTCTTAGTGCTATATATTTTTCTTTCAATCCTTCACTAAAGGTACTATTAAAAATAGGAAGTTGCATAGAAGATCCCGTATCTCTGCCATAAGTGTGCCAAATAGGACTGCCAACTCAAGAAACACTTAACATACATTTACTGACCCTCTGACATTTCTGAAATCGATGTACGCTTCATAACAGAAATTAATAGAATTTCCATATTATCACCATTATCTGTAAACATAAAGGGCATGAAGTCTTCTTTTAAGAGTGAGAAATAGATTAAATTGCATGAGATGGTGGCAGGTGTTATTTTTCTCCAAGAAATTCATTTAAATGAACTGCACAAAAACCTGTAGAAAGAATAGGGGAACTGAGCATGTGCTCCTAGAAAAATCAGTTTGTGGCAGTTGTGTTCTGGAAGCACGGTCTATTAAGAAGTAATTGAAAACTCTAGTTTCTGTAGTAAAAAGGTAATTTTAAAACACGATTGATTTGCTAGTGATGTACCCAACAGACTGAACAACAGTTAAAAGTAGCTATTTTCCCAACCTGCAGAAAGTCCTGCCCAGAACTGAGAGGCCATATGGTGTCCGATGACTTTCAAGAACTTGTAAGTCTATCCTTAATATTGCAGAAGAAAAATAAGACTGCCCCAAGCACTCAGCCATACCTTTATCAGCAGATTGAAATCTGCATTTCCATAGCAGAATTTCTTTCCCTCTAAACAACTCATCTATCTTTTGATGCCATCCGCACAGATACATCCTATCCTGACTTTGTGAAGGTGTCACCTCCACTGAGGTGAATATTCATCATGCTACCATTGCCCTGTCCCATCTGATCTCACTGCAGTGATTGTTTTTCATGCCTAAAATGGGTTGCTGCATGAAACCTGGGACGGTGGCAGCTTTTGATCATTTGTACAGTTGGCTCCACCCTGTCCCATCCCATGGCTGCCAAGCATATCAAATGCAACTACACCTCCAAGACACAGTAGAATGATTAGATATAAAGAAAGGAAAGAAAGAGCTTGTGTGAAGGTTAAAAAATAGAGAAGGAAGGGTAACAAGTCCAAGCAATGCAGATTGGTTGATTTTGTTGTTTGTTTGTTTTCTACCATTGCTCCTGCAATTTAACATAATGTTCAAACTCACAGGGAGGAAGGCAGCGGGAGGGTCATGTGGTTGAGATGAAGGAGCAGCTATCTCTGTTCCCAAGAGACCTGGCAACCATCTCTGTAGAGCCAGAGGGGAAGTCCCACCATGCTGCACCCTGGGAGCGGACTGCTTCCCATCCAAGCCTTTACTCTCATTTTTTTGCTGCATCTCCATTTATTCATTTTAAAATTCTCATAATCCCCCTACACAGAAGTAGAGTACACTCCAGGGACATCCTCTCTTTCATTGCTAAAACAGACTGATGAGAAATTCACCCTTTCTCTCCTAAGATCACTTCCCCATCCTCTTATCATTACCGGCAGATCCAGCCCATAAGCTCAGCTGTGTCAGTTCAGCAGCTTCTTCTTAACACAAGCGCTTGCCAGAGAAATAGAAACTGCAGATTTCCTGGAGCTTATTATGGGAGAGATTTCTCTGGTGACCCACTGGGGTCCTTCTGAGGGGTCTCAGCACGGAAAGCAGGATTTAACCCACAGCTAGCTGCCTATGGGCAGAGAGCAGCAGCAAAAAAATCAGTCCCAGGGGAGCAGAGTGTATCAAAGCCTCCCAAGCCTCAGCATTTCCAAAAGACAACAAAGCAGACCTAAATAACCTATTATTTGGAATGAAAAGCATATGCAATGGGAGAGACCCTCAGTGCCAACTTAACAGAGCTTTGTTGACTGCAGTGAAACTTATCCGACATAGCTCTTAAAAGCCTCTTTTTTTTGAGGGTATATTCACTGTTTATAAAGGAAGGCTTACTTTAGCACTGTAAATCACTCCATAAAAGCCTGCAGGCAGAATTTATTTTTTCCATAAGATAGGCTATGGTGGTGGTTCTGTGGCCTATTAGGACAAGGCCAGCCATAGTCACATGTATTTGACAGGGCTGAGATGATCCCAGCTGGAGGCTATTAGAAGGTGCATGTGGGTTGCAGGCCTCATGTTGGTGCAGCCTGGTGCAGGCTCAGGAAAGCCTCCTTCCACTGCCCATTGCCCGCGTCTGTTGGTGGTGCACTGGCCCCACTGGGAGCTACCTGCCACCCTCCTGAGACTCCACGCTCAAGCTGCAAGCGGTGGAGCAATGCTGAAGGCTTTCACAAGGAAGAAATTGCTAATTCTTCTGCAGTTGTACCTGACACTGCTGCAGGGCCAGTGCACATTTTCCTAACTTTGATGGAGTTAGAACACAATTGAAGAAATTCATAGAAGAAAAATACCTTATGAAGGGCAATTAAATACAAATCTAGGGAGTCCTTGGGCACCAAACTGCAGGAGGCTGCTGGAGTGACCTGAAGGGTGAGAGCCACATCTGCCTTCTCCAGTCACTGCTCCCTGGGCAGAGACCAGAAAGTGTCAGCCTTTGCACTCATAGAGGTGTCTCCAGCTCACCTCCTTTCCCAGCACCAGGACTTATCTGCATAATCTTCCAGTAAATCTGAGAAAGAAGACACATGGAAGGCAGATGGCTGTGCCCTGGCAGTGATCTTCTCTGAAGCTTCTTCCCAACTTTTTTTGTTACGGCACTTGGACACGGTGGAGAAAATGGTGCTCCTGGCACCATAGGAGTGGGTTGTTACCAACACTGTCTCTACATGGGAGGGGAGGAGAAAGTTCTACCTCCAGATGGAAGAGCATGGGAGAAGCGATCTGAAGGGACCAGCGTGCTGCCTCCATGGTCGCTACCAATGGACTAGGGGTAGATCCCCTATTCCCACCTCTGAGATTTGTAAAATCAGCAGCAGCTCAATATGGGGGTGAAGCAGCCAAAAACCTGCCAATCAAACACCCCGTAAGTGCATCTCCCACTGTTCTTGTCTCAGCTGCTTGGCATTAGGTGAAAAGGACTGACTACAAGGAGCATCACTTAGGTCCCATTAAGGGCACAGCTGTCAGGGAATGTCTTGTCAACCCTGATAGTCTGAAAGTGCAGTGGATCAACTCAGGACGCTTCAGCCCTTCAGAGCATGTAAGGCACTGTCTGGCTCGGGTTGTCACATAGCAGCAGCAGCATACAAAGTGGCAAGAGGTTAGGGGTGCAGTTTCTGTTTGTTTTAAAAAGTGCTTTAATGTAACAGCTCCGTCCAGAATATGAGGTAACACAAAATAGTGAATTGTCATTTATTTTTCCATTTCAAACACTGAACACGAAAACAGCTTAGGACTTTAGCAGAGGTTTAAAAAGCATTTACATATATATACGTGAACATAAAAATATCTGTTTAGCATCCTGTCTCATATTCAGAGGAGATAACCTTAACCTCGACTTCCCCTTCAGTAGCACCTCCTTCCCTAATGGCACATTCTCTTTGTGCACGTTTTTAAACTAAAGTGCTCACCAGCAGCCAGAGCCCAGCAAAAGCAGCCCTTCAGCAATGAAGCATTTCAATCAAAGGAGAAGGCAATAAACAGACTCAAGGATTTGGATAGAGTGGAAGAAACATAAAGGAAAAAAAAAATCCCTTAGTATACTTGAAAATAGGTTTACTGCTTTCTTCTCCTTGAAACTGGGTTATCACATTTCAGAAATAATGATTTCAGATACATTTCTCAGAGTATTTTTCAGTCTTCTGGCTAGGAAATAGGCTGGGGCTTCAAGGTGAAGATCTGGAGGCAATATATATTGCATACTACAGTAAAGCCAAGTTAATTTGACTGGTTCCTGAAGTTCAGGTATGGAGAAGAGAAAGCATTATTCCCAACTAAAACTGGATGCCCAGTACCCAATTTTCAAAAGCTTCTCAGTCTCTTGAAAGCTGAGATTGAGAGACTTCCTTCAGCAAAGCATGGCTTTAAAACCGTGAGCGGCCCCACAGCTGTCCTCTGCGACTTCTGAGGTTTGCTGGATTAACGCTTTCGTGTCCCTACTGTGATGCAGATGCCAATATCACTGCATGCTCCCTCCTTCTTTGAGTAGACAGATGGGGAATCAGCATCCATCCAGACCTGCTAGGGAGGAAGTACTAAGGCAGCAGTGTTACACAAACTCATTTGACTTTTTTGACCATGGGTCGTTTTGCATTATTGCACGTGAACACAGAAGCCTTTTCTGCTCCTGCTCAGAAATCTGGGATTGGGCTGCCCCAGGCTGGGCACCTGACCTACCACATTCCCTGCAAGTTTCTCCTGCAGCCATGGACTCTTTCTCAGTTTCCTTTTCCCACTGTTCCCAGCATTTCATTTTAGCACTAGCATCAAACTGCATTCTTCTTATTCCATGAAAACGATGGCTGGTTTGAATAAAATCTGGTATTTGTGCTTCTGGAGAAGCGTTCTGCAAATATTTAATTTTATTTTTTCCCAATTTGCAACCTAACAAATTCTGCATTGAGTTTAGGGCTTCAAATAAAAGTCTGACAGTGCTCAGTGTGGTCCCCAGTCAAATGCAATTTCTGCTTCAGGCTGAAAAGTGAAAATTCAGCATAGCCTCCACTTGAACCTATAAATCACCACTGGCTTAGAGAGGAGGTTTATGGACCATTCAATCCATGTGGTTCTTGAGACAGATAAATGTCTAATTTTACAACATTCCCAAGCAAGACGAGATTCATCTGTTATGCTTATGAACCTCTTGCAGAAAGCAGTAACACAAAGTCCTGAACTGGAGAAAGCTGTTGCTGAAAGAATGGCCTCGTGCCAGTTTGCACCATCTGAGACTGGCTCTGTCCAGTATATATAACAGCAATTATAGTGCAGGGTGCGCTGTACATCTGACAAACTGAGCTGCAGCATAATCAATAAACTTAATTACCTATCACAGCCTGCCCACGTAGTACACAATTTTAATTCAATTATAACTTCCAAAAATTGATACATAGCCGAGCAGATATATTTATCACTGAGGTCTAAATCAGCTGTGCGTGTCAAGGCTGACACTTAAAAATGAAGATGTTTATAGTTTCTGGAGCCCAAAGAAACCCACATAAAAAGCACATTCTTTTCTTCTCAGAATAACTAAAATTGATTTGTCACTGATGGAGAAGTCACTACCCAGAAAATGAGCCCAGAACCACAGCAAGTAGCACACTGCCTGCCCAGAGCCCTGGAAGCACACAAATCTACTCAGGCACGTGGCAGTAGGGAATGGCAGAGCCGTCTCTGCTGGAGTAGCCACCAGGTCAGCCTGCCTCTGCTGCCCAGCCTCTGGGATGCAGCAAGTCAGGGAGATGGCTCCTAGACCAGCAGGGCCTGCCTAGTACAACATTATAAAATACAGCCTTCATCACAGCTGTCCCGAACACAGAAACTTCCCATATGCCCTCACCTGTCAATTTCTGTTTCATTTGTAGGGATCTCTTTCATTCTCGCTTCTGCCCCTGCAGGTAAGCAAGTTCCAACAACTGCCCCACTTTTCGAAGTTCACATCGCTCTTCCTGTGAGGTGTGATTTCGGCTGTCCCTTCTATTTCATTTCCCTTTCTCTCACTGACATCAAGAACAGCTTTTCCCACCTCCTGCATGACTTGGATGTGGGCGGTGGGGGGTTAGGTGCTCTTGCTCTAAATATGTCTTCCTATGACAAATACACAGGGATGTTACACCCTGAGGAATACGAAATGACTAGCTGGCAATGAGCATAAAGCTAATAGCAGAAAAATTAATCAGGAACAACAGCCAGGGGACTCACCACAGACCTTAAAACCAATGGGCCGTCCTGGTCACCGAGGCAAGTCCTTTGCTATTGTAAGCACCATGTCCCATAATCATATTCACAAATGTATTCATGGCCTGTTCATATCCTTTTGTTCTTGTGCAAGCGCTGTCCGTCAGCATAACAGCTGTTTTCCTTCCCTGGTGCCTACCCCCAATATGTCTATAGGCAGCAATCAGACCCTTTGTTTTGCTAGCTTTAACAAGGCGAGCTCCTCCTCCTCCTTCTTCTGCATGAGGCTGCCCATTCCCTCTAGCATGTCCCTGGGCCTGTTCCAGCTGATTATACTTTTTGTGACATGGGATACCAGGTTGGCACAGAGAGCAGAGGTCTTACTGGCAGCTTCTACATCAGCATGGCTCTTCCCCTTTCTGTTGAGTGAAATACCTGAACTCTGAATTGTTTAGACAACTTTTTTGCAACTGGGTGATTACCATTACTGGTTAAGTCAGGTTCAGCCCATGCCATGCTTCTGGACACTTTTCATCCCAAACCCTGCACAGGTCCTTCTAGATACCCTCTGTCTGAGCAAGTTCCACAGGAATGGGCCTCTGCCCAAATTAAAAATGTCACCTTTCTTCCTTCCTCACCCTTAAGCAATGTTTATGTTAAAATCCATGTGGTCTCCCCGGTCTGGAAATGAACTTCAGTTGCTGGTCCCGATTGTGTTCATCTAGTGCCTGTGACTGCAATAGGGGATCTCTGGGAGTCTGCAGCTACCCTGGAAGGAGCTGTGGTTACTCACAGCAGTGGCCACCTCTCCAACCTGCTCTTCTTCACTCCTGCCATCATACAACAAAGCCGCTCTTTGGTCACGTCATATTCCCATTAGCTGGCTGAGGCCCCTGCAGCCCTGATCCTCTAGCTCTGCCTGAGAAGTGACAGTTCTACACTGGACAGGAATATCTCATTTTTTCCCACTCTCAAGCCAGCTTTGATTGTGTTGAACAGGAACTGGAGATTCCCAGCAGCCATGTTAGCTGGAGGCCTTCAGACAGTGATTCTGAGGAACAGGAGTGACAGGAGCTGGGACAGCCTAAGAGCCCTTCAATAAATGAAGCCGAGAGAGGTTCATTCCCTAAAACTGTTGTATCTATGGTAGAGTTGCCAAGCACCTGGCCTGTTGGCTCACTGCGTCAGGACAGTTTATGTGTTTTTATAAATTGACCTTATCTTCATTAAGGAAAAAGACCATACTCCTGCTATGTACCAGCTGTGGCTGAGGACATGAAGACAGTTTGCAGAATTAAAACAAGCCACTAGGGCAAGATGTGATTTTTTCCTTCTCATTCTGTTAATTTTGACACATAAACAGGCATGAAAGCTACAGACTGTGTTGGCTTCAGCAGGGCTCTACCTCAGCAGTACTGCACATATTGGCTGATGTCAATGAGCAGCGTATCTCTCATTCCCTTATTCTCTGCTTCTGCATAATCTAAGCAGCCATTAAGAGAAGAAAAAAAAAAAAAAAGAAAGAAAAAAAGAAAGAGAAAAAAAAAGGAGAGAGTTTCCAGGCTTCCTGATTACAAATTAACCCCCAAATGTGAGCAGAGTGTAGCCAATGCTGTGCAGGCTCCTGCTGCTCCTGGCAGCCTGAAACAACGGCTCTGAGATGTGTGAAATCTGAAGCCCTTCTGAGTGTGACAGCAGTGCTAACATGGGTACTCAGCAACACACCCAGGCCTGACAGCATTGCAATTCTGTGTCACTTGGAGGAGTGTGAGTCAAATATGAGCCAGAGGACAGAGAAGGCTCAAGGAGATGCCACAGAGAAGGGAGAACAAAGGGAGAAAAGACAGAGTAGAGCAAAGGTGGAGAGATGTGCAAGCAGTAGTGTGAGGACAGAAATGAAGGATGGAGATTGCAGAACTATAGAATCACAGAATATCCCGAGTTGGAAGGGACGCACAAGGATCACTGTCCAACTCCTGACTCCACACAACACCACCCAAATGCAATACTTCTTGGATTCCGTCAGCTTGGAGCCATGACCACTGTCCTGGGGAGCCTGTTCCAGTGCCCCCCAGGGGAGGTAAGCTTAGGAAGTATAGGATAGATGAGTAGACATTGGGATGAATTGAGAACTGGTTGGCTGACAGAGCTCAGAGTGTTATGATTAGCAATGCAGAGTCTAGTTGGAGGCATGTAACTGACAGTATTCCCCGGGGGTAAGTGCTGGGTTCAGTCGTGTTCAACATTTTCATCAGTGACCTGGATGAAGGGACAGAGTACATCCTCAGCAAGTTTGCTGATGATGTGAAGCTGATGTGAAGGCTGCACTGCCATTCAGAGACCTGGACAGGCTGGAGAGCCGGGCAGAGAAGAATGTGATGAGGTTCATCAAGGGGGAGTAATAACCACACACATCAGTACCGGTTAGGGAATGACCTGCAGGAAAGGAGCTCTGTGGAAAGGGACCTGGATGGACAACAGGTTGCCTATGAGCCAGCAGTGTGCCCCTGTGGCTGAGAAGGCCAATGGTATCCTGGCGTGTGTTATAAAGAGCGTAGCCAGCAGGTCGAGGGAGGTGATCCTCCCCCTCTACTCTGCCATGATGAGGACACATCTGGAATACTGTGAGCAGTTCCGGGCTCCACAGTTCAAGAAAGACAGAAATTCTAGATAGAGTCCATAAAGAGGGACTCCCCATAAAGAGGGAGGAGGGCCATAAGGATGATAAAGGGCTTGGAGCATCTACTCCGTGAGGAAAGGCCGAGAGACCTGGGACTGTTCAGCCTGGAGAAGACTGAGAGGGGATCTTGTCAGTGCTTATAAATATCTAAAGAGCAGGAGTCAAGTGGATGCGGCCAAACTCTCTTTTGGTGGTGCCCAGCAACAGAAAATGGCAATGGGCATGCACTGGAACAGAGGAAGTTCCATGCGGACATAGAGAGAAACTTCTTTACTTTGAGGGTGACAGAGCATCAGAACAGGCAGTCCAGAGAGGGTGTGGAGTCTCCTTCTCTGGAGACTATTCAAAATCTGCCTGTAATTACAGTGGATGAGCAATGAATGTTCAGTTTTTATATTTTCTCTCCTGAAAATCTATTCTGATTTTCAAATGATAGACCAGCACTCTACTGATTACAGGATTATATGACTAACTTCCAGCAGAAAAAGAGAAATCTGTCTTTTTTTTATGCCTGAGATGGAAGCAAAGTCATCAGCACTGAAGATTTGGCACCGAGACTCTAGTTTATTTTCAGCCGAAAATTGAGAATTCTGGGCAAACTCAGCACAGTCCATCACATTCAGATCTTTTCATGTGAGACTTAGCAAGACTCGTGGCACTGATGGAATAAAGGAGAATGCAGGGATTATTAATGCCAGCAGCATTATGTAGTGCTTGGTACCTACCTCCCAGGAATAGTAGGAAACATTGCTGACACATAGTACAGTTTTATTTATTTTTCACTACTCAGCCTGTTTCCAAATTACACAGATCCCACTTGTTAAGGCTGAGATGTAAGGCAGGATGACACGGGGAGTGAAGGGGGAGGAATCTGCTTGCATGCAGATACTCTGCATAGGACATGCCTCACTGTGATGTCCTGTGTGAGTCTGTCCCAGGCAGCAGTAGCATCTGCTGCTTCACGTGACACGTCTGCATCCTGCTCAGAGGGACATGCATCATTTGGAAATGCCCTGGAGGTCCTGAAGTCAGTCTTAGCCCTGAACCCATGTGGCTACTGCCCGCTCACCCAGTTTTCCTGTTGCTTTTCCATATAAATACTCCTAGCAGCATTTTTACTACTATAAGGCTAAACATGATGATATTGGGTACACATACTGTGATCAGACGGCGAAAACAATTCCTGAGTCTGCTGTGGGTTTGTGTACTGAAGTTAGGGTCAGGCTTGCAACTACAGCCAGAAAAGGCCCTGCTCCTGGGAGCACGTACAGTGCCATAGCCCCAGGATTAAGGGCTGAGAGACAGGTGGGAAGGCAAACGGGGCTGTGAGGACAGAGCAGAAGGGGGAGCTGTCAGCCTTCCCACTCCTTCTTATGAATCCACACTGAATATTCAATTTCTTCACCAGCCCGGTGCAGTGATCAGAGTTTGCGCAATTCCTGGAGAACTAAATGTTCCAGGTAAGTGCTATTATTAGGTGTCCTGCAAGCTGAGGAGCAGAACAAGCACGCATCCAGCTTTGTAACCTGTGGGTACTGAATTTGAAAAGACAGGGAGAACAGAAAGGCAGACACCTCAGGAAATGAGACTGGAAGAGGGAGACGCTCCTTCTGCAGACACAGAAGCTGCCATAACAAAGTTGTGCATATGGAGTGGGCAGAGATGCGGGACAGAATCAAGGTTTGAGCTTTGGCATAAAAAGTTTGACTTTTGGATCTGCTGTGAGCCGCCTTGCAGAAAGAGAAAAGCTGCACGATGCCACAGAGCTGGTTGTTTTCCACCTGGGGGAAGAGCTGTACCTAGAAAATCAGAAATGGTGCTAGGGCTGCAGTGAGCAGAGAGTAATTTAACTGTTTCTTGTGACACAGGATTGGGGTTTCCCCTGAAACAAGCAGGTTTTTATCTACCACCCACTGCACATCTCACACAGAGCATCACTAGCAGGGGATCTCCTTGCCATAGGAACTGGTGGAGGCCAAGTGTGTTAGTGGGTTCAAAATCAGATCAGTTACATTCACAATTCAGATTCAGATTCAGAGGTGGATATCAAATGTAACAATCCACTGTGATCTGTTATGGAAGTCAACAAAGCTTGGTGCCGGAGGAGCACAGCTCAGCAGGTGAACTGCAGACGGGGATTGCCCAAAAGGGAGCTGGAGAAATTAAAGAAGCAATGCCCTCCCCCTAGTCCCAAGCCTTCCAGCTGCTTCTGCCTGCTCAGCTGCTGCCTGACAGCAGGCAGTGAGGTCTGTGGGAGACAGGGAGAGGGAGGGGAAGCTCTTCCATCCCCAGCACCCAGCACTGCCCAAACAGCCTAGCATGGCTGTTGGGGAGCTCCAGAGGGATGCTGTAGTAGCGCAAGATAGAGCATAAAAACACTTTGCCCATTTGCAGCCCCCAAGTGCTATACTGTCCTGTCTTCAGGCGTGGGATTGGACTCACATAGAGACAGAGCAGAGTTCTCCGTGGTGAAAGCAGGGATTCCCATCTTTGTGTTCTGCTGAATCTTCCTCGGGAACTGACTGAGTCTAATGGCAGAGAACAATAATTACTATTGCTTAATCAGGACTGTTTGAGGATAAATTCTATTTAATGAGGATCCGTTTTGCATGCATAGGGTAATTAACAGATGTTTAAACAGGAAAAGAGGTGTGAGATTCTCAGCGATGCTCTCCGGAGAGAAGGCACAAAGTTAAGTCCAACATGGATTTGGCCAAGTGTTTCTAAGTGTTTCTGGGCAGACGTGCCCAGAAGGAGGAAAAATGAATCCTCCTGCACTTCCTGCTCCCACACCTTCCGAGGATGGTGCAAGGTATGTATGTATGCACACACACCTGTGAGCAGCCAGACCTAAGCCGAACCTGAGCTCCACCGGAGACCCTGTGTACCCTGAAAACCCATAGCCTGCCATTTGCACACTCCAGGGATCACCATATGAATGATGAGTAAACAGCTGTGATTTGAGGGCTTATCTCACTCTATAGGACAAGTGGAGGAAAACAAAGAGGAGTCACTTTCAGCTTCTTTATATCCTCAATACCACATGAACAATGGTGCCTCCCCTCCTTTCCTTTGCCCCTCTTTTCCCTTGCCCTTCCTCACCAATGCCAGCAGCTGTAGCTGCTGAAAGATAGAAAAAGTTTCAGAGAGAGCAGTGGCTCATGAGATACTTAAACAAAAATGTCACGTTCAAATTCCGCTCACCCTTGGAGCCCTCTCCTCCTCTCCTGGCATCGCCCTCCTGAGTGCTGCATGTCTCCACAGGCTCTGTATTAGGTCTGCAAAAATAGCCATGTGGGAATGAGGAACGGCTCAAATAACTTTAATTCCTCTCAGCTCACACTCCTCAGCAGTCCCCAAGGCGTTCACTCTCCAGTAACACATACCTCCCGAGGGCAGCTCACACCGGCTATCAGTGGCACTGGTGGCACGGGAAAGGATGGAGACTTCTGGAAGTGGCTGCTCCTCTGCCAGCCTAACCAGAATGACCAGTTCAGACGTGTCACCCAGAGAGATGCATCTCACCTGACTTTAAATGCCTGTCTCATAATGCTGACACTCCAGACTCTCTTTATAGTCGACGCAGAAAGAGCCACTTCTACATGTGACTCGCGGGATCTCTTTTAGGCATATTTCTTAGGATGAGATGTGCTTACACATCAGAAGTGCCTATTTCTCTTCACTGCCAATAAAGGAGCCAGTATGACTAGCTCAGCTGTTGACGTGTGCACTGCAGGAATCTAAATTTGGGCAGAATAATCCTGTTTCCAACCTTCCAACTGCTCAAGTTAGGTAACTTGAGTTCCACTGTGGGTATGTGCTAAATATCTGAATATATGCTATTTTTTAATTCACCTCTGCAAGGCAAGCACATCAGCAGAACTATCTAAGGGAAGAGAAAACACAGTGCGTCATTAAAATCAGAAGATATCTAAATGTCATACCTTTCTCTAGCATTGATTACCATGTGGATTGCTTAATCCTTCTGCATTTTAAATTTTACCATTATCTGATTTTCAAATGTTAACTTATATTCTAATTCACGAACGTACAATGCTTTTGAGCACTTTGCTGCTCTGTTTCCTCTTCATAATATTTTTATATGAACACATTTTGTGTCCAGATTCCTTATGTTATGAAAGCTTCTGCCCTTCCTCTGGGAACTGCTATGCATTTCTTTCATAAATCTGGACCCTCAAATCTGAAGAATTACACCAGTCTTCCATATCAGAACAGCACTCCTCCACACTTGCTGGCTGAAGGAAAAGCATTTCTCATTTTCTCTCCCTTCTAATTTTCTTAGTTTTGCTGATTTTCTCAAATTCTTTGCTGGTGTGTAGGGCAGTATGTTCTGTTCCAGAAGAAGACTTGGGAACAAATGCCTGCCAGAGAAAAGGCTTTTATAATCTATTGTGTGTGTGTGCCATTGTGCTAGTGGGTAGTTTGACACCTATTTCTGCTTGGCTCACAACTCCTTATGGGAAAAGGAGACTTCGGAGTCTTGTAAGGGAACTACTGAGGACAACTATTGCTATCAAGGATGCGAACATTCACCCCTTTTCCCATATGGCAGAAATGTGACAGGGGATTTCTTGTTAGAGCTAAATGCTGGTTTAAAAAATCGATGGGATGAAGCTTAAAATCCACCAGAATAAGTGCTTTTTGGGGAGGGTTGTCACTGTACCCAGATTATTCTGCCAATAAATCTGAAGTGGGACGAACCACGTTGCAAGCACCAGCAGGATGCTCAAGCACACGAGTGGGTCTGCAGGGAGCTCCCAGCTCATGCTGTAGCCAAGGGAGCAGCAAGGAGATGGTGCTGGGGAGTCCTGCCAAGGTCACAGCTGGAAGGGTGGGGAGCGTCCAAAGAGCTCACAGCTATGTTTAAAATGAACAGGAGTATTTTTCTCAAGAACGCATAAGAGAGAGCCACAAACATGGAGAAAGTGTAGAACTTGCACCCACAAAGACTAAATTTAAAAGATGTGCTTAGCAGGGAACACATGCATAGCATATGGATGCAGCTGACGGAAGAGCTGTTGGACTCCATTCAAGATACCACTCACACAGCAGATGAACCGTCATAAATTTAAGCTACACATGTCACATCCTTACTGCTAAGGTTCCCTTTAGTCATGTGTGAACGTGGTTTAGCTGTTGGCTCGTGGCTCGCCAGCTAGCTCAGTCACTCTCTGAGCGCATAAGCATGGTGGGCAGGACACATAACGCAGAGAGATCCCCAGCTGCTCCTCGCCTTCCACGAGCTCTCAGCTCCCAGGCTATCTGCAGTCCCTACCTTGGCATTTGTTGGTCCTGGTGCTGCCTAATGGCTGTCACATGCTGTACTCTGGCTTTTCAGCTGCTCCCTGGCTGATAGGCCATCTTCTTGAACACTTGCTTTGATACATTTTCTCACATTAAGTGAAGCTCCTAGAGCTGATTAAAAGCTTTCTGAGATTGTATCATTGCCAAGGCTTCTACACACACATGCATGCAGCCTGAGACAATCATTCTGAACAAGGAGACAAATAATAAAATCTATTCTTGATCTCTCCAATTATGATGTTCATAGCTGTCTCTATCCTCCGGCCAATTTTTTATATCAGTGAGCCAGTCCACGTCTCTGACGGATATATAAGAATGGTGAGTTATTATTCTTTGGCAATTACTTTCATCTCTAATAGTCTTTTAATGTAAAATACAATATAGTGACAAAACTGTTAGAACAGGTAAACATTTACTGAGCAAAAATCAGACCTTCTTCAATTTCCATGCAGCACTGCAGTTGTAAGAGATTCCTAGCAGCTGTTTGCAAGGAATTAAGGGTTTCAGCTTTGCACCACCCTTGTGGAACCTAATTTTATAAGCAGCTGCCTACAG
This sequence comes from Lagopus leucura, assembly GCF_019238085.1. NCBI lineage: Eukaryota > Metazoa > Chordata > Aves > Galliformes > Phasianidae > Lagopus > Lagopus leucura. The sequence continues at coordinate 27,986,641 of NW_024962252.1, forward strand.
TCCATTAATTTGAACCCAAGATGCCCTTTGAGTTAGTCGAGTGCTAAAGAAAGCATTAGTTTCCATTCCAAAATGTGCTTTATCACACGGTCGTGCTGCCCTGTTTGCATATCTGTTTGACTCAAGGCAATAACAGCATGCTATTTAAATGTCAATTACATTTTGGTAATCCACGCAATATTATAACAGGGAAAGGAAGACTGAGTGACCTTAAACCTTGTTAGAATCAGAAAAAAAATAACCCAAAACCACAGACTTAGGCATTCACTGAAAGGATTTTTGGGGAAGTTTCACATTATCTCTTGGTAGTGAAGCTTCTTAACATTGTATCTAATACTCAGGTTTTGTGGAGGTTCCGATCTAGAACTCAATTTTCTACAACTTCAGATTCCTTTCTTCTCTAATGAATATAAAAAGAATTAAAATTCACATATCATTTTTCTTTATTTAAAGTTATGTTTAAGAATAATGATATTTGTCACTAATGCTTCTATATTATGGTAGCAGACGGTGATACCATTCTGTGATGGCAGTTTCTTTCAGATTTGGGGCTGTATGGTAGAAACACAGATGCAGAGACATCTGTGATGTGATTTGGAGGATAACCTGCTGTTTCATGAGGCTATAAGCGGTGCAGGATTTGGAGGTTTCTTTGTTGGCAGGTTTTGCTGATGTTACCATTATTGACTTGTGGCAAAGATGTAATGAAGAGAAATGGTATGAGTGGGAAAGTAAGTTGGAGTAGAAAACAGGAAAGAAAAATTATCACTGAGTCATATCAAGACAGCAGTGGTTGTGTGCTTGTTTGTTTGTTTTTAATATGCTGAGCAGAGGTAAATATTAGTACCTCTCTGAACTTGGAGATTTTCCCCCAATCTAAAAGGTCTCATGAGGAAAAGATGCATATCTTAGCTTAGGAAGAGTAGGCTGATGGGCAGAATAGGCTGAAACCACTGCAATGAATGGCAGAGTCAGTGTCATGATTTATTAGTCTAAATAGAGATGGTGAAGATAAGAAAAGATCCTACACTAAGAGGTGAGAAATTTTGACTGAACCATGGGATGCACTTGAAGAGCAGTGAATTGTGGCCAGGGACAAGTCTGAAATATAACCAGAATGGTTAACATTTTAAACGAACTACAGGGAGCTAAAATTGCTCCCTGTAATGAAAGGCAACAAGAAAGGAAGTGTTGATGACAAAGAAATTGAGTTTCTGGATAAGTGTTACTGGGATGAAAAGGCAATAATCTACAAATGATGTGGGAGGAATAAGTCAGAGGAACACATCCATGACATTGGAAAAAGGCAGGATGAAGGCAGAGCTTTGCACAAATTAAAAGCAAGCCAGCAAAGCATGGCTGATATTTCTGAGCCCAAAGTAGCCAAAGGGATGCAAGCTTGGGATTGTAAGAGATGGGCCAGAAGAGCGGGTCATCATTGGCCTCTTCTTCTAAAACACCTGGAGTACAAGGTGAGGACAGCAAAGTGAAGGAAAGCAGAGAATTGGTAAAGAACTGTGTCACAAAACCCCCGAACTAAACAACGCTTCAAGAGCAAAGCAGTAGAGAAGTTTGAAAAGCCAAGCAGCAAAAGATGTAGTATACATGCTGAGACATTGTACTGCTCCATGTCTAGCTAGTAACAAAGCTTATGCTTCACTGTATTTATAGAAACCCTGCACTTCAGTAATTTTTATTTTATTCAAAATTAAATTGACCAAGATATGCCTATATTTTAATCAGATTTATAATGTTCCCATCTGCTTGGAATTTTAGACTCATGAACCCTTAAAAAGAGGAAAACATCTTGCATTACATTTTCTGAACAGTCAGAATGCTTCTCATTTTTTTCCTCTAGTTTAAATTTAAATATATGTTTCTAAATTTACACGTTCAAAAACTTGATATGAAACCTGCTTGGAATTTGGATGACTCTTTTTATCACGTTTCACTTAATTGCAACTACTGGGATTGAGGCATCAACCCTGCAGCTATTGGAAGTCGAAGGCCAAGAAAAAATAAAATTGCTTAAAAAAAACTCGAAGCCACATTTCTACTCTGCATTTGAGCTGCTGACATTTTCTACATAACACCAAGAGATGTCAGAAGACTGGCTGTTAAAGCAGTCTATGTTTGGAGCCTATTAAGTTGAATTCTGAGAGTGAAGGAAATGTGAAGACTTCTGGAGGGACTGGCATATACCATTACTTGTTTTATTTCAATTCTATAGAGAAAAGAAAAAAAAAAAAAAAAAAAAGATTTTTTTTTTTACTTTTTTGGCCAAGATTTTCTCTTAAAATGTGACAGGTCCCCGAGAGCCTGCAATTTCACTCTTAATTTCTCTGTGCATTTGAAGCTCCTGCCCTTCTGGTGAAGAAGAGCTGAGAACTACTATCGGAGCCTCCTCATTACTGCCAGTAGCCACTGCTGACCTGTCTTCCTCTTTGGCACCAGTAAATCTTTATTGCTTCACATTATGTTGCTAGAGAGATTCAGATCTGCTCTCCTTGTCAATAAATGTGTAGCTTCCCTGAGGTCTTTGGAGTTACACCAGGGTAAAGTTATCTGGAAGGAGGAGAGGGCTCTGAGAGTATTGTTCAGGTCACTTTGATGCCAGCTAACACAGTCAGAATTATCTTGGTTTTGCTTCCTGAGCGCTCAACTTGTCTTCCCGTGCAGTAGTAAATTTGTGGAGCAAATTGGTTTTCCGTGAGCTGATCTGTCCCTGGAACTCCTCAGCATGCATAGATGGTCTGGCAGGACATCATTCTAGAGACCTCATTCCCCTCAGCCCTTTGCTCCAGCTCCTTAGAGGCACCATTCATGTATATCCTCCACAGCAATGAGTCTTCTGTATTGTGCTGGACAAGGCAGGTCTATTAGCTGCTTCCTTCAATTGATCCCAGAGCCTTTTGTGTCTGCCAGTTTTGGATTATCATTAACATTGTTCCTGACTTCAAAGATAAATGGATGCATTTAAAGACATTTGAACAACTGTCATCTCTAAGCTCAAAACATTACAGAACAATTTCTTTTGTTCAGCAGTTGGCTAGAGGTTTTCTGCTGAGGCTCCCATGAAGCTCAGCCTACACTACACTTAGTATCAGTGTTCCCCATTTCCCTGCATCTGCCTTCTCTCATGGTACAATCTTTCCATAGTACTGCTGTTGCCAGCCTCAAAGAGAGTTGGGGTGTCTATCAACCTGACTGGGAATGCTATACGACCAAAAAGATCCCTTGTCAAGACACTGAAAACTTAGATGAAGCAACTCAAGTGTACGCAGCTGTGTCAGACAATGCACATCCTGAAAGGCAGATTTCAAGCAGAAATAACCCAGGATGCTGAAATCCCTTGATGTCACTGCCATGTGAAGTACTTTGCAGTTAATTTAATTGAATTTATCTTTCCAGTGCTTCTTTTCAGGAGCTAAGTGAGCTTTTTACCTCAGTTTGAATCTGTGTTATGACTTGTAGTGACGAAGGATGCAGTGGGCAGGGGTAGCTCTTGCTGCTGGTGGGAGCACCGTGCACCAGATGCACAGGGTGCAATGCAAACACTTATATTTTCCAGCACTTTATCTTAACTCAGACCCTAGATGACCAGAGTGCATTACAAATGGTTCACGCCTTAATGTAACAGCTCTGGTACTCTGATTAACTAAGCCAAGGTCACCACAAAATTCAGTGAAGCATATGTTTCTTCTGCATGAAAACATAAGAGGCGGAATGTTTCTCAACTTAAGCAGTAAAATATGACTTTTCCCAAGACCCCACAATTATTGTCCTGTATCTGCGATAGCCAGAAAAATAACAGACCTTATTCCCCTCTCAAACTGGAATTGAGCAGGAGGTAGTCCACCAATCTCAGGTCACTTGGAAGGTACACATGTAATGCAAATGAAGAATGAGACCTGTCAATTTTATGATTTTAACTCTTCTAAGCTTGAAGGAAAAAGACCACCTTGAAAATATCAATAGCTATTCCTGAGGCAAACAGAGAGAAATACGTAAACAGCCCAACCAGTGCTGAAGAACAGGTTTCCACAGGGAAAAAGTATTATTGCCCAGAAACTGAGATGATACTTAAGAGGACCAAAAAAAAAAAAAAAAAAAAAAAAAAAAGAATTAAACCCCTAAATTACCTTCAGCAATGTATTCAAGGATATGATCACATCACTTTGCTCAGTCCAGCCTATCTTTCTCATCAGATTATTAAATATATACACCAGGAACCATTAATAATTTGCATATGTTGTAGTTGCTGATTTTATTCATCATTTCAAAAATCCTTAAGCCTGCTGTTTATTTTGATTATTTACCATTTCGCTTGAAGAAGACAGGCACCCAGAGCTCAGAAAAAGATCAGAGAGTCCAGCTTCCCTCAAGGCTATTTTTTCTCTTTAATCCTCAGGGACCTGATTGAATTTTTCTCTGTTTCTTATTATTTTACATTTATTATCCACATTCTATTTATTTATTTTGATTTATAAATTATACCACCATGCTAAGGGCAACTGTTCTCTGTGAATAATTTGTCCTGCGCCTGTGACATTTGTGCCAGCCTCATGTCTGTGTTCTGCTCCCATCTGAGCCCTCGGTCCCAAACTACTTTAGGCCACTGTATTGTTTAATTTTTTCCTCACTTGACTAAGCAGCCTGAAACCAACCGCATAATATTCTATTTGACATTAAGCTTCATATATACTTTACAGTCTGTGAGTTCTCAGGGGCAATAGCTGTCTTTTAAAATTATGTATAGCCGGGCCAGCATAATGGGGCCTCAGGCCTTTGGATGGCTCCCTCAGGCACTGCCACAATGCAGCATATATTTCTAACAGCAGAGGAGATGAACCACCAGGAGAGTGCTGAATTCTCTGTCCCTTGGTAGCTCCGCATCCCTGCTGGAACATGCACTACAGCTAAATATGAGTTCAATACAGGGGTAAGTGATGACATTTAAGGGCTTGTGGAGGTCAAAAGAGATGATCCAATGGTCCCTTTCAGCCTTCGATCCATGAATCTATGAATACAGATAACAGCAATTAAAAAGCAGCCCTGTGAACAGATATTGTCAGCCAGTGCTGCAGTGACACTGCAAGAGTAGGGATGGAAATCCTTTTCAGGAGTGCAACCACAGAACGGCTCTGCTTTCAGTGATGAGGCATCACCTTGGGGAAACAAAACATCTGCCTATGGGGAGGAAAAATATAGATGCCTTTGGAATAATGTCGTTTTAGCTGAGCTGGAGGGATGAAGACTCTATTGCTGATTCCAAAGGGTTGCCACAAATAAATTAATTCATTCCCCAAACGCAATATTTAGAAGTGAGTAACCAGAAACACTAATCAGCATGGAAAAATTTTGAAGACTGCCTGCTGACCCTCCTTTAAATTTCCACCAGTTTTACCATTGGTCATTTCTGCTGGCCCTGGGTTCACACTGTAACTCAAAATAAGTTGCAACTAAAAGAAAAAAAAAAAGAGAGAAAAAAAAAAAAAGGAAATTATTTGTAGGTTTGGTCCAGACAAGATAATGATGAAGAATCCCAGGTACCCCAGCTATGGAAAAATGTGCCAATACCTTGCTTGTGCCTATACAAGGATTCCCCATGGAGAAGAGCTGGCAAGCAGTATGCACCCAGCTGTTAACTTTATGCCCTTGCTGCACCTTCACACAGCACTGCTGAATGGCAATGTATCATTCATTGCCATGGAAAAAGGAGCTGCCTTTTGCAACTAGCCTACTTGCTTAAACAGTAGGCATCAGCAGTAATTGGCAATGAGAGCAAAAAATAAACTTTGAGCAACCTCACCCTCCCACCAAATCCCTTCCCAAACATGTATTGTTTTGCAAGCAGATAATATTTCTAGTAATGAAGCAACAAGGCAAATACAGTTCAGTGCTCTGTAAACACAAACGCACTCAAACCAATACACAAGCCTCAGGATAAAATACTCTGAAGAAGCACTTCTCCAGATGCCTCCTAGTGATGGAGTACACTTGCCAACACAAAACCAGGACTTTTCAAAGACTGCTTTATAATGCAAAAAGGCTAAAAGTCCTGGTTACAACTTTCCAAAACAAGTGATGCTTGGGTCCAAGTGGCAACAGGAAAGGCTAGAAATGTGCCTGCTGGCTGTTGGACCTTGCCTTTGCCTCAGCCCCAAAATGACCAAGCAACAGCTCTTCTTCACTTCCCATGCTCTGCTCTGTGTTGGTACAGACACATCCCTAATTCTCTGCCATGATTTCATGAAATTTGTTTGATTTTCGCCTGCACATTTCTACAAGGCCTGGCTTGTTTCTCCTACTGCAACGTGACACCTTCCTGACAGCTCTCTGTCAGCACCAGTGTTGCTGCTGCTTGGAGGAGCTGATGACGGTAAAGAGTCTGGGTAGCCTCGAGCTGCACTGAGCAACCATAAGCCTGCAAAATTCTCATGAGGGCCAGTCAGCTCCAGACATCTCAGAAGTGCTGGCGAAATTGAATTTCACTGCAAAAGAGCAAAGCCAGGCAGAGGGCTGTGGAGAGTTGGGCTTTCTGTCTCTGCCATGGCAGAGGGCTTCGGGCAACAGCATGGGGGAAGCTCTCAAGCATTCACCACCAAATCCAGGGCCCCACAGGCTCTGGCTGCTCCACTAGCACCAGGCTGGCTCTCCCAGCTCTCACAGAGACAGGTGGCTGCAGAGCTGAGCTCTCTGGTTTCACCAGCAGTCTGTTGCCATAGGCAACTGCCTATTTTGCCTATACCTAGAGCCGGCCCTGAGCAATACACGCAGCAGGATTGCTATGATGAGATTAGCACTCTTTATTATACTATCCCTTCTCTTATCACCAACCCCAGGCTCTCGCAATTTCAAGATAAGGAAATTTTCCTCATGTAGTCACCATGTTCTTGAACAGCACTTTAGAGAGAAGCGGTGAACACCATGGTATTCACATTTACATGGGAAACGTAGGGAGTCATTGCTATTCTTGTTCTCAGGTCCTCTGAACCTTTCAGTGTCCCAGCTCTGGTCTGGTTGCTTATCAGTTATGCCAGATTGAGTAGCTTGAGGGTGTCCTCTGCACTGGGCTAATACCAGGATAGGACCACAGCACCATAATCCCCTAACTGTAGTCCATAATCTTTGTAATTTGTTAAAAGAAAAAAAAATATTCCTCTTCTGATCCTTCTAAAGCACACAGGAATAACCTGTTGTTAGGCCAGCTTTTAGCCTGTGCAGCCCGTTCAGCAGCTGATGCAGAGAGCTGCATCTGGTAAGAGTACCTGTTAGCTGATAGGAAGGTGAAACATCTCCGAAAGAGGTTGAGTCTCACTGAAAGCAAAAACAAGTCTTAGTCTCTACAGAATCAGCCACACAATCAACCAGAGTTGAACAAGTCACCGTACACCAGCTGAGCAGCTCATCTGCAGGCCTGGACCTAACGAGGCATCACCAAAGAAAACGGAGAGAGCTCCAGATTGGAAACAGTGAGCTTGAACCCCTTCTTGCATGCTTTCCACATAGATTCTTAATTCTTTACTGAAAGAACTTGTTGATTCTGGAAAATACCTCATTGGATGTAGCTCAGACTGTCAAAGATACTGCTCTGTAACCAGGGTTAGGCATCTAATTCTCCTGAGAATTGGAGGCTTTAGATTCTTCAGTATATACATAGCTCTAAAAGTATGAGCCTCAAAATGAGTTCTGTAGAGAGATGTTTATGTAATGTGAAATTCTGTTGTACAAAACAACAAATATGGGCCTAAATTGACCTAACATTGACCTTTTTAATAATAGAAAAACATCAAAATAAACAAAGCACAATGCAAATGTCGATGATTTGGTTACGGTAGATTTGATCAAATAAAACAGACAATCTAATTAACCAGTGATTAGATTAAGTAGAAGTCTCTGTATTGAGTGATGGATAATTAACTGGAATTGTATTTACTTATTTTTATTGTACTGCAGAACAAGGCACATCTTTGCCTTTCTTTCCTTTCACTGCAGCCTTTTAATTAAACAAAATTATTCCGAATGTTCTACACAGATTCTAAGTCTCTAAGTAAACACAGTAAGTTGGAATGACAAAGGCAGCTCTATACTGAGATTTAGTCATAGATCAATACCACTTGGATAAATCTCATCCAACTGAGCAGCTACGAGCCTGGACTTTCAGAGCTGCTTGGCATTTATGGCTCCAACTGTGTGGAATGAGAACTGCAGGTGCTCAGCCCTTTGGAGAGCCATGCCCTTATTGTTCAAACGTAATTTATGCCTGAGAGCAAACAAACAAACGTGTTCAAGGCAGCTCCTAATTTCTGCACCTGAGCCAACTGAGGTTCATTTTTATCAAAGCAAATGCACATAAGAGAAAAGTGCACCACTGATCAACATCGAAGGCAGAAATGTATCTTGCTCTTTGAAATCCTTATCAGAATATGATGTGGTGACTTTTAAGTGTAAGCTATGGAAGAGACAGTCTATTAAAGTCATTTAATTCCCTCCTTTTAAAAGCTCTATTCTGGAAGATTGGTTTGGCTCCCTATTACCACCAGGAAAACCCTGTACTATTGAAGAAGCCCTTTTAATAATACAGCTTGTCAAATGTTAGGTGTCATTTTAATTTTTTAACGTTTTATTAATTACATGTTTGCCAGAGGCTCTATAATGTCCTATAAAAACTCTGTCACAGCACAGTCGCCAAGTTCTCTGTACACACGGGCCATTTAGTCACATGTTCCTTTGTTCAGAATATATAACAGCTGATCTGATGAAATATGTGCTGGCAGAATTTTCCCCCTAGCTGTAGGACTACTGTCTGTCTGTCTGTCTAGATGCTGTTACTGCTCTCATTACCATGGTATCTCAGTGCATCCAGACCCATGGATATCTGAGGAGGAGTTAATAAGCATTAGCTCTTACTCGGTCTCTTCAGAGGATGCTTCTGCCAAACTGCAGGGGACAGCAGACGAAAACAGCATGATTCCTGAATGTGATGAGCTGTCTGAAGAACAGGATAGCAGGACAGTGCAGGAGCTCTGGCATCTATTTAGCAGTGCCTTTCTATCTGCCTCTGGCCAGGTGGAAGGGCATTTGTGTCTTGGCTCATAAACAGTCATGTGCGCAGATGAGCAAAGCTACAGCTATTGCAAGCTCTGTGCTAGCAAGGATGCCAAGGAACACCATGTGAAGGCGGGTGGACTCTGGATGAGAGAACAGAAAGGCTCAAGTGCCAGGAGTAGACCTGGGGGCATTCCCTTAAGGAACAAACAGCAGCTGACTTTTGGTAACAGACAGAAAGTAAGGCCTCACTGCAGCAATTAGCTTTGTGACATGGTCTAATGTGGCAGCTAGATTTGGAACAGAAACATGTGGCTTACAGGTTAGGAGCATGCCTGTGGCTGTTCTAAGACCATGTCTCTTTGGTCCTGACATAACAGCCCATGAATTTACCCATTTACCTAAAAAGACTCTTTTATGATGCAGACTCTATTTTCACTGGTATTGAGAGCAACTCACAAACAAAACTGCAACCTTTTTTAGTACTGCCAATGCTCAGGGCTTGGATCCTGGTTCTCTCAGTGCTATGAAGAAAACGTCTCTTGCCCTGCACATGAGTAGGCTTCCAACTAATTGGACTTGCACCTAGTCCGTACTTAACATTTGGACAATCACTCTAACCAAAAGGGGCATAACAGTGGGACCAAACTGTGGCCTCTCGTCAGTACAGATTTTGTAGGTCATTTTAGCAGTTGTTCGCTGTTTTCAATCTCCCTTCTCTTCACACAGAGTTCCCATGCCTCTAACCTTTCTCATTAAAGTCTGCTCACAGTGTTAGGATGATGAATGGGACTACATTAGAAAGTCTATGAATACATGTGAGTTCTCTGATATTTCTGGCACAAAATCTTTTAACAGGTATTGTTGAAAAGGCTGAGTGTCAAGAAGGCAGGTATACCTCCTAAATAACATGAACAGAATCACATCACCAGGAAATTTTACATTTTGTTCTGTGTCTATTCTGTGTGATTAACAGAATTCAGCAGGTTCCCATGCATAAGCAGAAATCTCGGTTCAATTCCCTTGTCTTTCTCTTGACGCTACCGAGGCAAAGAATTACATATAAGCCACGGGACTTCAGAGTGTTTGACAGTATGCAGCAGCCTGGGTGTATCTTAGGCTGTCTCTTCTCCTCCTCTCCTACTCCTTCCTCCTTGTGTTCACTTCTGGAAGGCTAGATGTTTAAATGTAGGCAAGAGGGCCTTGCTGCCAATGAGGAAGGAATTGTAGAAGATAAAGGAAAGTTACTCCAGTTTTGTTTGGAGGAAAAAACAGGTGAGAATAAGTAGATACAGAATATCATATCTCCTGAGAAATGCCGCATAAGAGAAACAGGAGAAGCAGTACCTAGTTTTTCTGCTCAGTTGTGATATATGCAGACAGCAGCCTAGGAACTGTTGGGGAACTCTAATGAATCTCTCTGAGTTGTATCTATGGTGCTGATTGCCACTGTTCCCGCAGAAGCCACTTGTATTTGTGATTTGGAGATGTTTTCAGCAGGCAATGAAATATTAGCCGCTATTTAAAAAATGTACTGCATAATTGCAGAAGATAGCGTGTTCCCGTTCTAATTAGAAATGAATAACTAATACCTGAAGAAGCCTTGTGTAGCATCTGTAGGTAAATAGTGCTCTTTTTAAAGGAATCTATGGATGTAAATATGCATATTAAGCTGGTGAATAGTAAAGTTTAGATGCAAAATACTGAAGAAAAAGAATCACTATTCCACGGAGAAATCTAAGCAGAGTTTGAGATGTTTTTCTTAAAGAGATGCAAAATATACTGCTAGCAAATTATGCTCTTCTTAATTGCTTATATACCAATAGGGCAAGAACATTTTCTTCTTAAGAAAAGTTCGTCTCCAGCTCTTCATGCCACATTCACAAAAACATTTGGATATGGCAATGCTTCTCCTTCCACCAATGTGTGTCTTTGTATAGCAACTGTGCTTGAAGTCATTCTCCAGTACAGGGCCCAACTGGCTTGACCCATGCACAGTGACTCTTAAAACCCCTAAACATCATGACTGTAGCAACCTATTTACTGGGAATGGGAGTGTTTCCAGTAATCACTTCAGCTAGCTCACTGCTAGTCTTGAGATGTGCCCAAACTGCTGGGATATGACAGGGGAATGTAGCCTTATTCACCATGTAGCCAGTCATTTGGCACATGTATAGCCAGACAGCAGATACTATATGATATTATATACGTTGAAGATGTTTGCTGAAAGTACCAATACTGTGTCTAAATCCATACTTCTGTAGATTTCTTCTTTAACTTATGCAAAGCTCCCATTTCTTTCCCATACTAGAATTTATAGCATGTAATCATTTTTATCTGTGCTGTGGTAATGCTGGGTCTCTACAGAAAGTGCTCACAAACTGAGTAATGAACTTTAAATCAACTGAAAAAATGCCACTGAATTGTGAATAGAACTAGATCTGGACCCTGTGTAAACAATGCAACAGTTCTGCAACTTAATTTCATTCCTACATTTGGTGAGGTGTTAATAGGACTACAAGGGCGAAGTTCAGGGCTTTGATTGAGCACAAACAACTCTTCTCTAGTCAGAACTGCATGTGCCATTCAAAATTTGATTCTGACTTCAAATATCTGTATACCATCTTTTCTTTGCCTTCTTTGCATAAACGTACAATTTTGAAAGATGTTTGAACAAACTTATTGTGTAGAGAGGAATAGAAACATATACAGGGTAAGGCTTCAGACTTGCAAACAACAGCAATACCTGAAAAACCCTCTGTTCTGCTATTGATCCAAAGGAGTGCTGGAAACATTACTATGGCAACAATTCTTACCCAGTGGAAGAAGTATGCCATTATCTGTGCATAGGAAAAAAAGAAGAGGGGGTGTTTTTCAGAGCTGTTGCCTACCTCCCCCGGACCACTACAGTAGTGTTGACCTTTGGGCATGAGCTCCTGCTGCAGAAGCTTTCAGTGAGATATGACCTACAGAATTATTTATTGGCCCATGCACAGAGAATAAAGCAACTGCACTGAGTAAAAGAGTCCTGACACAGAAAACAGCACTGCACGGAACTCCTGTTTTCTAAGAGTATCAAACATCTTCCTTACAATGTTAACAAGCTGAGTTCTCATTGTGAATAAAGAAGATAAGAGTGCTCTGGCTCACTGTGTTGTTCATGCCATGTGGTTGGATGTCACTTGAGCCGTTCACAAGTACAGTTATTAACTCAGAAAACTAACGAGCATTCTAATTTTGCCACATTCTTATTGCGAATCAGTTCATGCTAAAGTACAAATCTGCTGGTGTTGTGGTAATGGCATTATTTGGCCTATTAATTAGCAACTAGAATAACAAAGCCAGCAAGAAACCATTTCATATTATATGGCTAAATTGAAAGCCCAAATCCCATATAGCCTGAAGGCAGAATTGTGAGCTAATCATGTTCCAGGTGTTCATGACATTTAAGAAGTTGTCTGTGGCTCCTAGCTGCATATGTCATTCTCTGCTTTACGTATGGGTAACGTAAAGGAGGACTGTGACTCTGCCCACTGTCCCTAACTCTGGGGATGGGAGTGACACTGGCTATAAGTCCAGGAAGAGTGTTCTTCCTGTAAATGGCTGAGGAAAATGGTTGTGTGGGAGATGGTGTCAAACTAGGAGAGAAAAGGAGCAGCCTGGAAGAAAGCTTCCAAATACACATTCCCACTGCAGCAACACTTTATGGCTGTCCTGAGGTTGGGGAGAAGAACAAGCAGCTGCAAGCTCTTTCCAAGCTGTTTGTTTTCCAGACTTCTCTCTGGGCAGCTAGTGGCACAGCCAGCTGTGAGAGCAATGCAAGTAGGTGTAACAGTTCTGCCCACTCGGAGCTCAATGCTGCTCCAGAGACACTGCACAGCAGAAGCCAAGTGCATCTTGCCCATTGCTGTTGCTAATGTTATCCCTTTATTTTTCAGAACAGAATAATACAAAGAGTTATAAAGCAAGAGGGAGAACTTGGGCAGAAGACAATATTTAGAAAGAGTCTGAGACTAAGACCAACTATGTGAAGGAACGGAAAAGACATTTGTACTAATACACAAAATATACAAAATGTCATCTGGGTGTTTATTATGTCTCTGCTGAAAATTCTCCTGATTATTCTGTAGAGATAATAAAGACCTATTTCTTCCAGAGAAATATGTATCCCTGCTGGCCCTGGACATTATTCCTCTTTCCTTTATGGTAGCTTTTTCCTTCATCCCATTTCAAGCAGCTACAAGTGCCACAAGATATGCATGCATCAGTGTGTATGCACAGATACATATAATGCACATATAGATATATCTACAAAAGCATGTTGAAAATGTATCATTGAAAGAAAAACTAGAATTGGATGCACACTTGAACTTATTCACTCAGTCATTTTCTCTTCCCTAGAGATAGCTTTTTTTATTCAATATTTACTGTTTTCCAGTTCTAGATGACTTTGGGTCCTGCAGATATAGAAACAGGAGCTATTACTATCACTACTATTTTAACAACATTGATTCTGACAGTTTCATGAAGTTTACTGAATAAGCAATGGTTCATTTCCCATCAGACAGCATTTTCACACTTCTCCAACTTCCTCTGCGTTCAGTGGTGCAGTATCTGAGGGCATACCAAGTACTTCATAAAAGCAATAACCTTTCCCTTCTATCCTTTTGGAAAACAGATTGATTGGTTACAGGAATTTTCTTCCACATCTTCTATGGGAAGACATGACTAAGGAAAGGCTAAGTTAGGGGGGTAAAACACACGGACAATCTGAAAGTGCAGTGAAGCCTTTGCTCCTTTCCAGCTCTTATAAAAGCAGGTTTCACACCCTCCAAGTCAAGCCCTGCACTTGCAAGCATCCCTACTGATTGCATTTTGTTTTGCTGGGAAATCTTGCTGGAAGTTGTCCTAGTTGAGGGGACACTCCCCAATAGCTCAGTGTTTTTGAAACACCAGAGACCATAATGCAGGCTCTATAGAATCATAGAATCATAGAATCATGGAATCACCAAGGTTGGAAAAGACCTAAAAGATCATCCAGTCCAACCGTTCACCTATTCCCAATGTTCATTATTATGTTTATTCCCATGGTTTAGCTCCCACTAAACCATGTCCCTCAGTACAACATCCAGCCTTTCCTTGAACACCCCTAGGGTAGGTGACTCCACCACCTCCCTTGGCAGTCCATTCCAGGACATATGCACAAGGTGGGAGCATCACTTTTAGGTCTTTTACAACCTTAGTGATTCTATGATTCTATGATTCTATGATTCTATGATTCACTTGCACAACCCGCCCCGGCCTGCTCGATGTCAGCAGGGCTTGAGCACATCTCACTGTTCTGCGCACCCAGCAGACTTTAATCACCACCCTCCCCTTGGCACATGGCTGCTTTACTTGGCTATGTCCAGACCCTCTGCACAGGGCTCTGTTACACTGGGCACCGTGCACCAGAAAGGCAACGTGAAGAACCTAAAATGACGTTTTAAGTGACAGAAGCCAGCCACAAAGATTCAAACCCAAACAGTTGTGCTCTTCTGTTTGTTTGTTTGCTCATTTGTTTGTTTTCTGGACTTTGGAGAAGAACGTTATTTCAGGGCCACTCCCGATGGAGTGGTATTAAGTCTACTGCACATTTTATTGGGAAACAGGGGCTTGAGCTCGTGCAGTTTTTCTGTCAGGACTGACAGGTGAGCCAAGCAGCCACAAGCAGCTCCAGTTCCCCGCAGCTGACGGCCCAGGGCGGCTCCCAAGAGCCCGGCAGAGCAAGGCAGGGCTCCCGGGCGCGGCTCGTTGTGACGCCTCAGGAGGCTGCGAGCGGGCGGCCATGGCAGTGCGGGCGGGTGGCGAGGCCCTTCTCCTTCTCCTCCTCCTCCTCCTCCTCCTCCCGCCGCTGCTCACTGCCCTGCTGGATGCGGAGCCGCCGGGCTCCGGGGACGAGAGCGAGCGGGCGGAGCCGGCGGAGCCGGGTGAGGCGGGGCCGGCGGGGCTGCGTGCCCTCCGCTGCGCGTCGTGCAGAGAGCGGTGCTGCTCACCGCGCTCTGACCCCATAAGTAGCGAGCCCCAACTCTTGGCGAGGGCAGCAGTCCGGGCGGGCTCCTTCCCCTGGGGCTCGCTGCCACGACCTGGTGTTGCCCGCTTCTCTGGGCTTTGGGAGCGTTTATCAGAGTATCTTGCTTGTATTGTGTGATGCAGCTCGTAATTAAAATGGTGTCTAACGGCAAAGATTGCTGTTCTACATAGGTTTTACAAGGCTTCCAAATGCAGAGAGGAATACAGGCTGCCTTTGCAGTGCTGGTGCTAATTGCAGCCCCCTGACAGGAATGCAAATGCGGTTCCTCAGCACGTTCTTATCTCAGCATGTGTGGGATTTACATATATAACTCCTATTAATGCTAATGGCAGCTATATCCATAATTCTCTGTACGGAGCTGACGTTATATTTTTATCTGAACTTGATGCAACTGGAAACAGACATAGAAGAGGAAAGATGGGTAGTTTCTTACGGGGAGCTCTCTTGAAATTCTGGCTCATTTTACATCAAAAGGAAGATGCACAAACTTTGCATTGTAACACTGGAATGAAAGGTTCATAATATTCAAATAAAAACTACCATCTACTCCTGAAAATGATCAGCAACTCTGATCCTGTTTCCCTTCGTGTTCTTTCTGTTGTTTTTTAAATTCCATACAATTGGAAATTGAATCAGAAATCAGTATCAGTGATTCCTGACTGGCTTGTTAATTTAGAACCAACGAGCTTTTAATGCTTAGATATGTGCAGAGGTTTACTTGGACTGTTTTTAGACAGTATGGCATCTGTTTTTATTTAGAGCTGTTGTCCATCAGTTCATCACTCTCGTTCTCTGGCAGAAGAGTAATGGTTGTATGTTACAGTGCTCCTGGAGCCAGAAGCATTCCAAAATGACACTGTGGTTGGTATTTCC
Source organism: Lagopus leucura (assembly GCF_019238085.1). NCBI lineage: Eukaryota > Metazoa > Chordata > Aves > Galliformes > Phasianidae > Lagopus > Lagopus leucura. Next base: position 28,002,638 of record NW_024962252.1, read on the forward strand.
TCTATAATCAGAAGACATTTTCTTTCATTGGTAGCAAAATCCTTCAGCCTTCTAATAGTAATACCTGAAGTTTACTGTCTTTGCTTGTTTAAAAGATTTCTTTTTTTTTTTTCCCCCACTTTGTGTCTAGACAGCAAATGACAACTTCTGTTTTCAGGTACAACCCCCTGACATGGCTACTGTCCCATTAATTTTATAGAAGCTAAGAGAAGTATGATAAGATGTCTGAGATAGCAACTGTCTTCCAAAGAAGCGATTATTTTTTAAAGCTCATTAGATAAAGTAGTTGAGGATACCCAAGCTGTTTTACAGGTTGTCTCCATTTTTATATGATTTTAAGTCTTGTATATTTATATTACCTTATGCTTTGACTAAGGTTGGAGTCTTACTTTAGCATTCAACTGAGTAGTTAAGTTATTGTTTCAGGATTGTTGTGTGTAAGCTAGAAGACTGTTCTGATGAGCACAGTTTATATGCTGAAATAAATGTCAAAGCCATAGAGACAGTTAGAGATAACAGAAGAATAAGATTTTGATGGCTCATTTGTAATGTTAGGAAAAAAGAGTCCACTATCATTTTATCGTTGCGGAGAATTCAGCATGCTGCTGTACTGTAAATTCTTTGCAGTGGAGGAATAAATATATTTGTATACCACTAACTGCAAGAGAAATGAAACTGTGCCTTTCAACCTGAGAAATTTAAGTTTTAGTCAGTGTGTGGAAAATGTAAATGTTATCCAAAGATTTAAAAGCAAGAAGTGATATATAAACTTGCATTGGTACACAGAAATAACACTTGGTAAACATAAATCTTGAATATAAAAAACTGAGAGACAGTGAAAGCAAATTTACATTAGTATTTGTTATCAGAAAAAAATAATCTGAGTAGGCTGGACTGGCAATGTAGACTTGTAAAAACAGTCATAGTGACTTGTCTGTTCTCTCTGCATTTGGAAGAACTAGAGAGACCTATTGCTTATTTAATGACTAATTTCCAAAGGTGCATCACTTATTTTCTTGATGGAACAATTACTGCATCCTAATATCCTTATAAACAAACATTCAAATTGCATGCTATGAGGAATAAAATACATAATCCAGATTTGAATTCCAGATGGAGACAAGAACCTTTTGCTTCTGTACGTTCTGTGAAACCCATTCTGTAACCTTAATGTACCATGAAAAATGGAAGGAACCCAATCACTGTGATTAAATTGCCCAGTACCTAATTAAATTGCTGTACCTGGTTGACTCATCCTTGAGCTAGCTGTCTAAACCTGACCTTGAAGAGTGATGGAGAAAAAATCATGTGGGAAGGCTTATGTTAGCCAAAAAAAAAAAAAAAAAACCAACCACCACAACAACAACCAAAAAACAAACAAACAAAAAAGAAAACGACCAAAAAACCAAGAAGGAAATGAGTTGACTGAACACAATTTAATGAAAATTTTTCTTAACTCTTTTCAGGGAGGACCTATAATTTGCACAGAATCTGCAAATTATACGCTGCATTTTCCTGAGCATTCAGTAGGCTAATTTAAAATAAATTGTTTCATAAGAAAAATACATTTTTCCCTCTTAACAAATCATCTTAAGGTTTAAATATGAATGCTATTCACACTAGATTTTATGAACTATATTTCATAAATGCATTGTTTTTCTGGTGCAGAAACGTTGGCAAATTTCTCATTTCAACTAAAAAGTTGAGTTTTTACCATGAGTTTGCTGGTATTTGTGTGTTTCCACCCCTCCGTTGTATTGGAGATGTAACTTCAGGCTTTGTGTTCAGGTCTGAATGCCCTTGAGTCCACAGAACCAGAATTTGGAGAATGCACAGTTACATGTGGTAAGTAGCGAAGCAGATGAATAAAACATATTGTCATTTGCTTTTGGGGGGGAAAAAAAGTGCTAACTGTAGCAATTTAGCAGTTGTAATTTGCATGCCCTCATTCACCTCTCATTGATTTCAATTGCCAATAACTATAATTAACAAAAACAATCAGGCTGATTGTCATTAGAAGTTTAGGTCAGATCTGTTGTTTTATTAAATTCACAGCCTGCAAGCTCCTATTTTAAACCAGTTCCCTACGTTTATTGGCACATGAGCTGCTTTCCCCAAAGTAACAATTTTCGCTATTTGTGAACATCTGTGAGATGTTCAGAAGATGAAAGATCTTCTGATGCTTCTCACAGATGTCTTCCCACATACAATATTGCCAAAAAATTGCTTGCCTGCAGTAGCCTGTTCTGTATTCCACATTTATACAATTTATAAATTGTGCAATGGAGAGAAGAGGTATCATCCTGGAATAGGAAGGGAGAGAGGAAAAATGAGTTGAGCCTTAGGAAGACATCTCTGTGTTTAGGGTGGTGATAGAAACTGCTGCGAGGTGGTAATTATACTGCTTAGGAAGCAGGCTTGAATCAGAAATGCTGTTAATTTTTTTTTTTTTTTTTCTGAACAAATTTTGCTTCTCATGAGACCACAGAAAAAGGAAAGAAGAGTTTTTGCCTCCATCATTTTGATGTTCTCTGGAGTGAACTTTCATATTTCTCCAGTCACTTTTTCATATATATAACTGCCTTGGTTACCTCAGGAAAACTACTTTGGATATTAGGATATTATGGTTTTAGAATATATTATTTTTGCCTCTACATACTTTAATATTTCCTTTTCTTATAATTTCAAAGCTGATTATGTATTTGGAGTGTGTACTCCTGATAATCTCACTTGCTTGGGAGCACACATGTTTAGGGTACAAGAAGCTGCTCTTTATGTCCTATGCCTGTAGAAGACCTCTCAAATATTGCTTATCTTCAGAAAATTTCAGTAGGTTTTTTTGGTCCCTTGAAGTTAATGTTTAACCCTTCTAAAGCTACAAAGTATATAATTTTACTAAAGAATCAAGAAACTAAAGCTCTGAAAGCAACAACAGAAGATCATCATCTCATGCCTGCTCTTCAAACCATGTTTGTAGCCTTCGTTCTAGTCTGGGCTGTTCAGTTCCTTGCATGTTTGTCTGTTGAAAGGCTGGAAGATACTGTATTATTTCTTCCATTAATACTCTAAAGCTCTTTGTCTATTTCCAGTTCTTTCTTATTCCTTATATTCATCTATCTAGCCCTGTATATTTATTGGTTTCCAAACAGACTCCACTTTCTTTTTTTTTCCAAGTAATGCTATGGCTCGATCCCTTGTTCTCCCTATTCATAATCCATGTTTACAGAGGCATTAAAGCACAATTAATGCATGTATTAATTATATCATATCTGCCTCAAGTCTGTATCAGTCTCTCCATGGTCCAATTCTTTTGGCAACTACCTCTAGATTTCTCTCAGCCTCTGTTTTTCTATTGCGAACTCAATTCTCTGTGGGTCATCCATCCTGCCTCCCCCAGTCTATTAGTTTACGTTTTTCCAAGGTAAATTTCATTAGGGTAATTTATTTTTACTGCATCCAAGCCAGTTTTCTTTTAAGGTAACTTGGATGACTTGGTGGAGTTAAGCCTTCATTCTTTAGAGCCTCTCAGTAGATTAATTTCATCAGCATTGGCAGTTGCTAAAAAGGGGTGAGGAAAGGAAACATGGGAGTGAAAAAAGAAAGCTATTCAGAAAGAAGCAGCAGAAGAGTACTAAGAGAACTCGCAGATCTCATTAAAAGAGCTTTTTTTTCGTCAGCCCTTTGAGTGTGATATACTTCCCCAATTTTAATATTGCAGTAGATAAGACATGGTGAGATTTTTCTCTGATGAATGTGATTACATTTAGCCCAGCACCCAGATTTTATCAAGCCATCCTTTTGGATTTTCATAGGTTTCCTGTCTTATTTTTGTTAGCTAAAAAAACCCACATGGCCCTGAAGAAAGAGGAATGCCTTTAATAAAAGTGTCAGTTCACTGCCATTTACACCTCTGTCTCCGCATCCATGAGATGAGACATTCTCTGGAGTGGAGGATGATCCTCTTTTTGTGTCATTTTCAGTAAGTGGTGTTGTCTCCCTCTGTCACTTGAAGTACTGTTTCACGAGTAGCATGACGTCTCTGAAAGCCACCGGTTTATATAATACACATTTAAGGAAGGCATATGCATCATACGCGCAATCTTCAAACCAATTCCCCGTGTATTATTATACTGCAAGGTGGGGGTAACACTCCTCTTCCCATGCCTGTGAGTAAACAGAATGCTTCTGGAAAAATGGCAAAACCTTCTTCTGTTTACTGGGCTTCATGTTATTCCTGCCTCCCCCACAAGCTATGTCATTCCAGTGAACTGTGTACACACAGTTTGGCAAAAACAATTAGAGCACTTGTTTTGAATTTGCTCATAATTGTTAAAATGAAGATGTTCCCATTGAAATCCTGATGAAGGGAGTGAACATATTTTGCTTACTTGAACGCTGTGTAGGAATTTTCCTTAGCTTTATGCATTTGTGATAGCTTAGCTGCCATTTTTTGCCTTCAGTGGGAATCACCATGTTGCAGTTGGAATCCTGGTGTTCTACATTTGTTTTCACCAGCTTCTCATAGGAAGCCCTGTGTTGCTGACCACCAGCTTTGAGCACCTAGAAGCTTCATTCTGGAGGCAGTAGTGGTATTCCTGTATCACTTGCTGTAGTTACCTTAAGGCTCCTCGGTCCCAGGAGGGTTTAGTGCCTTCAGTTTCTGCTGACCTCGGTGGGAGTTGAAGACACTCCAGCAATCACAAAACTGGAGGCAGACTGAGTTGGCAGCCTGCGTGGTATTCTCTGTGCCATCTGATTTGAGCATGTAAAGGCCAGGAGACGGAATGCTTTGATACTTAAAGTGAATTAACTGTTTAGCAGAACATACATTAGTAGCTTCATTTCAAATGCCTTTTCTGAAAGAACAGTTTTGAATTAATATTGAATTCTTCTGACACACAGGAAAATGATGATTCTAAGGATCTGGCTCCCTATGGTGCAGAGTCTGACAGATGTAAATGTTGCTTTGAAATCTTAGATGCCAACACGGGATAGCTTTAGCAGGCACTCTGAGAAGATCTGTTTTGCCTAGTGTTTGGTAGATACATCATATTAACATCTAGAATAAAGAAAAAAGCAAGAACAGAATATGGAGAAAATGAAGAAGTACAGAGTATAATTTTTTTTTCTTTCTTTCTTTTCCCAAAGGGATTGGCATTCAAGAAGTTCTGTTAACAAGTGGATGCCCTGGGGATGAAGCAAAATGTATTGTTGGTGTGAAGGAATGCCGTGGGCCAGTGGACTGTGGATGTGAGTGGAAGTAATCTAAAGCAAATAAGTGAATTCAAGTAAAGCATTCTTATTTGTTGTGAGTGTCATGGAAGTGGAATGCAATTATTATATTCCACCCTCCAGTTACCCTGTTCAACAATCTGGTAGCATTTACGATCTCATTTTTGTACTGATGTGCATTTGGTTTCAAGCCCCTGTAAAACACTCTTTTTCTTCCATGTGCTTAGTTCCAGATATTGCACTAAGCAAAAAAATATTTGAAGTAATTTTAAGGGAAAGGATAATTTCCAAGTAACATTCTGTGGTTTGAAGAATTATGAGCTTTATGATCCATACAGAGATGTTTCATATAGTTGATGATGTACCTATTAAAAATCCCTGCTGTAGGGGGAAGACCAATTTCTGAGAACTCTACAAGCGTGATGATGACTTGTATTTATATCTCTCCTGAAAATCGATTTAAATATGTTTGGAAGATGTTAATTCCAGACAAGGTGAGTAATTGAACCCCACTTTGCAGAAAAGCTGCATAAAAGATGCGTTTATTGCATGCTCCATGCAAAATATTAAAGCATCTGTGCTGCTTATTTCCTTTGCTGTCACAACGCAAATAAGCTCAGATTTGTTACGAGCAAGTTAGTATATATATTATATATATATATATATATATATATATATATATAAAAGTGCAACTTTTATGCAACTTCAATTTCCTCCTTTTGTAGGGGAGACAGTAATTTTAAAGTTTCTTCTTTCTTACTTCAGAGAAGCTGGGCATTGTGATTGATGAGTGAATGCATCTTATCAAGTCACAATCACATTGCACTTCCCAGTTGTTCTCATAGGAGGTGCTGAAGAGATGGGAAGAATTTCCTTTGACTGGTTGAAAACTGTTGGAAGAAACCAAGCACTTTTCTGTGAATCTGACATGATGTGACTCTGCTTTGCAGAGCTTAAAAAGAGTCAAACCATTTTTTTTTTCTTTTATATATGAACAGCCAGCAAGCATTCTTCCCAATGACTCAGCTGTTGTGGTAGTACGCAGAGCTACGCTCTCAGTTACTTACCTGTGTGAAACTCAAGAAAATGGAAGTATAATTGCCTCTGTAAAATACGCAGTGAAAGCAACAACTGGTAAGCTCGTAAAGACATTTACAGTCTTCCAGTGTTATGGCCTTGTGTTTGTTGTGTGGCATTTGATTTTCATAGGATTGCATGTCACCAGTAGTATATAGGCTGGGGCTTGTGTGTGGTAATGGTTGTCACGAAATGCAGGCCAGTGAAAGAGACATAAAAGAGAAAATGACAGGATGGGTGGAAAGGGCTTCCTTGTGGAAGAAGTATTTTCTTTGCCTTTGTAAAAATTCAAGCTAAAATAAGTAGATTCTCCTGTTACCTACTCATTTGTTACTGCACCCAGGTTGGTTAACACAGACTTCTCGTCTCTTTGAGCTACACAGAACCAGCAGCACATCAGACAGTTCTGCAGTTAAGTCTCCTTTCCACTTCAGTACTGAAGCTGTAAAACAACCTTTGAGATTTTTCTTTCAGCTGCCATCTGGAATTTGCTTATGCGCAATAGATTTAGGGAAGTTTAACTTTGAAAAGAATATTTCATACGACAGTTCCCCATAACATCTTTCTCTCCTGCTGTGCTACCTAGATTTTTGCTGACACCATAAGGAAACGTGACAGTGTACTGATTTTCTCAAATCATGGGAGTAGCCACGTCAAAACTCCAGCTTTTGTAATCGGAGCAAGAATGAAAGTTCCCTGTGCAATTTTTTTTCCCCTGAAATAATATAGGTTCAGGTCTTTTTTTTCTAAAAAATCATGGCAGACTAGAAAGAAATAATTTGTGAGACTTATCTCCATGTTACTTCCCTCCATATTTATTGCCTCCACTCCTAATCTTCCTTTTTTTTTTCTTTCAGTAAAATATATCTCTCTTGAGGTTTTTTCTTCCATTGTACATGAATGAGGATTTTATTTTCTAAATCCATCTGGCAGTCACAAAACACCCAAATCTTTGGTTACATCTATTTCTTTCTTTCTTTTTTTTATTTTTTATTTTTAACTTCTGCAGTGTTTTGTTTCTGCATTTCTTTTTGTAAAAAAAGTTTCCTTTTTGATAACTGAATTAGCTGAGCACACAACCTGTTTTTGGCTTAAACATGCAGATAGTCCCATTGATTTCAGTTGGTGAGTCATCAATAGGACTACATGTTTGTATTTAAACTCTGGTTAAGTTGTGGTGAAAAGTGGTCAGATGAAACTCACCCAACAGATACATCCATTGAAAACTTCTTACAAGTATTGAGTCTGTTGGCTCAGAAAATATTTATGAGTAGACTGAAATCTGAAGAAGAGCTAACACTGATTAAGTAGTTAAAAAGGTTAATTGTTCTGCCTAGAGCCAGACTGGCTTCCTTTAGCTTTGTTATGTAGATATCCAGAGGAGTTTCTGGGCTTTAGTTTCTACTGCCATTGCTTGGATTTCAGATATTATTAGCTCTTAATTAGGTATATAGAAGAATTTATCAGTGGAAGCTGGACTGAGAAAGTACCAAGACTTTCAACATATCTGGTATTGATGTCTGTAGCACAGAATCAAAAAATGGCTCAGGATGGAAGGGACATTTAAGATCATTTATTTCCAACCTCCCTGCTATGGGCAGGGTTGCCAGCCTGCCTAGAGCCCCATCCATCTGGCCTTGTATGCCTCCACCAGGGATGGAGCATCCACAGCTTCTCTGGACAACTTGTGTCAGTTCCTCACCACCCTCTGAGTAAAAAAAATTCTTCCTAACATCTAACCTAACTCTCCCCTCCTTTAGTTTAAAGCCATTCCCACTCTGACCATGTAAAAAGTCAGTCTCAATCCTACCTATGAGCTCCATTTTATCAGTGGAAGACCACAGTGAGGTTTCCCCCAGAAACTTCTCCAAGCCAAACTCCCTCAAACTTTCTTCATAGGAGGGATGTTTCAGCCCTCTGATCATCTTTGTGGCCCTCCTCTGGACCAGCTCCAACAACTCTGCACCCTTCCTATACTGGGAGCTCTGGCTTGGACACACTACTTAAGATGAATCCTCACAAGGGCAGAACAGAGGTGGACAATCACCTCCCTTGCTCTGATAGCTGCTCCCCTTTTGATGCAGCCCAGGATACTGTTGGCCTTCCAGGCTGCAAGAGCACACTACTGGCTCATGTCCAACTTTTCATACCCCAAAACCCTCCAGTCCTTCTGTGCAGGGTTGTGCTCAATAAGTTCTTCTCCACAATATCTGGGATTACCCTGATCCAGGTGCAACACCTTGACTTTGGCCTTTTTGAATCTCATTAGATTCATGTGGGCCCACTTTTCAAGCCTATCTGGATCCCTCTAGATGGCATCCCTTCCATCTGTTTTGTCAACTGCACCACTAAGCTTGGTGCCGTCAGCAAACTTACTGAGAGTACCCTGCATCCTACGGTCTATGTAATTGATAAAGTTGTTGAGGAGCACTGGCCCCAAGATAGACCACTGGGAGACTCCACTCATGACTGGCCTACACCTGGAAATAGAGATCTCTGGCAGCAGTCATCCAAGCAATTATTCATCTACCAAATAGTCCAGCCTTCATAACCATATCTCTCCAATTTAGAGATAAGGATGTGGAGTGGGACTGTGTTAAAGGACTTACGCAAGTCCAAGTAGGCAACAGCAGTTGCTCTTTCTTTGTTCACTGATGCTATGACTCCATCATAGAAGGCCATGAGATTGGTCAGGCACAATCTGCCCTTGGTGAAGCTGTGTTGGCTGTCTCAGATCACCTCCTCAGCTTTAACATCTCTTCAGGGTGGATCTGCACCTTGATCTTCCCAGGCAAAGAGTTGAGGTTCACCAGTCTGTAGTTTCCCAGGTCTTCCTTTCACCTTTTCTTGAAAGTGGGAGTGACATTTCCCTTTTTCAAATCGCCTGTACCTGACAGCCATGACTCTTCAAATATGGAGATTAGCTTTGCAACCACAATAGCCAGTTCCTTCAGGACCCTGTGATACGTGTCATCTGGTCTAATAGGCTTGTACACATTCAGCCTTGTGAGGTGGTCTCTAACTTGCCCCATCTAACAATGGGGAGCAAGATGCTCTTTGGATGGTCACACATCTAGTAAGATCAGGATACTGCATTTAGTTTTCCAGTATGATCAGCAGGATGTTACAAAGATCATTCTGGCAGCATCAATGCATGTGGCAAAATTCCATGTGCTTGGTTTTAGATTTTCATAGCTGTTGTCTTCTGTTTTGCAGAGATGCTCTGCTCTCTAAGAGCGTAGCTTGCTGTGTTCCAGGCTTGGAAATGGATAGTGTTTCTTCCCACATAACAATGCTGTCTTTTCCAGTTTCTAATTAAAAGATCTTTTGAAATGAGGGCTGGGGAATTTGAGACTTCATTTAAGTGAGGTGGTTTGTCTATTTACTCCAGTCTTACAGTTAAAAGAACACCTTTTTCTGTTCCATTATCTGATTTCTAAGATGAGATGTAAAGAGAGGTAGAATCATGACGTCAGCATCAGAAATAAGACAAAAATCTCATTTTTCACATATAAGACTTTTTTTTCCCCACATAGCATCAAAAACTAGTCCAAAAGATTTCTAGTCATCATAAGATGGACAGGTGTGATGGGCTGCCCTTGGATGGCTGCCAGACCCTGCTGAGCTGCTCTCCCACTCCCCCTTCTCAACTGAACAGGAGGAAGAAAATAAAATGGAAAACTCATGGGTCAAGATAAGGACAATAAATTACAGTTATTGTCACAGGCAAAACAGACTCTGCTTGGGGAAAATTCATTTAATGTATTGCCAGTTATAATAGGGTTGGCTGGTGAGGAACAAAGACAAAAACTATGAGACCTTTCCTCCTGCTTCCTTTTTCCCAGGCTCAACTTCACTCTTCCATTCCTAACTGTTCTACTCCACCTCAAACAATGCAGGTGGGTGAGGAATGGGAGGCTCTAATCAGACCATAAGAGTTCCTCTTTGCCACTCTTTTCTCTTAATGCTTTTCTCCCATGAGTTCTCTATGGGCCACGGTCCTCAGGATAAACCTGGTTCAGCATGGGATCATATGATCCTATGTGGATCATATTTCCTTCAGGGAACCCCTGCTTGCTCCAGCATGGGTTCCTTCACAGACTGCAGCATGGAGATCCCCTCCAGTTTGGTCTCCCATGGGCTGCGAGATAGTCTCTGCTCCGTTGTCTTGAGTACCCCCTCCCATTCTGAGCTTGATGTCCTGTGTATTACTTCCTAAATGACTTTTTTTTTGTCCAACCAAGAGGCATCTGAGGTCACTCATGCACAAACTTTAGTTTGTATTTCATCTTTCTCATCATCTATATCCCTCCCTGTGCTATACCAAAGTGATAAATTTCTTCATGATAGTGCCAGAACTGCAGAATGGAGCTAAGGAAGCAGAGTTGAGCTTGCTTAGCAGCAGTCACTTTATCTTGACACTTTTCTAGAGAGAAAACCTTGAAGTGGTCAACAAGACAGCCAATAAGGGGTAAATGTATTTGTTTTGATGTCATCCTTTCTCCAGTTCTGTTGTTTTACCTGTGTGAAAAACAGTGGCCAGATCTATGAACCTGATATCAAATACAACATTTGAAAATATGTGCTGTGACGCTTTAGTTCAGATTTTCACACGTGAGGTGGGAGGATGGGAGAGCATGCTGCAAAAGGACTAGTAAGGCCTTACATGAATTTGGCTATGTGTGGTATGTGGCTAAACATTGTATGAGTTGATTTTAATGCTATGCACAAAGAACTTCCATGTGTCCTTTACCACTGAATCACAGAATCACAGAATTGTAGGGGTTGGAAGGGACCTCCTGAGATCATCGAGTCCAACCCCCCTGCCAAAGCAGGTTCCCTACACCAGGTAGCACAGGTAGGCATCCAGGCAGGTCTTGAACATCTCCAGAGAAGGAGACTCCACCACCTCCCTGGGCAGCCTGTTCCAGTGCTCCGTCACCCTCACTGTAAAGAAGTTCTTGCACTGATCACTATGCTTCTCAGCGATCTTTTGTTGAACAATGGTAATGACCTTTTTGTATGAGTGAGTGGTTTTTTAGTAATTTGTCTTCTTGTTTTTGGATTTTTTTGTTTGTTTGTTTTGTTTTCAAAACTATTCAGTCTAATGTCTCTTTGTCTTTTATAGCAGGAGAAACGTAACAAAGTACTTTATCATCAAAAATTGTTGAGATCTCTCCAAGGAAAATCTCAACTTTTAATAGCTGACATTTCTCTTTGTCCTTCTTACTAAATCACTACACTGAAGTACAGTAGAGGGTCTTGTTTCACACTCCCACCCATTATGTTGTTGGGTGTTTTTTGAAGACTTTGGGACAGGAAGACAGTTTGTTCAAAATTACTAATAATAGTGCTGTGAGGAGGGAGGACTTTGCAAGGGAGGAGTGTGAGAGCAGGGAACGATCCTCATCACCATGCTCTGTGAATAGTGTCAGCCTCCTGAGATCCCAGCTATGCCCCAGCTCCACGCTTTTCATGGGTGGAAGAGCAAGTTGGGCTGTGTGCATAGTGCCCCTTCTGTGGAGAAAATGGAAGCAATAGTGTTTTTTGTCTCAGAGGCCTTTACAGCTCCCACTTCTCTACAGCTTGTTTCTTGCTGATGACTTCAGTTCCAGAGCTTCTTTTAAGGGCAGAATTCACATCTCTGTAATGGGTCACTGCACAAGCATGTCATCAGCATTACCGTGTTGTCCTTGTATTTGCACAGAAAAGGAATGCATGATCCCAGCACAAAGTGTAGCAACATGGATCTCCTGCATGTGTGTGTGTACTATCCTGTTCTCATGTTTGCATATACCCATGCATTTTTAATACGTAGGATAAGTCTTACAGACAATTTGAAAAAGAATGAAAAAAAACAAAATAACGACCCACCTGTGCATCACTGTTGTATTAAGGGAAAGAACAGTGTGTGAGACAGAGAATCTCACTGCCCTCTGCCAAACTGATACATAGTTTCTGGATCTGGAAACTGGTGGAAAGAACTCCTGTTGGCTGCTGGACCATATGAACAATTGCTTGAGCATCTGCTTATAGAAGGAGCATTGCTGTACAGTCAACATTATCATAGATCATTATCATAGATTTACTCCCCTGTTCCCTGCTTAGAATCTCAAGGATATGAGAACCAAAAGAAGTCTGACTGACTGTGAAGATGAGGCAAAGAACTCACTGAGTACCTCAGCCCTCTCCATGTCTGAGGAGGCCAGCTCTCCCCTTCTATTTATCAGAGGGAGAACACACTCATTTGCATGTCTGTTCTGCACAGTGTATCTTAAGAATCCCTTCTTGTTGTTTTTTACATTGTTCTCCAAGTTCAGTTCCATCTGCACCTTGGCTTTCCTGATCCCATCCTTGCACACCTAGACAGCATCCTTATTTTTTTCCTAAGCCAATTCCATCTGCACCTTGGCTTTCCTGATCCCAGTCCTGCATATACTGGGAGCATCCTTATTTTCTTCCCAAGCCTCTCATCCCCACTTCCACTGCTTACACGTTTCCTTTTTTTTCCCCCTCAACCTAGACTGCTGGAAAGAAATTCATCTTCATAGTTGATATCTCCTTTTACTGCCTACAATTTACATGCAGCACCCTTGCATTTCATTTAACTACATTCCTTTTTTAATCATGGTAAATATAGGTTACCAACAGGTATATTGAAAATCACAAACTTTCCATGGGCTGGAAAATTCTGAAAAATGCAGTAGCAGAAGACAAATCTGACTGTTTGATGGATTAGGAATTGGCTGGCTGGTTGCAGCCAAAGGGTTGTGATCAATGGGTCTGTGTCAGGGTGGAGGCTGGTCACAAGCGGTGTCCACCAAGGGTCAGTCTTGGGACTGGTGCTCTTGAGCATCTTCATCAGTGACATAGATGATGGCATCAAATGCACTCTCAGCAAGTTTGTGGATGACACCACGCTGAGTGATGCAGTTGATACATTGGAAGGGAGGGAAACCATCCAGAGGGACCTGGACAGGCTGGAGAAGTGGGCCCATGAAAACCTAATGAGGCTCAACAAGGCCAAGTGCAAGGTACTGCACTTGGGTCAGGGCAATCCCAGGTATTCATACAAACTGGAGAAAGATCTCCTTGAGAGCAGCCCTGCAGAGAAGGACTTGGGGGTCCTGGTGGACAAGAAGCTGGACATGAGCCAGCAGTGTGCGCTTGGTGCCCGAAAGACCAACTGTGTTCTGGGCTGCATTAAAAAAGGGGTGGCCAGCAGGGAGAGGGAGGTGATTGTCCCCCTCTACTCGGCTCTTGTGAGGCCCCATCTGCAGTGCTGCGTCCAGGCTTGGGGACCCCAGTACAGGAAAGACACAGAGCTTTTGGAATGAGTCCAAAGGAGGACCACTAAGATGAACAGAGGGCTGGAGCACCTCTCCTATGAGGAAAGGTTGAGGGAACTGGGCTTGTTTAACTTGGAGAAGGATCCAGGGAGACCTCATTGTGGCCTTCCAGTACTTGAAGGGAGCATATAAACAGGAGGGGGGATGACTGTTTACAAGGGTAGATAGTGATAGGACAAGGGGGAATGGTTTTAAACTGAGACAGGGGAGGTTTAGGTTGGATATTAGGAGGAAGTTTTTCACACAGAGGGCGGTGATGCACTGGAACAGGTTGCCCAAGGAGGTTGTGGATGCCCCATCCATGGAGGCATTCAAGGCCAGGCTGGATGTGGCTCTGGGCAGCCTGGTCTGGTGGTTGGTGACCCTGCACATAGCAGGGAGGTTGAAACCAGATGATCAGTTTGGTCCTTTTCAATCCAGGACATTGTATGATTCTATGAATCTGCTTGAGACTAGCAGGTACATTATAAATTTATTTTTGGTCTGTAGAACCCTAGAAAATTTCCAGTGATGGTGCTTACAACTTTAGGAATTTCATTACAGTGTAATGGTGGAATAAATGCAATATTTACAATAGCACTTTTCTTCATCATTCTTTATAACAAAGTAGTCTGCAGACTTTCAGAGAGCTGTAAACTCCAAGCTGAATGTCATCGAACTAAACTTCATGTTTTAAAAAAGAATTGTTCTTTCTACTCTAGCTAAGTTAAGTGGATTTTTTTTTTTTTTTTTTAAGCTTGTGTAAATATATCTTTGCAACCTTTACTGTAAGCTTTAAGGCACATTCTGGCAGCAGCAACATTCTCACTGCCTAATTGGGAATGTTGCCTGGACTTGACATGTATGATCAGGGGCTTGATGCTGCTCCTGATGTGAAAATTTTTGCTCATCATAAAACAGCTTCTTGGGAAGTTGCTTTTCTGTCTGTTTCCTGCTTGCGTTTTAAATGTGAGTGTACTTGTATGGAAATCCCTTTGTATTATCAGGTTGTCTCTAGGGCGGTTTTAGATCTTGACGACCAGAAGAACTTCTTGCCTAGGAAGAAAACTTGAATAGATCAGCAGTGGATAACAGAAAGCTTGCTTTTCTCTTTAGGAGGTTCCTGTTACAGACTGTAAAAAGAGGTATTCTTAGATGTCTAAATTCACATCTTGTCAAGGAGAAAAATATATTACATTAATGAAATTGCAAATCAAAGATAATTTTCACTGATGTCTGTTCCCCACATAGGCATGTAATTCTGGAAAGACAGTTCAGTCAGTGAAGCAAATTAGTCTGAAAGCAATTAACTCTGTATTGTCTGAAAAGCCGTTATTCAGTCATACTATGTATGATGTTCACAGCTTGTTCACCATTCTCTCCATCTTGTATCTCACAGAAAGATCAGGAGAATCCTATAGATGAGCTGTGGTTTATGAATGCCAAAAGATTCTGTGAAGCAGGAGAATGAAACTCAAATGATGTGATGAAAGAGTTGTTTAGATACTACAGTGATGACAGCGACAGAAGACCTTATACAGACATAGAAATGCAGTAGAAATAGAAATGGTTTTCCTGCAGTCGTTCTGCTAACAGAGAATACATGCCAGTTTGAATAATTCTGCATAGCAATGAGCAATGAGATATCACATTATAGTTTTAGACACTCAGAGAAAATAAAAGAAAAATTAAAGTTGCCTGTCTACTGTTACCAAAGCTGGAGAGATCTGGAAAGATGTGTTCATTGATTTGGTTGAATGTGGCTGAACTAAGAAGTTCAATTAAATTTCAGAACAAGGTGACCATGTTTGATTTCCAGGGTCAAAAAACAGATGGAGGCAATTGGTTGATCATCTTCAGCAATTTCCACTTTTCCTAAGTTGTTTGTCAGAATCATCTTGCAAAAGTTATCTCTTGTCTGAGATTAAAAGCTAAACCAGTGGTAGGGACCTCAATTTCCTTAGAAGTATTTCAAGGCTGAACAGTATGCACTACAGAGTATATTCTTTATTTGAAGTTTTTTCTACATTTTTCAGTTCTCATCTTCATGGAGCTGCTCCTTGATATTTGTTTCTGGGCCACGCAAAACAATTCCTTTCCAGTTATTCTTAACACACACCAAAATAGATATGTTTTTCTCTTTTTAATTTTTTCATTTTAGTGTTTAGGAACTGTAATCCTGCTATTTTACATGGCTATAGGTAGTATTCTGACAGCTGTCCTGCTATGACTGTCACTGAGATTATTAACTTGTGTGTATGTGTGCAGTTCAGTCCCATTGTGTGCTCTCAATGTAGTTATTTCCTGCCAAAATATGGCTTTCCGTTATCTGATCTTTCTGTCTGGCATTTAAAACAGTGGATCTGCTTGGACTTCAAGTAAGTGGAAAGAGTGGAATTCTTCCAACTGGCTGTAGATACTTGCATCTGAGCTGTTCATCCAGGCCTCTCTACAGTTAGTATTATGTTACTGATGAATTATGAAATATTTCACCTTGTCTTGGATTTCTAAACCAGGTCAGCAGAGAGTAGCTTGGAAGTGCCAGTTCCTCTCCAAAGGCTATAGACAAAACTTAAGACAGCTATCTCAAATATCTGCATAGTAAGCTATCTTAAGTGAGATCACAGAAACACAGAATCACAGGGGTTGGAAGAGACCTCTAGAGTTCATAGAATCATAGAATCACCAAGGTTGGAAAAGACGTCCCAGATCAGCCAGTCCAACATTCTACCTATCACCAATATTTCCCACTGAACCATGTTCCTCAGTGCATCTAAACATCATTTCTTGAACACCTCCAGGTATGATGACTCCATCACCTCTCTGGGCAGCCCATTCCAGTCCCTGATCACTCTTCCAAAGAAGAAGCTTTTCCTAATGTCCAACCTGAATCTCCCCTGGCACAACTTGAGGTCATTCCCTCTGGTCCTATCACTAGTTGGGAGAGAAGGCTGACGCCCATCTCACCACAACCTCCCTTCAGGTAGTTGTAGAGAGTGTAGGGTTTTCCCTAAGCCTCCTCTTCTCCAGATAAAGAATCATCTAATTGTCTGATCCAACCTCTCTGCTATAGCAGGTTCCATTTTAGGCAGCCTGTTCCAGTACTCTGTCATTCTCAAAGTTAAAGCAGTTTTTCCTCATGCTTGTATGGAACTTCTTGTGTTCCAGTTTCTGCCTACTGCTCCTTGTCCTGATGATGAGCACCACTGAAAAGAACCTTGCCCCACCAACTTGACTCCCACCCCTTTGCTATTTACAAGTGCTAATAAGATCCCCTCTCTGTCTTCTCCTGCATCCCATTCCAAATACCTTGGTTAGATCTGCCTTTGCAAAAAAGGCATAGAATATTACTATTCTGATTTGTAAAGGCATGGAGGTCATGAAAGACCTCAAGATGAAAGAATGAAGTACCGTTCCTTCTCATTGTTGTTCATATTAAATGCTTGATTCTTTCCATCAAATTTGAAAATTTGAACATGGTAATGACTATATATTTCTTTTCTTCAGAACTGAAAACAACACAACCAAAGGGAAAAGAAAAAGGACAATCAAGGAGAAGAAGGGCAAATGCCATTCTGGTCTTCTGCGTGGTTACTGCAGTCATTGTGACCATTGGTGTGATCTTTGTCATAATCTTTATAATTCTTCACTGGTAAGTGGATAACTGTTGCCTCACGCTCTCACTATGTGAGAGCTCCCTGCGAACGTTGTACCCTCGACCTATCAAGCAGCTTGTACTCGTATGATGCGGTCTTGAAGAATGCTCTCTTTATTGAACAACACATCCCTTTATATATCGTTGCTTAGCACTATAGGACCACCTATACAAGGTAGGTCCTCCTATCAGGTTACAGCACGTACTACCTTATTGTTTGATTTCGCAATCACTCTCTACTACAATTTTGCAATCAATCCCTACTACAGATAACATGCAATGTGTTTTATGTGTTACTTCATCAAAATATGCTATTATTGGTGACAAAAATGACCTGGGCTAAAGCATTTCAAGATTCTGTGTAGTTTAATATTTGTATTGCCAGTAAAGAGAGACAAGCAAGCTTTTGAAGACTGGGTGGAAGTACCTTTCAAAGCAGTTACAGCGACTGCGGATGGGAAGGGAATGATTCAGAGCAATTTATGTAAACCTACTTAAATGTGTGTGTTTTTTTTGTTTTGTTTTGTTTTGTTTTGTTTTTTCTATTTCAGGGCTGTTGTCAATACTGGTTTGGTTTGTCAAGATGACAAAGACAAAAAACTGACCAACAAAAGTGCAGTGAATACCTTGGAATGAGTAGGCACTTGTTCAGAGTCAGTGTTGGCTTTCAAGGTGTTGGAGTTCCTGCACATGCATCTACTGTGATCTCACTAACTTCATTAGCCATAATACAAGAAGTGCCAGAAGTCCTTCCAGCATTTGCATAATGAACAAATTTAATAAAAAAAAAGAAAAGAAAAATATATTTTTTAAAAAAGATCAGATTACACAGAAGCAGTATATAAAGATATTAAAAACAAAACAAAACAGGAATACTTGTTACGGTTTATTCACTTAGTTTACTGAACTTCAAATAAAATTATAGTAATCATCCTATTTTATGGTATATATCCAATCTAGGTAGTGTAATAGTTTGAGCACCTCTAATTTGGAGAATTAAAGCCAAATTTTGAGGAGGAGATTGAAAAGAATATATTTAACATCTCTTATATTGATGGCAGTGTTATTCTAGACTATATGAGTATACAGCCTAGGTAGAAACTAGGCAAAAACAAAGTGTTCTTAATCTTCCTGATGATCTTCAACTACAGAACCTCATATATAATCACTGTAATCACTGTAATCACACTTCTAGACATATGGAAGGGTATGAAATGGTAGGGAAGATTGATAAAATTTGCTTTTTAAGCTTCATTAATTTTTTACCTTCACACTTGCATGTATAATCATTTCTGCCATCCAAGGGACCAAAACACGTGAATAGAAGCATAGCCTAGTTCAGGCCAAGGGTTCATGTATGTCAATCAAATCAACAGACAAAGGATGTTGAGGGAGGAGTACAGGAGCAAGTCAAAGTTGCATGATGTTTTTCTCACATATTCTTCCAGCTTCCCGCCATTTACAATTTTTTTTTTTTTCTAAGCAAGATGCATTTTCTAAGCAGTTAGCAAACTGGCATGAATTTCTTTTTAATTACATTGTTCAATGTTTCCTTGTATTTATATAAGCTTCTCTCACATAAAACATCCTATGATGAGGAAATATACAGTACAACCATATCTTTTGTCCATGGTCAACCTGCTTCCTGCTAGTTTCATTTGTTTCACTTCACTTCTTTAAAAGGCAGCAAATATTAGTCAGTACTGTACCTCTCCCTGGAAAGGGCCTCTTCTAGGTCTCCAAAATATTCCCAGGTTATTTACTTTCTAGACTGAAAAATTTAAGCTTTCTTAGTGATTGGTCATCCTGAAGCTCTACCATGTCTCTGACCATCCTTGATGACTTTCTCTAACCGTCCTCAGTTTTGTTACTGTTAAGTTTATGAAGGTGCCTTCTATTTGTGTAAATAAACATTGTTTGATATAAACAAATGAAAAACAAACTGATGACATTGAAAAATGGACTGTGGACTGAGTTAAAGGTTTAATAGATTTCATGATCAAGCTTTTTTCTTGAGTATAATAGACACACTGAACTATGGCCAAATACTGAGCACTTCAGGTTAGAGAAAGCTTCTCAGTAGAGAACATTACAAAAAAAAAAAAAAAAAAAAAAAAAAAAAAAAAAAAAAAAAAAAAAATCAGCCAAAATAAAATAGATTGGAGGTAGTAACTCATCCTTTCAAAGAATTCTTATTCTCTTCAGTTCCTGTACTGCTGCAGATGTTCTAACTGCACCATCTGCACATCCTTAAGAAAGCATTATCATATTTTTTCAGAGATACATCATTTTGTTTGCTGTTTAGTGAAAAGATCATTTACATTTTTGCAAATAAAACATCATATTCAAAAATGATGTGCACTTAATTCTGTAAAAATAACTTTTTTAAAAGGAAATGATATTTTTGGTAACTCTCATTAGCTATGTCATTTTGTATCGTGGGGTAGACAAATGTAAAAAATTTGCAATATTAAGAAGAAAGTAGATAGAGAAGGAAGGAACAGACAATAATGATTTTGCAGCTTGCAGTACTAGATTACACAGTCCACATGAATTTATGATCCCATGCAATTAAAGACAGCCTATCATGGTGAGGTTGGGATTAGACCTTAAGTGCAAAAATAGACTCAAACCAGTGGTTATTATTCAGGAAAGTGTTCCCATGGAAGGTATAATAAAAGTGAATTCCTACCACCAGCTCTGGGATTGACTTCTGAATTCATTGCTGTCATGCAATTTAGGTGCGCCACAACTGAAAGAAAAAGGGAAAACTAGAGTACTATTTTTCATAAGGATGCAAAAGTGTACTGTTCCACAGTCATTTTGTACAAGGGCTGCCTTTGAGGTAATGCCTCTTATTTTGTTTTGCTAGCCCACCATGTCAGAGGCTGAAGTTGGTGGTATGGCAGTAGAAGTTGAACCTTCCCATCAGTATTCTGTTTCGTGTTGTTGCCTTGAGACAAATGGCAGCAGAGAGGCGGTCTGACACAATGGCGTCTGACGTGGAAGCGTGGGTGAAGCAAAGGTGTGGCACTGAATTCCTCTGTGTGGAAAAAAATGACACCCATTGTCACTCGTTGATGCTTGCTGAATGTTTATGGAGACCAAATAGTGGATGTAAGTGAGGCAGCGGGTGATGTGTTTCAGCAGTGGCGACGGTGACTTGAATGCAACTGCCATGTTCTGGATGGGCATGTGTTGCTGTCACACCATGAAATGAAGAGCATCTTGATCAGCTCATCCATACAAATCGGCTAATGGTGATGACTATGTTGAAATTTATTGTTTTGTAGCTAAGAATACGCTCTGTCAAATAGTGTTATTGTGCTCTTTCAGAGCAAACTACATCTTTTAATAACATTAGCAAAGAATCTCCAGTCTTATTTGGGTTGATATTTTGAAGGTGGTTTGCTAGCAAATCCACCAAGAAGTAACAGACATATAGTTGGAGTATTCAGAAAATGAAATTTAGAAAAGGCTGAGCTAATCCATACTGGTGAACGTGGGAAGCCTTAGAGCATTAAAGAGTTTTTGCTGTTTATTGGCTTGTATCTTTTCACTCTTTTGTAACTCCTGAAAGCTTCCTGAAATACAAAAATAAAACCTCTTATAAATTAGGTGCAAAAATGCGAAAATGTGGAAGAACACCCTGCTGCTCACCAGATAAGATAAAGAGGCTGTTCTGTCATCAAAGCTGAAATCAGAAACTCCAAGAAGTGAGGAAACTCCTGAAGTTAAGATTACTCTGGCCAAGCAATCACCACACAGCCACCATATTATCATTTTCTCACCCTAAATGTATGCCTGAATAAATTACTCTTTGTACTAGATGCAGTATAAAACATATAGGAAGTGCAAAATAATCACCTTAGCATAACCCTCCTATTTATTTCTGTGGAAAATACCACAGATACAAAGAGTACAATAACATTATTAAATAGAGCAAATTATCAGCTATGAAACAATATCTTTCAGCATAGACACCACCATTAACGATGCATTTTTGACAGCAGTGAACAAGTCTGCATGCTGTGCTTGTAATAAGCCTGCCCGGCCATTCAGAGCATGGCTTGTCATTTGTGTTGCTGTCACCACTGCTGAAACACATCACCCACCGCTTCACTGTGCTCACACCCACTGTTTGGTCTCCATAGAAGCATCAATGAATGTCAATGGGTGTTATTTTTTACCAAGTAGAGGAATTCAACGTCACACCTTTGCTTCACCCACACTTCCATGTCAGACCGCCATTGTGTCAGACTACCCCTCTGCTGCCATTTGTCATAAGGCAACAGTACATAACAGAATACTGGTGAGAAGATTCAACCTCTGCTGCCAACCACGTCTGACATGGTGGGCCAGCAGAACAAGATAGGAGGCACCACTTTCAGAGCAGCCCTCAGAAATTTATTAGCATGCATTTTTAAAGAGATGAAGAATAACTGCTGAAATACTTATGGCCAAAAGTGTTCACCATCTCGGATATGTACCAGTCCTCTGTGCAACTGCTTTTATCTGCAGTGCCCAAGAAATACAAAGAATATTGTCCTTGTTACCTTCTGGCAGTGGATTAATTAAAATGACGTACAAGCGTTTCTCCTTTTCTGCAGATTCAAGCACAATATTTCTGTCTTCTCTAGCTTACGGACTGCAGTGGAAACCTTACCTTTGCTGCTCACCCCAGGGTATAAAGCATTGTTCTCAGACCTTAGGTTTGTGTCTAGCTCCTGCTAAAGCCAGTGCCACTGGAGCTCTGAAGCAAGATGTGCGGCACTTCTAAGGGGAAAGAACAGAGAAGAGAGTAGGGGAAGGGGCAGAGGTCACATAAAAATATCAGTGTGATCTCAGGAGTTTACGCTGCCTAAAAGAGTTTTTTGGCCAATGCAGCTGAGGCAGCCTCCCTGCTCGGCTCCATGAAGTGTGATCTACACAGAGATCCCAGCACTCTGCAGGCTCATGGCTTTGCCTGAGCAGTCCCTTTGGGACGCCCTCCTACTGGCACACACAGCCCAGAGAGAAGGTGAAAATCTCATCGTACATAAATGTAAGCTGATCCTGTTTTTTTTTTGTTTTTTTTTTTTTTTTTTCCCCAAATTAAGAATTTCTTGCACGTGCGTTTTAGTGATTTCCTGAATCAGGGTCAAGATGAGATGCCAACTCTTGATTTTTAGGGGACATGGTTAGTGGCTATGTTGGTGATGGGTTGGTGGTTGGACTAGATGATCTTAGTGGTCTTTCCCAGCCTTAATGATTCTCTAATTCACTTGCTTTGCATAGGTTAATATGGCTGCATAAGCTTGTGGGATTTGTTTTAATTTAACAGAATTTTTGAAATTTCCCAACTGTTCTTTCATCTCCCTTTTCTTTTTCTTCTTAAAGAAAAATCTTTTTGGAATGCATAGCTTGTCTGCATGGGATCCGCCATCTGTCTCGGGAAATTTAGGATGCGTTTGTGTAGTTATTTAGGTCTTGATGTATGTGCAGTTTCTTTTATGTATGGTCTAATGGTGTATGCCATAGACATGAATTTTTTTTCTGTGACAGCTTTACTGTCTCTTTTTGGAAATGAAATTTTTATGGTGAGTTGCAAAGGTTTTCATTATTTCTTTATAACTTCATTTAGTAGAACACACTTAACAAAATAGTAAGTACTCATGTTTTTTCTTTCTTTGCTGCTGTGCATGCAGGAGAGAAATTGCCACCGAAATATGGGTCATTTTTACCTGATGCTCTATAAAATAAAATAAATGACAGTTCAAAATGGATTTGGTGCTCCTTGATTGGTGGCAAAATTTTGGCATTGTGCAGATATTACGAGGGGTAAATGAGCAAATAAATTGATGTGTGAATCAGAAAGCTATAGCTAACCATTAAGCCAAATGTACAGTGTTTGATACGAGTTTTGGAAATAGAAGTCTGTACTTTCCAATTGTTTCTGTAAAGGGTAGAGATGGATTTTTCAGAACTGAGCATTCGTCTTCTGCTTCATTATGAGAAACTTGTTATATTAGGCCAATATTGTTCACATTTGGTTTTGTAAGTTTTTTCTTAGCTCTACAGAAAAACTTTCTGCTTAGAACTGGGTCAGAGTGCTCAGACTGCAAAATTCATTATAGCGAAATTTCAGGGCAATGCTACTTTAGCAGGAAATTGTGTTTGTGGGCTGTGAAAAGATAACTGGAGAAAAAGCTTGCATGCCTGAAGCAATTAAACCCCAAATCCAGCATGGCTGGATATGGATAATTGGTTGATTAAAATTACTTAACCTACATGTGTTTTGCTCCCTATCCTCATGTTCGTACAATTAGTTACTTGGCAAAACAGGAAGGCTGTAGCCTTTAAATTTTCATTTTGGATGGTAAACCTTTTCCCAGAGAGATGAATTTGTTTTACATGTGCCTACAAAGTCTTATAGCACGTTCGGTGATCCTTTCTGAGGGTACGACACTATAAAAACACAAGAATTAAATAGTGGCATGGAACTGCCGTGCAGATGAATCAGTTACTATTTTGATCTCACATTATGTAGTATTACACCTAGAATAATGGCAAATTGTTAATTAATATCCCTTGATACTTGCAATGATCTAATCTTCTGTTGCTTATAACTGCTAGAATGTAGTCTTTGGGCAGAAATTTTCCATGCTAAATACATGATCCTCAGGCTCCTACTTTTCTTTCTGAGGATGCAGGAAGTGTAGCCTGGTGTTTTACTTTTCTGGGTACCCACTCTGTGGAAAAATATGTTGCTAATCTCATCCTGACCATAAATAAATTAGGGAGGAGCAGCGTCATGAGGAAGTTAGTGGGACAATGAGGCTGTGCCCAGAATTATTATGAAAGCGGGGAGAAAGGGCAGATAATATGAAAAGAGAGAAGCCTGTGAGCAAAATCTTCACTGAGGGGAAGTTAGAAAGCCATCTGGGAACTCAGAGGAGTATGAGGAAGGAGATTTGGTTTGGCAGGGCTGGCTAAGCAACCCAAGAGCTGGTAAATATACCCAAGCAGATTGTCTGGAAGGCATCTCAAAGGCAAAACTAGCTTGAAAGACTTCCACCACTTCTCCCCCATTAAGTTTGGCCAGAGACTTCATCCAAACAGCTTAAAAAGGAGAAGGAGAGGGCCACTGGGGAATTTAATGTGGTAAGACACTGAGAGACAAGCTTAATGAAGTGGTAGATTTGTGTGTTTACCTCACTGTAAATGATCCCAAAAAGAGAGTCAGTTTTTTTTTACCTGTTTTTCACTTCTAAAGCCTGCAGACTTTTATCTTTATAGATAAACAAATAAAGGTAAATTCCTTGTCTCATAAAATGTTCATCAGGTGAATGATGTAGTTCTTTCAAAATGTCATCAGTCTTCCTGGTCCGAGTGATGTTCACAGCAGGTTCTCAGCCAGTGGAAGTCAAAATGCCAGCTCCCTTTGAAGATCATAGAAGCAAATAATGCATAATTGAATCTCTTATTTTTGTTGTCACAGAACTGATTTTATCCAGGCTGCTCATGTGCTGCACTTGCTAATCTCAGGGAAAGATGTTTGTGATCTTCTGAAAAAACTTACAGGCCTTGAATTTGTGTGTTCTCAGAGCACACATCCAGAAGGATCCACTGGATCACTTGGTCTGATTTTGCATCTGCAGGAGGCTTTCTCCATCTCCCTGTTGCTCTCATGTTGAGCCCAGGAACTCAATTGCAGTTTATGTTTAAATGATACCTGCTGTAAAAGCAACCAGCCTTTCTGGGGGACACAGGAAGTCTGAAAGTCTAACACTTCCCTTGGAAATTTGTTTAAGAGGTTTATTGCCTTCTGTGCTAAATAAGAAATGCTCTTCTTTCAAAATATGAACACATCTGCTTCCATCTTTCAGCTGCTAACTTTTGGTTCTGATAAATTCAAGTATTTTAGTACTTCATATTTTTTCTTTATGGAAAAATTTTTTTTCACTAACACTCTAATCAATCACTTACCAGTCTTCTTTTATGATTACACTTCTTAAAAATCTTCTCAAATGCCTTTCCTTCTATGTTTGGGTACTTTTTCTTACTCCTTTTTAGACAACTTCTGCTTTTTCAGCATTCTCTGTTTAGCCAAGAGCCAAATATGTCCTGTGACACTGATGTCCATGTTCAGCTGCTTGCTATCCCTCCATCTTAAATTGTTTCCAGAGCCACATCTCTATAAAACACTGTTCCTCACTCAGTATTACAGAATCATAGAGTCACAGGAACACAGAGTCATTAATGCTGGAAAAGACCTCTAGATCATTTAGTCCAATTTTCAGCCCACCCCCACCATGCTCACTAACCATATCCCTCAGTGCCACATCCATGTGGTTCTTGAATACCTCTAGGAATGGTGACTCCACGACTTCCCTGGGCAGCCTGTGCCACTGCCTCACCACTCTTCTCTTTTGGCTCTGGTAAATCACACATAGATAAAAGTTGTTCCTATATGATCCTGATGTGTCTGTCCCATCTTCATTTACATCCATCTTCATGTACCACACCCATTTCAGCAGTAGCAGCCGTTGGAGAAGAATTCAATTTCTGTTGGCATGGATGTGGAAAGATAATAAGAACACAACTTTGAATCTCTTTCAGCTTGAAGAGTATGCCTCTATCTGCATTTTATGTTAAGGGGTTATACAGTAAAATAACAGAAGAAGCACAGTCCATTAAACTGCACTCAGTTAAAAGTGCTTTTGGGTGCTTTGTCAGATAGACATTGCCCATTCTCTTTATAGGAGACCTCTGTTCCAGTGTCTCCTGATTCATACAGATGTCACAAGAAGAAGCATGCACCTGGGGACATATCCTTGTCTCTGCCTGGGGCTACCAACCAGGCTAGGACTGGATAGATTCTTCATGGTGTTTTCATTCTAAAGAGTATTTTTAGTAACGAAAAATCCAGATATTTACAAAAAGTTATAACTCCATCTCACTATCTTTTTTCCTTCAGGACCAATAAAATGGATAATGGTCCATGACAGTGATATTCTCATATTTGCTTTTCCTTATCTTTTTGCAGAAGCTCATAGTGGCAAAAGAAAGCCCGGAAACCCTGGAAGATTCAAAAGTTAAAATGACAAATTTAGTGTTATATTTTTGCAGATTTTCACAGCATTTGACTTTGATGTGTTTTTTGCCTGACTTTTAATTTTTGCAGTAAAACTTCCTTGGATGTCCTGAAAAGGATCTACCAAATTTTTCAGAGCTGTCTTAAAATTTCAGCTGGTGTTGGATAAGATTGTTTTCATCAGCCAGTTACATGTCAAGCCTTAGCAGAGAAAGAATTGTATCTATCACTGCCTCTCACAAGAGATGTCTGTCTCTGACTGACTGATTCACAGTGGTGCTTGAAAAATGAACTGTATTGCTAGACATTTCAAACGTGAATGAAAATGCATTAAATAGCAAAATGGGATCAGAATACAGTACAGAATTCTTCTTTCCATGTGTCACTTGTAAGTGTAGGCATAATTCACCTAACCTGAGGTTGAGCACAGGTTTGCCTCCTTACCCCAGGATTTCCTACACAATCTGATGAAGTTCTGCTTTTCATGGCAGCAGATGTCATATCGGAGCAGCACCAGAAAGCTCTTTGACTTAATTTCTGGTGCTAAACACTTGCCAGATAGCTCACACTCATCTGTAAATGTCGTATCAACAACTTCTGCCGTCAGATATGAACTCTGTTCATGAGGCATCTACTTCAGATGTACAAAAAATTGCTGTGGGACCAGCGTGTGCCCTTGTTACATCTCTCAGGAACTGCAGCACTGAAATACCTGGCTTACTTCTCTCTGCAAGTCAATGCAATTAATGTATTTTTTTTTAAATTTCAATGCGTATCAGTATTCATATACATAGCAACAAAACCAATGCCAATAGAATCACACGGCAGGAAATATAATGTTAACTTGATCCTGGCCATGCTTTTATGCTTAATAAAAGAAAATCAGGAAATAAGGAGAGTGTTGTATTTAATTTTGAATTTCCTGGGCCCTTACTGTTTGTTGTCTTGAAGATAACACCATCTAAACATACAGGGTCTTAAAAATTTAATTTCCTTTTTCTATTTCCTACTTCCTATTGCTCAGGCTTTCAGGCTGCTAGAGTGGCTCCTCTTGAAGCAGAGACTTCTTGTCATTCTGTTATTCTGCATGTGCCTTCTGATTCACACTGCATTTACATTTCTCCTGCTCCTTTCCACCTTCTTCATGAGTGAAAGCTATCTGTTCCCCCACACAGTCAGCCTGCGGTGCTGGATAGAAGGCACAAGAAGCAGAATTTGTTGGTACTGCCAGACCTTTCACATTTTCCATTTCACTCTTCTCACCATGTCACCGAAGATGACTGTTGCCCAACAGGGCATGTCGGCAGAGCTTACAGAGAGTACATTTGATCTCACTGTCCAATATGTTCCTCGAGAACGAGTGATACTCTTTCTGGAGGCCAGAAATAGACACCATCCTGTCAGCACACCAGAAGACCAATTGCCAGAAGCAATATTAGAGAAATAGAGATATTTCCCTATGATGTGACCAAGCTCACCAGTGTCATTTTCAGCTGCTGACACACCAGCAAAGGGGAAAAACTACCAAGATTTCCTGCACTGCTGTTGTCCTTGATGTGTAGGCTGGTGGTTGTACATTGGCCAGGGAGCTCCCTCTTCATCTCTCAGCAAGTTTTTCCTGCTTCTCGAAGCACAAATACAAGTTGGGCAGAGAATGGCTTGAGAGCAGCTCTGAGGGGAGGGATCTGGGGGTGTCAGTTGCCAAAAGATTCAACATGAGCTGGCAACGTACGCTTGCAGCCCAGAAGGCCAACTGTATCCTGGGTTGCATCAAGAGAAGCATGACCTGTCAGGGGTCATGGGGAGGTGATTCTGCTCCTTTATTCTGTCTTGTGAGACCCCGTCTGGATTACTGCATCCAGTTCTGTGGCCCCCAAACAAGACGGACATTTTGCTGTTGGAGCAGGTCTGGAGAATGGCCACAGAGGTGATCAGAGGGCTGGAGCACCTCCTCTATGAGGACAGTCTGGGGCTCTTCAGCTTGGAGAAGGCTTTGGAGGGCCCTTATGGTCCCTCCTCCTTGGTACCTGAAAGGGGCCTACAGGAAAGCTGGGGAGGGACTTTTTACAAGGGCATGTAGTGACAATAGGAGAAAGGGAAATGGTTTTAAGCTGGAAGAGGGTAGATTTAGACAAGATACTAGGAAGAATGTCTTAACTGTGAGAGTGGTGAGACACCGGAACAGGTTGCCCAGTGAGGTTGTGGATGCCCCTTCTTGGAAGCATTCAAGGCCAGGCTGGATGGGGCTGTGAGCAACCTGGTCTAGTGGGAGGTGTCCCTGCCTATAGCAGGTGTTTGGAACTAGGTGATCTCAAAGATCCCTTCCAACCCAAACCATTCTATGATTCTATGAAGACTAGCAAATTCAATGGGATTATGGTGTAGAATGTGTCTATCTCATGTGGGGCTTTGTGAAGGCTGAGAGTTTGACCTTGATTGATTGAATCAGATTGAACAGAGTCCACAGGCAGAGCAGTGCCTGCTGTCCTCTCACTTTCATCTCATAGCCTATGTTTGTTGGGCCTTTGTGTTGACTTGTTCAGTGACTTAAATCTGCCCTGTATTTCTGATCACCAGTAGTTTTACTGATCGGACATCTCCTCTCCTTTTAGTGTGGCCTGATACTAGAACTCTGCATAGAAAAAATAATGCCACATTCCATAACAGAGGGTCTTTTTTTAGTTCTAGCCAGGCACACTGCTTCCCATTAAAACCTAAAGAAATGTACAGTAATTGGTTTGGTATACTTTGAATTTATTTTCCAATAATGGGTGGATAGTCTTGTTTATTATTTATGTGCACATAATTCCAGTAGCAATTAACATCTTAATGAAATCTTTATATAGAATATATTCTTTAATAAAAGCACAATTGTGAATATGATTTGCTGCTCATAGCAAATCTAATATAATTAGATTTGGCTTAATAACATGCAAAACTATTAAAATATAAAGAATGTACTCTGAAAACATTCCTGCAATCACACAGGATCACCGGAAGAAGCTGAACTCTCATTTCCCAAGCTCCTGCAGCACAGATGAGGGTGAGATGCTGTTGCCATTACATCATGGTGACCCTGTTGGTGAAATATTCAGCCATTTATTTGCAGAAAGCCTGCACATTGTGAACCTTTATTTGCCTTTCCTCACTAGAGGATTTTTCCCCTTGAGCAAGGGATGAAACCTCTTTCAAGTTTAGATTTCAGGAAAC
The DNA here is from genome assembly GCF_019238085.1 of Lagopus leucura. NCBI lineage: Eukaryota > Metazoa > Chordata > Aves > Galliformes > Phasianidae > Lagopus > Lagopus leucura. The sequence continues at coordinate 28,032,216 of NW_024962252.1, forward strand.
CCAAAACTCAATGAGAAATTAAGGTCTTGTTTGGTTTGGGGATTTGGTCATATTATATCCACTGGTGACAGCCGCTGATGGGGCTTTGTCTGCATTGTCCCCAAGTGCGTAGTGGGAAAGCTACTGTTTGTGCTGGTGGAGATCAGCAGGCCCTCAAGCAGCAGTAAATTGCACAAATGCAAATCACAGCTTGCTGACCTGCAGGAAGGGTTTCTCTGGCATCAGTACGTTGGTGCTGCAAGGGAAGCTTTTCTCCAAGGCAGCCTAAGGTTAGTGGCTAACAGGTGTGTGGATGTCACAAAACATGCTTTGGGATGGCTTAATGCATGCCAGGTGACTCATGTCCCACCAGCCTCCTTTCCAGAGTACCCAGGAGTTCCTGCCCGAGAACTGGTCTTAAAGCAGAGTTTTCTGACTTCTGTCCAGGTTTCTGCTGATTTTTTTAAATGAAAGGATCGCACTGTTCTGCTCAAACACCGGGCAAACCAGAGAAGAACTTAGATGGGAACATCTCTGGATGACTTAGGAACCTGGAGGCCATTAGCAGCATCTTAGCAGGCTTTGGCAGAGGTTAAACCCCAATGCAAGGAATCCTCTTGCTGAGATCCATTTTTGCCATAGCCCCACAATTACCAATGCATCAGTACTCACATTTTCTGACGTGGCCTTGTAGAGCTGTTTTAACACACCTAATTAAGCCCAGAAATGTGTGTTTGGTGTTCTAGCGACAACAGAACCGCCTAATAATCTTTAGCACTTATGTACATATGAAATGGTGCGTACAACATCAAAGCTGTGCACACACATTAAATAATTCATCCTGATAATAAGCCCTGGAGGCAGGGACAAGGGACTTGAGCTAAATAATATCCCTGCTCCTGCAGCACATTGCCATTGGAACCAGGGCTAAATGCTGTGAGTGCTGGGTGCTGAATGCTATGCTCTCTCTCTCCACCCTCCCTGCTCTGCGGTGGATGTATGTAGCAGCTCATGTGTTATTTGGAACATTTCCTACTCCGAGGCATGCTCCTGTGGGAAGTGGCTACGAGTCCACATCACAACGCATCCCAAAAATAGACTTGCCAGCCGTGGTTGGAGGGGCTGGGGCTGCCAAGGAGCGGCAACGTGATGAAGATCAATGTTGCTGTTTGAACTACTCATGGTGTGGATGCCCACACAGCAGCAGGCAGGGGCAGTGTGCTGGTGGTGGAGAAGAACCCAAAACAAGGCGAGTATGGCAGCTGTGTCAGTGATTTCCTGCTCGTGATCAAAGAGCATAGCCCTCTCACAGTCATCCTCCTACTGACTATTATGATCAAATTCAATCAACTGTCACAAAAAAATGGTGTAAAAATGACTGGAAGAAAAATCTCTTTCAAAACATGAGGGTTCGGAGACGAGTGGGGCTTCACTTCCCCCTGCCTCAGCCTTCAACCCAAGTGAGCCAGCGACATGCTGCTGGGAAGCAGAATTTTCTGCAGACCTCTTGTGATGTTATGCTCAGGATGTGTCCTCTCACATGATGTGATCTGCATGGTTCAGTGCTGTGTCACACTGTTGGCTTTTGTTTGCCTCTTCCCCTGAGCAGTGAGGTGTGCGACACCTCTGACAAAGCCCATCTGCGGAAGGCAGCTTTCTAAAGCTGGGAGAGTTGGCATCTAATGCTCTGGGAAAGAGCCAGCTCAGATGCAATAATCATTTGCTGTTTCACTGGTAACTCTTGCTGTTCTGCTGGCAGTTTGCAGAGATGTGGTTCTTCACATCCTCCCTTGCTGACAGACAGTTATTTTTCCAAGAAGACTTTGGACTTTGGACATTATAAATGGCTTGCTGTTTTATTTTAATCTTGGTTCCTATTTGCTGAAGGTGTCATTCTGCTCGATACAAGTTTACTTGTGAAGTTTCTATTGCCCCTTTGGGATGCTGGCACTGAGTCTATGCATTCTTTAAAAGGACGCTTTATCTTCAAAGAAAACACCCAAAAATTCCTGTGCATACTCCAGAGCATCACGCTGTATACAAGAGGCTCTGGAGGAACCTAGATAACAGGGAACATTTTTTATCTAGATGTGTTTGGACATTCTTTTATAGAGCATGTGGAAATGTATTCCGTTTTCAAATAGATACACCCTCCTCCTGCAACATGAGTCAAGAGGAGAAAGCCCACACAGTTGTTTTGGTTACTTAGGAACTTCCATGCCTGATTAATCAGTTTCTCTCCCCTGCTTCGAGGAACCTAATTGAACTTGTCATTTTTTTTTCCCCCAAAATACAGTCATAGACTCAAAAAAACCTGGTATTTCTAATATTTATTTTCCACAATGCGCTTGCCAAATGCACCTCCCTTGAGAACATTATAGGTTGGCTTCCAGATTAGCTAAGGTCATCCTGTACATTTTCTGGACCCTGGGGACTGAGGCCTCTTCTGCTCTTTTGGTGTAGTTTGGCAGGACCTGAGCCCACTTCTATAAGATGAGGTCTTCCGTATCAGCATGTGCCTCTTCCTCTTGCTCCCACCATATCTTTTCCCTCCAGCGTCTTCCAATTACAGTATTCCTTCCATTACCATTAAATTTAATATAATCCATCAAGTTGTCCCAGAGGGGATATCTTTCACTCTGGATTTATCTGCTAATAGACACATGGTAGCAGATGATCTCTCTCTCTCTCTCTTTTCTGGGAGATTATTAATTACTAACGCAATTTTATCACAGAAACCTGACAGTCTTCAAACATAGCCTCATATCAGCCCGTTTCATTTGAATTTCTCCAGTGTAAATTACTGCCTCACAGTCCTGTTTCTATAGGTGCTCATTACATTCTGACATAATTCATAAAAAATAGAAATAGGTGATATTATGGGTGTGCTTCTTCTTCCTTAGCTCCCCATCCATCGTTCGATTCCATTCTTTTTGGCGCAGTTATACACTCATTTTTCATAGGTTTATAAATGTTGCAGTGGGGGCCCAGGATCAAATTCTCAGCTATAGGCAAAGGGCTCCCATCTAGATGAATAGCTTCGTAGGTTTAAGGCCGGAAAGAACCATTAGATCATCTGTTCTTACTTCCCATGTATCACAGCCCATTACATTTCATGCAATTACCCATGTATTGAACCTAATAGCTTCTTTGGCTAAAGTACATCTTCTAGAAAGGCATCCAGCCATGATTTGAAACTCTCCAGAGATAAGAATCCAAAGTCTCCCCTGAGGATTTGTTCCAGTGGTTAATTACCGTCACTCTTAAAAATATATGCCTTATTTCCCATTTTAATTTGGCTTCAGCTTCCAGCCACTGGCTTTTGTTATGCATTTTTCTGCTGGTAAAAGAGCCTTCTAGTAGCTGGTATTTCCTCCCAAGGAAATATTTTGCGTGTTACAAGAGAGCTATCTTTCAGTCTGCTCTTTGATTAACAAACAAACAAACAAATAAAAAACAACACCCCCCCCCCCAAAAAAAAAAAACATAAACAAAACAAGCAAACAAACAAACAAAAAAACATGATAGGAGCTACCTATTCTTTCACAGAAAAAAATTTAATGGATTCTCAAGCTACTAAATAATTTCCATGTCTTTTTGGCACCTACTTCAATTTTCCCTCACAAGAAGTGACATTCATGTATCAAAAGTCTCCTCCTTGTGATGTGCCAGCTGCCATCTCCACCATTTGTTTGGGTACAGCCCAGACATCACTATGAACACGCATAAACACCGCAGGGTCCAGCTCTGGGATGTGATGAACCTTCTAGCCAGCTCAGCACAGTCTGAAAGCCAAGGTGGAAGCAGATCTCCTGTGGCAAGATGTACTATGAGGTGTGAAGCATGGGCATGATCCTCTGAGGGTCCACCACAGAGGATCTGTTTTGCTTTGCTTCCCCAAGTGTCAGAAACTTCTCTTCAAATCCTGAGTGGCCATTCCTGTATTTTACTTTGATGAGGAAAAAGCAGCTATTGATCAAGTGCACTGTTGTTCCCAGCCTGTCCAGTGCTAATGCTTATTTTTATTAGCCATAAGATTATGAAAACTTCACTTAGAAACAAACAAACAAACAAACAAAAACAAAGAAAAAAACCTCCAACAAACAGCTTTAAGTAAGTTTTATGACTGAACTGGGATGCACTGTTGTTTTTGCTGCTTATGGACCCCAAGGGAAACAAAGGCTGGAAGCACTTTGCATCAGACTTTGCCTGCCTCAGCTCCATCTGTGTTCAGTCAGATCCCAGCCAGCTACCAGTACCCATCAGCATGTTGCTGAGCCCAAAGCTACTACTGGCAGAAGTTAGATGAGGCTGGAGCCTCAGGTGATGGTAGGTGGCTGGGGCAGTGTGCCCTTGCCCATTGATTCGGCCCAAGATCAGGCTGTCACCCCAGAGCTGCCATGCAGATGAACATAAAACTTTATGCTTTGGGAGGCAGATTCTAATGGTGGTTGCTAGTGATTTTAGGTGCTTTTAGATGTTAGATGCTTCCAATGCATGCTGAATTAATGAGGCTTTGAGTGCCTGAAGCTGGTACATGGTGGGATTTGGACCTGTTTGTGGCTCATGGCACTACAAGGTAAGGAAGGCACTAATCAGAGTTGCCTGTGAAGCATGCATCGACACCAGCCCTGTGCCTGCTCTTCCTGTCTAGTGCTTCATGGCATTGTCTTCTGGCACACATGCAGAGATGGTGACCAGTGCCAGGCAGCTTCCTGCCACTCATGCCAGCCAGCCCTGTGAAGGTGCTTCCACTCTGCTCTTTGAGCTTCATTAACAGGCTTGGTGCACACATCCCAAGCCAGGAAATCAAAGGCAGTGAGTGAGTACATTCAGCCTTGCAAAGCAAAGCTGGATGCCATGGGGGCACTGGAAGCGATTATGTTTTCAGGGCTGAGCGCTTGGCTGGACCTGTTCTGCTTGACAAGCCGGCAAATGCAAGGTTTGGATTCTATCTTGGTGTCCTACAAGAGGGATCAAGACAGGATAATCCACATCTCTCCCAAGTCTTCATTGGATCATTGTGCTCATGGACATACTGGAAAGAAAATACTTCTGCTAATGGATAGTCTTTGGACCTTGGTCTTTTGCAAACCTCATGGCCATTCTGCAGGATCCTTCCCTTGGGCATCTGGAGAAGGGAAAGGTGAGGCAGGAAAGAACTGAGGCAGGAAAGAAGCTTTCCTTGCTGTTGAAATATTTTATTTTCCAGGGAGGGGGATAGCTATTTATTTACCTTTGATGAAGCCAATGCAAACCATTTGTTTGATGGATTAGGCCGTTAGTTTTAATTTGTCAAGTTGCCTGGGGTACAGGACAGGCAGGTTAGCTGGAGCAATTGTCTCTATACATATGGAAAGAATAATGTCCTGAAAAGACCACATTACAGGGGCTGCTCTCTCCTCTGCAGACCATTCCACAATACTTACCCTTTAAATCCCAGTCAGGTCCTCTCTTGAGGAGATCTGAGTTAGCAGTTAAAAGTAAAGGCTTGCATGGCCTTTTAGCTACAGCCTAAATACCACTCTAATATTGCTGCCTTTGACATACACAGTGCTTTTTTTCCACCTCTTAGGAGTGGTTTGATAAAGGCTGTTTATTTTTTTTTCTGCTGTTGCTGTTACCCCTTTATTATCATGGGTTGCCGGATATAATGGCAATATATATAAAAGCATGCCATTAACTCAGAGACTTGCAAAGTACAGTATTATGAGTCTAGTCCTCTTTGGCCACCGATCTTACTCATTACTGGTAATGCCTGGCTCTCTGAGTCCCCAGTTTAAGTTAGAGTGGCTCAAGAGCACACAGAATTCACAGGTATGAAACCAGGGGTGAAACTAACCTGCACCAGTTTCCTTTGTGCAATATTGTACCCCAGGGCTCACATGAGGTCCTTTGCCCTCCTGTGAATGGATGTGGTTTCATTTATTTCTGTACAGCAAACACATCCACAGCTTGGCACTGTGACTGGCAGATGTATGACTGGCTTTTATTGCTCTGCTTGGGAGTGTGGAAGAGCTCCTCTAATTTACAGAAGCTGCTCTTCCTGATTTAGTTTTCTACCTATTTTCCCACAGAGAAGATTGGAAGTTATTTTATTTATTTATTTATTTATTTATTTATTTATTTATCTATTTAACAATACAGACCTACAAACATGTTTTGTAAAATCAAAGTTTAACATTTCCCATTCACTCATATTGCCCCCAGTAGGGATTCAAATACATTTTGAGGAGTAAGAAGACACGAAGAGCTCATGGTGCCAAAGAGGCTATAGTCATTGTAGCTATAGTGGATGTACCTTAGATATAGTTTGAGCACACTGTTGCCCATCAACTGGCCAGCAGTATCTGCTGCCAAGCATCTTCGTGCCTCTCTGCAGCAATGGCAAAATGGCTGCTTCGAGTCCTAGTATCTTACCTTCTTGGTTCCCAGCAGCAGCAGTGCAGAAATAGAAACAGCAATGTAGAGAGGAATGCCATGATGCAGACAGTGCTGTGGTTTTGCCACAGTGGCAATGAACACCTGCACCCAGAGGCACTCACATTGTGAGATGTAACACTAAGGGACATGGTTTAGTGAGGGACTCAGTAAGTCAGATTTTCTAGGATTCTACAGGGGCTGTTGTGACACCAGGCTTACCCTGCCTGCCCTGGAACCTCATGTGCCAGTGAGGAGAGGTGTTCTCTGTGTCATGCCCAACATGAGGTTGGCCACCTGGATGGGAGAAGAAGGTGTGATTCACATGTTCTGCCCAGCCACTTGAGCACAGGAGCTTCTGAAGTGTAGAAGTGTACACAAGAAGTGTAGGCATCCTTCAAAACAAGGGAAAGATAGAAGGAATTTTTCAAACAGTCAGTTCTATTGAAAAAATATATGTATTAATACCTCTCACTTGCACTGAGAACAGGAAGAGTTTTCTTAGCTCTGGTGAAGACTTTGAAGGTCACAGATACAGCCCCCAAAACAGTTCTGAAGTTCTGGTATTTAAATGGGCTCTGAAACTCGTTTCCCTTGGAGTTGCTTGTGTGGAAGAGAACACTTTTAGATTGCTCTGATAATGAACACCAAGACCCTGAAGTCCCATTATGTGTTTGGCACAGTAGGAATCTGGTTTGATGGAGCTGTTGAGCATGACAATTCCAGTGCCGTTCCCCAGCTCTGAAACCCAGGTTATGGTCACATGTAGAAAAAAAATATTAGTTTTTAGCTGGTTCAGTACATTTGCATCTGGCTTACCAGGTAGCCATGCAGGGGCTTGTGTTGGCACTACAGGGGAGGCAGCATGGGGAGAAGAGACCAAACTGAGGGAGGGCAAGGAACAATGGGAAATATACATCAGGCTATATTCTCATCCTTCACTGCTCACCTTCCAACAAAAAACACTTTCCATTCATTTCCACCTCCACACACTGCTCTCTTGAAGGCAAGTGCCTGCTCCCTTTTGAGACCTGAGTCTACATTTCGTAGTCAGCAGAAGAATTTAAGCCTCAGCAGAGGCCAGCTGACACAGCAGCTAAGATTAGATCACAGACTACTATTTTAAATCGCTATGTAAGCAGCAAGAAAAGGCAAAGAGCAAAAATATAAGAATAGTGTGGCACTGAGTTTGAAGGCTCCCTCCGTTCCCTGTTATGATACCCTGTAGCTAAGTAAAGTGAGACCCAGTGGCATTTTGAATTGAATAAAAAGGAATTAAATGATGGACACCCAGATTTTCAATCAGGGCTGAGTGTACTGAGTGAGAGAACACAAAAGGTCTCCATCTGTATACCTATTTGGGGGATCACTAGGGGATAAGACCTGCCTGACCTGACCTGCACAGCATTGGTGAGTCAGCTCAGTTCTCTAACAAAGCTCAGCCCAGCCCTCAGCCTCCAGGAACCAAGGCTAAAAGACTTACCTGCAGATAGCAGGTGCAGAGAAAACTGGGTTAAATGCCAAATTTCTAGGTGGAGAGTGTGATCCTTTTTAAATCTTACGACATTTTGCTGGGAAGATACTCGTCCTCTAATCTACCTACAGGGATGGAGACCTGCAGTCATCTGAACACAGCCACATTTTGGTCAGCTCCAACATACTGAGTGAAGGTCACCAGCGCTGAAAGTGGAAGCTTTCCTTAACAACATGGAGTGAAAAAAGGCAAGCTGTGCACAGTCCACACCTACCACTGATGCAGTATAGTCCCCATTCTTCACCTCTTACACCAGGCTCACTGTCCCTTCTCCTTTCCTATCAACACACCCAGCCCAGTCTCCCTTCCCTTGCAGAGGGAAAGGCCATACCAATGCCAGAACTGCTCAGCCGGGCAAGGCTTTGCCAGTGCTGTAATGGGAGTAAATAAAAGCCCTCAAATAAATAGGAGATGATAGGGAGGCAGAAAACTGTAATTCTCATGACTGATGGCATTACTGAATTTAGACATTAACATTCAAGCTAAAGCATTAAACCTTGGATTTACTGAGCATGCCTGTTATTAATTTTGCCTATTCAGGCTGCATTGCTAGCAGGTAGGTGTATAATTTAAAAATGAATTGAATTACTGTACAAGTTAAGAATTGCAGAGACAATGATCATATCTCTTCCCAGGCTGCTGATGAAAGGCCATACCGGATTTAGTTTTACCTTCATGAAGGTTTGGGAGGAGCGTTTACTGGATGGCTCCACAGCCTGTATAATTCCCCACGTTTCTTTATTAAAATAATACTCCTAATCCTTGTTCGTTAACTAAGAAATGACACATAGCGGGATTCCCACCTCTGCATTACACTGATTTACGTAAATCCTTCCTTTTTGGAGTCTCATCCAGCAAGGACTGTTCTTCCCCACTCTTGAGAAGGTTTCTGCTCTGGGCCAGGTTAGAGCATCCCCACGCTCTGCCTTGGAGGACAGAGATGCTGTGGGAGCAGCTCAGAGACCCTCCCAGCATTACACACAGAGCAGGTGCGGGAGCAGGCTGCCACGAACAACCTGGTTATTTCCCTTCCCTTCAGCTTGGAAGAAAGCGGGGAGTCCCTGTGATGCTGATCCTTGCAGCGCCTTCAGCAAGACCCATGGGGGCAAAAATTGTTCAGATAGCAATTCATGGATTCATAGATTCATACAATGGCCTGGGTTGAAAAGGACCACAGAGATCATCTAATTTCAACCCCCCTGCTACGTGCAGGGTCACCAACAACCAGACCAGGCTGCTCAGAGCCACATCCAGCCTGGCCTCAAAATGCCCTGCAATGGCAGGACTTGATCCATCCCGTTATGGCAGATGAGCTTTTTCCTTCCTGCAATTAGTGGCTGTGAAGATATATCAGATTATTATTGTTCATTATTATTGTTATCGTTATCATGACTGTTTATTATTATTAGCGGAGAGACTTTGATTTCTGGGGAAGATTTTGGGTGTTTGTGTATCCTGTTTCTACCTTGCACATATATATACATATATATGGAGAGAAAATAGCATCAAAACAGCATCCCTGGTCAGGAAGGAACTCTGTCATCAGCACGCTGAGAGCAGTTTTGTTCATGATCTTCTCTACCCAATCTGCACATAAAGAAATTGCTACACTCCCATGACAAGTCCATGGAACACCCACCAGGCTTTACAATTCTGCACAGACCCACCAGAATTTAAAACAGATTATCTTGGATGTAAAACAAACAGACAAGCAAACAATAATAGAAGTTGTTATTTATTCTGTCTCACCTTTGTTTTAATGCAAATACAGTGGAATATAACATTGCGCTTCACAAATGCAGACACGTGCTTTGAAAATCTGGGGTAAGCTGTCATTTCTGCCAAAGTCAATAAAAAATTCTTACTGACTTAATTGAGACAGGATTCCACTCCTTAATATGCTGTAACAGGAAACTGAGCGCTGCCCTGAATACCAAGGATGATTTATTGGAAAGCAATACCAGGGCATCTCATACCTAGTTATTAAGATTACCTCGAGCTCATTATCATGCTTTCCTCTAACTGAATTTTAAAGATTAATATTAGATGGCTGTTCACATTAAGGAGACCTGTTAAAGGTAATCATGCACTTCGTAGGTTGTGCTGCTATTTAAAGAAAACTGTTGACACTCTTTATATCCATTATCTAAAACAACCAGTGGACAAAGGCAGAAAGGAGGAGGAGGTGTTGTAAGCTATCAATAAGAGGAAAGCCTGGTGTTTTCTTTAACAAGATGTTGTGGCTTAACCCAGCAGGCTGCTCAGCAGCACACAGTTGTTTGCTCACTCCCTGCTCATAGAGAGGTGAGGGAGAGAACTGGAAAAAAAAAAAAGAACAGCCAACAAAGTAGAACTTGTGTGTTGAGATAAAACTATTCACTGATATGGGAAAGGAAGACAAAAGGAGTAGTAATAATGATAATAATATTAGAAAGCAAGTGATGCACAAAACAGTTGCTCACTATCCACTGACCTGTGCCCTGCCAGTCCTCGAGCAGTGGCTACACCCTGGCCAACTCCCCACAGTTTTAAAAGCTTTTTCGCATGTTGTTGTATGGTATGGAATAGCCATTTGGCCAGCTCAGCTCAGCGGCCTTGGTTCTGTCCCCTCTAGTTCCCCTCACTAACAGGACAGCACGAGAAATTGAATCATCCTTGTCATCCTTGTCACTGTTCAGCAACAGCTAAAACATCAATGTGTTATCAATGTGTTTTTCTCCCAAAGCAAAAATGTAGCATCATACCAGACACTATAAAGGGGAAGGAAAAAAACAGGACACATGGGCAAATATTACAGTAATGGTTTTTGTCTGTTCTTTTCTAACCTGTATCAACATAATAACATACCAACATAATACATTTTATTTCTAAATCAAGCCAAAGCAGACTTCTACTGAAGACAGATTGTATTTTTTTAAAAAGTGAAGCAAATAGATATTTTATTGATGAAAACTATTGCTTTGTGTGTGCATGATGATCTTGTGACTTCTTAAAAAAAGCTGTCAGAAGAGCAGAAATAATAATGAATGTCACCGTGTAGGGCTGAAATGATGACAGTGTATTTGCCCACACACTTCCAGAGCTGGTTTAGTGTAGGAAAGTAGTTGCTTGCAGAGTTGTCATCGTTTCCTCCCATGTTGTTCAGAGCAGACTTACAGATGCAGTTAGGTGTCACTGTCAAGAGGAACTGTCAGTTTGTGGCAGCACAGCCCTTATTTTCTACTGAATGTGTGAATACAGAAGGAATTGTCTCCCTGGCTGTTTCAGTAGTGAGAGCTTTCAGCAGAAATGTTCAGACTTCTTCGTAAAACGTAGCATACAGTTCAAGATTAAGATCTAATTTTTCATTTCTAGTTCCTTTTTCTTTTCAAGGATATTTCAATGTATCAGTAATCTTATTTTTAAAAAGACGTACTGTGGCAAAACCACAGTTCAAGACCATTGGACATGCTCCTTACACACCCTGAAGATGCCCACTGATTCAAAACCATGAACATGGAGAAGGAAAATTACCCAAGTAAGGCAATCTGAGATTAAACTGTATGGAGAATTCTTTACTATGAGAGTGGTGAGGTACTGGAACAGGCTGCCCAGAGAGGCTGTGGATGCCCCGTCCTTGGAGGTGTTCAAGGCCAGATTGGTTGGGGCCCTGGGCAGCCTGGTCTGGTATTAAACGTGGAGGTTGGTGGCCCTGCCTGTGGCAGGGGGGTTGGAGATTCATGATCCTTGAGGTCCCTTCCAACCCTGGCCATTCTGTGATTCTGTGATTCTGTGAAAACTGACTCTAAATGAGCAGTGATCTTTCTGTGGTACTCACTGGGCTTTGGATTGGGCGTGTGAGACCACAAGGAGAGTAGAAGCATTTTTTCAGCTCATATTTTCAGCTGTGGTGGGAGCCTGGTATTGTGTCCAATCAGCAGTGGCATGGCTGAGTTTGTTCTTCTTGCACAGCTTTTGTGCGTTGTTGTTGGACTGCTCCATCGTCCCCAGTACATACCCATAGCTCTTTACCCATTGGCATTGGCCAAAACAAGACCAATTTTTGTTTGCCTCTTGCCTTTATACCACCAAAAACTACTTTAAGTTGTTGATGATGTTGGCAGCACTGTTTTATTTGTATTTCTTCTGTTCTTTTGTGTTTTGTCTTTCTTAAGTATGAGTTTTTTCTAATGTGGTATCTGTGTGCAAACATATGCATCTGACGAAGGCAAAAGAGATTTATTGCATGTTTTGCTAATACAGAGGAAAGGGGAAATTGCCTACATAATGGAGCAGGAGATTCAGTTTTAACTATGTCATTTCTCTTGTCTCCATAGTACTGAATACACAAATACATAATCTACCTCCTTTTTCAAAGATATCAGCATACAATTAAACCCTACAAAGCTTGACAACCTGTCGTCAAGTGGTTTAAGCAGTTGTTTCAGAATCTGACAGACAAATTTATAAACAAAACGTAGAGCACCAGATTGTGGGATGAGGCAGCATCATCACGTGGCTTCCTCATTACCTCAAAATTTGGAAAACAAAACAAAAAAAAAAAAGTAGAGAAATGCTTCTTTTTTTTCCTTGAATAAATAACAGTTTAATTACATTATAGAAATAAAATATGATATGGTAGTAGTACACTGGAAATTTTACAGAAATACTATTCTGCTACTGGTAGGTAAATGGTCAAAGCTACTTTTCATGACAATCTGAACAGTACTTGTGTACAAACTATTATACATGTTGCTAGTGAAAAATATTGCAGCAGTTGCAAGGATGTTACCAGCTCAAACAAACACCTAATGATACAATATTCTTCTAAGAGGAAGTAATAATGTTAGATTTACAGACAATAAAGAGTTATGTTGTCCACTTTGAAACACTGGAAATAAAAAGCTCAGGTAGCCCCATTTCTTTACGTTATATTATCACAAGGAAGTATTTTCCTTTCACTATGAGACAGCATCTCAAGAGACCTTGTAAACAGTTTATTCAAAGGTAGTATTTGAGATGTCACAGCAACTTCAACAATTGCCCTACTCAACAATTACAGACTTTTAGGCCACTGCTTGTACAGATGACTTTTGTTTTTCCCACTTATTTACATACATTCAGCCCAGTAACAGCAGGCAAAATGCGCTGTCTATCTCGCAACAGACACACTACAATTTTCATCCAGAGACCAGTGCAAGAAAACGCAGATATCGATTGCACAGCGTCGCGGGGATTATATTATACAAATATACAATCAAGACTGTTGAGAATCTAACTCTGCACGCATGTAACACGAATGATCTTCTTACAGCTATACGACATTTGGAGTTTTCAGGTACACATAATGGCGACTATCACTGGTTGGGTGGTGACAGTGTGGGTGGCCGTAGAGCACAGGTTGGCTGTGCTATCGCTAGGTGAAGGTAGTCAGCTGCAAATGGGGAACTGCTGGAGCTGAAGGTGAAGTACAGCTTATCTCGGAACGGCAGCAGGTTTTGCTAATGAATTGGCCATCCCACTCCATGTGCAACTTGTAGGCAAATAGTTGCCACCTCTTGAATAAATGGTTCTAAGTGAACCGACACAGTTCCCAGAGCTTTAGAAAAACTCATTATGCAAATGAAGATCCTGATGATAGACGGTAACGTTTCACAGGATGCTATTTCTTATTCTATCAGTAAGCACCAAGTTAAGTGCCAAGACAGCCCCATTGTCCCATGATTTATCACATAAAATTTAGAACTCAAATGCACGACGAAAGTCCACAAAGTTTGCATTTAATTCACAAGAAGACAGTTTCAAAAATGGCTCTTAAAATACCTTAACATTTAAGTGGGATTCCCCCCTCCTCTCCAAGAGGATTGCTTTAGGAAGGACTACATCTAGATACGAGAAAGACCTGCCCTGACACACTTAGGGGCGGGATGTCCTGTCCCACCACTCAGGTCAGCTGCAGGGAGGGAGGTGGAAGAGAATACTCCCATAACTTCTGCTGCACAGTATCTCTCCTGAGGAGATCTCTGCAAGGTGCCACCGCACACAGTATCTGAATGCCCTGAACTCACAGCCACCTCTGCCACCAAAGAGCTGCCAGCTAAGCTCAGCTTGGCCTTTTCTGCTACCAGCTGCTCTGGCCTGCACTACCACTTCCAAACACCATGGAGACATTCTGGTGGCCAGCAACCTCTAGGCTACCACCCTGCTCACCTTCCCTATGTAAGCCCACTGCAGGACAGCAGCTCTGCTGGCCCAGTGTCACTGAGGGAGTCACTCTACTTGTGGCACGCACCAGGCAGCTAGTGGGCTAGGCCACATCCACAGCCATTTTGGCAGAAAGCAGTTAGGAAAGGCGTGAGGAAACAGTCCAAAAGAGGAAGGCAGCAGAGAACAGGACACAGTACCTTCAATGTGTGACAGTATCCATGCCTAAAAGACTAGCAACATCCTCCTTGTGGAAATCCCAGGTGTCAAACACAGTTCCTCTATAGAGCAGAGTCTCCATTTTCACAAGTAACTTCACCTTCTTGGAAGCTGATGAAATCACACCTTGTCCTCTGTAACCTAGTTTCACAGTCAGACTCACCTCGTTTCACACAATCAGATTTGAATACAAAAGGATTGAAACGCTCCTTTATTCCTGGCATACTCCATTTCCATAACACCCTCAACATCCACTCCAGTGGTCAGTGCTGGCTCACACCTGACTCTGTCTCGCTGCATTTCATTCTCAAGCACAGCTGGAAGGTTGTTTTCTCTAGCACATGGATACACCCCTTAGTGCTGGATCTGTATGTTCGCAATATGGTACCTTCGTCAGCAATCAGTTGGAAGAACTCAATTTTAGAAACAGAATTTGTGTGCAAAGCGTGCAACAAGAAATACAGCTTACATTTGGTCATAGTGTCCTATCTTAGTTATGCTACCATGACTCACACTTATTATACTTACACACACACACACGTACACACACATAGATATTTATTTATATACACGCTCACACAATAAGAAAATGCCTAAATCTGACAATACTTCCTCCTCTTTGAGTGAAGTCTGGAGTCTGGCATCTCAGGCTCTGAACTGGCTTAAACCTGGGGTACAGGAATGCAACACACTTCAAGTATACATCGATGGCACAGTGATTACATCACACATGGAGCTGGACACATGCTGTTTTCAGTTGTCCAGCACCAGCATGTGACTCAAGGAGCCAAAATCCAGGACCTTCGCTTTCAGCGTTCATATTCACACAACACCCAAGAGAAGGGAGATAAGTCTGTACAACAGTAAATGTCCTTCTGCAGCGGTATTTAAAAGTCTGAACCAGAGCATTCCTCTCTTATATTCCTTCTCTATTCCTTTGTTGCTGTTATTCTCATATGCATGTGAAAATAAAAGGTAGTAGGGAAGTAATTTTAGTAAAAGAACGCAAAGCCTCTCCCCTACATCCACAGAAGACCACTAGAAGTGTAAAATTTCCAAAATAGCTCATAGGAACTCTTCAAATACAGTAAGTATTTTCAATGGGGTTTACATATCACATTTCACATTATTTCCACATAAATCTACCTTATCACTTTGTTTAATTGGACAAATATCAATAACACATAACAAAACAGCATACAATTCACAGGACACGACACATTTTACAAAATTTCTAAAACTCAGCACTGCCGCTTTTGGAAAAAATCAAAAACTCCTATTACTTACAGACATGAAATACATTTCACATTTAGATGGACAGCATGATTACAAGGCTTTTTCTTATTGAATGGTATTGATTTAGGATGCATTAGATTTCAATTAGGTTTCACAATTTTTCTTCACATCCCAAAAAGGAACTTTTGCTAGCTTGGTGTTTTTTCTGTGCTCTTGCAGGAAACTCGCTATTATTCAGTAAACACTTTTTGAGAGGAAAAAGAAAACAACAAAACAACTTTTGAAAATTTAGCTTGGATCCCTAATTGTAAAACTCGAAGAACTGGCTGATGGTAATACTCTTAACACAACCATTGCTTAGCTTACAATGACAAATCAAAAAGATATTACAGGGAGGTACAAACACGTTACACCACGGGTTTGGTATTCTCTGTTGTTCAATTAATTTTTTTTTTTTAACTAACTCCTTTTCTCACAACGCTGAGAAGTCTCTGACTTACAACGCTTCAGCAGTCGTGTCTGTGGAGACAGACATGGTCACTTTGGCAATCTTAACTGTGCTCTTAATGCAGCTCTCAGCAGCCCTGTGCATGTTTCCCGCGTTGTTGGCGTGTTTGTGCTGGCAGTCAGACTCCATGCTGTTATCCAGAGGCTGTGCAGTCCCTTCGCAGGTGGGGAACATGCTCCGGAAGGCATGTCTCAAGTCCTTGCTTCTCAGAGCGTAGATGATGGGATTCACTGTCGAATTCAGCAGACAGAGCATGCTACAGAAGGCAAAGACAGTCTTGATGAGCTTGTTCATTTTCCCAAAGACATCGTACACCATTATGGCGAGGAGAGGACCCCAGCATATGATTAAAACGACTAGAATAAGGACCAAGGTTTTGGCTAACCTGATGTCCATACGAGTTTGATCAGGTCTAGTGATCTGTACTTTCCCATCCTCTGTACTCTGAATGATTATGCTTTTCTGCGTGCCACGCTGAAGCATGCGAACAGCGTGGCTGTGCGCCTTCCACAGTATGTACATATAGGCATAGACAATGAACAGCAAGAGGATGCTGGTGACCCCGATCCAGAACATCAGGTACGTCTCATCGATGAGAGGGAATATGTCTGAACACACGGAGTTGAGCTTTTTGCAGTTCCAGCCGAGCAGTGGAAGAACAGCTATTACAATGGCAATGGTCCACATCACACAAAACGCAACGACAGCCTTTGGTCGGGTTACAATCCTTTTGTAAGCTAGCGGCCTGTGTATAGATATGTACCGGTCTATTGCCGTGAGAAAAAGGCTACCTACAGAGGCAGTGAAGGAGGCAGTAACTCCACCCAGCTTGAACAAGAAGACATTGGGGCTGTCCTTCCTGTGAAAAACATGGAAATCAACAAAACTGTAGACAAAAATCACACTGCCCAGGAGGTCGGCCACAGCCAGGCTGCCTATGAAATGGTAAGAGGGTCTACACCGCAGGCTTCGGGAGTGGAGGATGACACACAGGACCAGGAGGTTCTCTAGGACTGTGAAGGTGCCCAGGGTGAGCGACAGCACAGCGATGGCCAGCTGCTGGCTGGGGTTCAGGATCATAAAGCATTCCATATCCATGAAGTTCTCCCCACACTGTATGTTCTCCTCATTTTCCTTAAACGTGGACAAGGACTTGTTGTAAAACTCTGTGATATTGATCTGGTCTGAGGGAATAATGCTTAGCAGGGGATCATCTCCTGCAGTCATTTTTTCTTGGAAAGGATCACCCCTAAAAGAGGAGAGAGGGAACTTCTGGGGGTAGTATCCCAGCTTGGATGCCATGTCGCCTTTCATGTCTTCGTACTGGATATCGTTGGAGCCCACGTAAAGGAGATCTGTTGTAATTGTTCGGAAAGTTGTATCTGCAAGGCCATCTAGAATTGACTTCATAACCTCAGTCTTGTTGGTTTCAAAGAGACTTGGAGGATGGAAAAAGACATCTGAAGAAATCCTAGAAGGGGAAAAGATCAAACTTTGTTAAGACACACAGGGAGACAAACTCCACAAACAACTAAGCTGAACTGTGTCAAAATTGACCTTCCTCCTGTATTCAGTTCAGGTCTACCCTTTACCACTTGCGGGAGTCAGAATGACTTGAGCACTCAGAAAAAATCACACGAATTTCACTAAAATTATATTACCCTAGAAGTGGTGAAAAACTGGAAGTACGAAGCACTGAGTATTCTACAAAAGTTAATTTTCATTTCTCATCAAAACGTTTTGAGCTGCTCCACCAGGAAGATATTTTTCTCTAGATCTGAACTTAGCTTCTGATTGCTAAGTACCTTGCAGACCAATATTCCTTGGGCTTGCTTCATTTAGATAATACCAAGTGCCACTGCAAGAACAGCATTAAACTGAATCATCACCTTTATTGCTTTCCTTTCAAAAGGCACCAAGGGTTTTGAAAACCTGACAATGCAGGGAACAGAGAAAGAGCCACACACTCTAAATTTCACAGTTCACCCAGTATGCCGGCACATTCACATGATTCTGTCACAGTAATTTGAGGTCTAAGATCCTGAGATTATTATTGAAAATTAATCAGCATCTATAGCACATTTATCTATAAATGCAAAACCTGGATAAAGTTTCAATTCAATTCCTATCTAAGCAAACCTAAGTAACCAGGATGCTCAGACTACAAGGCAAAGTGGGTGTTTACCTAGCTCTCTCCACAGTTTCAGGAAAAAGAGCAGCGCTGCAAAATCAGCAGGTGTAACAGTGACTCATTCTGTCTGGATCGGAAGGCTCCATCAGGAGAGTTCACATTCACTGAGAAAAACATGGTGCAAAGTTTGGCAGCAGTGCAAAGCTGTGGCCAAAACTCTGGGTGAGAGGGACCAAAGAACCACTGCTCCCACGAGAAATGTGGCAACGTAATTCTTTCAACTGAGGACACCCTCAAAGGCACTCAGTCCCCTCAGAAATGGGAAACAGCAGAAGGTGCCCAGGGAGCCATCGGTTTCTGAGTTCTGTTACACCAAGCTTCTGCTTGAGGCTGATGATTTGTGCAGGATGTAGTTCCTGGTCACGGTACCCTTGGGAGAGCATGCTTATCGCCAACTAAGCATCATCTGTACATCAACATGTAAAACTGGTCTCACAGCTCTTTTTACGCTGTGCTCCTTTATGTAACTTCATCCACACAACACTCCCTGAATATACATTGAACACCTGCTTTAGGTCCCCTTCCATCGCCAGAGTGGCAGTCAGTGAATGCAAAGAGCTAGAATCATTATTTCAGCTATTCTGCATCTGCTATGGGACACTCAGATGATTACATCAGCAGCAATAACAAAAGCAAACTTTTTCATGCTTTTAGAATGGAGAAAATTGTCTGAGATGCTCAAGAAATCCCTGAAGCTGAACACAGCCTTGCGCTGATGTAACTTCTTCACTTCACACAACTGACAATAAATGTCCAGAAAGGCCACCAGAGATTAGTGGCCAAAATCAAGAGTACTTACTGATCACAACTCTGAAAAAGTAAACATGCTCTGTACTTATCCAAGTTTTTCCATAAAAACTGAAAGAAAGAGGTGCAAAGGGCTGGAACAAGACCATCTTTAAAATCCCATCCAATCTACACAATTCTATGATTCTACAATTCTGTAATAACACTTAAAAAGAGGAGAAACCATCAGGATTTCCAAAAGAAGCCAAGATCATTTGGCAACTGATATATTTATAGTGCGTGTTGACTTGGTATCTAACAACTGAGACTGCCTCCATAGTTCATTAATAGAATGTTTCCCATCCTATTCAGTAGGCCTAGACACGTAGCAATACAGGAAGAATATGAACCCTCACTTTCAGAAGACACTGCAATGTTGGTGCCGCTTGCAAGAAGGGCTACAAACAAGCCAGGATGCACAGGACAGTCCCATATGCAACACAGATACTCACTGTCAGCTTTCACAGACATTGTTGCTCCACAAGAAATAAAATAATTATTAGATAAGTTTGAAATATATTAAGGGATTAAATTCTGAGGGCTTCATTAGTGCAGAAGGGAAATGCCGCTGAAGTGCACATTAAAAATGAACTGCAATCATCTAACACATAAGGTACTTTTCTTCCAGAAGGCACCTTCCAGATGTTCCTGGTAGTTTTCGAAGATTGTGTATGTTGCAAAAATGACCCTGCTGACAAGGTAAAATTTGGGTTGGGTAAAATTTGGCAACTTTGGACTTGGCTTTATAACATCAGTTTAAAACCAGGAGTGAAGAAAATGGTATTCATTTGAAAGATACCGAGAATAAGAACAAAACCCAAGTCATTCTGTAAGCATGTAATGATGGTTGTGGTACTCACACACTCTGGCTTATTTCTGTCAGAAGAAAGACAACCATTTTAATGAATACAGCCACAGCCCCATGTCGAGAAGATTATGTTTGAGTAAAGCTTTGAAAATTGTATGCAACGAAACACTTCTGCCAGACAGACAAACAAATTGTTACGAGGCAGTTAGTTCCCGCTGAAGGCACGTTAAGTATATGGCCTCATCATAAGGTGCCAGCCCTGCTACAAGCCCTACCTCTGTTTGAAATACAAATGAAACAACAAGGATTCCTCTATGCTCTTTTAGAGGTGTCAGTGAGCTATGTGACAATATCACCATGCATGCATATGCTATGCTAACAACGTGGTTAATGGGATCAGGAGAGGCAAGTCTTACTTTGAATTTCAATGATTTCTGTTCTCAGTATTTTTATATTCAGATTATTACAGTAATTTCTACCTTATTGTCTCTGCAAAGAGTTTTCTTTGAGAGTACTTGAGAGTTCATTAGTGGTGCAGTTTAGGCTTTGGGGGATGCAGCTGACATTAATTTTGTTGTTGTTTGCTGCTGGGAATATCATAATTGGAAATTTCTAGCAGTATGTGTGCACGCACCTATTCAAGCAGCAGTTGATTTTTATTAAAGTTGCAGTAAAACAGCTATTCACGTGATCTGGAATTGTACTTCACTGGAATTTAGTACATTTTAATTTAGATGCTAGCTTGTCCCAGTATAAATTACAATACTGAAATGCACTGAAACAATGTTTTCCTTGGCTGCCTACTGAAAACAAGGCTGGACTTTGCCATCGGGGCTACCAGAAGTGTCCAGTTTAGGGTCTGAGGTGATGCACAGGTTAGCACAGACCAAAAAGTTGGTCCCTTTGTTTGGTGAGGTCTGAGGGCTGGTACCACACAATGCTCAGTACTGAGCTCCACTGTCTGCAGGCACAGATGTGCACCTGGCAGGCATGGCCCTGAGCTAGGAGCGCCCCATCAGAAGCCACATGGCCAGTTCTTCCCCGTTGGCTTCCCTTCAACACAAACCAATGACTTGAGACCCACAAACATTGCCCTTGGGAGCCCTGAAGCGTTTCACAGCCTCCCTGGCAGATGAGGGCCCCTCGTGTCAATCCCTCCTTTGGAGAGAGGCTCTGGGAGAGGGCTCTATGCTGCAGCTAAGCCCAGAGCCTGGTGAGGGAAAGCCCTCCTGCCCAGCCAGGAGCCGCTTTTCCTGCTGAGGATTTGAGTCCCTGAAGCTCTCAGCTTGCTCCTTTTCCTCGACGACCTCTACAACTTTGCTTATTTTAAAATGGCTCTAAGAAGAACAGAAATGATGATTAAAGATGAGTAAGAGCCCTTGCCGATGCCGGCACTCAAAACTGTCAGTGTATTTATGTGAGAGCACGCAGCAACTCGCAGTAATGAATTCTGATGATGGATCATGATTTAAAAAAAAAAAAAAAAAAAAAAAAAAAAAAGATAAAAACCTCAAGTGTCTTTTATCCTGAAGAATAAAACCAGAAAAGCCAATAGCTGCACACCATTTTAGACAGTGCTACTTCTCTCCTAAACCTGAGGCTTCTGGCTGGCACTGTCAGACTGGCTGTGCAAAGCAGCTGCCACTAGATGGAGTGGCTTTTATGAACACATCAGCGAGCTGTCTTCAGACCTGGATTTAACTTCATCTATCCTGTTCTTCCAGCCTGCTTTGCCAGGGTCCAAACATACTAAACATCAGCTGACAGTTGAAGACACTCCCAACTGTGTAAGTCTCCATCCTTCAGATCTGAAGAATGGGTGAAGGGAAGGGCAAATCTTACCACTGCCCTTTGCTGCATGGTTCTGCACAGCTTACAGAATGTCTAGGTGCTAGCAGAGTATCAAGACCCCTTAGATAAAATCTAAATCAGTTAATGCATAAAAGGCTGGGAACTCATCTCGGACAACAGGGAGAATTCCAACTCCTCTTGATTTCTCATGTGCCACAGGACCAGTTCACACAAGGAACAAGGTGACTTTCTTAAAATGCTGCAATCTATTTTCTCCTGCTGCTTTGGGGGAGAAGGAAAACTGGGAAGTTTTAGTAGTTATCTAAAGAAGGGCAGAATTTATTATAATTTTCAAAAGGGGATGATTGATAGAGCAATATTAATAGCCTGAATAGAAACAGTGAACATTTGACGTTCTTCCTCAGAAAGTAATTACAAGCAATACAGTGATGATACCGATAACTGAAATAGCGCTGATATGAAAAGAAAAGGAATCAAAACAAGAAAGGGAAATCCACAATCAAACCCTTTGAGTTTCTATTTTAAAATATTTTGATCTCCATACGCATACATTTCTTCTACAATAGCGACAGCTAATTAAGAACAGGTTAAAGGACAAGTAGGTATAATTGAAACAGTTTCGAATGCACAAAGATACACAAATGCAGGAAGGAGACTTGCTCCACGTGGTAAGGCTTGCAAGTCCTTCAGAGGAGGGCTGGGCTGTCTCTTCTGACAAGTCTGCACAGTGCCCAGAATGCTGGGACCACAACCCCACCAGGTCCAGAAATACTGCCTTGGGAGAAAGACCAGTAATTTATAACCGTGTGCACTCAGCTGAAAACATGCACAAGAACGGAGATCTACTACAGTAACTGTTGGCCTCCAGGAATTAAAACTTGAATTTTCCCTGAGTGTGGAGTCAGGATAGAGCACCGAAGCTAGGACTGGAGCAAAATAGGGGTGCTACCACCTTACAGAAGTGCGCTGCCAGCTATGGGATAATAGCTGCGTGCAAGTGCTGAGCCAAATTTGCTACTTATGCTGAAAGATATCTCTTGTAAGTAAGTTGAAAATTAATTAGCCAGAAACCACAGCTACCTGGTTATTTATGCTCATTAACACACCATTTGCACTCTAGCAGGATGGGGGCTGGATTGTTCTAATCTGGGGGTGAGCTGTCCTTAAACGACACCCCCTAGGCATCTTGCAGCCAACAGTCTGAATGACAAAAGCCAAACAATTGGGGAACGAAAAAAGAGAAGGAAAAAAGAAGCATTATCTAGTGATGGACAATGTTTTTAAAAGAAAATACCTCACTTCCTCCCTCCTCAGTTGTGCCCACTCTACCTAGGCCTTGTGGACACAGAGAATAGACGCCCTGTCTCACTTCCCACCCAGCCAGGGCACACACAGCCACCTCAGTGCAGAAGGGCTGAAGCCCTTCTGAAGCAGGGATGAAGTTCTGCCACGTTTGCTACAGAATTGCTAAGCATGAAGGCGTCCGTTCTGCCGGCCCTCTGTGAACTGCTTGAGTTGTTTCACTTTACACCAAGAGTTAAACAACCAGAAATATAGGCACTAATTGATACTCCAGCACGCTTGGGAAGTGGGAAGCATAGATTGGAGCCCCTTGTCTTTTAAGCAAACCAAGGAACATAAGGATCACATATTCAGAGAAGCACTCAAATCACACAGTGGTAGGGGAAAGAGTGGGGACAGCTGCCCCATCTGGCCAGCATGAAAACGTTCCAGAGCTCTGATTTTGCTCAAAACCTCTCAGCTTGAGAAACACAATTGTTCTGGACAAGGTGAAGTACTGAGAGGGGAGCATCAGTCTGCATTAATGGTGGCACAGCCACACAGCCTGTCTGTCCTCTGGGGTCAAGGAGGGGGCGCAAAGCTCGTTGTCCTAAGATAACAGAGACATGGTATGAAATAGGATTTCAGGACCTTTCATAGTTTATATACCTTACCAGTATCTAAAGACAGGATTGGGGGAGGCAACAAATAGGCTTGCTGCAGTATGAACCATATGAAATGGAAATTGAGGAGCTCCAGTTGTAGGACCAACTTTCCAATAAAAGAGAAATAGCAGGTAGTAAGAACAGTTTGATACAGTGCTACAGAATAGACATTTTAAAGAAAACAGGTGAAAACTCATCAAGTTGGTCAGTTTTGAACTCTCAAACTTCTTTTTTTTTTCTTTTAACAAGAGAGTTTATTCCAGATTTCAATATTCCAATAGAAATGACTTAACTCCCCACATCTTTTTTCACCAATCTCTAATGTCAAAAGGTGCAGACACTTAGTACTGCTGGGCAAAATTGACATAAATGCTACATGGGGACAGAGAAGCCCGGCAAGGTGCAAAAGAGATGGGGACTGAGCACTCAATTTCCTGGAAATACCAAAAAGAGACATCAGCTCAGCTCACAAGATGTAGCTGAAGAGAGAGAAGCAGCTGCAAAGAGCAGAGCAGGGCTTCAAGGACCCAGATTGCACTGAATGTTAAATACTAAGGGGCCCCAGAAAGATCTGGTGTCTGGAGCATGAAAGTGAGGGGAAAAACACACTTATTAGCAGAAAGAAAGAGCTAACTGCTCCAAGAAAACAGCTTCCACATAACAGCTGGAGCAGAAGAAATAAGGTCAAGAATTTGTAGCGATAGAAAATATTAGTGAGCTTTATTAAAAGAGTATGGATTAGAACTAGAAAGGCAGAAAAAAAACATCAGGCTCCAGGGAGAAATCTTAATAAACCACACAGAGTGCATGACTGCTCTCCTCCTTCCCCCCTGTGAGACACTGGCAGAAACAAGTTTTAATCAAAGTCTTCACTAGATAGCAAAGATGCTGAAAGCTGAGGTAGTGAAGGTTAAATGGTGTTGACTGAACTGCAGTGAAAGAGGAAAGTATGTCTCCAAGTGAGATGGGAGCAAACGAGCGAGGGAAAGGTAAGAGAAGACAAGGAGCCTCTGGGATGCAGATTTGGGGGAAAGTAAATAACTGACTTTGTGATCAACTCAGGGGAAGCAGTTTGGGTGAAGAAGAAAACTCAGGAGAGAAAACCTCCCTGATCTGAGCTCATAGAACTTCAGAGATCCTCCAGAAGCTGAAGGATATAGCCAGTGGGATTTTCAGATCTTATCCTAAGGAAAGAACAGACCCACTGCTCCACGGGCAACAGCTTGCTCTGTTGAAAGCCCATTTTTTATTTGTATTCAAAGGGCAAGAGAAGATGCAGAGGGCTCTGAGAAGCCATCATGTGCCAGGTCACTGAGATGGTACAGAAAGACACATGGCACTGAACTGGGGACGGCTGGCAGAGACCAGCTGAGCCCATCTGGGCAGGGACATGAAGAAACAGCAGGCTCCTTATGAAAAGGAAGCACAGGATCCATACTTCAGAGGTGAAAAGGCAGGCAGGACGCTCAAACCAAATGACCATACAATGGATGAACACACAGGAAAGAAAAACGAGCTGCGGGGTTCACAAGGGATGGCACAAACCTAGTGCTGGGGTCAGCAGCACACTGTGAAGCACTGCTCCTTCTGCTGCTGTCCTCCTCCAAAGACTGCCACCAGGCCACCAAGCATAGGCAGTGCTCAGATGCCTGCTGGGACAGAAAAGCCTTTGGTAATCGCCATGTCCCACACCATCAGCACAAGTAAAGGGCAGAACTACACACTCCGATGAAAAATGTAACACGTTCTTTCATTTCTGAAGCTGTCTGGCCTTTCATAAAATTTAAATAAGCTCAGATAACTCTCTTCGTAGCTAAAATCTGAATATAATGATATTCAAATATACTGTCTTCACACACACAACTTGTGAAATTATTTGCCAGCATATTAAGCCACTACACCAGATTGCTTGGCAATGGTGTATGTCTTTGAAACATGCAGATGCTTTTCTTTTAAAAATAAAAGAGAAAGGGAGAGAAAAAGAGAAGTGAGAAAGAATTACAGCAGGATCTGATATCAGAGTAACCCGAACAACAAAATGCAGAGACCCTAACCAGTGTTTTATCGTATCTAGAGAAATGGTTAAAAGATATCAAGGGACATTATGAATTTCCATTTGTGCGTGTATATGCACAGATATATACACCTAAGCTTACGGATAGATGCACACAAACAGGTACATGTCTAGAAGAACAACTGTGCAAAGTCTCACAAACACTGCAGTAGCGTTTGTCACACAGAAGCTCTGGCTCCTGTTGCCAGAGGACAACAGACAAGCTAGAGGTGTGGGTACAGAACTACAGGCATGATAACTGCTGAATGTCATTCTGAAGTCTCCCATACATAGCCTTCCTGGGGAAAAAGGATCATCTAAAATTAGCACATCTATCTCTGAGATCCTGTAAAAATTACTTTGCAAGTGCATATATGTACGGGTATCTATATACACACTCCAAATCTACTGAACATCATTCTCCAGGCATGGGCACAGACTGGAATCCAGCACTGCGCTGTGGTAAACAGAGGCAGAAATGGGCAAAAATAATGAATTCTCAGAGCAGTGAGCACATTTCACATGTCTGCCAGAAAGGAAACGTAGGAGCCCCAAACCCCCCGAAGTGCAAACTTTGAAAGGTTTCCTAAAATGCAAGATATGGAAATTATTCCAGCGAGGGCTGAAATGGAATTTGCAGTACTCCCTAACGAACTGCTGCTGCTCAGTACTTTGTAGTGAGTAAGCACGCCTTCCTGAGAAGAATATACAACTGCTATAAAAAAAGGTTAACGCAGGATGAAGTAAAATGGGATGCCATCCAGCCTTGATCTACACAAACAAGACAACATCTGAAGCGCGCAAAGCAGCCCGTTCCACCAGCTGAAGGATAATGAGTGACACCTTATTAGCTGACACAGGAGTGGAATATCTGTTTTCTCTGTAATCTGGACGTGGGCAGCTCCATCACAAAAGGATGCAAGCGCTGAAGGGA
The DNA here is from genome assembly GCF_019238085.1 of Lagopus leucura. NCBI lineage: Eukaryota > Metazoa > Chordata > Aves > Galliformes > Phasianidae > Lagopus > Lagopus leucura. The sequence goes on from NW_024962252.1 coordinate 28,058,825, forward strand.
GGCATAAACATAATGCCCCTGTACGAGGCACACACATCGCAACAAAACGTGATCCAACCTTAGGCTGCAAACCAGACCCTTTTTCACAGGTAACAATGGCACTTTCAGGGAAAAAAAAAAAAAAAGAAAAAATAAAGTTCTTTCTAATGAGCAATTGATTTATAAGTCATTACAACCATTTCAATAGGACAGGTCATTGCTGTTTTCGGTGAGCATTAACAAAGCCACACACTTTCTATGAGCCCAAGTTCTGGGCACATTCTGATCCCACCAACAGCAATTAGATGAGCGCGTTCTGCAGCAGCATGGTGTCAGGAGAGAAATAGAGACATAAAGAGAAACACTGAGAAGACAGGTTGTCACATTCTTAACTTTGCATTAATAACAAATGCTGTTGCTGTCTATTCTGGCACATTTGCAAGCCTGCTTTTAAGTACAAGGGGCTGGCATGCATTTCCACTATAGATAGGAAAACAAGAGCAGCCTTGTTATGATTAAAAGGGTCTATTTCCCTCTGCCTTCTGTCTTCTCTGTCCATCTGCACAGCTGCTTTGAACTTGGCCAAATCCCAGTGCTGGGGTCGCCTGCAGTACGTATTATATATACATCAGCAGCAGATTGTGAGAATTTGCTGCTACCGAGGAGAAAAACCTCCAAATTCTCACATAAGTGGTTGATGAGTAGTTTTGGAGAATGTTCATCACTGCAGATAGCACAACCTTTTTGGAAATTGCAGCAAAACTATCTGAAACCTCTAAAACCATTTACTGTTTCACGAGGAGAATGAGATAAAGCCAACGTAGACACCTGCAAAAAGGAATCACTGTTGACAAAATGAATTCTGCAGATGCCGGTAGCTGATGGCACAGCTGGAGAGAGGTCACCAAGTTGGCACATGAGAAGGTAATTCCTCTTCAAAAGCACACAAGTAGAGAAATCGGATGAGTGGAAGCACTGCATGAAACAGCCCTGTGGAACCGGGACTGGTGATTTGTTTGCAGAACTTGGGGTCGATGCTGAGCAAATACAGAGTTTTAGGCTCTCCCCTGCCTTTAGCCTTCCCACCTACCTCCATCCAACAGAAAGAGAGCCATCCGAGCTCTCCCCCTCTAGCACGTAACACTTTCAGCACCAAATTCTCAGAGGAACCACAGTGTGTTGGCACTTGGGGATGGCCACATGGAGGGAAGAAAGGCAGAAATGACCAGAGGAAAAAAAAAAAAGTTATTCCCTTTGTAAACTTCTGTTGCCCAATCAGAAACCTGCAAACACAGAAAGACTTGCGTTGGCCATGAGATGCCATTCCTTCAGCAGAGCATGAAGACTCCTAATGGTGTCTTTCATGCAACGCAGCTAACACCATTCACCAAAGAACAACAGGCAGGATGAAAGGCACCCACGGGCTCATCCCCATGATGCCAAAAACCCACTTTCACTCCCACCTGGAGTTCTGCAGGTATCTCCATTTAATTACCACGAGTTTCCGTGTTGCTGACTGGTTGGTGGGATAAATAACCCATTTCTTTCCCTTGCCAACTTTTTCCCTTCGGCAATAGATGCCTGCTGGCTCAACCCAACAATTACAGCTTTTATCAGTTCTGTTTTAAAATGCTTCTATTCAAATGGTTGTGCCTCTCATTCCGAAGAGCAGCGGATAATAAAGCAAAGATGTTCCCGGTTGCAACCAGACTAATTTTAACCTCAAGCAAATCAGGAATTACACATTCATATTCTAAACTGTTTAAGGACATTATACTCATTTCTTTTACAGTTGATTCAATAAACTCTGCCTGCATAACAAATATCCCTATTACAATCACACGTTATTTTTTCTTTTTTTCCTTTCCCAAGAAGAGAAAAGCAGTGGGTACGAGGTGTCATCCGGGAAGAATTAATTAGGTCTTCCCAAGTAATTTTTTCAGGGCTGTACATTTTGCTGTTCGATACTGTATCACACAACACCCGATCCTTCCCCATCCGTGCGAGCAGCAATGCCACCCCCAGCAGCGAATGCCATATTCCTTTAAGGAAAGGTGAACAATAACAATGAAAACAAGAGGATACACATAAGGAAAACAGAAACACTGCCACACCTTTAGCAGGTTAAAAAAGACACACTACGTTGTGTTTTGTTTGTTTGTTTGCTTTAAACTTGTAGATACTCAAGAGGAGTATTTTGCTGCCTGTCTCTGCCTTACATTCCTCCTCCTTTTTCTTCTCAAAGAAGACGCCGAAACTGTCACTGTGATCATTTACCGGCACATAAAAAATAGCACTCACGATAATTTTAGCAATAAGAAAAAACTCCGGACCTCATCATCCGACACCATTTTACTTAATCAAACTGCAATCACGGTAACGAGCTCTCTCCTGCCAGCGCTCGGTACATACCTCATCCAGGGGTGCTCCCAAAGGAGGGGTGCAGACGTCTTTGGAACAAAAAGATGCCCACGTAACAGAAACCCCTCCGGTCACTCTGGAGGGTTTCGGACCAAATGAAGGTTTCACATGACAAACCCCGCGTGAAGTTTACAGCGCTCGCTCCCTTCCTTCTGCTCACCTCCCCCCCCACCTCCTCCCCACCTCCAAACGTCAGACAAAACCCAGCCAAAGCCCAGCGCCGGGGCGTTCTACAGCCGCCGCCGGGTGCCGGGTGCCACCGCTCAGCGGAGCAGCGCTGCCCGCAGCATCGCGAGCCGCCGCTATCTATCCCGGACGCGGCGGAGCGGTGCCGAACGGAGCGCCGGGCCGGGACGAGAGAAGCGCCGGGGTCAGCGGAGCCCCAGCGGGAGCTCGGAGCCTCCGGGGTACGGCCGCCCGTCCGCCGGCACCTCGCAGCCGTCCGCCCCCGCCTCGGCTCTCCGGAGCCTCCCCGTGCCCGGGGCGCAGCCCTCAGCTCCGCGGCCGCTCCGCCGTCGGGGCGGGCGGCGTCGCCCGGCGCTAACAAAGTTCGCGGGGCGTCGGTCCCCCGGCCCCGTCCGCCCCGCGCCCTTCTTACCCTCCGCACGGCACCGGCCGCGTCCCCCGCCCGCTCCGGCCGCGCCGACCCCCGGCAGGGAGCGGGAGCGCCGCCCCGCCCGGGCACCCCGGCACTGGGGAGAGCCGAGGAGGCGGTGCCGGCGAGGGGAAGGAGGAGGTGGGAGACGTCTCCCCCCGGCTGCCTCCCCTTCCCTCCCCTCGGCGCCTCCTCTCCGATCGCCGCCGCTCTCGCTCGCTCGCTCGCCCGGCTCGAGCGGCTCCGCCGCCCCTCCGCCGCGGGCCGCCCCAGGCCGCCGCCCCCGGCCCTCCTCCGCCGCCTCCGCCCGACGCCTCGGCGCGGGGAGGCAGCGCGAGCCGCTGGGCGCCGGCCGCGGCGTCCCCCCCGCCTTTCGCCCCGCTCCGGTCCCATTTATGAAGCCCGTCTCCCATCACGTGTTAATGTGCCTTTTGTCCTGGCCCTGGCAGCCGCGGAGGCGCTCCGCACGCACGGGCAGCGCCGGGGGAGCGAGGAGGCGGCCAAACTTCGCCCCGCCGCCCGGGGGTGGGGGAGTGGGCGGCGGGACGGGGAGCGGCACCTCGCCGCCCGGCAGTGCCCCGCGCCCCGCCCGCCTGCTCCCCCGCCACCGAGGAGCTCTCGGCTATCGGTAACGATTCGCCCCGTCGTGCCGCGCTCAGCCATTACTCTCCGCCGGCAGCCCCAGCCGGACCGGGGGGGCGGCCCGCAGCCAATGTGCGATGCAGCGCCTCCTCCGGCTCGCCGGGGCGGCCCGCGCCTCCCCGCCGTCAGGGCGCTCCGGGCAAGGAGTGCCGGGCGTCCCGCGGGGCGAGCGCACCTCCCGCCGCGGCGTGGAGGCCCCCGCCGGACCTTGAGGGCTGCTCGCGAAGGTGGGGTGGACTCAGTGTGGACTGGGCTCCATCATGGGTATTGGAGGTGCTTTGGTCTCAGCCACCTTTGAAAGGTGTTCCCTCCGGTCGGACCAGCACCACCTCTCCTCATGCTGGTTGCCAGCACTGAGTTTTGCGGTCATGTGTTTGTCTTTTCCCCGTTATCCTCGAGGCTGACAGTCGTGCCTTTGGCTGATACAACAGCCATCATGGTGGCAGCCAAAGGTACCACAGAATCCCTCAGGTGAGGGCTGGGATGGCTCTGAGGCACAAGGACAGCAGCAGGCACAACTGGAGGGCTGGGGTTGATCCCAAAGCCAGATCTTAACGAATATAATAGCCAGCTGGCTTTGCTCAGTGTGCTTCTCCCTCTGCAGTGTCATAAATATGGATTTGTCTTCACATGTATTAATACAGAAACGTGATAAATATTTATCACTTGACAGTGTCTGAAGACATTAACTGGTCCACCTACCACATCTGCCTGTGGCGGAAGAACACTCTTCTCCATTGCTGGGAGAAGACACACGGAGAGAACTACGCTATCCCTGGCTGGGACCATGGAGATCGGGTGGTGGTGTTTCAGGTGCGCAGCCTGAGAGGAGCCAGCACTCTGAACACCATCACCCCAGGAGGTTTATGCAGTCGGGCCCTGCGCTGAGGCACTCAGCATCTCAGGGCTCTGGGGAAGCAGGCCCAGGAGCGTGGACCCATTGCTGAGCTGTTCCTAGAACCTGCTTCCATACCGATGGCTCCATCATCATTATTGCCTACATTTTTCCCCACTGCCAGCTCTTCTTGAAGGTAATCATTAAATTAACAAGAAAGGAAATTTTTTTTCAAGTGGCATTCCTGTGAGGAAAGTGAAGAAGAAAAAAGGCTAACTCATTTGTGCCCAACTCAAGCTTCTGATATTAGTCAGGCTGCTTGGTAATTCAAAAGTGCTGGTGTGTAAAAGGAACTTTATTTAACACTACAGTAAAAACAGATCAGATTTTTCTTTCCCTTCCTGTTTCAGAAGGTATAGACTTCTCAGAGGACTAGGAGTTTTCAAGGGATTCTCTTTCTTTGAGAGAGGCTGCCATTTTTGCCTTTCCTGTGAACCTAAGCTTCTCCTCTGCATCCATGAGGGAGGGACACATCTCACACAGGCAAGTCACATCCAGCAGACATCACTGGACAGAAATCAGTGAATTTCGGGGTATGCGTTGCTTCCTGCTCATCCCACCTCCGCCTCCGGGCCTCGCTAGAAGCTCGCCATCCTGAACTGGGACTTACGCCAGACTCAGGGCACTTCTTCTTTCTGTTGCTTCTAAACTCAGACAGCAGAGAGGGAAGTTGCAGTGCTGAGAGATGCAACTGTGCCTACACACTAAGGTTCTTCCCCCTAAAATCCCCCACAGTTGCTACTGCCAGTTCAGTCCCCAGGCGCAGCCGTGCTGCAGAAGGCGGGATGTGTTGAGATGCAGCCAGGGGTGACTCAGGCACCAGGTTCCCAGCCTTCTTGGGGTGTCCCCTGCCCCTCGTGCCTTGTGCTCATCTAGGATCTTGCTTCTAACACAGCAGTTTGCCAAAGCGATGGTCTCTGCGATCTTGTGACGCCTGTTCCTGGTGGAGCTGGTTGGAAAACCTCAGAACAGCTTTCCATTGGAAAATACAGCCCTGTCAAAATCAAACCGCTCTGCAAACTTGTGTTGGTTTCACTGAAAATGTCATTTAAAAAAGACTAAGTGATGGAGGGATGTTCCAACAGTGTGGGAACATCTCGTTTTGACATTTCCAAGCTAAATGTTTCAATTTCTTCTTTCAAAACGAGTTTTGGTTTCAAAATATTTCATTTTATATTATGTATTACGAAATAATACAACCTGAATAACACGTTTCCATTCAGCTCTAATTAATTTTCTCCACGATGTTCTTGGGGCAGAGAATACTACAGTCCTCATTAGGTGCGAAATTTTCAATCCCCAACACCTAGGAAAACAAAGGTCCCTGAGTGTGCGGGGCTCCCAGCCACGTGATGGAAGTCCAGAGTACGTACATGGTCACCTTTTTAGAGTGTGTGATTATGAAGGAATTTAAGCCTTGTTACCAGCTGAAAGAAAATTGTTCAGTAATAGTGATGAGATCTGAAGGAAGAGATGTGGAAGTAAGCTGTAATGTGCAACCTACTTATAGGTTTACTCCTGCTTTAGCAGGAGGGTTGCACTCCATGATCTCCAGAGGACCCTTCCAGCCCCTATGATTCCAATTCTGTGGACCCTAAGAGCAGACATTCTTACTTTTCTCTTGGTTGCTCCCATTTAGCATATTCCAAAGAAGAACATTGGTCAGATGTCTGCTGGCTGCCCACATTGCTACTGCAGCTGTGACTTCCTTCAATTCTTGTTTCAGAAAGAAGAGGAATGAGGGTAACACACGAAATAATCCAGCTGCTCCTGTGCTGTTCCTCAGCATGTCACCATTTGTGTTCTACTAGCTTTTTTTTTTCCTTCATATTTTTAGGAAAAATAAACATTGTCCATCACTTTACGAATGTTGTATTCCAATAGCAAAGCATTTTATTTATCTATTTAGGTTGATCAGATGTACCTAATGAGTGAGCCTGATGATTTACTTAGCAAAAATCCATATAATGATCAGGTGAGATGGTTCAGTGGTCTCATAAAGATCACATGCATCCTGGTTTTGTGGACTCTGGCGTTCTGTGGCTGCTTGCAAGATTTTCCCATCTCTCCTGGTCAAGAGTCTTTTCTGAAGCCGTCTCATGTGATAAGCTTAGAGGTATTGCTCCTTTGTATCACTTCATCCGTGGTAGATACGAAGAACACACAAGAAATAAAGGCTCTCCCAAGAGGCATTTGGAGGTACACTGTCTTCAAACACCCTCATTCGTGCCCTGTTCACAGGCAAATGGTTTTTCTCAAGGTTTATGTGGCAATTTCTTAACTCATTTTGAAATGAGAGAAAAGATTTGCACTTATGTCAGGTTCCTAATTTAGAAGATTGTCTGCACGTCTCAAAGCATTATCTATACTTGTCTGGCTTAGGAGACTTTGCTGCTAGGATCTCACTGAGAATGAAAGGTGCACAAAACCTCTTCCATGGTTTCACAGCCATAAAATCTTTGGAAAATTGAAGAGGGTCTCCATCAGTTCTGCTTCTGCTTATCCTGAGGGCCATGATAGAAATTCCTATCAAAACAAGACCTTAAATCCTGAGCATTTCCCACTCTGGCTTCCTCTCCCTAATGGGTAGAGCCTGAGCACCTCCAACGATCAGGCACTGCTGTAGCAATAAAAGTGTCTCGTGGGAACACGATTTTTCAGCTTTTTTACATTTTTCTCTATCAAACAGACCACGTTAGGTCGGGATCCAGAAACTGATTAAACAGATTTGCCTGTTCTTTTTTTTTTCAGCAGTATTGAACACCCACAGCTTTCACTGGCCCCAGGAGCTCAGCCTCTCAGAAGGTCCTGCTGTTTGTCTTCCTGTGCTGAGGAGGATAACAGTATCTCACTTCTCTCGCCAATGTGAGGCTTTTCCATTTCAGTGATATGTTCATCAAGGAGGGAACTGTCTCTTAGTAGTAGTTTGTAAGCATCTATTAAAGCCCCAGTCCTGGCTATGACCTGCAGGCACTGTCATGCTGCAAATAATAACAATAAAAACCCAAATGTTATTGCCCAGAAGTAGCTTTACTGTCATCAAAGCAAATAATGAAAAAACCCCAAACACTCAGAAAATGATAGAATCCATGAAAGCGAGTGGGTTACCTGGGGGCTTTGCTAATTATCCAGCTCCATGTGCAGTCAGATGTTGGTCCCTTGTGCAAGGTCGAGCTGACAGCAGGCGGTCCCTGCTCATGTTACAGCTGAGGATGGCAGTGTCCCTGCTCGGGGTTGTCCCCACAGCATGCTTCAGCCTGTTGCTCAGCTGGCCCTGCCCTTTCCCCAGATGTGACCTTGGCTTTTCGACGCAGCCAGCTGGTGAGAATGAGCGATGTGCCGCTGGTTTTTGTGATGCAGATATCCGCCAGCAACGAACAGACCGAGACCACCAACTCTTCTCACCCAGGAAAAGAAACAGCTATCGTATGGAAATGACTTTGCGTCACTACTGCCCCAGAACCAAATTAAAACTGGTGATGCAGCCATTCAAGTCTCTCTGTCCCATCATTAACCACCCCCTGAAGCTCTCCGGTTCCCCAAATATTATTCTCTTCCGCTTCTTGCTTTGTCCTTTTAGGTTGGAGTTGAGCAATGACAAACCAATTTAGTCACTGTTCTGTGTAATTTAGGTTATGAACTCAGTGAGTTAGGAAGATGAGAGAGATGTGTAACACAGTTAAGAATGCATATGTTTTTGTAAAAAAATCTCAACCCATTACTGACAGGGGCGTTAATAGCCCTATCAAACAGAATGTATTTGAGCTCAATCTTTTGCCGTATTGATTTCTGGTAGTGTTTTGCCTATTGTGTTGTGGGTGGCACTGCAGGGCACTAACAAGGTTTTTTCCTTTGCTCTGAAGGCAGTGATGCTGTGCTGTATCACGTTCCTTCTACCAGCTCTGGAGAAAAGAGAACAGTCAGAAGACTGGTGCAAAACCACTGCTTTGAAACAAAGGCTTGCCCAGATCTGTGGCAAGGAGTTGCTTATCTGTCATCTGTTGCCTGCCACACACTTGTTTACGCTTGGGAAAGGATCCTTATCAACGGTGCCCCTCTCCTTCCTTTCTCATTCCCTCTGATGTTGAAGCCTCGGCTCCAGCAGGCTGGAAGGAAGCTTCTGTGCTCTGTGTGAGGCCACAACATGGTGACTGTGGCTGGAGCAGAACAGTATGGCTTCTGTGACTCCAATGGGCCCTGTGCTGCAAACTACTCATTGCTATGTGCTCTGCTCAGTGCAGTTTCAGATCAACTCACTCTGGATATTAGGAAAAATTCTTCTTAGGAAGAGTGGTGGGATGTTGGCACAGGCTGCCCAGGGAAATGGTGGAGTCACCACAGATGTTCAAGAACCATGTGGATGTGGCACTGAGGGACACAGTCAGTGGGCATGGTGGGGGTGGGTTGACTGTTGGACTAGGTGATCTTGGAAGTCTTTTCCAACCTTAATGGTTCTGTGATTCTGTGATATTCTCTGGAACAAATGGCAGCAGTCTTGTGAGCTTTGGGATTCCAATTTGGGAGTCCCTTTTTGTGCAGAGGTTCAATCCCCATCTACAGCTCCAGGTGAGGGTCTGTGAGCTGTTCCATTAAGCATGCAATCAGCTTTGCACATCTACTCCAGCATTTGTGCCTGTTCCTTGGGAATTAAAAGCTGGCTAAGACACATCAACTTCATTTCCCTCTACCACGTGAAAATTACAAAATGCTGCTCTAGGTGAAAAAAGGAGGTCGCCAGAGAGTGTTACTCCTCATGCTGTGTAAGAGAGGATGGGCCTCTTTGACCTTGGGGATGCTGCCTTTGAACCTTATTTTTTATATTTTTCTGACACAAAGGAAATCACTGCTGCTCCTAAGTGATCTTTCAATGCAGAGAAACACCCTCATTAGTTTTTTTTCCCACCTTCTCACCTTCTTTCATTAAACCATACTCTTTACAGTCCCAGCTGAACAGCAGGGAACATTATGAGCTGACTGAAAAGCATTTTCCTTTGTTAACGTGTTTTTTCTTCATCAAGCAATAGAACAGTAATGAGGACACAGATCATCTTTTCATTATAAGTATGCATAGCAAAGTACAAAAGGAAAAAAAAAAAGCGGGTCCCCAACATAAATAAATAAACAACATAGCTGTGTGACCAAGGGAAGAAATGGAGAGAAACAAGATGACAAAGCTTTCCCTTGTGCTCTACCTTTGCTAGTATACAGAGGCATCAAAGTCAGGAAAGTCTCCAAGAGATGTTGGGTGCTCTGAATGCTGCATTTAATGGAAAAAGGCATAGATTGCATCTGCAATTTCTATGCAATGCAAATCGATATCATTCATCAGCATGGCAAAAGGAACCAACAGATAAACAAACAAAACCCAACTGAAAACACGCCTAAGATGACTCCGAAAAAGATTGGCTCTTTCATAGAAATATACAGATTTGTTTTCCCTCTTAACTTTTGTTCGCATTTTCCTTGTCCCTGCTAGATACAAAAACAACCCCTCCTGTCAGGTTTTAAATAGGAACGGTATATATCAGCATACACGTTCAGTTCCAGAAAACAGAAACAATTACAAATCTGGATGAGGGTTGCACATCTCCTAGCTCAGGTTCCCTACACAGTTGAACCGTGTGGAGGAGGCACTGCTTCTGTGTGTGTGCTTCTGTGATGCTTAATAAGGAGAGACCGCTGCTGGAGAATGGAGAGAGAGCTCAGCTGCCCCCGTAACCATAAAACCCAGCTGGGATGAAGATCCATAGCACACTCTCTTGGAGCCATGTTCCTGGGAACCCTGTGGTGTGTGTGCTTAAAGATTTCTGCAGCCTTCCCCTCTGAGGCTGGGTGTCTCAGCAGTGTGGTGGCAGAGGGAAATGCAGTAATCCTGGGTGAGTTGCTCCCCTGCACTTCAGCAGAAACGTGCAGAGATTCTGAAGGAGTAAGAAACACAAACTTCCACCTCTCTTTTGTGCCAAGCTGCACCACAGTCTGGTCCTCAGCAGACAGCCTGGCTGTTTCTTTCACCTCTGCCAGCTTCTCAATGCCTTTTTTATTTATTTATTTATTTATTTTTAGCCATTATTACAATTATTGTGGCTACATTTGCTCATATGGTCAAAGCTTGCTAATGCTATCCATCCCTTCCCCCCGCAAATTATTCATTGTTATGTCACTAGCCTCAGCATAAAATGTACATTTGCGTGCTTGTTTTCATTTAATAAAACCCTTTGGTCACGGAAGCACCATCAGCCCAGGTTGTATTATTTCAGAATATACAGCTAAGATTCTGTGGCATCTGTGTGACTGAGAGCATTTTCAGCTCTGCAAAATGGGGCCAGGGGGAGGTTTTCAAACAGTGGGTTTAAACATCAAACCCCAAAAAGGCAAAGCTGAAGCCTGCTCATCCTTTTCTCTGCTGCAACAAGGGGGAATTGGCTGCCCTGACTGATCACTCCACAGCCCCACACCATCACTGGAAAATAAATCCACTGTAATAGGAGTGAGTTTCTGGGCAAAGACTCACCAGTGCAGCTCACCTGGCAGCACAAAGTATTGACTAAGGAAGGGAACAGGACAAGCAGAAGTTGGGACAGAGGTTCTTCAGATGAAGCCTTACAGTGACCGTTTTGGCATGACCCCATCTTGAAGCCCTGTTGTGAATAGTTGAGTTTTCTCACATGGTTTTGTGATTAGGAAAGGCTTTTTTGACTTCCAAAATCAATTAACTGTGTGAAGAGAATGCTAAAAAAAAAATAATAATGACCGGAATTTTATCTGAAACAAATCAACTAGGCTCTTTGGGAGCACCCTTTCTGTAGGCTAAGGAAAGCTGACTTCTGAGCTCCAGCCTGGGGAGCAGATTCAGTAATAAAATGTGGTCTTTTAATAGCTACTTCCCTACAACATTTAGATTGACAGCTCATATTACAGAATATTTAAAAAACAAACAAACAAAAAAAACCCAAAAAAACAGAAAAGCAAAACAACTGGATCACTTAAGGACTAGAAAAAGGACTAGATCATTTTATTACCCACATTTCGATGCCCTTTTCCTATTTCAGTAGCCGGAGCTTATCGTCTCTTCATCTGTGTTGGCACTGGCTCAAAGGGTCGTATAACCGTCTGAGTCAATAGCAGAGCTTTTAGCACCAGCACCAGGAACCATCTTGGGCAAATGGAATCCTGGATAAATTCTTCAATTTTCCCCCCATCAGCCATTTATAAAAGCAACTTTTATTAAATCCTCAGGTACTTCTCCTGCTGCAGCTGGCAGACCATCTGAGCAGCATTTTCTATTAAACCACAGAAGAAAGAAGCGGAAGGGTTTTATTTACTTCACTGTTGGCTTTCATTTGTTTCTGCAATTCTTGTTTTCTTAAGGGTGACCAAGAAAAGCTGCAACGTATGCTGCAGCATCAGAATTTCTCTGTTCACAGAGATATTTTGAGATGAAAAGATGTTGGACACGTTTAGCCTGTTGGTCAGGGAATTGTTGTCTGGTTAACTTTCTAAGAGTAACACAGAGAGACTGTTTTATACCATTAGCTGATTTGGGAAGCCAGCCTGTTAGACCACGTTTGCCTATTGTATCAAGTAAGAAATGAAATAGTATGATGAGGTATACCTTTCTGACACTGACCACAAACTCGGGATGTCTCCTCTCATTAAAAGTGGTGCATTTGTGGTTAAGTTATTCAAGATGGAAGAGTGGCAAAAGACACAAAGCTCTCTCATGTATGCTCATTTTCTAAAATGTGAAAGTCTTAGCCTGTGTGTGTTTGCTCAAGTAAATTTTGTGCTAGATTCAATGGAATAGAATTGACCTTCAAACAGGAATTTCTATGGCAAGGATCGTGGAGTCAAATTCTGTTGTGCCTGATTTTTGTCCTTTATGCAAGTCTGTGTAACCTGTGCCTCCCACTTGCTTTGTACTCTCCTCCCAACACACACACCTTCACCCCATCGCAGTGGGTATTACTATGGAAACAATTGTGTCCTTGCTATTGTTAAGGGCAGCTGAGTGACATCCAGAAATCCCATATACCCGCACAAAATTGTAATAGTAAATCATCTGACTGGCTATTCTTAGCCATTCTCTTTCTCAGTAAGAGAAGGATGATATATAAAGGGGCATTATATGGAGGATGGAGCAGCTTTTTTTTTTTTTTTTTTTTTTTGGTCCTGGAAATTTACGACTGCTCGACTGAAGCATAAGAGTAAAGGTAAAAAACTCAGAGCATTTTGTGAGCAGCAGAACTAATGAAGCCTGGTTCCCTACAGGTTTGAAGCCTGTGGTCGGGTTCTCTGGTGACTAATAAAGCACTGGCTGTCTGATCACATCTCTTCTGTTAGCTGGGGCATTCAGGGTGTCTCTATGCCATGTGGTCCTCAAATGCTCAACAACATTTGGATTTGGATTGCAGCTTTTTGTCAATGAGGGTACTGACAGTATCTGTCTCATCTACCCACACACCAGTTCTCATTGAACTTGGAGAAATCTAACATCACATCCCTATGTTTCTGTCAGAATTGGTTGAAATAAACAATCAGGTTTGGGAATTATTAGCAGGGAACAGACAGACATAAATACATTGGAAGGGTGCCTTGTGCACCTCTTGGAAACTCAGCCTGAAATTTTGCTTAAATGCTTCTTCCTTCAATTCTTATTCCTTAAATATTAGGATATTTTTCACAGTGAAAGTGATGGAGCTCTGGCTCAGGCTGCCCAGAGCGTGTGTGAAGTCTCTGTCCTTAGGGATACTCACACACCAGATGAGGAAAGCCCTGAGCTACCTGTTATGGCTTCAGAGCTGGATATTACTTGAAAGGTCACTCTGCTTTAGGCTGGACTGGGCCAGATGATCTCCAGAGATCTGTTCTGATCTGAAGTTTCTTAGAATGCCTTGAGTTGGAAGGGACCTTAGAGATCATCTAGTTTCAACACCCATGGAGTTTCTGTGATTTGGTGTTATTTTTTACTTCATATTTCTCTTTCTGCAGCATTCAGTTACCCAGGAAGAATCACAGCCAAGGTCAAATTCTTGGAGGATGTTGTTCTGATAAACAATGCATGCATGCTGGGGTGAGCTAACCCTCCATGTGAAAGTTCAGATTTTTGCTGAGACATACTAAGACTTCTGTGTTGTGTCTTCAGAGTATTTTTTCCTTTTCAGTTCATTTTAGCTGTGTGTAAAGTCACTGTGAAATTTCATGTTTATGTAAAAAGGTCCTCCAGCTTATGCCACCTCCCTGTCTGATAAACTGGAGAATGCCATGCAGGCAACAGGACCCCTGGAGTCAATGTGTCTTACAGATAACAGATGCCTTGTAAATCACTACTTTTCCTGCATAATTCTGGGCTGTGTGCTCTGAAAAACTTTGCTCAAGTGGAAGGAAAAAAAACAGAAGTATGAAACACAACATTTTATTATGTGATTGCCTATCCCAAGTGCAATCAATCTGTCCATTGAGCTGGCAGTGTTTTAGAAGTAGATGAAAATCTCTGCAGATCTGAAGAATCCAAATGTTCTCTGTTGGGATATATTGCTAGACAGCAATGCACAAACATCGTCTACATACAAAAGCATCAGTATTTTTTTTCTTACTCACTTTTTCCTTCAATGGACTTTAGTGCAGTGACAAATGGTAAAATGGTAAATTAGTAATGAGCTGTGTGGACATAATAAAACATGTCCAGCATAACACAAACCTTAATTCTTCATGCAGTATTGCCTTTTGCAGCAGCAAACTCAACTCTGCAGCAATGTTGCTGGTGCTATACGATTGCTTACCTCACGGTAGCAAGGGGGCCCATGGCCAGGTGGGAGAAGCATACTGGTAACACTGAGCTGAGGAGCTCTGCCCCAGGACAACAGGTGGGTGCCAAGAACAGCCAGAGGCAGCACAAGGTATCAATGGGGCAATTATGAGCAGCATGACAAGCAGCTGTCACAGCACACCAGCTGCCTCACCACCAACAGCTCACATTTGAGAGAAGGAAGAAGGAAAATAAGCCACCAACAACTGACCCTCCCCCTCAACCTGCGTTGACAACACTGTGTCTAATCAGAGCTGCTGCATCATTGTTTTTGAGTTACTCCTGTCCTTTTTCACCCCTGCCCGCTTCTCGGTGGATGTTGTACCCTCATTTGTCTGTCATCTCTTGTGATTGTGGCATGAAGGGCACAAAGCAAAAGGCTCCTGACCTCATCAGGAAGGAAGGAGAGTTTTTAGATACTGGGGTCTGTGTGTGACACATTAAGGGCAGGAATAGGAGAATCTTTTTTTTTCTGTAGCACATCCTGGTAATTTTTGCTGAGTTGCACCATTCTTGGTGCAGCAGGGCTGCTGTGAGTGGCACTGCTAGAATTACAGGAATGGGAATGGGAAGTCACTGTGGTCTGACCTTTCAGCATAGGCTGATGCCTTTTTCCATCCCTGGGATATCATAGCAGCAAGCATGCTGGCCAGTATGCTGTGCATAATCACATACCGGGAGTGGCATACAACTCTGTATTAATACTCCTGAGCATAAGTGTCTGCTTGTAGGTGTTGGCATGCAAGGTCTCCAAGTCAGTGAAGACTTATTCAATGGAGTCGGTCCTGGCAGGAGATTCAAGTGATCCATCTCTGGACATACCTAAATGCAGAGCTCGAGTTCAATCCAATCTTCCTTAGAGCATGAAGTAGTTCTGAAATGCTTGGATCTCCTGTAAGTCTAGGTCACACCTGCTGCTTCATGTTAAAAATCTCAGGTGTGTAGGTGCTACACATGCACTTCTGGGAAACTCAGGTGGGCTTTAGGTTTCTAGTTTGGAGCTAATTGAATTGCCCTGCAAACTCAGCTGATGGCCCAGAGTAGCTCTCCACTGGGGGTCTTGGACAGCTGCAGTTAACACCTAAACACCTTCACAAACATGCCAGAATGTTAGTGTCTTTATTCAGAGCTGATTCCACGTTGGATTCTCTTGTAGAGAGTTTCTAGAAAACAATATATAGTTATAATGATAGTTATAATAAAAATCTTAGTACTTACTGCAAGGACACAGCTGTTAGTTGAGGAGCAACTTAAATTAGCACATGCAGAGCTTTGTGTCACTGCAGTAAAATAGCTTTCAATACCTGCCTTAATGAATTTAAAGCTCAGTAATATCCCTGTGCTGCATTGCTGTCTGCACACCTGCAGACTGCTGGTCCTGAGGCTAATGCTGCTATTGAACCACCTCCTCCAGGATCATGAGGTCGCTGCACTTTGTGAGAAGCAAAGATTAACTTGGCGATGTGACCGTGCATTTTCTTAGCTGGTACCAAAGCCATCAATCATCTAAGTCAGGCTTCAAAACACAATGTCCTGCGTTTTCCCTGCAGCTTCTTTTTGGAGAGATGAAGCACATACATCCCACAGCCTGGAATACCCAGAAAAAAAGAAAGACATTTGCTAAATTATGAATGAAATCTATCACTTGACCAGTACTGCTGCTAGCGTGGAAAGCGTCCCCAGCCAGAGGCTGATACCAGGTTTAAGATTGGCTTCGAGCTCAAACTAGCTTCTAAAATATATGTAAAAGGAAAGAAGATGGGCATTTGATGGTTCATTGCCAGGGGATAAGGTTAGTTTGGTGGTTTAAACTCAACACTGAAGAGTTTGGATCTTGATTATTGTTGTCATGATTCTGCTGCTCTCTCTTGCATGAGAAACAAGGCAGTGAGTCCTTCAGCACTGCCTGAGATATCAGAGAACAAGGCTACTCCTGACAAGGATCCTGGCAGGAGGGTGTTGGTGCTAATACTTGCCCCAGATCCAAAAGCAATACAGCACAGCGGTGTTATTTTGCGTTTTTGAACCCAGCAGGTGTCTTTGCTGTGTAGGAAGAGCTTCTTCAGGTGCCTTCATCATTAATTTTCAAGGAGTCTTTGTTGTGGGTTTCAATGTATACATGGCCAAAACTCTTACATGTGAATAATAATTGCTATGTGGAATATATACTAAACAGCAGGGGTATATTATGTTTTCTTGATGTGTTGCTAAGTGTATACCCAACCACAATCACACAGAGCAAATGTGGATTCAGAAGAGGAAGGAATAGTGATTGCAGGCTATAAGGGCATTTGCAAATGACTTGCAAATGTCAGCCAGGCTTTATTTGCATTAACTAATTTTCAAATCAGAAATAAATGGATTTTTGATTGGTTAAATTAAGCAAGACTTGGGAAAAGAATAAGACAAAGGAGAAGCATTTGAAAAAGGTAATTGCACTCTATAAAATCCATGTACATTATGTAAGGATTTAGAAATCAGCTTTGAATTACTGGGTAGTAGAGACAAGCATTTTGAACTGTTTTTCAGAAACCCTTGTAGATTTCAAAAATAATTTAAGGAGGATAAAAGTTGTCCCAGAAATGATGTTAGAAATGTACCCTATATTTTAGTTTATAACAAGGTTCTTAAAAATAATTCCCCTTCTGTGTTACTATTTGAAGTACAGGAATCGGAAGGAAATCTTTCTTGGAATTCAACCAGGTGAAACTGCAAGCAGAATTTTGCAGTTTGAAGACAAGTCCCTCAAGATGTTCATGTTTGCAACTGACCTCCCATTGAAACTGCTGCTACCAGCTGAGGGAGACTGGTACATGAGTCATATGAGGTTTGGTTTACCTCCTGATCACTTGAAATAGATGCATTCTGAAAAAATTATACTCTCTTGTTGAGTGGTGGCTCTTTTACTTTGAAACACAGGCTCTTTGTATTCAGTTCATAGCTTTCCTTTGGCTGCTTCCTCTGTTCTCCTTTTGTGTGCATTGCATTGACATCTCTCTTCCTGTAACTGGATGTAATCCCAGTCCCAGTTCATAATAACAGTGGTGGTGAGAAGTTTTCCAGGGGAAACCCATTATCTGAGGCATTTATAACTAGGCTGGACAAAACAGTTGGAAACGTGTAGGAGGGAGAGGGAACAATTCTACATTGCTGTGGGTTGGGCTGGGTGACCAAAGGGGCCTTTTCTATCTCCAATTGCTATGCTTAGCATGGAAGCACGCAATCTAATGAGCCAGATATTCAGACATCTTCATGCAAACCGTTTTGGCCAGGAAAAATTACATTGGATGTTCAACTTAATGCATCTGAAAGAAAATCAATAGTTTTCCAAAGGCCATAATAAGACAGAAATAGTTCTGGCAGTTCTGGATATTTCTCTGGAAAATTTGTGTCATCACTTATATAAGCAACCAACTATTTCTTGCGTCCAAGTCTATAGTGAGCAATTTTAGTTACTCTTCCCTTCAGACCTTAATTTTTCTGTCTTTATATGGATGTCATTACCATATCTCTGCACTCCTAAGTCTTTTTTTCTTTAAGCCACATGGTTTCCCACCCGTGGATTGCACTCCATATTGCAGAATGTCAAGAAAAGGACCCCCACTTCTGGAAACAGTGTATATGTGTATATATGGAGAAGGGGGAAATCAGATGATGGGCTGTTTCAGCTTCTTCTATCATTCTAACTTCATATAGCATCAAAAATATGAGATGAAGAGCAGTTCTAGGGAAAATTTTGCCTCGTTTGCAAGGAAACATCATGTTCAGAAGATGGTTGAGGACGAGATGTTTCAAAGCTGGACAACAAGAAAATGCTCCTCAGAGGTCATAGTTCAGGAGTTGTGCAAGTGGATACCATCATGACTGGGTTTCATTGGGGCGAGATGAATGATGGCACTGATCTCCTGCCCTGTGTTCTCTTAATGTGAGGATAGGAGAATCCTCATTCATTGCCCCAATAGGCTCACGCTTGGTTCAGTAATCATTTAGGACTTTCCTCATATGCAGCAATTTTGGTACCATAGGGATATGAATGATGTAAGTGGGCACAAAAGCATCTGTGGACATGCTGTGATGCATCACCCTGCTGCATTATCCCCCAGGGTCAGCAGGCGGGTGACAAGCTCTGGATGGTAAAGCAAAGCCACTCAAAAATTCTCCAGAATAATACTTACTTAATGGAAAATAACAGCTTGCTTAAGTTGGAGCACTGAGATGGTCTTGTTGATTTCCACAAATTATTTTCCATTAAAGAAAACACCAAAGCTTTTAAAAATAGGATCCTTTCTTTAAAATCGGACATTTTTCACATGATGTGGTTGGTTTGGAAAAGTTTGATAATCAGTTTCACAAACAAGCTTTCATTTCAAAATGTCGTGTATTTTATATTATTAATAAATTAATGTGTTTTGATCGCTTACGTTGTACTCACTATCATACCAATTGCTGAATCAATTACCAAACCAATTATCTATTACAAATGACCACTTTGCTCTGTTACCAATGGGCAAACCAAATATGAATTACTAAACCAATTAGAGAACCAATTTACAATTTCCATTGTAATTACCAGTCAGTAGTAAGAATTACCCCAATGGCCATTTTGAATAGCAATTGCCAATTAAAATGCCAATTACCGAAGAAAACACCAGTTATAGTAATACTTACCAATTAGAATACTAATGAATTATTGCATTACCATATCTGATATTGTTTATAATTACAATAATTATTATGCTCTATTCATAAATAAAAATTAAATTACAAACTTGAAAAAGCTCTTCAAATCAAAATAATAGAAATAAGACCTTTCAGATGACTGTAATTATATTTCCCCACAAAAATCTTTGCTAAAGGGAATAGTAAACCTGGGGGCTTTTTACAACAACAATGAATGAAAAATATCCCCTGTAGAATGGAAATTTGGGCAGAAAGCCTACTTGCTCCTAGATGCTACAGTGTTTTAGCCTTGGGCATCCTAATCCCGAGTCCCCAGAGTGAGAACCAGGGCTCTGTGGGAGGTCTGGCTGGGTTGTCACAGAGATTGCCACCATAATGGTGGATTGTGCTGGCCTTGGGCTGTCATGCTAGTGGAACAAACCTGGTCTGGGGCTGTGGGGCTCAGTTAGCAGGCATGGATAGGGATGGAGCAGGTCCAGGTTGAATAGGTGCTTCCTGCTTTAGACCTGTAGGAGCTTATCACTAGTGCTTCTAGAATGGGCTTAAGGATTTGATGTACGCAGAACCAAAACTGATGATTTTATTCAGATGTCCATTTCTGACAGGCCTCATCACTAGAATCATTGCTGCAGAACTGCGGCAGCTCCTCTATTTTTGTGGGAACATATGAGCTGAAGGACTACTGCATCACACTATGTGAATATATAACCTACTCCCCAAGCTGTAAGAGATTCCAGCAATACACAGACTATTGCTCATTACATAGAATCTGCAAGTCCATATGTTCAAGTGAGGATGTGTGATATGTTATTCACCCTCACAATAACTTTATAATTACATGTATTTGACTTGGTGAGGCACATAACAGCTCCTAGGTTCCAGCTAGCATGTTGGAGGCTTCTCTCAGAGACCCTAAGTAGTACAAATATTGTTTTTCTTGTGTCTGAGTAGGTCCTGTGGGACACTCAGCACAGAACATAAGCCCTGGCAAAAGCCCATGGGTGATCAATTCTCAAGGGGCTCTTAGCAGATGTCATTACTGACAATTACAGCCATTCAGGGCACAGCTGTTTGACTGACTCAGGGACTCAAGTATTCCCAAAAAGCCCAAGAAAACATCACCGTGGAAGGAATGCAGATCCTGGCAGTGAGAATGGGGGAGGTGAGGGGCGGTGAGGGAGAGAAGGGACAGCATGATTACAGACGATGCTTGTGCCCTGCAGATTCTTGGTTCCTCTAGAGAATGCTAAGGCCCTTGGCCATTTTGGCCTTCCTGGCACACTGTGGGACTTCCTCCAGGCTCTGCCCTCAGCCCTGAACACCCATGACATCTCAGCAGAAGCCACCAGTACTTGGGCTGGCCCCTTCTAGTGAGCTCTGCAGTGCTGGAGCTTGGGGAGGTTAAGGGGAGCCCTGCAGCATTTCTGTTATGAAAAGCAGGAAGGGCAGGAGTGGAGCCAGCACCTTTTCTCAGAGTGTCACAATGTTTGGTAATTCCTGAGAGAAAAGCCTCAGAAAGAAAAATAATAATTTGGATTAGGAGTGAATATGTGGTACAAGAAGAAAGAAAAAAAGAAAAAAAGAAAAATGATCAATGTTCTTCTTGCAATTCTGGCTTCCTAACAAGTACTTAATCTTATGCAGACAGTGTTTAAGTGATCTTTGCCTCTTTCCAAAAATGTGTTATTCTGTTTTTTCACATTTCCTCCTGCAAAGCCTGAAGTTTAAGACTAAATGCTGAGGCTCCTGAAGTTCAGCACAACTTTGAATTTCCCTGTGCAGATTCTGTTTGTGTCCAACAAGCCAGCAGTGGATTTTCCAGCGTGCATTTGACCAGGCAGTGACAAACCATCACTTTTTGCTTACACTTTCGTCTCACTTCGGCATGTCACAGTAGTGAGCTGGCAATATTGCTCACATAACCATCAAAGAGAGAGAGTAATCATCTAGTCCAAACCCTCAGTATAGATAAAAATAAATCCCTGCGCAAAACCACCTTTTCAACAGATCTAAACCAAAAAATGGACTTCTCCTGGACTCTTTAAGCTGAGGGATGAAAGATCATCTCTTCCCTTGCTTTGCATTATCAGAGCATGGACAGTTAATGGAGAAATTCACGGTGCTCTATTATTTCATTCCCACTTCATGAAAAGCTGGATTTAGGAACTACAGAGCTATTAGCCAGCTCAACAAAGTGGTTTCACAGGAATTTTTGGTGCCTATTTGTCTGCTTCCATTCTTAGCTCTTTTAGAAAAAATTAAGTAAATGTAATGGATTCATGCTGCTAATGGGTCCATTCTGCTCTGCTTTTTCTTACCACATCTCTAAAAGATTGATCTTCTTTGTCATATTTGCAACTTTAGTGGAAAAGACTACAGATCTGTAATGTGATTTTCTTATCTACATTTGATCAGTGAACAAAAAAACCCACCAACCCTCAAGCATCATGTGAGGAAATACAAGATTGCCCTCTTCATTTTGTCTTCCAGGTGAGTTATCAGTTTGAAAAACAAAAATGTGTTTCCCTTGGAAGGACCACATAGCGTGAATTTATCAGTCTACAAACATAACTATTTATTGTATTGTCTTAGTGGCTTAGGGTACAATTTTTCTTTCAATCACTTAATGAGAAAAATCAATAAAACTGTAAACCCTATTAATGTGCTAAGTTGGTAAGGGACATAGTAGGCAGGTCTTGTAAAGGGCATAGGAAAATTTTGGCAACGCAGTTCAGGTACAAGAGCTTATAAACCTGTGTTTGCTCCTGCAGGTGCCTCAAATCTTTAGCTACATTTCTGACAGCTATATTCCCTTGGATCCTTAAGTACCTGAGCACCTTATCGCAGCTTAGCAACTGAGTCCTTACTGCATGGTTAAGCCCTGTGATATCCACAGACTGTGTATTTCCTGGGTGTTCCAGACAGGAAAATGGATTCTGAGCACAAAATGGGGATGAAGTAAATAGGGGTATAACTGATTTATCTTCCAGTGAAAACAATTACCCTAGCCATGGCAAATACAGGATTAGTTCCTCTCCTGCTGCAGAAGTTCAGATCCACTTTTCTCGCCTCTCTGCAGAGTACTGTGTCCTTGTATCTTGCCTAAAACAGCCCCATGGGGCAACCATCGGCACCATGCTGGGAGAAAGTCAGATTTAACAAATTCCATATCTGGTTCTGAAGAATGAACAGTTTTAAGAGGAGGGATAGGGGGTCCCTTCCTTTCCCTTTTGAATTGTTACCAAGTGAAATTCTTCTAACAAACACACACAGGTCTAATTGTCAACTGACTCCTTCCCACAGCATAGGCATGCATCCATATCCTACAAGGTGGTACCATTAAATTATATGGCCAGCAACAGTGTTTCCTATCAGGTGACCTGCACATTGACCTGTTGACTCTATTGGCTTTTATTCAGTGATGCTTTGTGCTGTGTGAGGATCTCGGCACCTCTGGTTGGCCCTGCAGACCAGGCACCTCCAAGTCCAGGAGCAGGATCCATGAATGTGGGCAACATGTTGACCGTGAGCCAGCAGTGTGGCCCTGTGGCCAAGGAGGCCAATGGTATCCTGGGGTGCATTAAAAAGAACATTGCCAGTATATCAAGGGAGGTGATCCTCTCCCTCTACTCTACCTTGGTAAGGACATATTTAGAATACTGTGACCAGTTCTGGGCTCCCCAATTGTAAAAAGTTGGGGATCTCCTAGGAGTCCAGCAGTGGACCACTAAGATGATAAAAGACCTGGAGCATCTCCTGTGTGACTAAAGGCTGAGTAACCTGTGTTTGTTCAGCCTGGGGAAAAGAAAACTGAGGAAAGATCTGAATAATGTTTGTAAATATCTAAAGGGAGGTGGAAGGCAAATGGATGAGCCTGGGCTCTTCTCAGTGGTGCATAGTGATAGGATAAGAAGTAACGGCCTAAGACTTGAACACAGGAAGTTCAGCGCCAACATGCAGAACTTCTTTATGGTAAGAATGATGGAGCACTGGAACAGATTGCACAGAGAGCTTGTGGAGTCATCTTCTTCTGTGGAGATATTCAAGACTCATCTGGACGTCTACTTATGCAACCTACTGTAGAGTACCTGCTTTGGCAGGGGGGTTGAACTCGATGATCTCTTGAAGTCCTGTCCAACCCCTGTGATTCTGTGAATTCTTTCCACCCTGAAATCCTTACCCCAGCTCCATCATAGCAGGCAGCCTTTAAGTCATCCTCCAGGTGTTCTGCTTGACTTGCAGGCCTCGCTGTGGAAGAAAACCAGAGCACTGGGCTCTGGTCTAGTGCCTGGAGGACCCCTTGTTTTGCTCCCTGCTCCTTGCCTCTGTTTCTCTTCCTGGACAAACACTTCTGCCTTGATCTGGCAGGAAAGGGTGGGAGCTCTGTGCAAATCCACAAAGCAGTGTGCCTGTTGAAGCTGGGAGCTGGTGTCAGCTCCCCGGAGAGTGAAAAGACCTGTCACATAGGGCCTGGCACCATTAGATGCCAGTGACAGCAATTGCAGTGGAGGAGCTGTGAGGTGTAGGACTGGCTGTGTCACAACCTTTTGTCACCACGCATACGTACCCTGCTCCTGAATGCATGAAATGCAGGCAGGAGAGCCAGGATGATGTTTTATGCAAGCTTTGCCTTTCCAAACAGCACAACTGGACTCATGGGGACACTGCTGAGGTCAATAGGCCTGAAACTTTGCCTGTGTGCTACCCCCAAAAACAATTAATTTGGTGTTGGTTCCCTTTTTCACATCTTTGTTATTGAGGGGGAAACACCCCACTTTCCAAAAGGAGCTGGCCAGCTGGGAGAGCCACTTGCAGCAAGCTTGGAAGCCATGTGCTGGCCCTGCATGCCAGCCGTGCCCCTCCTAACAGCTCTGTCACCGGCAGCTGGTGAGAGATACGGGTGTCTCAGATCCCACACTAGCCTGCTTGGAACACAAGGCAGACATTGCAAAGCAAGCTCCTGCTGGCTTATTTTTGGGACTGAGAGGATATCCGTATTATCGAGGCTTGTCAGCAGCATAACCGTGGCAGCAGCAGAGCCAGTGTGCTGGGCTAACACTTCTGCAAAGAGCTGGTGGGCTGGGGTTTTGTCCTCCTGCAGCATCCTACAGCCTGTGAGGGGATCCTCGCTCCTTCAGCACACACTTAGTGAAACCCAGCTGGCTGAAGGAGGATTGAATTTTGGTCTCCTCAACCTTGAAAACATTCCCTTGGCTTCTCACCGCCCACATGTGCTGCATGAATTCATACACATACACAAATAAGAAAATACAGTCATAGATGAGTGCATACACACAGAAACATACGCTTGTACCTGCATGGGTTTTGTGGAGTAACTATAATATTAAACTATAAAGGACCAGCCTTTTGTATCAGTGCTAAAGATTGAAGCTCACCAGCCCACATTTTATCATCTCAGTTCTCCAAATGTTGTCAGGTCCTATGCTGCCACCTTCATTCTTTTGTTTCAGAAGCCCTGTGCTTACCTGTAGAATTGACAGATAATTACAAATATTGACTGGCTTTAAGGCATGGAGCAATAAAACATCGCCTAGGGGAAAAAAAACGTGCTCTTTAACTTGTCATACATTGCCCGAAGGCAGAGAGTCAGCAGAAAACACACAATCAAAAGGAACTATTTTTACCCAAAAGATAACTTCATTTCCCACTCTTATCCTCAGAGACAGCGCCTGTTTGTTGTTATTACTTGGTGTGCCCAACTATGCAAGGCACACTGTGCAAGGCACTGCACAGAATGCATCAGTGCTGTTGATTTTCTCTTCTCTGAAGACTGCCTCCTGGAGCAGGCTCTGGGGAAGAGGACAAGCCACAAAGTCCTGTCTGCTTCCAGGAACATCCCACAAAGAGGAGAGCGAAGGATGCACTGGGCTCCTCTTGCATAGGGAGCCTCTGCAGCATGCTCAGGATGGGTCAGAATTGCTGATCCAGTTCATGGGGCAGCTCCACTGCTCTGTGCTGCCACAGCTCCTTGCTTCAAATCCATGGTGAGGAGCAGGAGATGACAGAAAAAAACATGCCTGCAGTTATCAGCAACATTCTGTTCCTAATTCTGGTCTCCCTGGATAGCCGATACTTTGCATCCCAGAGGGCTGGTATTTCTCCACAGCATCTTCTTGCTGCTGGCACCTGCACTTTATGTTCTGAGTCAGACATCCATGCTATATTGGCACACACAGTACCATTCTCTATGGCCAATAAGAATGTGTTTGCGCCTGTGTTCTTGGAAATGAGTTCCCATCTCTCCTCGACAGTATTTAGCTTCTGAGTTACTGCTCAGATGGGAGGTAATTAGGTCCTACCAGGGGTCTGGCTTTACTGCTACCTCTGAATCTAAACAGATGCGAGACACATAGCTCACATCCTCCGTCCCTGAGAGCTGTATCCAGCATTTACCTCACTGGCCTTGCTCCTCTCCCCTTGGAGAAGGCACTACCAGCCTTTGTGTTGCAGCTGCAGCTAGGACTCCTGTGAAGCAGAAAGTTGCTGGCATAGATGTAACACTGTCAGCACAACACACTTATCCCTCAGGCTACTTCTCTGCCATCTCTAATGCAAGCGGTGCTGTCTTTTATAACAGCAGCAGTGAGTGCATTAGCAGGGTGTGCTCTCTCACCTCTCCGTACAGATGGAGCAGGGAGCCCGCCACAGGCCTGTGATCCCAGCGCAGGCTCACGGGGATCAGAAAAGTCAACATATTATAGGAAACACCTGGAGGCTGTAACCGCAGGATGTCAGTGAGCATCTGTAGTGACTTTCCAGGTCCTTCAGTGTCACCACTGAAGCTGGAGTAGCCAGTGCTTGATACCTGGAGATCAGCACCCACACAGCTAAACCATTAAAAGCAAAGGCGGGGTTATTGCAGTGAGCATGTAAGCACATTATCAGGATCACTAGGTATAAAAGGGCTCTCGTGCTCTTTAGCTTCTCTTGTACTCTTGGTACACGCCTGTCTTGACTCCAACAATAAATCCTTGTTTGTGCTCAACAGGTCATGCTGCCCCGATGATGCACATACATATTTTTTAACCGTTTGGATTCTGCTTTTGTAATTAACCCAATATGCTGAAACCTCCTTTGCTAATTCTGTGATATATGCTGAAGAAGAAGTAAATCTAAGAGCCTCTAATAGCAATCCACAGAACATGGCAGCCAGGATGAACATGATTTCTAAGTGTCATTTCATCCTCAGTGTACAGACACATTGTCTGTAGTTGACATGATATACAATTAGAAATATTCACACTTATCTATTTGCACACATTTATACATAAGCACTCTTATGTACATGTGTATGTCTTACATAAAATCACAGACTCATAGAATAATTTAGGTTGGCAAATACCTCTAAGATCAAGTCCGAATGCTGAGGAATAGATGGCAACTTGGAATATACAGAGCCTACTATACTAAGAAACTTAACACACCCACCTTACTAGGTGGAGACAGCTTATCAGAACCTGTGTATTTTGAAGTATAGAAACTCTTGGCCAGATAACAATCCCATAATCTCCCACTTTCTCCACTGAAAGAGCAATGCTAGAGCTCTGACATAAGCCCACAAAAGCAAAAAAATTTCAAAGTTAAAGCTTCCATTCTCTGAATGTCTGCAATATATCATACTTCAACCTAAAGATTGCTTCAATATTAGATACAACTGACAGAATTAAGGTCTGAATGGAAGATGTATCTCAGAGGATTTCTGCGTGGTGTTAAGAGAAAGAATACTACTGAATTTTCAAAAGCAAATCTAGCAGAGAAAAGTATTTGTATGCACATAGGTTGTTCTGAAAGTAATGCCTTCTATTTATTTCATGGAAACTGCAACAGATACAAAGAGCATGATAACACTATTTGATAGTGCAAATTCTTAGCTTCAAAACGCTACTTTTCAACTTAGTTACCACTGTTAGCTATGCATCTTTGCTACTGACGAATGAGAGCCTCAGTCATTGCGTTTGTAAAAATCCACACCACTGGAGGTGATACAGTTTCTCAGCAGCTATGATGGTGTTGTTTCTAGGAAAAGTTGCCTATGCAGTCCATCTTTCATGAGCTCAAACAAATGGAAGTCAGAAGGTGCCAAATCCAGTCTATATGGTGGATGTAGTAGAATATTCCAACTAAGGCTGCAAATGTGCTCCATGGTCTTCAAGCTGGTATGGGGCTCTGGTGTCATCATGCTTTAAGAGAAATGTTGTCTTCTCCAGCCTTGCACTGGAAGGCAGAGCCTTCAGCTTAGTCAACTTTGTGATGTAGTGGTCAGATGGTTTGATAGTTTGTCTGGGTTCCAGGAAATTTGGAATAAGAACTCTTTTCTATCCCAAGAGACAGTGCATATCACTTTACCCACTGAGGGCTGCGTCTTGAGTTCTTTCTTCAGTGGGGGATTTACATGTCATCAACCCACGGACTGCTGTTTTGACATCTTATCGCTGGTGATGATGAAATCCAGACAGATGTCACCTGCAGCCTTGTCCAGGTTCAGTAGTTCCTAACAAGCTTGCATATGGCGTTCTTTCTGTTCCTATGTGAGTATCTGTGGACCCCTCTGGTGCAATCTTTGCCATATATCAACATTTCCACTATTATTTCCAACACTGAAACTGATTATTCAGCTCTGTACACAATTCACTGGTCATAATCTGCTGATTTGCACAGGTGAGCTGATTGAGGCTCTCTTCATTTTGTGGTGTGACAGCTGTGCACGGCTGTCTGGAATGCTGCTTGTCCTACTGAAACACACCACTACTGAAACCAGCTATTACTGAAGCACACCACCCAACACCTCATTGAGCTCACAGCCACTGTTTGGTCTTGGTAAACATTCAGTGACTGTCGATGAATGTCGATGGGGGCAGTGTTTTTGCATGGAGGAATTCACTGCCACACCATTGATTCATCTGCACTTCCATGTCAGATGCCAACTTGTTAGATTGCCCCTATGCTGCCATGTGTCGCACAGCAACAATATGTAACAGAATATTGTTGGGAAGGTTCAGCCTCTACTGCCATCCCACCAACATCCTCCTCTGACAGCATAGGCCAATATGATAAAATAGAAGGCATTACTTTTTCAGCAGCCCTCATAGAAAGAAAAAAGGGCTTTCCTTGTTTCATAACTCCAGGCCCAGCTGTGCAGGCATGGTTACACACATTCACATATACATGTGCCTGCACACTGCTAACAGAGGTCGTGTCTGGTTTTTTTAGGTATACTTTTGTTCATGCATTGAAAATCTGCTCTTACTATTCATTTACAGGCTTTCTCCTTAAACCTTCCATTCAACTTTACCTACCTACAGATTTTTTTCTTTGCAGTTATGAATTTCTATCACAAAGTTATTACTTGCATGGAATATTCCAGTGTTGTAATTTACATTACAGTTTGATTTCAGGATATTTAAGAGCAAAGCTGACTAACGATTGACTCTGTTCCTTTCTCACGGGAGGATGGCTGGCCCATACATTTTAAAATGTAGTATTTCTCATTCATTTCAGTCATTTCACCTTTCATCAGTTGATAATGATGCTCAATGTCATATTCAACCATTAATCCGCTGAAACCAAGGATGAAAATAGATGTCTTGGGCCGCATTGTTTAAATATGGGAAAACGGCCAAATTTCAAGGATTAAGAGACTTGCATTTGGCTGACTGTTCAGCTAGTGCAGTGTTGGTAAGTTGCACTATTAGTGCTGAAAAACATCTTCCAGAATCTCCATCTTGCTAAAAATTGTAATATCTCAATGCTTTTTAGCACCACAGCGAAGAAGAAAGTCTTCCCTAGAATGTGATCATTGAGAAATATGAAAGGTTAACCTTTCCCATGCTGCAGAAGGTCAAACGTACCCCCTTCCTGGGGATTGGTGCCCTGGTAATTCAAGCTACAACAAAACATATGCCTTTGCCTCTCTTCTCCCTTAACCCTGGCTGTTCTTAGGGTTTCCTGCAGGACTCCCATCTGTTAGACCAGTCATTTCTCTGATGTGTGTATACAGCAATTGCTATAATTATCTAGGCATAGATATGTAAAAGATAGATAATATACATAAATGATGAAGATACATGTATATTCATGCATGCGTACCTACACATCTGTAATTCCAAACTTTTTGAATCCTCTGACAGAAATACCATTGATTCCAACAGACCAGCTTTACGTGCCTGAGTTTATTTGCAGGTGCGATTGAATGGTGTGTTAGCAGCAGCATTGATCTGAAATTGTCTAACAGAATAATCTCCCATTAGAAAGTGCCACTTTGCCCAAAAGGAAGTATTTCATGAAAATGCACTAATTATGATGTCATTTCTCTTTGTAGACAGAAATTTTTAAAAAGTATATTGATTGGATCAGAATGTCACCCATTTTGGACATTTTTGGGACGGAACAAACTGATACTTTTTTCAAACTACTTCACATTTTAAAAAGTTTACATAGAGTCTGATACATTTTTCTTAATTAAAGTATCAGAACGCAACATGGCGAATTTTTCGAAATAGAAATCCTTGGCCAACACAAAATATTTCTTAATTTGATGGAAATGGTTTGGGGAGAAAATTCAGGATTTTTTGTAATATTTTGCTCTTTTTTAATGGTGCAATTCCTAGCAAAACACAGTCCCAAAGAAGCTAAATCCATCCAACCATATCTTAGGCAGATTTTCCACAGGGCCAGGCTTGAAAAGCGTGATCAAACCTGGAAAGCAGAAGAGAGCTCACTGGCTGTGTTCCCATTGGTAGGTCACAGAGAGCTATAGAGACCTTGTCCCTACTGTGTCCCAGCCTTGTGCCTCTGGGTGCCCTGGGGACCTTCTCCACGCACTATTGACACTAATGGGAGCTGACTTAGGTTCTCATGCTGGAACATTCGAGGACAGAGCTCCTGTCAATCCATGCCTCTTTAAACCTTCATCATGTTGTTTGCTCTTAGCCAACACCAACATCACCCCGACAAGAGGGGAAGAAACTGCTTGCACTGCTTTTTGAAAGTGGCATAATGAAACAATGGTCTTCTTTTCTGAAGGACTTGCCAGGAAGAGGCTATTCAATTTTTTTTCCCTTATCCTTTAGAAACATTTTGAATAGATTTGCAATATCTCATCTGCTGCTAGACATGCTACATGGCACTGTGTAAGTGGGTTGCATTCGTTGCTGAATAAAAGAACAGTATGTCACGAACCTCTCATTATTTTAATTTTGATATCTATAGTTGGCATTTCAAGTTGATGAAAGACATGTACTATTCACAACAAAATTGTATTGTTTTACTTATTTTGAAATGTTTTCACAGTGAAAAAAATGTCCATATTTGAGTCCTCAATTTTCCATTGCACATAGACAATTTTATTGTCAGGTTGGTAGTTACAAGATTATGTCTTTTCTGAAAATGTTGAGAAACCTGTCATATTGTAGATAAATTTCGATCTCATCAGCAGCAGAAATTCCAAAATACTCTTCAAGTGATGCTATTATGAGCAGCAGAATCAATCCATTAGTTCAGAAGTAGACGGGATTAGGGAAAAAAGTTAAAGAAAAATAGCACCGCTCACACATGGAAATTAAAACAGTCACTGATGACTCCACAAAGAGACAGCTCAAATTATACTCACAATTATCAGGTAGAAGACTGCAAATTATACTCCCAGTTCACAAAGAAAAAGCAATCTAGAGGAGAAGTGTTGATTTACATAATCAATATGATACAAATTCAGGGAGGCCACTTTTCAGCACACACACACAAAAAAGAAAGCAGAGGAGGAGATTGGATTTGCACTAGGCAGATAATGGAGGAAGAACCCTGCAGAGAGAAAACTGAGATAAAAGAGAAGAGACTTGAGAGGGAGGAGGCAGGACAGCACTAACTTGCCTGAGTGCCAGCCCAGGTGCTGGCTCTGAGAAAGCTCTGCAGTGAGGAATTATTTAAGGCATCTTTCAAGTTTCACATCATCCCAAATGGAGAGTATGCTCTTGGATTGTCTTCTTGTAGCCTAATGTGTTATTTATTGGAAGTCAGAAGCACCTGATAGCTTTGAGCAGTTATAGGCATCTACTCAACACTCTGTTTAATCCAATATTCAATTTTTAAATTGTAATATGTGATTACAATTACAATATTTAATTATAATTACAATATTCAATGTACTTTTGTGTTGTGATGAGACAGTGAATCAAATCTTTTTAGTCCCTACTTCTTTTTATGGTGTACAGGCACCAGGAGATGGGTTAGCAGCCCAAGCAGTTGAGAAGCACACCACAAGCTCAAGCATGCTGAAAGAGTCGTTCCCTGATCATCAGAAAAAGTAAATGTCTCACAGTTATTCTCAGACAAACGTTTCTACCTTCAGCCTCTCGCTGCTAGGGAGAAACTGAGCCTTCCCATACGTCTCTGAAGCCTGCACCATTATGCAGATGTAGCCTAAAAAATGATGAAAATTTTCAGCTATAAGACCAAGTGAACCTGCAAAACCAGGATTAGTGAGAAAGGACTCAGCTGTGTGGATTCTGATTTGGCCACAATACAGTTCCCTCCAAAGGTGGTAGGTGATTCCCGCAGAGCAGTGAGCACTGAGCATCAGGTTCTAGGTCCTGCAGGGTAGGATTTGGACTCTTTTCACATTCTGAAAAGAGCATTCAGTGGCTTTAATGTATTCAGTGTATCAAAAGATACATTTGTGGCTTTAAGCATACTTCTATGGTTCATTGGAGCCACTGGGACTTGGTCAGATCAACTGTGGGACCAGATCGGATGGTCTTATGGAAAGCAGTGATGAGACTGAGTGTGCTAGAGTGGGGGACAAGCTCTGGGACTCTTTGCTTCCAGGCTTCAGCCCTTGCGTGTTCCTCCCTGGGAAGATGTCCCAAGACACAAGCTGCAGCAAGTGCAATTGTGTGCATATGCGAAGAGGTCATGTTGAACTTTTTTCTTTGTTCAAAGCAGCTGAGTCAGTAGATTGGGTTGTGAAAACATATTTTGGTCCTGTGACAGAACTTCCTCCTTCTTCCATTGGCAAAACTCCTTCTGACTTCCATCAGGTGGTCCCGGCCCAAGCATCCTCCCAGCTGCAGGAGCACTGCTGGGTCCCACAGGGATGCTATGAGCTGGCAGCTGTGGGACCAGACCTCAGCACACACTGGTATTCACAGCTTTGCAAGGAAGCTAAAAATAAATTTACAGGAAAATAGTGCATTCTTTCTAATCTGAGTCAAACCTAAAAATTAATCAGCTATAATTATCAAACTTAATTTAATTAAAACTAGCTACTCGCCATCTGGTGTTATTTGTATAAATTTGGAAATCTACTATTTCATATTAAATTCCTCCATTTGACAAATTTTGTTAGAGAATATATTTCTCCACTATAATCATTATGTAATTAATCATTCTACAAATTATATTTCCTACCACTCGATATAAATATACTTTGTATAATAACAGGGCAGATGATCAGCTACTTTTTTCATCAGAACTGGATTTAGAATTAAGACTTGCGACATCAATAAAAATATTTCACTGAAGTGGAAAGATGTGTGATGAGGCAAAATTTTGTTCCCCAGCTTGGTCATTGAGAGTATAAATGACAACTCAATTTAATTTTTTTTCTACGTATGTGTAAGTTTATGTACAGACATACACTACTATAAATATGACATAATGTATGTACACAGTATCTAAAAGCCAATGAAAAAGAAGAGTTAGATTTGAGGAACATTTTCTTAATTCAGTGTGGAAATACACTCAAGATATTTAAAATTCTATCATCAAAAATACATTTGCCTTTGTCTCCAAAGATATGTAATGATAATGTATACACTGATATGTAAAACTCATGCTAAAATAATGAAGACAACATCATGAGAAGACAGTGAATTGATCAACGCTGAAACATGAAGGTTTGACACATCTGACATGTCAGGATGTGACTTCCTTAGAAGTCTTTAGCTCACTGACTTCTTTAGAAATGCTCATAATTTTTGACATGTAGGTATTTCTGAAAGAAAGTGAGGCAATGTCTAAGTGTCATTAAAAATTCCATAATACGTTTTCAGCTGGAAGTGTTCATAGAATGAAATCCCTGTATACATGGGAAACTCAGGATGGAGAGGAATGACAGTGAAATATCAAGGCTGCTAAATAAGTGTAGTTTAGGGCACAGACTATCTCAAGCAGATTTGGAGACATGGCAATAATGCCAACTTGTCAGCTCATCCGCTATATGAATTTGAGGTAATCTCTTCATAGAGTCAT
The DNA here is from genome assembly GCF_019238085.1 of Lagopus leucura. NCBI lineage: Eukaryota > Metazoa > Chordata > Aves > Galliformes > Phasianidae > Lagopus > Lagopus leucura. The sequence continues at coordinate 28,092,107 of NW_024962252.1, forward strand.
AGAATTGAAGAATCACAGAATTGCTTGGGTTGGAAGATACCTTAAAGACTACTTGGTTCCAACTCCTCTGTCGTGGGTAGAGACCACTTCCACTAGATCAGGTTGCCAAAAGTCCCATCCAACCTGGCCTTGAGAAATTTCAGCAATGGGACATTCACAGCTTTTCTGGACGGTCTGCTCCAGTGCCTCATCAGCCTCATTGTGAAGAATTTCTTCCTAAAATCTAATCTATATTTCCACTCTTTTAGTTTAAAGCTGTTATCCCTTGTCTTATGGTTACACTCCCTGATAAAGAGTCCCTCTCCTTATGTTCCTCAAGTGTTTTGCCTATGTGAACGGTAAGTGGATGGCTCTCCAGCTACAGATGTGCAGCACTTAGGCTAAGAGGGGAGCTCATAGTGGCAGCCTTGAGATAGCTCTGCAAAAACAATAGCAGCCCAACACAAAAGACTAAATTCACTGTTCAGAGAATTGAAAGGAATCACAGAATTCCATCAAGGCTGGGGGTGGCAGGGACCTCAGAGTCCATCTGGCCCAACCTGTGCCCAAGCAGGGACACCTGGAGCAGAGTGCTCAGGTGGCTTCTGAAGAGCTCCAAAAAGAGACTCCACAGCCTCTGGGCAGCCTGTGCCACTGTTCTGTCACCTGTGCAGCACAGAAATCCTTCTTGATGGTCAGATGAAAATAAAGAAAAAAAGCAGGGGAAATAAAAATTCCTCCTTAAATCTTAAAAAAAAAAGTGTTTTCAAAAATGCACTTCCACCCACGGTTCAGCTTCCTGTCACTTATGACTGCAAAACCATCAGATAGTCCCCAGGTCACTTTATTTGCAATAGCACTGGATTCCCTAAAAGTAAATGCAGGGGCTCCCTAAGCCATCCACAGTAACTGGAGACCTTCCTCAGGGTGAACTTTTATTTGTAATAACATCATTTAGAAACAATAAAGGAAAAAAGGGTTTGTTTTTAGCTTGTTCAGTGTGTAATTATTTCCTTCATAGGAGTCTCAACTGTTTTAATTTTTGGGGGGCTTCTGAGAACATGAGATACTTCCACCCCTCTTTCCTTCACATGACACCTGTGCTTTGCCCTCACCAGCAGTATTTATAGAAAAGCTCACATCAGCATGCAACTCATCACGTTTGATATTTTTGTATTTAATGGTGAAATGAATCCAGCAAGGACAGGTTTGTTTAGTGGCTGTTGGACTTGGTCTTGGTGAAAGCCTGAAACCACTGAGGCTCTTTGGTATCCTGGAGAGAGATTTTCAGATGTACACAGAGAATGCAACATGACAAACTGTGAGATTTGGTTAAATTGGGACTGTTAATTATAGCAGTTTAAATTGGGTTCTGACTCAGATTTTGAATTCCTAGTGGCAAGATGACAGCCTGGAGAAGGTGTTTGCAAATGGCTGACTCAGAGGATGATGATCAGCACAACGATGCCTTCTGCCCATACTAGTACTATGTGTTTGTAGGAGCAGTGATGCATGGCGATGGTTGCCAGCCCAGCTCCACCCCTTGGTACGTCCATCAGAGATTATGAAGCCTGGAAAGACGTAGTGAGCAAGTGAAGGAGGGAACATATCAACTGGGTGAAAACTGAATGGCAATCTGCCATCTCTCTTAGTACTGTCTGCTTTCCATGTGTAATGCTGATTTTCCAGATGTTTCTATGGATATCCACCTGCTTCTGACTTGAGCTGATGAAATGGCTTCTGAGCTAAGAGCAAGCAAGCATTTCCTAAATCCTATGTGAATCAGAGAGGCTGAATTTCTACTTGGTTCTCTGAATTATGAGTCACCATGCAAGGCTGTGGTCTTCCAGTCACACTTCCAGGAGGATGAGCATGTGGAAAAGCTGCCTGGAAAGGAGATCACAAACTTGCCTTAATCCTGGCCAAATGCCCTACAAATAGAGCCTTCCTCCCAGAAATACTGAAGGATCTCAATGCTATCATCTCCCAAAGGCGCTTTTGCTTTTTTTTTTTTCCTACCAGTTGTCCTCAAAGTCCTTTCATTCATGGTTTCATGCAAAATGAAAATGTCCAAGGTCTGCTTCCTTGTACTCACAGTGCTGATCAACTAAACTGTTTGCCGAAATTAATTTGTAAGCATTATAAGTGACTAATTTCCATAACTGTACATGCATGCGGGGGTCAAAATGTAATACCAGATGAATAACGTCGCTAACTTGTGTTTTGATCTTAGAAATCCTCGTACCTGTGCTGTGTGGGTGCACTGTCAGCTATCCACCAAGCAGCAGCAGAGGAGATTTGTCATGAGGTGATTGCGGCTGATCCAGAAGCCAAGGAGCGCATGTGCTGAAATATGTCACTTACCACTTGCATGTAGAAATGCTGCGCCGTTCCTGAAATGATTGTTTTCAAATTTCTGTCTCTGCTCTAATAATTATTAGAATGGAGAGACTAATATATTTAATGAATTACTGGTTATCATCCACTGAATAGCTACGAACAGATTGTGATTCCCCAGTCTATTTGCTATTCAAATGAATTCAACAGATACCTTTTCTAATCTTGAACTCAGTGGATTGAAAGCAAATATCCACAGTGCATAGTTGGTGGCGGTCTGATAAATCTTATGCATGGTATCTTTTTCCTGTCAGGAATAGTGTGGGAACACCTAGCTATATGCTAGCTTATGCAAACACACAATTTGGCTTTCACATGAACTTACACATGGCTTTAAACACTGTTTCCTCATCCTTTTCTATTTTTTCATTTTTTTTTTTTTTTATTACTGAAGGTCTATTTCCCAGACTGTCACAGGAAACGAACACAAAAGGAATTTAAATGGGGCCATAGCAAACTTATTTACTCTTTTTCTTTTCCTATGGTGTATCTTTGAACAGACTGTGATAGAGGCCCTGATGCAGAAAGTTGATTTATGATAAGCTTAGCTTCAGAAGTGTTGCCCTGCTGCCATTGCATTCAGTGTGATTGTGCAAGCAAGAAATGAAGTATGAGCATTGCCTTGGGAAGATCAGGGCCTAAACTAAGATTACCTGAAAACTTTTTGAATTATTTAGTTCTAACCATCACTTTTTGTACACTACTGAAAGAGCTAAGTCTATTATCATTACTTCCCAGTCCTCCAGACAACCTGAACCATGAATTATTGTCACTGTTCACCTGTACAAATAAAAAACAATCCACAAATCTATACACTGGCATATACTGTGTAAGGAAACATGCCTGAGAGAGACTAACTCTGGACAAAGGAGCATCAACTGTGGATTTCCTACAGTCCTTTTCTCAGTTTAATTCATCCCCAAGTTCTTCTTCTTTAACCTTAATATTTCTAATTTCAGAGTTGATTTTTCAGAGTTGATTTTTATACCTCATTTGTATAACCAAGATACTATAATCACAATATAATTGTGTATAATCAATAGATATCAAGATGTTATAATCACAATATAATCAAGAGAGTAAGGCAATGCAGACAACGATCACAAAAGAGAATAAGTGGAAGAGCTTACCCTTGGGTTGAGCTCACCAGAAGACACCAAGAGAGGTGATCTCCAGAAGAGATCCTTCCCCTCTGGTAGCCAGCTCTTAAATAGGTCCAGGAGGGGTGCAGCCTGGCTCCACCCCTTCCAGCAGCACAGGTGAATTGCCTTCACCTGTGCTCCTCTGGCTGACTCATGGCTCACCTCAGGTGATTAATCAGAGGTTCAGGCTGTGACTCAGCAGTTCCCATACACTCATTACAAGTAAGAACAGTTCCCAAGGGCTCCCATCAGGGTTTCACAGAGTTGTAGCTACCAGTAAGTGAGAGGAGAAGGATGGTGAGAAGGATGCCTATTTGAGACAATGTGTTCCCATGAGCTCACAGAGGTGTTCCTGCAGAGGTGAACAGAAAGCTTAACTGCTGGCAAAAAGAAGAAACTAATCTTCATGTATTAAATGAACTCTAATTATCATTCCACAGCAACAGTTCATAACTTCCTGGAAAGTTGTTCCAGTTGGAACAGCTGGGAGGACTTGTTGTTTTTCATGCCACCGTGTCCTAGTCTGGGAGGCCACACTTACCACCACACAAGCGTTGCAGTACTTACAGATTTCTGTGGCTCTTCCATTGATAAGCCATGTAGATACATTACATAAACTGAATCCAATAATCAGTTCCTGCTGTAAAATAGATGTTCTGAAGGCAGGGAGACACCTTCTACCAAAAGCTTGAAATCGGAACATCTCGAATCTTCTCCCAGCTACAGACTTATGCTCAGCTCTTCCAACCTACATTTGTGTCTCAGTCAACAGAAGGAACAAGATGTAGTTATAGCGATTTTCAGTTTTTTGAAGTTCTCTGTTGCAGAGAAGTTGTGACAGATTCACGAGTCAGGAAAAGAAGACAGGGCAGGTGGGAGAATTTCTAGATCAGCACACCTCCTGGATAAGCTGCTCTGTTTCTGTCTATCACCATCCTACCCATACTATCCACCCAGCTATGATATATCCCAGTGGATCAGCTGTTTGTCCTGTTTGGGCTGTGGGACACAGCAAGAGGCCTTGAGAGAAACCAGTTTCTGACTCCTCACCATGGCAGGGCCAACTAGTGGATGATGGTGGAGGATGCTCTGGAGAATATAAAAAGGGCAGGTAGTTAGAAGGCAAATTAAAAGCAAGCAAACAAACAAACAAACAACAGATGAAAAGGCAGGCGTAGAATGGAAATGGGGATGGAGTACTGCAAATGGCTGGTGGTTGCTGGAAGGGGTGTGAGGATGCTGGAGGGCAGGTGCTCAGCTCCTTGGGCTTTTGGCAGCTTCTCAGGGCTCAATGCCTGCAGCAAAGCAGCCATAAAAGCAGACATTGTTTTAGAGCACTTACCCAGTCGTGCTTAAAGGTTTGTTGTGTTTGTTAGATGTTGGAAGCAAAAAAAATCTGAGTAAAAACATAAGGTAAGCCCTCAGGGTAGATGTATTCTGAGGCAGAATGTAATCTGGTCCTGCTGCTTACTGCTTTGCACCTGGTTAACTCTAAGTCAGAATGAAGCTATAAAGTCAGAAAAGATGATTCGTGACCCCAGACAAGAACATAACCTTCCTATCTTTAGACTCCATTGAAGTGGCAAAGCCCTGATTACAGAATATTTTTCCACTAATTAAGAATGCAGGCTCTATAGGTCACTGGGAGTTCATACTATTCCCTTGGCATAAGCAGATGTCTTCAAGATAAAACCATCATGAACACATCAACAGTTCCACACTATTTTGCATGCGCGGGGGAAA